>NC_057765.1:2975681-4175681 GCF_010389155.1 Erigeron canadensis | reverse complement strand
CGTTCATCTATGAATTAGTGGATTTAGGTTATGACTTTTGATCTAGTAATTGCTGCTGCAAATATGCCCGTGACACTTAGTGATGGATCACTGCATTGTGCTATTGTATTTATTTCTTGTTTATTACTCACCAAATTTTGGTGTTCACTTGTAAATTCTGGCAACTTATCTCATGCCATTAGAGCGCTTGTTGTAGTTGTAGCGCTACACCTGGTCTTGTTGCCTGCATTCGTGGTAATTACAAATGTAGGTGCATTGTTACGAGCTGTTTTGTAAAAGTTATGCTCAGTTATGCCATAGATGAGATTATATGTTTTTTTCTGAACGATTTGTTACTACTACTTGAATTACTTTAGGCACTATTGATGTCCTTCGTTGGCGAGTCTCACACTTTGATACTTTAGATAACCCATGTACAATCTCACTAACAAGCTCTTAACTGCAAGTATTAGTGAAAATCAAAATTCTCTTTGATCTCATATTAAGTTCAATATCTTATTAATTTCTTTGTATTAGAATGCCATCGTTTATATAAAAGAACGTATGCCTGCATATATGTGTATATGTATGTATAATTTTAGGGTTGTAGGTAGTGGAAGTAGATAATAATGAAAAATGATCATTAGTGGTTCTTATTAGGTAGGAAAAGACATAAATACCCTCACGTGGATTTCACGTGTGGGAGTTAACGGATGCGAGAAAAGTCTGTTTAAAAAGTCTGTTTAAATAAAGGACTGGACTTGAACCTTATCCTCCCAGAAAGGACTGTCCATTTCATTTCAGATAGATAAGGATGAACCTGACTTTTAGGGTAAACCACATGGACGATTTCGGCTGTTAACTCTACCATGTAAATATCTCCCCTGAGTTTCAATCCCTCCCTAACCTTCAAATTAGGGTTTACTTGTTTGTTTGTAAGCTTCAAAATGTAACAAAATATTCCACTCAGATTGAGAATTGAGGCCTTGAAAGGAGATGGTTTGTAGGGGTGGTTGCCCTCCAGCAGCAAGTTTAGATTTTGACTAAAGAGTCAAACATTCTTGTTTTTATGGCCGATGATTTTCTAAAAAATTCCCACAACCCCTAATTATGTTTTCTCAACACTAATCATCATCATCTTATTATATATCTACCAATATATTTATAATACCTTATCAAAATTCACCCCTTGTGAGATAGGTAATAGGTTGTGATTATGATTCTGAATGGGCGTATGTTTGAGTAGGAATGGAACAAAGTTTGTGATTATCTGTATATTGGCAGGGCAATCTCCTACGGATGGTAATGTGATTAAAAGTATGAATACTCTTATTTCGCATTGCAACTGATATGATAGATAAATTTGCAGCCATGGCGGACTTATCCTCTTTTGTTCCTTATTTTACCCATCAATCTGAGCCTCATACCTTTCTGTCTTCATTTGCTTTGATTTTCTAACAAATTTTCACTATGATTTTTTATGATTTATTCTTGTTGCATATTGGGATATTGTAAACAGGTAAACAGAAAAGATTTTTTATAAAACAGAATCGCTCACGCAGGTTGCGTATTTGACTCACAGTGATCGAAATGCCATATCTCTTGTAAAGCCATCGGAAGGCCTGGTCCAAGTTGATGAAAGGTCTTTGAAAGACTTGTATAAAATATCAAAAAAACACAATTTAGTGGTATATTCAGGGGGAAAGACTTGCTAATTGGTTTTGATATTCTATATCGTTTGAGAGATCTACGGTATGGAACAGAAGGTCTTAGATACAAGAAGTTTACAAATCCTTGGAGCAATGTGCCAAAACTTTTCAAAGTTTGATCTCAAAGTGGGTTTTTGTCAATTAGGCATTATGCCTAGTGACAGACCAAAGACAACATTCTGCATCCCCAACCACCACTACCAATGGAAAGTAATGCCATTTGGATTGAAATAATGAAGCTTGTACCAAATCGCGACTTACCACGGTATAAGTATCACCTTTTTGTATAGGAATCATGAGCCGTTCATCTACGAATTAATGGATTTAGGTTATGATTTATGGTTTACTAATTGCTGCTGCAAATACGCCTGTGACAGTTACTGATGGATCACTGTGTGATTGTGCTATTGTACTTAATTCTTCTTCATGAATCACCTAAATCTGGTGTTCACTTTTAAATTCTGGTAACTTATCTCATGCCAATATGCAATAGAGATCTTCTTGTAGTTGTAGCACAACACCCGCAGTAACTACAAGTGTAGGTGCATTGTTACGAGCCGTTCCATAAAATTGTATGCTTAATTATGTCACATATGAGGGTTATATGCTTTTTTAAATGATTTATTACTACTACTTGAATTACTTTAGGCACTAACGATGTCCTTCGTTTCACTCTTTGATATTTTAGATGACCCATGTACAATCTCACTAACAATATCTTAACTGCAAGTTTTAGTGAAACTCAACATTTCTCTTTGATCTCATTTCAATATCTTATTAGGTTCTTTGTATTAGAATGCCAGCGTTTTGAACTTGATTTAGTAAACAGTTTTAAATATAAATAAAAGGAATGTTATGTCTGCATATAGCATACTTCATAGGAACTATATGTGCATATTATATGTGAAAAATTAAGAATTTCTAATGAAGATTTCAGTTTCTTTCTTTAAATTGATACCTTCACAATGTAGATAGTTTAGTTACAATGCTAGCAGTTAATACTGTAATTTTCATGTTTTCCTCTTGAAACAGTACGGCGAGCAGATCAGATGGATAACCTTTTTCCTTCAGTGGAGGACTTGACGTGTCTAAACTTATCTAGGCTGGTTTTACCTCATAGTCAATTCAGAATATGTGTTAACCAACTTTGGTGCTAAAGTCGCAGCACATATGTAATTAAGTGAATCCTTAACTTTATACCAATATACCATAGCTTTATTAGCGATATACAAACTACTAATCGCATTGTCTCATGTGAATGGCTGTAATGAGAAGATTGAATACCAAGTTGGAAGCTGGACAAGAGAACCTGGAGCCTATAAAAAGGATGTTGTACGGTAATTTAAAGATCTTTTTATAGACGCATAATGTTTGTAGTCTCTGTGTTTGTTGTAATGTAACAAACAAAGAAAAATTTTGCGAGTTTAAATCTAAGTTTTAGTTAAGAATACCCGTGACTGTTTCTAGTTGGTTACAAAGATTCCGCATCCATCAAGAAAGTGAGAAAAAATGTACACCACAATGTCTGTAACACCAAAAAGAATAAATTGGTAGTGCATAAATAAGTTACATAAATATAGATTATATGTGCCGATCCAATCCTACAAAATAGCCCAATTTGGCGAGTCATCATTACTATTTTCTCTAATGTATAGTCTTAAACATATAGATTATATGTTGATTTCATGCTATCATCCTATTATGTGCATTTATATTTTTATAGTTCTCTGCATAATTGTAGATTAATTCAAAATTAGAAAAAGGATAATAATCTGAATTCGAAATCATAGATCAACACTACATGTTTTGGGCCACATATTGCAGAATACTTTTCTTATCTCTAGATTTTGAATGGACAGAGATACGGAAATATGTTAATATGTTATGCTATATGTATGCTTTTTATTTTTTTTATCTCACTATACGATGTTCTCTCTGAAGGGTTAAATTGTCGAACACTTAGACCTAATAGATGATGAATTGCACTACTGATAGTAACTTTATTGTACATCCAGAAAGGCTACTAACAAAGGCCCTAGTATATTGACTATTGAGGGTAGAATAATGCTAGCAGGGGTTGAATCAAAATATGTCTGTCAAATCCTTCACCCCTTGAGGCTTGAATCATCGGTGTATCCATATTTTATTAAATATAGCTGGTTATAAGAAAAAGTAGTGGTGGTGATCTATAACTAGATTTGAATTCATTTAGCTACATTTACGAATACAAAATTGATATATATTACACAGCAATCTTGTCACCTGCTAGCTAGGTTTTACTAAAAACCAGGGGTGTGTGTGTGTATGGATTGTTGATTATTGTTCAGTATTTTTTCACAATCAACCAACCAAGTTTTCTGTATGAACTTCTCATTGTCCTTCAAGATTGTTAGCATCTGTGATTTCGTATCCATCTCATTGCAACTTGTAAAACATACTCTTGTCTTTCATGGAGGAGTTTTCTCAAAATTCCAACTAGAGAGATTGCTCTGTAGCAGCAAGTTTTTTTTGCACTCTAGCGGCAAGGGTTCTAAAAAATTGGGATTTATTCAGATATATGCAGTTGCCTTGCCAAACTAAAACTAATGAAAGCTTTGCTATTCATTGGTTTGTTAGTTTTTAAAAAAAATTATTTTTAGGGTAAATTACATAAATGGAAAATAATCCGTAGTACAAATTTTACTTAAGCTTAGGTACTGCTACTTTAAAAAAAGTTACAAATTAAACCTTTGAATTTGATAAATAAACATAGCCCCCTGAATTTTACATAATCCCTCCTGCTTTACCTAAGATTGGTATTGAATGCTTTACCTAACCTTTCCCCTTACATAAATCATACATGAGGTTTTGTGAAACTACACTGGACATGCCTACAATTTAAAAATTACGCTAAACATACCCATCGTTGTAAAAAACTTACACTGATCATACTTATTGCTGACGGTTGTTTATTTGGCCGTTAAGTCAAGTCGCGTGCCGTGCATGTGAGGTATCAAAACCGCAACTTCGTGTAAACTTTAGGTATCATCCGTGTAATTTACCAAAAAAAATATTAATATATTTATATTTAGGGAAATGATTAATCCTCCTAACCAAATAGTTTAATAATCCTTTTAGTTATTAGATGATGGCACATGGAAAAGGAAAATGATAAATCTTCCTAACCAAATAGCCTAATAATCCTCCTAATCATTAGATGATGATACATGGAAAAATCAGGGGGTAAAATTAGGAAAGAAAATTAGTGGATACCACATGTCACATTCTTAATGTAATAGGATGATTATTTGGCTATTTGGTTAGGAGGATTTATCATTTTATATTTTATTTAAGTAGGTAGATATTTTATATTAAAATTCAGATATATAAACTTATTTTTAAAAAAACCTATTTCAAAATAAAAATTAAAAATTGATGAAAGGATGTCATCAAACGATACATGTTTAGGCTCAAAAATTCCAAGGTCAGACTAACGACTAACCCTAGAATTACAAACCCAAAATGTTACAGATTGCTAATTTGAGATGAAATTATATTCTAAAACCATGACGAGTCTTCGACTTTGCTTTACCTTTCTAATCTGAGGGGATGTTATCAAACTATACGAAAAAATTATATTGTTTTTTTAATTATTTTTTTTGTAATTTTCTAAATAGGTTTCTATTAAAATGAATAAATTATAGTAAAAAAAAATAAAATAATATTAAAATAAAATAAAAGTGAATATTATAGTGGTTTTATGGTTCTGATCCTTGTTTTATTCACTATACACGTATAACAAAATAATAATGATATATATAAGAATTTAACGCATTTTTGTATCAACTATTTTTCTTTATACTCTTTTCATTGAAAAAATAATTATTTTTTCATAATAATGTTCAAAACTCTAAAATTCTTAATAATTTTTTATTAGGGCAAATTACATGTATGATATCTAAAGTTTACACGAAATTACGGTTTTGATACCTCATATGCACGACACGTGACTTGACTTAACGGCCAAATAGACGACTATCAGCGATAGGTATGGTTAGTGTAGGTTTTTGACAATGATGGGTATGTCTTGTAAAATTTTGTAGGTATGACCAGTGTAGTTTCGAACAAACCTTAGGTATTATTTGTGTAATTTACCCTTACTTTTCTAGTTATTATTATTATCCTTGCAGGTAGTGATTCGAGAGAAGTTGAAGTAACTTACCACACCCACGATTATAGTAGCCAAGATCCCTTTCATCATTCATAGGTGTAGGGTAGCCTACTAACTTGGTAAGGTCATACTCTGAAAGCTTCCCCGTGAATTCCTGCAAGTTTTATAAGTTCACAAGTACATTAAACCGGTATAATTTAAAAAACAGAATAGAAGTATGGCAAGGAACCATCTCCTAGGTCTGCTATAAATGTGGAAACGGCTAACAATATACTAGAAATATTAGTTCAAATCCTATATTTGTGTATTCTTAGTTTAATAAGGGTCTGCAGGCAATAACTTGACCCCTTTGAGTATACTTTTGCTACTATCAGTCACTGCCTAAACTCATATGATAGATTGTAAATTGTGTCAAAATATGTTCCATCTATGATAGAGTATCGAGTCATAGAAGGACCGATTCACTTATACTAACTTGGTAAACTAATATATGAATCCTTAGTGAAGTCCTTTATAACATGTGAGTGGAAAATTGGAACTGTACGGTGTTCTGCTTGAAGATGGGCAAGTCATATTTTAAACTAAGACATCTTGGCAATATATTTGACTGTTTTTAGTGAAACGAGCATGGTACCCGCGTAATGCGGCAGCAGTGGTGGAGAAGACGGTCTAGTGGTGGCGGTGTCAAGTGGTGTAAATTGATGTAATTGTGATAGTGAAAAATTTAGAAGATAAGGGCTTAAAGTGTTAATTATTAAAATAAATGTTTAAAATGTAAATTATAATTCATTAAGAACAAAATATAAAAAAGTCAAGGGTAATTCTGGTAATTCAAACTTAGAATTGTCTAAAATAAAAAGAGGTCATTTTCTTTATAAAGGAGTTAGATAAAAAAAAAAAATACATAAATGAGATAAATAGTTATTTTGGTTAATTACCTTGGACTATATCAACCTATTGTCTCGGCTATAATAGTTTAAAAATGATTGATATGCCTAAATAATAGGCTTAAATATATGCCTAAAAAATTTAGAGTTGATATGTTGCATAATTAAAGATGTAGATTAAGATTGAGAATAAGTAGTATCCATATGTCAAATATAGAATGTATTAGACATGTTTTTAAGCCTATATTTAGGCATATATTTCGTTACCCTTGTCTGGTGGGGCATAACCAATTGTTCATACTATTAGTTGCTATGTTTAAGTACACAAAAGCCAATTAGTGGATCGAGCTTGACAAATTTAAAGGGACGAAAGTCACGGATCTAAAAATTACACTGATAGTCATGGACTTAGAAATAACACTAACACAAATTGTTTTTAATAAGATTTTTAATTGTTTGGATATGAGTAGCTGCAAAAAAAAATTATCCAAGAAATCAAAAATCTTATCCTAAAAAGTCAAAATCGTAAACCGGACTTGCAAAATCACAATCATATATGTGATGTTGGCCACTTATGTGATTGTTCAATCTAGTTTGCAATATTGAAGGTATTTCGTGAAAACTCTACATAATTAGGATATTTTGGTATATATAGAATAATTTTTGGGTATTTAGGTTTTTTTCTCCGAGTAATTGCTGGTGTTTGTTGCAAAGGGCGGAGGTACAATCCCGTTCATCGACAATTTTTTTTTCAAAGACATATTATATGAATTTTTTAAAAAATAATATCATTTAATGATCAGAGATTTAAAGTAGTATGTTCTTTCTGTTTTGTATCTTATGCTTGTACTAGTTATTTGTATTTGAATATGATGATTTCTTTTAACTTGTGCTCAATTTTGTATACCCTGTTTTACGCGTTAATTTTTAGGGATGTGGGTCCAAGTGACAATAAATAGACATTATGCATATGAATCTAGCAATATACTTCTTTTGTGATGAGATTTTCCCAAGTTACTCAATTTAATTATTTAAATTATGAAAATTTTGCCCCTTAGTTAAAAATTTAAAAGATGATATATTAATCTTAATCTTCTTTAATTTTAATTTAAGGATCAAGATTGCTTTACCCTTTAAGTTATTTTCAACTTGAGAGGATATTTACCCACTTCTTTTTTTACTTCATTGATAATTGCATCTACTTACCAAAACTATGCTTTTTGAGTAAAACAAAACAAAATTTTTACGGTTTTTGGTATTTTATGGGTAAATGTTTAGGAACCCTTAGTCCCGTAAAAGAATTTTTCCTTTCAAACTAGCAACCCTGCAACGCTGCCTGATGATGAGACCCCCAATCTTAGCTGGTTGAATATGCTTTTACATGGATTTAAACTTGGATGGTGTTCCCACCAACAGTTTTTGGTATTTTATCGTTCTCCTAAATCTAATTTTAAAGATAAATTATAGCCAAATTTCTATTTAAAAGTTTTGTTATGAATATAGTATTTCTAATAATGTAGAGACAAAAGATCAAAATCATAAATTTCATTTATGCTATATCAATATTTGATCTATGTATACTTTTATATGAGTAACTTATTTTGAAAATACTAAATTTTTTGAAAAAGCAAAAATCAATCAGAGTCTCCATTATACATACTAGATAAATGCTTGCATGATGGGGCGGTATAAGTATTAATGTAAAAGTGATTTATGTAAAAATGAGTTATATACTTATTTTAAAGGTTGAGGGATAATTGTAAATAACAGTCCACGATTTGTAATACTTATATTAATTAATCTAGACAAGAAAGTAAATAATAAAAAGTAAATAACAAGAATTAGAGTAAAGTTCAATTACACAAATCTAAGTAAGTCTAACCATATGTATCATTGATTAAACAGTGAATACATGGTTGCCTAAGAATCCAAGGGTGACCTTTGGATGTTGTCGTGATGCTTTGGTTTTCAGATATTAAAACTTGAGTTGCAAGAAAATAAATGAACATACAATTGTTAAGTTTAGACTAACTTAAAACTTGAAAAGTTTTACAAGAGAAAATAAGTGACACACGTTTTATGATGACAAACACACAGTGTTTGTGTTGCGGTTGTGTTGCCTCATATAGAGAAGATTTTAGGGCAACACAGCCTTAACTTGATAGTGGTGGATGGTGGTTGTTGAGATCTTATTGGTTCGAAGTACTTGCATCAAAATCCTTTGTCTTTTTTACCATTTTGAGTATGAGAGAGAACCCTTATCTTCTGAATCCAACTGCACCTATTCTAAAGATTGTACAAGACAGTTGGAATAACCACCATGTGACTCTTGTCTTCTTCAAGTTCAAATTCTTCCCGCCTTGACTTACAATTAGGAAATCAACCACCCGTTGACAAGAGCCATTGGACTCGCTGATGTCTTACTAATAAAGAATCATCAGCGACCAAGTATTGTCAGCGAATCCTGGTGTAACATTCGCGAGTTTTGACTCACGTTGACCCGATAGTTTTGGGTTCGATTTGATTAGATTAAATTGACTGATCATATATGATCGAGTTGTTCGTGGTTTAAATTGTGTTCAAGGTGTTATTCGAGGTTAATTGACCATTTAGTTTAAATGTTCGATAGTAGTCGAGACATAATGTATCTAGTAGTTGTATTTGGGTATCTTTGGGTCAACCCATGACCCTATCTAGTTGACCCATACCTACATCTTTGACCCAACCCTATCCTTCACCCATCCATCCATTCTATCCATCCACTCATTTCCCATCTATCTCTCTCTCACACACTCTTAAAATGCAAGAGTTTTCCTTACACTCCTCTCCCTCTCTCTCTAAAATAAATACACTAAATTAAATGTTCAAGCAAAATTTTTGTTAAGGTTTTTCATCTTTAACATCACCTTAACAACATATCAAAAGTTGGGTTCATCAAAGTGTAAGAATCTTCTCATTCTGGTCAAGCACCTTGGTGGAAGTTTTGGTAAGTGAAACTAATCATTTATTCATCATTTTATACTTATAAACTAGTTGTAACCAAGTGATTTCGAGTCATAAATCAAAACAAAAGTTGAACTAGGGTTTCATATAGGGTTTTGGTGTTCTTGATTTGGAATTGGGTCGATTTGGTGCTTGGTTAGATGTTATGAGTCGAGATTAAATCATGGGTCGTGTTCATTTATAGTTATTTATGCTAAAAATCGAGTGTTTGGGGTTCATGGGTCGGTTTTGAAGGTCTTGGGGGAGTTTGGGGTAGTGTTTGGCTTGTTTGGGGGTTGCTGGTCGATCAGGTGCAGGTCTGGGCATGCTGCGGCGCAGCTCCAAGCTGCAGGGCAGTAGGCCAGTCGAGTTTTAGGCTGCTGCGCAGTGAATAGTGGTGCGGCGCAGTGCGTTTCCTTGACTGCGGCGCAGTCTGTTGCTGCGGCGCAGTTAGTGCCCTGTTTCTGTCAACTTTTTCCTAGCTTTAGTTCTAGCATCCTAGGATCGTCCCGACCTTCCCGGAATGTCCTCTTATGATCTTATTGGTGCCCTACACAAGACAAACGAGTCATTCAAAGTCACGGGTCACTTTTGAAACCAAACTTGAATTATTAACTCAAACTATATATATAACTTTTGATCCGTAAGTCCAATCGAGTCATATGACCTATCGTTGGAATTGTATGAGAGTCTATTTTCTTGTGATAACCTTCATGTGAGATGAATCTTCCTACATTTCCAAAGGTGTCGAGTCAAAGTGTCTTGTTTATACTCGGGTAAGTTGTTTAAGCGTTAGTGGGTTTGTGACTCGACATAAACTTGCTAGACCAACTTGTTAGGGTTATTAGAGTTGAGTTTGATTGTATTGAGATGTACATTGATAGGTTGTGATCGTGTAGAGAATATTGCACGCTCGTAGCTTAATCTTAATTGTTGAAGCCGCTCAAGGTGAGTTTCGTAACCTTCCCTACTCAATTGAGATTCAGGCTGAAAAATGTACATCTTTGTTTGATTGATTGATTGATTGATTGATTGTTTGATTTAATTATAGACTTGTTGCTCGATTGATTATGCTTGTGGTTATGAATGTTTGTTGAGATTAGGATAGTTGTACATACATGGAAGACGATGATGCATTCAAAGAATTGGAGATGTGGTGGGAAGGCTGCTGGTGACCCTATATATAAGCATCGAAGGTTCTTTCAATGCAGAGTCGTACGAAGTGTAGGTACATGGTTTTTCTTCGGTTGTTTGATCGTTATATGCTCGTATCGAGGTTAAATGATCAATTATTGATCAAATCATGGATATGAGATCGTTTATCGATCCAATCAAGGATGTATGATTGTTAGGTGTTCATATCAAGATCATGAGGTCCCTTTAATGACCCAATCAAGGTTTCAAGGCTTGTGATCGTTTATCGATCCAATTTATGTGATCATTTAAATGATCCAAATCAAGGTTGCAAAGTTTCAAGGTTATATGTTCGTTGTGATCGTTATGTTGTTATATGTTCGTTATGATCGTTATGTTCGGTATGCTCGTTGTATATATATGTTCGTTGGTTACAAGCTTGGTATATGTTTGTTTGGTTATTTAACCAAGGTTACAAGTTTGATATATGTTTGTTTGGTTACAAGTTCGGTATATGTTTGTTTGGTTATTTAACCAAGGTTACAAGTTCGATATATGTTCGTTGGTTACAAGTTCGATATATGATCGTTCGATATTAAATCAAGGATTACAAGTTCGTTAGATGATCATTTATGATCTAATCAAGGTTATATGTTCGTATCAAGGTTATGTGATCGTTATGATGTTAATCAAGGTTGAACGGTTGTTGTTCCGATGCTTGTTCCTATTACTTGTCCCTATTGACGCATTTTAGTACACTTTTCAGGTAGCATGTGGATTAAAGATGTATTAGAAGTTTCATTGCATGCTAGGATTGGACTTAGAGTTTTTCATGGATCCGTGATTCGTTATCTCGATTAAGGGTTATGTTTATGTATGAGCCGATACTTGTATTCTTGGATGATTTGTATGGATTATTGAATCCTATTTACGCATTTAGTTTTGCTCTACATAATTTCCATGTCGTGTTGTGCTATTGGTGTAACCCTCATGATTCCGCCTTGTTGGGGTGTTACACCTTGACTCAACAGTAAATAATTTTATTAAAGTTATTATAGGTATTTTAAGTAAAAATGTATAAATTAGTGAAAAAAAAGAAATATTTTGGGTATTGAGAAATTTGAAAGAATAAATGCTTTGTCATATAACAGACATGTAAATATTAATTGCACATCTTCAAGTTGTGAAAATGGAGATCTATGAGTGGTTCTCTATGCTAACCATATTTTTAATTCATCTTTTGTAACAAAATTAATTTTATTCTTCAATCTTCATTTACATTCTAATTTATCTACTATATAATCATAACAATTTATTGAGTCGTACATTATATGAGTATATTAGAAGTTGTACCTAAATGAATTTGGTTTATCTATGTAGAGTTTGTTGAATCTTTTCTAAGCACTTACTAAATATGTGGTTGCATCTTCCTAAATCAAGCAATTACTTAATAAAATTTGTCATATTTGTATACATAAATGGGTTTTAAGCTTTCTTTTGAGAAGACTTCATAAAAATTGATGGCTTAAATAAATCGTTACATTGTTTCCAAAAGAGAGAAATCGTAGCTTCCAACCTTGTTTTGGTATTTGATATAACTAGGAAAGTGTACCTAATTACCTATGATTTGCAACTGAGACATAGGTGAAAGAGTAAAATACATGGTAAACAAAATAATCAGTTAAGTTTATGAATTGGAAATAAAGCTGATTTAAGTTGTAAAGGACATAAAAAAAAAACTTCCATAAAATAAATTAAGGTCCATCTTGTTATTGGTTTTTCAGGATCCATACTATCTAATAAAACAAACCACCCTTTTTTTTTTCTATAAACTTTCTACCTTTGAAAAACCAAAAATACTATTCTCTTTTATTCATTAACTTAAACATCTCAATCTAATATAGCTATAATGACCTTAATAATATAATTTTAAGTATATATCCCACGACACTTAAAATAACTACAATACTACCTTTAACATAAAAAACTTTTACATTCACCACCATCACCGCCCCCATCACCGTCCCTACTGCCGCCCCCACCACCGTCACTACCACCACCTCCGCTATCACTACCCCCACCGCCTCCGCATTGCGCAGAGATAAGTCTAGTAGAATTAACATGAATAGGTGTTTTATAAGACTTTAATTGCTAGATAAGGAGATCGTAGCAAGGATCCTAACTTTCGGCATGTACAATTAGTTTTGGCCAGGGGCTTGTAAAAATCGACCGGGTTGACAAACTAAACTAAGATGTATACTTTCTATACTTGTTAATTTTATGGTTTTAGGTTTTATCAACTAGGTGATATCTGGTTTTTGAATAGACAAGCAACATCCATTTTTAAAGGGTAATGATTTGTACACAATTAATTTTTATTCGTACATCATTAAACATGTTTCAAGATGTTGTATAATCCTATGAAATATGTTTGGTGATGTACGGCTAAAAATTGGTGATGTATGGATCACCATCCATTTTTAAACCCAATTTCATGAAACAATTCAAGGAAAACAAAATAAAAGAAAACTATGTTATGCAGTTTTAAACTGTAATGTGATATATATTAACCAGACATTTCTTATTTATCATATTAAAAATTATAAAAGTAAATTATGAATTAGCATGAGATCATGATAAACAACTTTTTTCCCTCTCTCACTCACACACTATGAATATATAAGCAGAAAGAGAATGAAAGAAAGCATAACCCTTTTTCTTTTGAATAACTAGTTGGTAGTTAACATTCGAGACACCACAATGATATCCAATTGGACAAAATGACTTCCTCTACCCACATCTCTATGTGCCCATAGCACTTCCATATGGAGAAAGATTAGGCGGCAGTTGAAAGAGCTGCTCGAAAGTTTGATGAAAAAGAGAAAAAAGTTGGGATGAAACCCAGGACTCTTGATAGCAAAGAGTGTATACTGGTATAATCTGGCTAAAAAATACTTAATTATTGAATTGAATCATTGTAATGTAATTTTGTATTTCATATATCATAGAAATAAAATCTTATATGCAAAATGCTTAAAATACTTAATTATTGAATTGAATCATTGTAATGGTTGTATCCCCTTCTCATTTTCTTTCATTTGGAGAACATGAGAAGGATGCAGCAATCCTGCTCAAGCGAATCTGGAAGTTCTCTATGACTCAAGACATTGGAACATGTGCAGCTACTCATATATTTAATAGGATTAGTTTTGCTATAGGTAAAGGAGTAAGAGCCCATATAGTATCTTGGCTTCCCACTAATTTCTTGTAAATCCTATTTATTTCTAATGGAAGTGATGTTATAATAATAATAATAATAATAATAATAATAATAATAATAATAATAAATAATAATAATAATAATAATAATAATAAGAAGGCATGTTGAGTATTATCAAGAATTTTGTTCAATTCTTTTTTCCATATTTAGCCTTATAATCCATCCAAAGTTGTTCTACGGATTTTCCAGTTATTTCTTTAAAGTACAAAACATTATAAGTTTTCCTCATCTTTTTGTTAAGCTTTGCCACAAATCCTGGAACGAGCCCCTCACAATATTCGAGAAAACGGGCCGTGAAAGCATACCCTTGGTCCCAACGATCCCCTTCTCCGGGCTTTAAAAAGTTTGGTTTAACATAATTTGCTTTTAACATTGCATATTCCGCGACGCCTTCTCTCAGGCCACTAGGGCATTCCCACTCCCCGTTCCATTGAAAAACGTGGGTTGCTTCGTGGAGCATGACTGCCGTGAAATACCATTTCATTTCCTCTGTTTTAGTCTCTTGTATAAAATCAACACTGATATTTATCGTGTTTCCATATGCCACACCCACAGGTGTAGGTTTTTCATCGATCTTAGTAATGAACACTTGTAAAACATCTATGTTCTTTCGCTCTGACGGGTTGTTTTGTTGGAAGAGAGTAGACCATATGTAATTTATGATTTTCGGTAGTATTTGTTTTGTGAAGGGAATCCCAATTTCTTTTTCGAACTTGATGCCCCCGGGAGTTTTTGGAACATCATTAATCACTCTGAACTCCATACTCGCGGAAGGGATTCCATTGAAATATAATAAGAATACAAACAAGGTATACGCAAACAAAAACTTTGGAGCCATAAATGTCTACCGACTCAAGATACAACAACTCTTCCGCACACACATATATATAAACCGAATACATTTACGTATAACCATCTAAGAACAATGTGTGTATATAAAAAGATATAAGATATTTACGTATAAGTTTCTAACTCTTATAGAGCTATGTGTCATAATTTCGCAAAAATCATACTCATTTTTTGAAATCAGCTATCTTAATCACAAGTTGAATGATAATTTTTGTGGACGTCTCTATACTAATATAATTAACATAGAATTGAATATATATATTTTAAAGGGACATGAGCCATGGCCTTCTAACGACACTTCTCTTTTCACTCAATCTTTTTTGTAACAAAATGAAATTCTTTTACAATATCGAAATTACACAAGTGATGCTCATGGTTTACATTTATGTATTCATGCCATACCTTCGCCCAATGTACGTCAAGGGTTTCGTTTATGTTTCCCAGGTGTGTGACATATATGAATGTCTTTTTGTCATTCATACGGTCTATCTCTTGCTCTACCTAGTGGTATATGAAAAACGTCATATTAAACAAACCAAATGTATCATTTGTTTAATTTACGCTTATTACTTATCATATTTTTATAAAAATTATATCAATCTTTTAATAAAATTTATTATTGTTTTATATAAAATAATATATCTTGTAAAATAGTATTGTTAGTTCAAATTTTATCTGTAGATATATATGAAAGAGATACCTTACTTTTAAAATAAAAAGTTTAGACCCTTTGATAAAGTTTAAGTTTTATTTAAAGCCATTTTAACTTTTATCAAATTTAATTTCAATTTTATAACTTTAAATATCGTCATTAATTATGGAAAGTAATTCCTACATCTTAGGATTATATAAAGTAATTGTTTTACCGATATAATTATGAAAATTATTCTTAAATCTTATATTATATTTTTTAAAATCACTTTTTTGATTATTTTTATACATTATGCTATTTCCTTTTTGTTTTTATGTCGTACATTTTATAAAATCATAAGTTTATATCGAAATTTTATCGTTTAACTTAATAAATATTAATTATAAGTATTTAGTATCTCTAATATCTAAAATTTTCAGCAAGTAATATCTAGAGTTAACTTTATACCATCACAAAAATATATATAACATATATATCCTATTAATAACTTTTAATACAAACTATCTTTTAAAATAATAATATCATCAAATTTCAACATGATTTATTTATAATTATTAACTTATATTATAAATTATAAAGACAAAGACAATTTCAAATGTTTAACACGTGTATTATTCAGTTTTTATTTTATTAAAAATAATTATTATCGAATTGCAAACATCGTAGTCACAAAAAAAAATTTGATTAATCCTTCTAATTTATTAAAGAGTTAATTGCAATTTTGGTCCCTGTGATTTGTATGTTTTGGCAAGTTCAGGACCTTTTCAGGTTTCATTGCATTTTTTTGTCCCTATTTCGAAAACCTTTGCAAATTTGGTACAAATTAACGGTGGTTGTTAAATGAAATTGTTAGGTGCTATTAGAATTAAAAAAGGTGTTTAATTGTAAGTTTCTAAAAATGTAAGGGGTATTTGTGTTAATAGTATTAGTCAAAAAGTTTGTCCCGTTAACGCAATTTATACCTTTTATTGTTTTTATATCCATTTCCTTTATTTAGAAACTGCAAACTTCTTTCATCGATTCCGTTTTCACGATTTGTCAAATTGATATGGAAAACATCAAGTTTTGTTCGCGATCCGATTTGTTGATATTCATATTTTAAGTTTCCCGATTCATCAAGATTCGTTGATAGTTACTTTTTCGGCGAATTTTCCGGCAATGTTTTTTGACAGAATAATAGGTTAGGGTTTGTGCGGAATGCAAACCTGAGCATTTTGGTACCGGTTTTTTGTTTTAATTGGTAAATACAAAGTGGAAATCGCAAATTTAAGTTTTCCGACGAATTGACGAATTGCTATATTTTCTGGCGACGGTTTCTGAAGTACATTTTGGTCAGGGTTTGTGCGCGGTGGAATTCTGAGTGGATTGGCATCAGTTCCGAGTTTTTACTCGAAAAAAAGGAGGGATAAATCATGTATTTCGTTTTTTCTGACGCGTTTTAAATTACAAAACTTTAATTTATAGAGCTCTTAAATTTTTATAAAACAATCACGTGTATATCTAAATGACAACATGACAAACTTTTTGACCAACACTATTAACACAAATACCCCTTACACTTTTAGAAATTTACAGTTAAACACCATTTTTAATTCTAACAACATTTAACGGCTTCATTTAACAACCACCATTAGTTTATACCACATTTGCAAAAGGTTTTCGAAATAGGGACCAAAAATGCAATGAAACCTGAAAAGGTCTTGAACCTACCAAAACATACAAACCACAGGGACCAAAATTGTAATTAACTCTTTATCTATATCTATAACTACCTATAAAGCATTTTGGATTTCTAATTTCGGAATGTCTTAAAAATTCAGACTTTTCATATTACCACTCTTACATATTTATAACATATATCATTTATCTTTTAATATACTTATACTATCAACCTTTACATCGGTTATATTTACATCAATCACCTACACTACTCGACGCCGGCACCACCACCGCACTACTGTCACTGTCGCATTGCGCGGACACCCTCTAGTTAAACAAAAAATCCTTCTAATTCGGTCACAAGTGATTCTACTTAATCTTTTTCTTATTCTTGCTTATTAGGAGGATTTTTATGATTTTTATGTTAAATGGAAAAAAAATATATAGTATAAAGCAAAATATTTCCCCCCAAAATTAATTACGCTTATTACCGAATTGCAAACCCTAATCATAAGTTCCAATGACGCCCGAACAAGCAAAAAGAAACATACAATCAGCTACGGATGATGATATCATTCTGGAAATCTTGTTAAGGCTTCCTGTCTTTAATTTCCGACCCTTTTTTCATTAAATCCCATCTTAAACTCTCCTCCTCCTCAACTACAAATGCGCTTCGTAGATTAATCTTCACTAACTGTCATGGAATAGGCATTAAGAGTTGCCCTATTAATGATGTTTTGTTTGAGAAATCTGGTGTTAATTCCTTGGACCATGTGCCTCCATCTCATTCTTATCCAATGTATTATCGTTATATGCGTCAAAAAATAGTCGGTTCGTGTAACGGATTAGTATGCATTGTAGGATTTCATTATAAGGTTGATATTTTGTTTATTTGGAACCCTTGTACTAAAATATCGACTAGCTTATATTCGACTTTTGACTTGCCTCCGGCTGGGAGGTGTAATGCGGCGTATGGTTTTGGATACGACAAGGCTACCGATGATTACAAGGTTGTTGCAGTATCTCGTCGTGACCCGCACTACAAGAAAACATTCATTTAGAGACAAATTTAGAGACTCACAATTAAAAGTCGCTATTTTGCGATGCAAGTAGAGACTTGTTTATCGACACCCTTGTTTTCCATGACGCAAATTGAGTCGAAAATTGAATCGCAAAATATTTCTAGTTTACAGTGTCGCAACTGTTGTAGCAAATTAAGTCGCTATTTTGCGACGGCCTAGAACATGTGGTGAACATCATTGCTAAATTGCGACTTCTTTATATAAATCACTAATGGTGTCGTTAATTTGCGTCTTCCTATAAACCAGTCAGAGTCGCATTTTTCCATACATCTTATTTGTTGCTAAAGTGTCGTTAATTTGTGATGTCAAAAGATATTTTACTATGTTTAATGTTTTGTTTTTTTATTTTTTTTTTCACTTGTAAATACAGTACCATTTAGGTTACTCACCTCAGGAGAGCTCTTATTGTAGTCGCTACGCTACACCTGGACTAGTTGTATGCATAATTGCATATATACACGTAGGGATAAATTTCACAGGTCATTAATAAAGAGTGAAAAAGACAACATTTTGACATCCGTATAACTTGTGTTTTTTTAATGAAGTTGAAAGAAATGGACCACCAATCCGATTGGTTTAACTCGTTTAAAGCACGCAACTTGCATGGGATGTTTGGGATTGCGTTTGTAAAATAGGATATGCATTTAAAAACTGCGTTTGAAAAAACATGTCTAAGCCTGCTTCTCCAGAGTTGGGTTTTAAATCTATGAAAATCCAGATAATCAATTATTTAACCAAACACTTCCTTTTCATTATTTGCATTGTGTAAATATAAAAATCAAATAATAAATTCGAAACAAAATCGCAAACACCCTCATAGTTCTGATGGTGCCAAGATTGCTACTACAACAAGCGAAGCAAGGTAAACAAATATAATTTGTTAATTGCTAAGGTAAATATTTGAACTTTGCATAGGTTTCATCTTGGGGTCATGTGTTCCAATCATACCAAAGATATACAGAGGAGCCTTACTAATGTTATACACATGACATCTAAGACATGAGAGAGCAAATCCTTTATGCATTACCAGAATTCGAACTCGGGACACTAATTTCAGGGTGTATTGATAGTTCTTATGTCTTAAAGAAAAAAGATTGAGTTTTATCAAAGGTTTTTTTTTTTTTTTTTCTCCAACGGATAATGAATACATTTTTCTGTCAAGAAATGGATATATTAAATTTTAATTCAATTTAGGTGTATATGTGACAATTCTATACTTGCATATATGATCGAACATAGGAAGAAATGATCATGAAAAAATTCAGCCCTATGTGGATTGTTATGGATTTAATGAAAGTTCACGCATAAAAATATGTAGGTTTGATTTGAAAGAAAAATAAAATTATATTTTTACACAATAATTAATAAAACAAATGGACTTAAACAAAATTAAATGGACTTAATCTGTGCTCCAAGTTTTTTAAAAAAAAGGTTCTGTTTGTCTATTCAGAAAAAATTGTACGGATACTAACATTTTTGAAGCATATGGTGTACGTATATACGAATTTTATTTCAAAATGTTGTAAAAGTACGAAAAAAACGGACACCGATTTTGCACATGTCAATGAAGCTCAGTGTCTTCAACACCGGTCTAAGCTTGTGTGTCTCATACATGTTACCAGTTTCGAGTAGTTTGGGTGCGTCGATAGAAGGTCGGTCTTAAAGACACCGGTCTTCTTTCAGTTTACAATAAGCCGGGAACCTTTTTCGTCTATTCAAGTTTATATATAATGTACATGCAAAATTATTCTTGTCTTAAAACTACACCGAATGAAAAAAAGAAACCTTAAGGAAACTTGAAACCCGACCTTTTCGGTCGGGTTCGGGTCCGGGTCTGCAGGTATAGGACTGGGTATTGACCCGATTACAATTTGTATTTTTTGCAGGTTCGGCGAATGTTAGTATATAAATGGGGTGCCGTTGAATCTGGGTTTGAAATATTGGATTAATAATCAAGTTCAGAATTAGCTAAAGTCGGCCCATAATCAGCTGGTTATCCCTATCATTATATCTTCCTTAAATAAAGTATATATGTTTACGTAAAGGGAAAATATTTTCCCTCAGGATTAATTACACCAAATTGTAAACCCTTATAATAAACTTATATGACGCTCGAACAAGCAGAGAAAATGGTAGAATCGGTTCCTCTACCTAAGGCTAAGGATGATATCATTCTGGAAATTTTGTTGAGGTTTCCGGTCAAATCGTTGTTAAGATGTAAGTCTGTTTGCAAGTCATGGCGGTCTTTGATTTCCAACCCTCTTTTCATTAAATCCCATCTTAAACTATCATCGACTAATATTGCACATCATAGATTAATTTTCACTTACAACAAAGAAAAAAACCTTAGAACTTGTCCTCTTGATGATATTGTGTTTGAGAAATCTGTTGTTAATTCCTTGGACCAGGTTTGTCCATCTGATGGTCGATGGAAAAGTGGTTATGCTTTTCCTCTAAAAATCATCGGTTCATGTAACGGATTAGTATGCATTGTATTCTTTCGTTCAGAGGGGAATATTCTGTTTATTTGGAACCCAAGTACCAAAATTTCGACTAGGTTATATTCCACTTTTGACATGTCGCCTCCGCCTGCTGGAAAGGAGAATGTGGTGTATGGTTTTGCGTATGACAAGGCTACCGATGATTACAAAATTGTAGCAGTATCTCTGTGTGACCAAAACAAAGTGATAATGTATTCATTGAAAACTAGAAATTGGAAGCAAATTGGTGATTTTCCTAATGGTTATCCGGTGAATATGTCTGGTGTCTTTTCAAATGGATTTCTTCATTGGATGGCTACACCTACACCTAGAGAGTATAACGAGCCAATCTATCTGTGTACGATAGTTTCTTTGGATTTAGATAACAAGACACATGGTGAAGTTTCACAACCTATGTATGATGAAGATGGTAAAGTTGGTACGCTAGGGGCTTTGGGAGAATGGTTATGTGTGCTTTGTGATTATCGTGTAACTTGTGCAGATTTATGGGTAATGAAAGTGTATGGCGTGGAAGACTCTTGGACTAGATTGGCTTCCATCACATATCCAGCTGATATTTCATCTCCTTATTATGATTGGCCTTTGTTTATCGGAAAGGATGGGACAATTTTATTGCATTCGGGGTGGAATTTGGTTGTGTGCAATACCAATGATGGTTCATTTTCCAATATCAAAAAATTTGGAAGATGTACTACTAATGCGACTATCTTTGTTGAGAGTTTGGTTTCACCCTATCCCCAGAACAGCCCTGGTTCCACTTTTTGTTCGTTGTAAGTAACCATATTTTCTTTGTTAGATGTAACTGGTTTATAATTTTATATATACTACACTCTTTAGCCTTATATATGCTCTATAAATAATGTTCTGTATTGTTGAATTTTAGAGCCTCCCCGGCACCCATATATATATATATGTTTCAGTTAAACCGTAAACATTATGTGTTATCTTTGACCCGTATTGAGATGGTATCAGTTATTGGGGGTTATGCTCCGGGCCCGAGGAAGGCTTCATGAAACAATGTCTGGTGATGCTGCGCGCATAAACCCCATATATTAGTTGGCTAAACCACCAAGCTCTCAGAAAAGTGAAGTAATGAACTAGCTAATTGGGGTTTTTTTTTTGTTTTTTTTTTTTTGTCTCTGAATGCGGGGTCTGATACTCTGATGGTTAGAGTACGTATTAATAATTACTTCTTGCTTGGACTATAGTCACAATTGATCGATAGACAATATGGATCTTTTTGCTGGTATGGTTGTGGATGTCGTGAAATAGTAGGAGACGTTTTTGTATCCTTCAAATATATGTTTTCTTCACCTTTATGTTCATTCTGTAACTCAAGCGCTTTCCTTTAAGAATGTATCTGGTTCCATTTTTATTTCCCAAGTTAAACCGCCTTATTCGTCTTCACTTTTACGTCTTTTGCCCGATCTGCTGGTCTTTAACCTTGTTTTGATGTATTCAGTTATGTTCTATTAATTAGGAGCATCTATATATGGAGATTATATATGTTTATTCTCCTCTCAGTTATCATATATATTGACTCTGGCCACATGATGATGTTTACACCTTGTTCTTTACAAGCTATATTACATTTATATCTATATAAATATTAAAACAATAAAAATCTTAGCTTTTTAAAACCCTCTTTAATTTAAAACTATTTTTAAAATTTGCCACATAATATTTTATTCTATGTGTCATCTCTATAATTTTCCACAATATTTATTTATTTATACAATAAAAAATATTAAATATGTATTGGTATGTAAAAAATAAAATTATGAAATTAATAAAATTGATTTTGTTTCCTAAAAACCAACATTAGTTTCATATATAGATTACATAATTGTGTCGACACATCACACCATTGTCATATTTTTTTTTAAAAGTTGGTTTTTGATTTCATCTTCAAATTCTTTTCGACTTTTAATATGAAAAGTAATTGGGTTGTTAAATTTTATGTGCTTTATACATCATTATATTTCTCAAAAAATTTATATGCTTTAATGTATTATTATATATTAGTTCATGTTCATTTTTATTCGCACATCGTGCGGGTAAAAAACATAGTATATATATATATAGGGTAGGGTTAAGGTGAGAACCAACATATATGATGAGAACCGTGAGAACCATTAGTTTTCCTCATATTTTCTCTTTTTTTGTCTGGTTTTAATTTTTTTAATATTTATTTTTCATTTTTTGAAACTTTTTTTTTTGTTTTTTATTTTCTTTTAACAAAAACCCATTCAAAAAAATAAAATAAAATAAAAAAATTTTAAAAAAAAATCATATGTGTTACGTGTTAAAAAAACATATGGATACGGTACGGGCGTTGCCCTACATCCGTTTTAAAGGAGTTATCACCGGGCGCATATGGGAATGGTATGGATTTGATGGGCGGCGATCCAAGAGATGGTGACGGTTGTTACGGTACGGGGGTAGCCCTTAATGCTAAGGGCAAAGCCCTTAGAGATGATTTTTCAATGGTTGTCACGGTTCTCACCATATATGTTGGTTCTCACTTGATCCCTTCACTATATATATATATATATATATATATATATATATATAGGGGTTGGCTATTGTAAAACAAGTATTAAAGTAAAACAAATAAGACAAGATCTTGATCCTTAGATCATGATCAAATTGATGCACGAAGATTCACCAAACAATTGATGCACAATAATTCTCATGATGCACAGTGATTTTCAGTGAAAAGGAACCTACTGTTTTATTTGTTTTACATTAATACTTGTTTTATTTTACCTAAAACGTATATCTTTACTCCATTATAAAAATTATAGCATATTGTTGAAAAGTTAGAAAAAGAAGAGTTTGAAAATGAACAATTTACCCTTAATGAACCTTCCTATACTACTTATAAGAAAATTACCTAAGTGCCTTTAATGAACTAATTTACCCCATAAGCTCTTATTTTTTAAAATAAATCAATTACCACCTTTATATTAAAGGATAAAGATCCTCTAAAGTTGATGATCTTGACCCTTGAATTAAAATCAAGGGTTAAGATTTAAAAAAAAGTAAGTAACTGCTCAGTGCCGCCTTCCGCGATTTTTGAGCCCCAATACCTCGACGGTGTATGTGGGAGGTTAAGATGTAGGCAGACCTTACCTCTACCTAAGTAGAGAGACTGCTTTCAGTTTCTACCAAAATGGTAGAAAAGGCCCTCCAACCTTTGCATGGGATGAGAATCGAACCCATGACCTTAGTCTCCAGAGGCAAGGGTGTTTACCACTGATCCAAAATTTAATCTAAAGGCCAACAATCTCTCAACTTTACCAATGAAATTCCTTTTAACTTTAGGGGATCTCAATCCATTATTAAATTACATTTATATCAATCTACACTATCTGTCGCCGCCACCACCTCGCTGTCATCACTACCAGTCTTTGTCACCACACACCGCCGTTTTCACTATCGCCGCATTGCGCGGGTAACTTGCTCTGTGAGAACCAATAAATTGTCAAGAACTGCGAGAACTAATCAAGACCATTAGATTAATTAAATCAAGGGCTAAAATCATTTGATGGCATTTATATAATAACTTTGAATACAAACTAATTTATTAATTAATAATAAATAATAATAAAGGGCATATTACGAAGATGAAATTAAAGTTAGTGAAATGAAAACGGAACAAGTTCGAAAATCATGGAACTGCATTTTAAAAATTTGTCAACTTTTTCTTATCTTAATATTAATTAATAAGATAACAACTGTCAACTTTTTCTTATCTTAATATTAATCAATAAGATAACAACTGATGCATAGATCTTTTTTCAAATTTACTTTTAAATATTTTACAAATTATTAATTAAATTAATAATCATAAGAAGAGTATTCATCTAAACATTTATTAGTAATATAAATATTATTTTTAAAGTTTATTAATTTTCTAATATATGGTTATTAAATATGAAAACGTGATTATACTTAACTTGTAAAAATGCGAAATGAAAAATATAAATAAAAAATCAAAAAGATATATTTTTGGATGGTACACATGATTTTTTTATTATTATTATTATATATATATATATATATATATATATATATATATATATTTTAAATGTTACACATGTGAACGTTAGCTTGTACATATATATTAACATGTGTATAAATATTCATTTAATTATAAGAAAATATCTTTTGATTGATACATATGTGAATGTTAGCTTGTACATATGTGAATGATCATATTCACAAGTATATAAATATTTTTCTTAGTTAAAAAATATTTTTTAGCTAGTACACATGTAAATGACCTTAATATATAAATATAATTTTTTTATTATAAATAAAGTATATCTTTTAGCTTATACACATGTGAATGATTCTGTATACAAGTGTGAAGTGTGCACATATTATTTTATTTTTTCTTATAATAAAGTGTACACATGTGATTGACATTAATCATAAATCAAAATGAAAGTTTTAAAATAACTTGTGACGAATTAGATTTTACATATGTTAGATCTTGATTTAGATAGATGTATACATAATAATTATGCTAAATAGTTATTCAAATGGTTGCTTAAATATCTCGTAGAAAAATATCAAAAAGAATAAGAATGTAGATTACGTTTAAACTTATGCAAACTGACTAAAATAAGCAATATTTTATTCTAGTAACTAATGAATATATAAATAATTTAATTAATGGAGAAAAAAATTAATAACCATCCGCATAGATTTGTAACGAAACTAGATAAACATGAGATTTTTGTTTTGATTCTTTTTGAAACTTTCAGATTCAAATAAAAATGTAACTGCTGAAAATGAAAATAACTACGACATTGAGTTATTTAAGGGGTATTTTTATTTTAATTATTTAACATTTAAATTTGTTTTGCAAAATTACAATGTTGACCCAATATATTTTAATGAGAAAAAATTTCTCGTAGTTCTCGATAAATAGTTGGTTCTCATTTTATCTTTTTACTATGTATATATGTATATAGGTTTTAGGTAAAATAAAACAAGTATTAAAGTAAAACAAATAAAACAATAAGTTTTTTTTCTACTGAAAATCATCGTACATCATAAAAATCATAGGGCATCTAACCATGATCTAAGGGTCAAGATCTTGTCCTATTTATTTTACTTTAATACTTGTTTTACAATACCCAATCCCTATATATATATATATATATATATGGATCCAGTTGAAAGAAATTCTCAAGGAAATAATGCACATATCGATTACAACCTCAACCCAATATTGTCATCAATGTTAGATAAACTAGACCGCAGGTTGTTTTTTATCAGTTTGCTTTATGTAGATTTTTTCATTTAACTGTATCTTTTAAAGAAACCCAAATTTCGTTTAGTCACTATACTGAAATCCACAAGGTTTTACAATAATGATCACTTTAAATCGATTTATATGTACAAATTTACATTTTATGTGTGTTAATGGTACAGTTAATATATATTGTATTCAATGTGTTTATAATAAAATAAAACTGTAATAAAAAATTTTAATCTGAATATAATACTTTAACCAACATTTTATAATAATCAATAAATGCCCATACATGCATACATTAACTTAACTAATTGTATGAGGTACAATGTTTATACTGGTAAATAGATAATGGCTCTAACATTAACACTTATTGTTCTAAAAAATACAGAGTAATACTAAGTGGTCCAAAATTATCTAAACCCGGCCCATATCATGTTTTTTTTTTCCCGAACATTCAGTCAGTATGCGACATCAGGGAAATCTTACCGTATAATGGTGAAGCCTTGCACGTACCATAGACAACGAGATGTTAACCATGGGCCGTTACAAATATTCGGAGGAAAAAACTCCAAGACTTGTCATCCGTAAGAATGGAACTCAAGACCTTGGATAAAACATGGGATGCTTGAATTAGTACTAGTCATGCCCATACCATGTTACTTGACTTTCCATATGATTTACTCTTTAAAATTAGTCAACATATGTATTTACGTAAAGGAAAATATTTTCCCTCGGAATTAATACCGAATTGCAAACCCTAATCAATACTTTAAATGACACTGGAACAAGCAAAGAGAATGGTACAATCGGTTCCTCTACCTGAGAATGATATCATTCTGGAAATCTTATTGAGGCTTCCGGTCGAAGCTGTTTGCAAGCCATGGCTGTCTTTGATTTTCGACCCTTTTTTCATCAAATCCCATCTTAAACTATCATCAACTAGAATTGCACATCATAGATTAATTTTCTTCAATGACAGTCGAGAAAAAACCCTTCAAAGTTGTCCTCTTAATGATGTTTTGTATGATAAATCTGTTGTTAATTCCTTGGACCTTGTGTGTCCATCTGATCTTCCATTGAAAAGTCATTATGCGTATCCTTTTAGAATCGTCGGTTCATGTGACGGATTAGTATGCATTGTATTCTTTCATTTAAAGGGTGTACGTTATTCTGTTTATTTGGAACCCAAGTATCAAAATTTCGACTAGGTTATATTCCACTTTTGACGTGCCGCCTGAAAGGAAGGATTATGTGGTGTATGGTTTTGCGTATGACAAGGCTATCGATGATTACAAAGTAGTCGCAGTACATGAACACAAAGTGAAGATATTGTTGGACACCATTCAAGAAAACAACAATTTTATTGAAGATACATTCGAATTACAATAATTAAGTACTACTAAACAATACAAGAATACAAATAAAGAACATAACAGAAATAGAAAGAAAGGCAAAAAACGGGCTGAGGATATGGTTAAACCAAGGTCCCTTAAAACTAATTTCGGGCCACCGAAGTGAACCCGACAGTTTCCCAGGGTACAACAGCCAAAGCAGATTGTACTGCCGGAGTTAACCACAACCCGGAATTATACCTTCAAGAACAAAACGAAATGAAGAAAATGAAAGAAAATCTGGTTGATGATCCAGTTTGAGAGAGTGTTTCCGTTGTTTCTGAACTACCAAAACACCACTAAGTATAGTTTATATACATATAAACTGGTTAGTGGATGTTTTAGTGGGACACATGTTGGTTTGCATGATTAAACAACATGTGTTACACTTAAGGCTAAGTCAAGTGTCCTGCCAGGTGCAAGGCCTGGAATAAGACCACCCACTGAGCCATATACAACTACCCACTGAGCCATAATCAAGCCATGTAAGCCATAACCGAGCCATACTGAACTAGCCAAAAATAAAGACGGCTCAATAGCGGCTCGCGGCGATGCGAGCGTGCAAAGTGCGCCACAAAAACGCCACATTACGCCTCATCGCCCATGCCCCCGGTCTCGGGCTCGGGCACCGGCGCGTCGGGTGCTTCGCACCCTCCTAGCTCACTTGGGGTGTAGCCCCTTATAAGGAATTATAATTCCTCCAACACTCTTCCTTATAAACATACTTAATATTTATTCTTCTACCAATGTGGGACACACTCACATTAGTTAATTATTCTTTCAACTCCTTTTAACATATCTATTAACTTGGATATTCTATGTTATTACATAAAATTTCCAACAATCCCCCACATTAATAGATATGGTTATTAAAGATAAATTCCGACAGTCAAGTATTGCAGGATAAGTAGGTGTTACCCTTTGAACTTTCCTTTGTAAGTGCACTTAGTCTCCTAGCAGTTAGTAGAACTTGATGTCTTTGAACTAACTCCTTTTTACGTAGACGTTATTGCACATCACACAATACTTTCCCTAGTCTGGTTAACCCCTCACTTTCGTGTCCGTTATGGTCATGGAACACTATCCTGGTTCTGCGAGAGCTCTAGGAATTGCGCCCCCACAATTCCATTCGAAGCGACCACACTTCTCTCTAACATAGGTGATTGCTCACAATCATTAAAAGCTATAAGCTTAACCTCTATGATATCATTGATTTGATATAGGAATGGACTAGGAAAAATTTGCAACTCACTTTATTGTGGTGGGTTCTCCCCCTACAGTGACTGTAAACTCCCTTTGATGTTTGGGGTACTCCCCACAATGACTTCCTCTATTCGTACAATTAGGTTGTTCTATTGAACCTAGATCATGGGATCTCCATTTACATCTAGGTTAGGTTTTCCTTCGTACAAATTTACTCAATGGGCTTTAGTCCCAGTCCTCTTGATGACTTATAAACTGCCTCACTACTTAAACCTTTAGTTAGCGGATCCGCAATGTTATCCTTTGACCTAACATAGTCAACAGTGATAACCCCTGTTGTGAGCAGTTGTCATATACTATTATGCCTACGACGAATATGTCTTGACTTGCCATTATACATTGTATTTTGAGCTCTACCAATCGCCGATTGGCAATCACAATGTATACAAATAGCCGTTAATGGCTTTGGCCATCTTGGAACATATTCCAAGAAATGTCGTAGCCATTCTGCTTCTTCTCCAGCTTTATCCAATGCTATAAATTCAGATTCCATCGTGGATCTAGCAATTAACGTTTGTTTGGACGATTTCCAAGTTATAGCTGCTCCTCCAAGAGTAAATACATATCCACTTGTGGATTTGGAATCCTTTATATCGGATATCCAATTAGCATCACTATATCCTTCCAATACAGCTGGATCTCGACCAAAATGCAGCCCATAATTCTTTGTATATCTCAAGTATCTTAGTAACCTAGTCATAGCCTTCCAATGTTCCAAACTAGGATTACTAGTATATCTACTTAGCCTACTAACAGCATAGGCTAAGTCAGGCCTAGTACTTGTCATGAGATACATTAAGCTGCCAATTACCCTTGAGTACTCCAATTGAGCAACACCTTCACCTCTATTTTTTGATAGATGTTGCGTGGTATCTATTGGAGATCGAGCGACTCTTGAGTCCTCGGGACTGAATTTCTCAAGGATCTTGTCCACATAGTGAGATTGACTTAACACTAGACCATCTTAGGTTCGAGTAATTTTCATTCCAAGAATGACATCTGCTAAACCCATATCCTTCATGTCAAATCTCGCCTTCAACATGTCTTTGGTAGATTTGATCATACTATCATCACTACCCACAATGAGTATGTCATCGACATATAGACAAAGTATAACATATCCCTTAGATATGTCTTTGACATAAACACATTTATCACACTCATTAATCCTGAAACCATTATCGAGCATGACTTGATCAAACTTTTGGTGCCATTGCTTTGGAGCTTGTTTCAATCCATACAAAGACTTGACAAGTTTACAAACTTTGTCCTCCTGGCCAGGAGCGGAAAAACCCTCAGGTTGTTCCATATATATTTCTTCATCAAGCTCTCCATTGAGAAATGCGGTTTTTACATCCATTTGATGTATTTCCAAATTTCTCAATGCTGCAATCGCAAGCACCAATCTGATCGAAGTTACTCGAGTTACAAGCGCATATGTGTCAAAGTAATCAAGATCTTTCTTTTGTCTATATCCTTTGACCACAAGTATTGCCTTGTACTTATCAATAGAGCCATCAGATTTCATCTTTTTCTTGAATATCCAACGATGTTCAAGTGGTTTACAACCAGGTGGAAGATGAACTAATTCCCAAGTATGATTCTGCAAAATAGAATCAATTTCACTCTTAATGGCTTCTTTCCATTGAGGTGCTTCTTGTGAAGTAACCGTTTCATGATATGTTTGAGGTTCACTCATAACCATATAAGAAACAAAATCAGGCCCGAAAGATTTTTCAATCTTTTGCCTTTTGCTTCTTCGCGGTTCTACTTCTTCTTCCTCTGATTGTTCTTGATGATCATCTGGAACAATCTTATCAACCGGAGTTGATGTAGAAGATTTTCCTCGATCCAAACGAGGAAACACATTTTCAAAAAACGAAGCATTTCTTGACTCAAGTATACTGTTTTTGTGTATTTCCGGGTTCTTAGACTCATGTACTAGAAACCGATATGCACTACTATGTTCAGCAAGATTTGAGGATTCACAATCGCTACCATGCTTAGCATATCCTATGAATACACAATCAACAGTTTTTGGTCCTATCTTTTGAACTTTAGGTGGTGGAACCACCACCTTTGCTAAACAACACCACACTTTCAAGAACTTATATGATGGTTTTCTATTAAACCATAACTCATAAGGTGTAACATCCTTTTTCTTGAAAGGTATCTTGTTCAAAAGATAGTTTGCCGATAAAACTGCATCTCCCCACATATCTTGTCCTAAGCCCGAGCTTATTAACATGGCATTCATCATCTCTTTAAGAGTTCGATTTTTCCTTTCAGCAATGCCATTTTGTTGTGGGGTATAAGGAGCTGTTTGCTCATGGATAATACCATTTTGAGCACAAATTTCAGCAAATGGAGAAACATATTCACCTCCTCTATCACTCCTTAATCTTTTAATCTTTTTGTTGAGTTGATTCTCAACTTCATTTTTGTACAAGATAAACTTAACTATTGCTTCATTCTTGCTCTTTAGTAAGTATACATAGCAATATCTTGTACAATCATCAATAAATGTAATGAAATATTTGTTACCACCTCGAGTGGGAATCGATCTAAAATCACATACATCGGTATGGATTAAATCAAGTGGCTCGGTGTTTCGTTCAATAGATTTGAAAGATTTCGTGGTTTGTTTAGCTTCAACACAAGTTGGACATTTAGAATTAGAATCAATGTTAAAAGATGGTATACAATTTAACTTAATTAAACGACACATTGAATTAAAATTCACATGTCCAAGACGATTATGCCAAATATTAGAAGACTCAATCAAATAAGCGGAAGTAGAAGCATTTTCATTCACTTGCTTAATAGGTACAACATTGAGCTTAAACATCCCATTAAGGACATAACCTTGACCAACATACAAACCACGTTTAGTTAACACAAACTTATCACTTTCAAACACTAAACGAAACCCATTCTTGTTAAGCAACCAACCCGACACAAGACTCTTACGCAATTCGGGAACATACAACACATTGGTTAACTTGAGCTCTCTCCCCGAAGTCCTCTTGAGGATCACATCGCCTTCACCCTTGATATCGGCGGTAGCGGCATTTCCCATATACAACTTTTCTTCACCGGATATTTCTTTCAAGTTATGGAACATAGTCTTATCCGGACACACATGACGGGTTGCACCCGTATCAACCCACCATCCTTTGATTCCATCGGTGGTAAGATTGACCTCTTCCAACTTAGCCGTGAGGTCAGAAATCATAGCAACAAGAGCCATGTTATCTTCGATCTTATTTGCCCTTTCCTTCCTTGGATTCTTGCATTGATCAGCTCGGTGACCAGATTCACCACAATTGTAACACTTCCCTTTGAACAAACTAACCTTCTTCTTCACACCACCATTCTTTGGATTCAAATCCATCCTTTTTCCTTTGTTCTTCTTAATAGGACCTTTCCCTTTACCCTTGAAATTACCTTTTCCTTTGGAACTTTGTCCATGTTCAACAAAGTTGGCCTTAGCAAGACCTTCAATATGACCACCATTTTGAGCACCTCTATTGTCTTCCTCAATTCGAAGACGAACAACAAGCTCTTCAACGGTCATTTGCTTTCGCTTATGCTTAAGGTAATTTTTAAAATCCAACCAACTTGGGGGCAACTTTTCAATCATGGAAGCAACTTGAAATGTTTCACCAAGAACCATTCCTTCTGATAAGATTTCACTGATTATGATTTGCAATTCTTCAACCTGTGCCATAACAGTTTTAGAGTCAACCATTTTAAACTCTAAAAACCTTGCAACTATGAACTTTTTAGTTCCGGCATCTTCGGTTTTGTATTTCTTTTGCAAAGATTCCCATAAATCTTTTGCAGTTGTTATTTTGCAAAATACATTATACAGTGAATCAACTTGACCATTTAACACATAGTTTCGGCATAGATATTCAGAATGCTTCCAAGTATCAACAACACTTACTGATTGAGCATCAGTAGAACCTTCAGGAATTTGAGGTGCTGTTTTAGTTAGGAATCTCGCAAGATTCAAAGTGGTCAAATAGAACAACATCTTTTGTTGCCACATCTTGAAGTTGTTTCCAGAAAACTTTTCTGGTTTTTCACAGTGGTTGGCCATAGTTTGGGCAGCTTGAGTACCTACTAAAGGTCCCATGCTTGTAGAGACAGTAAGTCCTACAGATTGTGAAACATTTGCACCAACGGTGTTGGTGGTGGTAGAAGAAGTAGTTCCATTAGTAGAGGAGTTCATTTCAGTAGCCATTTCTGAAATAGAACAATCAAAGTTTTACTAAAAAACTTGCAGAAAGTAAAGACTAATTTAAATGAATAACTTTACAGAAAAGTACATTATAAAGTTTTGGAAAACATATTTCTGTAATTTGAATTAACAGAATGGTGAAGAAAGAAAATCAGTTTTAAGATTGTTGGACACCATTCAAGAAAACAACAATTTTATTGAAGATACATTCGAATTACAATAATTAAGTACTACTAAACAATACAAGAATACAAATAAAGAACATAACAGAAATAGAAAGAATGGCAAAAAACGGGCTGAGGATATGGTTAAACCAAGGTCCCTTAAACTAGGGGATTTGGGTGAATGGTTATGCGTGCTTTGTGATTATCGTTTAACTTGTGCAAATGTATGGGTGATGAAAATTTATGGCGTGCAAGACTCTTGGACTAAATTAGTTTCCATCTCGTATCCAGCTAACAATTGTATTTTTCGTCGGCCTTTCTTTATCTCGAGTGATGGTACAGTTTTATTGCAATCGATGTGGATATTGGTTGTGTGTGATACCAAAGATGGTTCATCCTCCGCAGTTGAAAATTGGAATGGACTTACTGCTGCGTATACCTTTGTTGAGAGTTTGGTTTCACCTTATCCCTCGATCAGCACTTGATTCCAGTTTTTGGTTCGTTGTAAGTAACCATATCTTCGTTACCTACAATATAGTACAACAAGCCTTATGTTCTAGAAATAATGTTCAGGTAATTTCATATCAAATGATAAACTAGACTGCTATATTTCAGGTTGTTTCCTATCAGTTTGATTTATGCAGATTCTTCCAATTAATTGTATCTTTTAAATAAACCAAATTTTGTTTAGTCACTATACTGAAATCCATAATACGTTTTACAATGATGCTCTCTTTCATCTGCCACGTCTTGTTAATTAAGATGATCCAATTTAAGATGAAGTTCTCTAAAGTCGATTCCACGGTTTGGTTAGTTGTAAGTAACCATATTTTTGTTTAAATTTGATGAAATCGATGCCATTGAAATGAAGTTGATGTATAATTCCCTGTCTTTAAAAGTCAAATATTACATTGAGTACTCAATTTATTGCTAGAAACAGTTTCATTTATTCTTTATCAGATGTAACTGGTTTATCAGATGTAACTACGACACTCTTTACTAGTCTTTAGCCTTATGTACTAGAAATAATGTTCTGCAGCCTTGAGGTAACTAAATTTGGTCGTGGCCTGGTTGGACTTGTTGCGAATGTGTATAAAAATATATGTGATTTTTCAATGTTTCAAAACATAACCATTATGTCTAATCTTTGACACTTATCGAGGTGCGATCAGTTATTGGGGACATACTCTGGGCACTGGGAAGCCTTTGTGAAATAATTTGTTGGGATGATCTACATTGACCATTCTTATGCTAAACCAAGCTTTTGAGAAATTTTAGTATTGAACTATTAACGTGCTATCAGTTATTGGGGACATGTTTGGTTCTCTTTGCACAATTGACAGGCAAATTATTCTTTTGGCAGTATGCTTGTGGATGCCGCGAAATTGTAGGGGATGTTTTGGTATTCTTCGGATCTATGTTTTCTATGTTCCATTGATATGTAATACGTTCTCCCCACTTCTATAAATTTTGCTCGGCTGGTTGTCTCACCTAGTTTTGATGTTTCTATGCAGATTATGTTTATACACCTCCGAGTCATCACATATTCATATTGATTCTGCCGGGCCATACCCCTGCATGATCTTTACACCTTGTTCTTTACAAGCTTAAAATTCTTTCTACATTTATGGATCCATTAAAAATAAAATGGTAAATGGGTAGGAACCCTTTGGTCTAATGTACCATCCTGGTACCCAGAACGTAGACAACATGGAACCCATGTCTGGTGAAGTATCATCCTCACACTCACACATGGAGCCTTTGGCAAGATTTGAACTTGTGATCTTACATTTTTCATCTTGTGTGCTCATGTGGTCACATGGCGAAGGTACCGGTTGATTTATGATCAATTGGTTTTATCGATCCATTTAAGGATATTCACAAAGAAAAAATGCACTTTGACCTCCAACCCAATTTTGTCATCAGTGAATGATAGACTGCTAATTTTGCAGGCTTTTTCCTATCAGTTTGATGTATGTACGTTCTTCCAATTTATAATATATCTCTTATATACACCCAAATTTCATTTAGTTACTATACTGAAATACACAAGGTTGTTGCTCATAAATTTGATATATACACTTTGGTTTTCTTTGTTCAGTTCTCTTTTTAAAATTTGAGATTTGTGTGTCTCCAACCCATACTTCAAATTTGAAGAAATTTTTGGAGGAAATAACATGTACCAGAAGATCAATATTCGCTACAAAATTTTAATTTATAATTTTAACATATTTCTTCATTTACTTAGTCCATTAGTCATTGGTAAATAAAGTTTTCGATATCAAAATTGTTTAATAAATTATTTTCTAAGTTTAATATTTTGTGTAAAGATAGATAAGGGAAATTAGTGTAATTTTATAAAATATGAGTCTTTAGAATTTGATCCTAAAGGATTACTTCGTTCTTGATAGTTATTTACGGTGAGCTTTCAATTCGCCTCTGACCATCAAATGAAATGTGAATAATCCGTACTCTTCTCTTTGAAAGAAGAAGGGGCGCTTCCGGTTCTGTCGGTGCTTGAAACAATAGCCCACTAAACCCTTTTAATTATGACAATAACATATATTCTCGACCCAATAACATTAAAGTTTGAGGCCTTACTAATTGGGGTCTTAACATGGTTATAAAAACGAGATCGGACCGACCGGTTTAAGTCTGAAAATAAAGAAAAATCTTTGCTCTGCTATGAATCGAACTTGCGTCAGCAGGGACAAAAATGAGAGCTGACCAACACACCAATAATGTGTTTCGATAAAATGAAGACTCAGTTTGTTAGGTATGCACTTCTTTTTCATTGGGTGTGCAGTCTATGTAAAGTAATTCAAAAAGACTCAATTTTAAATTTTCACACTAATTTTAATACTCAAAGTGTGTGCAAATGCATACCCTATCTAAGCTATATGTGCGCCACACCAATCTCATGAGTATATTCTTTCAGATTTCATGAATTGTGGGACAACTAACAATTGTCGTTAAATATATAACAAAAAAAGCGAATCGGTAAGTAATTTTTGAAAGTCTTTGCCGGAATTTAAATCTTTTTTATTTAAGAATAATGATATTAAGTGACATTATATCATGGTTACGTCTCTTTTGTAAATTTATTTGTTAAGATTTTTTTCAAAATGTATAAGTAAACTGTGCCAAGTGGTTTTTATAAATTTAGAATTGAGGTGGTATACAAAAGTTTAAGAGTTAGAATGTGTGTGAATTGGTAAAATAAATTCAAGTCAAGGATTTCTTGAGTGCTTTAACCAATTTTTTATTTTTCTTTTACTTTGCTTTTTATAATTATTTTTATAAATTAGTATGTATATTTAGTTATTAAATACCTAATTGATATATTTTTTGACTATTTTAGTTAGATACTGGATTGTAACTAGTTTAATAATAACTAGAGGGGTGCCGGCGCGTTGCGACGGTACTTCTAAAAAAACAGTTGTTAAATGTAACGGTACCTTTCAATTTTGTGAATGTACTAACAAAACACATGGATAATATATAATAGAAATACACATACGATATGGCTAATAATCTTAACTGAATGTAGATAATGTAGTACTCGCATTAAATAATGGTGGCAAACAATAATAAATCACAAAAAAATAAGTATACTTTAGGGGGAAAAAATTCCATACGTTGGGGGTCAATTGATTGGCTTGCTCAATATATTCAATAAGTTCAAATTGCTTGTAAGAGGAACAACTATCCTCCAAAATCAATATGGTAAAATAAAAATTTATCATTGTGACAAAAATTAAAACAGTATATGTTTCGTCTTTTGCTACTCACCTGATGGTGGTCAAGAACTCCAGCGGAGCTAGTTCGAGGTGCTTTTCCAAACAATGTTGTATCTAAGTGTGTCAATATTCTTCATACCTTCATCTTAACATGTATATATCTTATTTCATGCACCAAAATTTCTCCAAAGTGATTAAAGGCAATGTCACCCGCAACAGATACAAAACCTCTATTAGCAAGTTCATAACTAAAGAAACAACACTCATATATATGACTGATCTCCACTTGGACTTCCAAACGACCAGGCCTAAGCAAGCATTAGAGAAATTATATCATCAAGCATGGCAAAAACAAAAAACAAAAAAGCATTTAGCTTACATAAAACAAACCAAAATACATCCAGGTATCAACTTAGAACAAATATTATCTTACGTATGACTTGAATTAAAGTGAAGATGATCAAAGCTAGAAATACAATAATGATGGTGGTATACCTCATCAATAAGGCTAGAAGTACAATAATAGACACCAACAAAGTCGTGAATAAAACCATAGATGTGCAGTAATATTTTCGATTTTGATAGTTCACATCATCACAGTTTCATTAATCAAAGATCATTAAAATTCATGCTTATATTTAAGCTCAAATAATAGTTAACTCACACACCATCAAAAACCAAGAATACTAAAGCCTACTAAAACACATACATACACAATAACACACTATTATTGTAGCTTAAAACATGAAAACATAATAAAAATCAATGACAAATTCGATAAAATCTAGTCACTTATTAAATGTGTATTAAGTTCGATTAAAAAAACAGACATGTGGTAGCCCTTACCATGTGAAGTTTTAAGAGATAGCTTTTGTAACCGTTGCTTCCATGCCGCATAGCTCTCTCTTTGCCTGACAATTCTTTTGCCGGGCCAATAACTGAACCCATTTTTTTAAGCCACTGTTTTCTGCGTAAACTCAAACGTTATCAAAAAATAATCACCTAAAGCAACCCTAATCGATCTATCATAGGAAAAAAAATTACTTTCATGGCTTAAAAATAAATAGATTGAAGAAATGGGTTTGTTTGTTTTATTTTTTGGAAATTTATAACATTATCTGTATCTATATATTACTAACAGATAAATGCTTTTGGAAGGGTCAAAGAACCACCATCAACTCAAATTTATAAAAACGTACACAATTACAATGTTTTAAAAAGAAATAAAAAAAAGCAATATCACTTATCAGTAATATTTAAAAACGTACAAAATTATAATTTGCATCACTCAATTTAAGCAAAATACACACAAAAAATAATAACAATATCAGTAGGGATACGAACTATCAAGATCAGTGAACAATAGCAACTATAAGTTGACGCCATCACGCCGCCAGAGATGTAATCAGAATTTTTATGGGGTTGATTTCTGGTACGGCGGATGAGAAAAGGGGGACAACATATCAAAGGGTTTCATGTATGTCTTGTGAGTGATAGAGATGGATTTGGGGTCTAAAGTTTTCGTAAGGGTAGTTTAGTCCGACTATAGAGATGGGTAAAAAAAGATGTATTAAGATGAGGGGTATTTTAGACTTATCAGGTTCTTAATTACTTAAAGCCAATTCCCTTTATAAGGGACGAGCATGGTATCCGCGCAATGCGGCGGTGGTGGTGGGGAAGACGGTCCGGTGGTGGCGGTGAGAGTATTTTTTTAGAGATGAAAATAGTTGAAGGGCATAGTTGGTATATCACATGAGAAGGTGCCTAGCAAGGAAGATTATTTAAGGGTATTTTTGTTTTATCAGGTTCTTAATTAAATAAAGGGGAGGAACCCGGTTTCTTTTATAAGGTATTATAGATTATAGATATAGATTTTACTAAATATGTTTAAAAAATCTATAAAAAAAAATAGTCAATCAGTTGAAGCGGTCGATCGGAAAGAACATGGAATAAAAATTTTAGTTACAATAAAATTGGTTTGTAAAACATAAAAAAATATAAATTTTTTTTTTTTTTAACTTTTGCATTTCTAATTAAATAAAAGTTAACCACTTAGTCTTAAATCAACTAGTCACCTGGGCCCTCTTTGTAAGTTCGAGATTTTTTTGGGGGTGGGGAGTGGGGGGTTTACCTTTTCGGAAACTTGTGGGTCGTGTTATCGTACCCTTGGTATATAAGGTGCCTTCGGGTTCCAACCTCTAACGTACTGTCCGTCTAGATGTCATTTTTAGGTTTTAAACCACTAACAAATTATCATGTTGTTTGGAAAATAATATATAAAAAAAAAGTTTAATAGATATAGAGATAAATATTTTTAGTATTTTAGTAAAGGATAAATTATGAATATATATAAATAGATAAAATAAAATGTGCCGAGTGGTATATATAAATTTAGAATGGGTGTGGTTTACAATAAGTTCAAAGTTGCGGTAATTGGTAAAGAAAATGACTAATTTTTTTAGTTAAATATTTTAAAAAATTTCTAACTATAAGATTTTATAAATGGTAAAATCAAACTAGCAAGTTACCCGTGTAATGATAAACTAAAAGATATTTATATAGTCATGAAATGACTGAATGAAAAAAGTGGCTGAATAGAAACGTAATGTCTAGCATAAACTAAGTCAATATAGTTGTTTTTTTTACTTATTAAGTTAATAACATACATATTTAATTGACTTAATGAATTAAGTCAATCAAAATTAAGTCATGACTTTTTAATTGAGTTATTATCGATTAAGTCATGACTTTTTAATTGAGTTATTATCGATAAAAAGGTTTCTATCGACCAAAAAATTTGGTTTGGTATTAAATCCCAATCGTCTGATATTATGATGCATTTGCACACATAAAGAAAATATGTTTCCCCCAAAATTAATTATACCAAATTGCATACCCTAATCAAAACTGAAAATGACACTGGAACAAGCAAAGAGAATCGTAAAGTCGGTTCCACTGGCTGGTAAGGATGATATCATTCTGGAAATCGTGTTGATTCCGGTGGAATCGTTGTTAAGATGTATGGGTGTTGAAAGTTTATGGCATGGAAGACTCTTGGACTAAATTGGTTTCGGTCTCGTATCCATTTACTTATGATACTCCTTATTATCTGCTTTTGTTTATCTCGAATGACGGGACAATTTTATTGCAATGGAAATGGAATTTGTTTGTGTGTGATTCCAATGATGGCTCATGTTCTAAAATCTTATATGTTGATAGATTTACTGATGTGACTACCTTTGTTGAGAGTTTGGTATCACCCTATCCCCCTCAATCTCCCAATCGGCCGTTGATAACAAAGATTAATGATGGTGCGAGTTAAGATAAAGTTCTCTTAAGTGTGTCCACTTTTTGGTTAGTTATAACTTGTAAGTTACTATATTTTTGTTTAAGTTTGATGAAAATGTTGCCATTAAAATGAAGTTGAGGTTTTTCAGTTTATTCCCTGTCTTGAATAATCAAATGTTACATTGATGGGTACTGATGTAACATGTTTATATAGTTATGCACGTGAGGTGTCATGTGGATACCATGAGTATGGTAAACTACGACACTCTTTAGCCTTATGTTCTAAAACTGATGTTCTGTAGCTTTGAGGTAACTAAACTAGTAATCGTGGCCTGGTTGGACTTGCTGCGAATGTGAGCATTGTAATAATATACATAATGTTTCTAAAGGTAAACATTATATTGAGGTGCTATCAGTTACTGGGGACATGCTTGGGGCATTGGGAAGGCTTCACGAAACAATGAGTAGGGATGCTCTGTATCGACCCCTGTAACGTATTATTATGCTAAACTGGGCTCTTAAGAAAGTGGAGTAATGAACAAAGTGGGTTCTTTTTGTCTCTAACTGCAGGGTCCAATGGCTACTTACTATGCAGATCACTTCTAGCGTGGAATCTCGGTTCTCTTATTGACCCAGCCCATGCTTCTGCATGATGTTTACACCTTGTTCTTTACAAGCTTAAGGATCTTTCTACATTTATTGATCCAGTTAAAGATATTTACAAGGAAATAATGCACTTAATTAGAACCCAACCCAATTTTGTCACCAATGAAGGATAAACTAGTCGAAAACCTAGTAGGTTGTTGGCTATTTGCTGTGAATCCGGGCATGTAGTAATAATATCCTCTAAGCTCTCATCAAAGTCCCCACACCGTACACATGATGTTGGCGAAAACGATAAATCTCCACTTCCATAACGTTCCACCGTTGGTAACCTGTTTCTCATTGCCCTCCGGTTCATAATATTAACCTGCTTCTCATTGTTTCTCTCTGCTGTATTCCACAAGGTTGTTGGCTCATAGCTACAATGATGCTCTCTTTAATTAAATTTATATCTGTATTTGATTTTTACACAGGACCTTTTTTTCTAACAGGACCCAAACATGGAGACATGATGAGGCGGATTAATTGATCCTGGTAAAATAAAGTCACAACTATTAAAATTTGTTGAACGGCTTAGTTACTTAGCCCATTTAATTCTTATAATCATCCCAATAACATATTTTCTCCACCCGGTAGTATTAAAATTTGATTCCATAACTACTGAGGGGTGTTAGACAATCACATAGCACGACTATCCTATCAGGGCGGCCTTAGTTTGCAAAGAAGACTCTTTCCCATGATTTTATATGTATCTATGAGACCGAATATGTATAATTTTGTTTACTCACTTTAATTGAGTATTTCTGTTACTACTTAAGTTGCTAGTTGAAAGTTAAAAGAAACACCTTAAATAACATCTTGGAGCCTCGGTTTTCACAACTGAAACTTTTCAGCAATCCCAAGTCAATCCCTCCATCCTTCATTTATATTCAATCCAATGGAAGCTCATCTATGATGCCAAGGACACATATAGCTTTGACGTTGAAGATCTTGTGGTTTATGGACTTACATAAGACGCATGCGGCTGAGCAAATAACGTTTTTTTTTTGTTTTCCATTTTAGTGATCTACGCATGAAGATAGATGCACGAAACAAGATCCCAAACAAAATATTGTACCAAACTTCATGAGCCGCGGGACAACTAACAAGTACCATTAAAAAAAGTAAAAAAAAAAAACAAATAATTTGGTGTATTGGTAGGTATTTTCGAAAATCTTTATCGGATTTTTTTAAATATTATTTTAGAATGATGATAATAAGTGACATTATATTTTATTTTATTTTCTGAACGGTAAATTTAAGCAAAACGGCATGTCTCTTCATATACCCAACTCTAATTCCAGAGGAACTCATATTGAAAAACTTTTGTCTCCATTCCTGCATAGGAGGATTTTGCTCAAACTCTACCATATACTAATCCATCTTTTGATGATTGATTTTGACATCATATTATGGTTAGGTATTTTTGTGTATTTAATTATCGTCTTTTAAAGTGTATATATAAAATGCGTCAAGTGGTTGTTAAAAATTATAGGTTTGAGCCATAGTTTTTATAAGTTACGGTTTTAGTCTTTACCTTTTGAGTCCTATCAACAGTTTTGTTTGAAAGCGTTGACTTTTTGACCTAAAATGTTGACTTTTCAACCAAAACTGTTGACTTTTGGGCTAAAAAAAACTAACTAACGTGGACAAGTTAACGGAGAAAAACTAACGAAGTTGATGTGGTTACCAAAAGTGAATAAAATGACAAGTTTGGTATAGAATTTGTAAATTTTAAAGTTTAGTGACTAAATATGAAAAACGTATTAATTTTAAATTTACCATTATTTATCGGACTACAAACCCTAACAAAACCTGAATATGTCACCCAAACAAGCAAAGAGAATTGCACAATCGGTTCCTATACTTAAGGATGATACCATTCTAGAAATCTTGTTGAGCCTTCCGGTGAAATCGTCGTTAAGATGTAAGTCCGTTTGCAAGTGATGGCGGTCTTTGATTTCTGACCCTTTTTTCATCAAATCCCATCTTAAACTATCCTCCTCCTCAACTACAAATTCGCATCGTAGAATAATATTCACCGAAGGGGATGGAAAAAACATTAAAAGTTGTCCTGTTAATGATGTTTTGTTTGAGAAATCTGTTGTTAATTCCTTGAACCATGTGCCTCCATCTCATTCTCATCCGTTGTATCATCATAATATGTGTCATACAATTGTCGGTTCATGTAACGGATTAGTTTGCATTGTATGCTTTGATCTGATGAGGGTTGATATTCTGTTTATTTGGAACCCAAGTACCAGAATATCGACTACTTTTGTCGCACCGCCTTCATGGAGGTGTAAGAAGGTGTATGGTTTTGCATACGACAAGGCTACCAATGATTACAAAGTAGTCGCGGTATCTATCAATGAAAAGAAATCAGTGAAGATATATTCGTTAAAAACTGGAAACTGGAAGCATATTGGTGATTTTCCTCAGGGTTATCTGCTGAACGTGTCTGGTGTCTTTTTAAATGGATATCTTCATTGGATGGCTACTCATAGAGGAGCTACCAGGTTAAACTATCCATGTACGATTGTTTCTTTGAATTTAGCTAATGAGACATATGGTGAAGTTTCGCAACCCGTGTACGATGAAGATGACAAGGTTTTGACACTGGGGGCTTTGGGAGAATGGTTATGCGTGTTTTGTAATTATCGGTTAGTAACTCGTGCAGATATATCGGTGATGAAAGTTTACGGCGTGCAAGACTCTTGGACTAAATTGGTTTCCGTCTCGTATCCATTTAATTTTGATTCTCCTCATTATCTGTCTTTCTTTATCTCGAATGACGGGACAATTTTATTGCAATCGAGATGGGATTTGGTTGTGTGTTATTCCAATCATGGTTCATCTTCTAAAATCAAATATTTTGATAGATGTGATTATGCGACTACCTTTGTTGAGAGTTTGGTATCATCCTATGTAACATCCTAAAACTTTTTGACGTTGACCGTTAACTTGCCGTTAGCGACCGTTAATTACTCTGTGTTTTGTATGTGCTTATGTGAATTAAATGATTGACGTGAGATATGTGTTAAAGTGATTAAAGTAATGAAATTAAAGTTGATAATGATTAATAAAGTCAATTAATGTTCCCGATAAGATATAAGGGTCGATAAGTGTTCCCGTAGGCGTTAAAAGAGTCGTTAAGGGCCGAAACGAGTTGTAACAAAGTGCGAGGGCTATATGTGAAGTTTTGTAAGTTGCTCCAGTATATATATGGCCTCATCCACGACCCAAAGGCTGGGAAATCAGATTAAAACCCTAGAAAAGTCTTTCACACAAAACCCTAGGTCAAATTTTCAAGTTCTAGTCGATTTCGGGGGATTTCGGAAGGGTTTTTGCTTGGTTTTCGATCTTTTGATCAATCCTAACGGTATTATATCATCAATTGATTGTTGATTAAGTTTTAAAGTAGTTTTTATCCATGTAGATTCGACCATGAGGGCTGGGGTTGTTGGAAGTTGATGTTTTCGGTTAAAAACGACGTTTTCGTGAGTAAAATCGTTAATTGAGTTGGTTAACTATATCAAGATGCAAAATTTAGTGTTGAATAATGTTGTTTATATGTAAATAAGTGAATCCCAGGTGTTTAATTAGATCCATGTGTGGTCGATTGTGTTTTTGAACCAAACGTTGCGGTTTCGAGTCGTTTTGATGATCAAAAGAAGGATTCATTTATGCAATTGATTCAAGGATTAAATGATGTTTTCAAATGCTTAATTGTGACCTAATTAATGTTAAGTTAATGGGTTTTAGTTGTGGTAGAGGTTTGGGATCCGTTTGGAAGGAGATTAAGGAGAAACGAAGTGAAGAGTGTTGGTTCGTCTAGTAGGTGCGACGCACCTCTAAAGAGGGTGCGACGCACCTAGTGTTTTGAGGGGAGGTTTGGTAGTGTGTCATCAGTATGTGCGCCACACCTCTCAATAGGTGCGACGCACTCATTGATACCGAGAAGGGGTGCGATATGGGGTGCGGCACACCCAGCCTATTTGTGTTGAAAATCATTGTTTAATGCTTAGCTCGCTAATCATTCGTTCTAGGTTTCCGGGACTACGTATCAAGCACTGTAAGCTTACTTTAAGTTGTTGTGAGCCCGTATAAGGTAAGATACATGACTTTTCTCACGTTGTAGGGTAGTTTTCTTTAATTAACCTCTTAATCGGATTATCTTATGTGTGTAGGGTTATTCGGGTCATGCAGGAGGTTATATGGGAACATGTGCATGTTGAAGTAGTTAATTATGTTGTGATGACATTTAAAGTTGAAGTAATTATATGCATGTGTAGTATGATGCTTACGTTGATGTTGCTATGAATATGATATGTGTTGTTGATTCATTCCGTTGATATGTCTTGATGTTGATATGTGATGGCTTATATGTGACACTTAAGTGTGAAATGTCTAGTTCATTAGATACACGTAAGAAATTTTATGAGTTGTGCACGTTAGTGAGATTAAACGTCGAAATACTATGAATATGATATGTGTTGTTAATTCATTCCGTTGATATGTCTTGATGTTGATACGTGATGGCTTATATGTGACACTTAAGTGTGAAATGTCTAGTTCACTAGATACACGTAAGAAATTTTATGAGTTGTGCACGTTAGTGAGATTAAACGTCGAAATAGATGTGGAACTAATTAGGTAATGAATACACCTAAAGTTAAAGTAATGTAAAGATGTTGATAAGTGATTGGTTTAGGTGAAAAGTGTAGCCTAAGCTAATATAAAGTAAAGTAAAGATGGTGATAAGTGACTGGTTTAGGGGAAAGTGTAGCCTAAGCTAATAAAGATAAGAAGTCTCAAGCATAAGTCGTGTTAAGCTTAACCCGTGCTAGTTGTAAAGCTAGTGCGTACGTGGTCGCTTGAGTGGCTCCTTGCGGTATAATTATGTTGATCTAGTATTTCCGGGTGGAGTGACTAACCATCAAGACGGATTACTAAAAGTGGTCGCTTGAGTAATTTCTTGCGGCATAGTTACGTTGATCTAGTATTTCTGGGTGGAGTGACTACCCACCAATGTTAAAAGCATAACGGAATGCTTAAAGTTAATTAAAGTTGATTGAAGTTGATTAAAGTTGATAAGTTGATTAAAGTTGATAAGTTGATTAAGTTTATAAAGTTCATAAGTTGGTCAAGATAATAAGAGGATATGTTGATAAGTATGATGTATCGTTGATAGGCACAATTAGGAGTAAATACTCTACGTGTGCTAATATGAATACGTGTGAAAGCTTATGTGTTATATGACAAGATATAATATGAAGTTACGTTTAAGTGGTAAGTCTATGTTGATATGATATAAGATATTGATTAAGATGTGAGTATATGATGATGTGAAGTATATGTTGATATGAAATGAAATGTGATGCCATGTGGGAAAAGAGAAGTATGGGTTGATCTATGATTGTTGTGGATGATATGTACTGTGATTATGTTTTGATTAGTAAAATATGACGAAGTTTTATGAAAGTAAAATGAAGAACATTTTATCAAAAATGTGTGTATCTTACTTAGCTAATTTTATTAGCTAACACTTGCTTTTATGAAAATGTTGTGTCCTTCAGGATAAACAGGTATAAGCTAGTGAAGTACGTGAATCGTGAGATGGGTAGAAGAATAAAGGAAGATTAGCATTAGTTTCCCGATGCTTAAAATTCCCGTTAGTCATTGTTTGGTTACTTATTAATGACTTATGTTGTATGTATTGATGTATGGCATATATTTTAGTGCCATAACTTGGATTTATCATTTATTTTTGTGACGATACGATTTAGTAACACAATTTTTGTGAAAGGTACCATCCGGTTACGGATGGTGCCGTTTTATATATACGTTTTTCGCAAAGTTTGAACGTCGTTAGGCAAAGTTTTTGTAAATCCAGGTTTCTAAAATGACGAGTGTTACACCCTATCCCCCGGCCCAATCTCCCAATCGGCCGTTGATAACAAAGATTAATGATGGTGCGACTTAAGATAAAGTTCTCTAAAGTGGGTCCACTTTTTGGTTAGTTATAAGTTACCATATTTTTGTTTAAGTTTGATGAAATTGTTGCCATTGAAATGAAGTAGATGTTTTTCAATTTATTCCCTGTCTTGACTTAATCAAATGTTACATTCATGAGTACTGAATTGCTATTTGCTAGAAACAATTTCATTTATTCTTTAATAAATGTTACAGGTTATATATTTATACATGTGCGGTGTCATGTGGATACCATGAGTATGGTAATCTACGACATCTTTAGCCTTATGTTCTAAAATTGATGTTTTGTAGCTTCAAGGTAACTAAACTAGTAATCGTGGTCTGGTTGGACTTGCTGCGAATGTGAGCATTGTAATAATATACATAATGTTTCTAAGCGTAAACATTATATTGAGGTACGTGCTATCAGTTATTGGGGACATGATTTGGGCATTGGGAAGGCTTAATGAAACAATGTGTAGGGATGCTCTGCATCGACCCCTTGTAATGAATTATCATGCTAACCGGGATCTTAAAAAAGTTGAGTAATGAATAAAGTGGGTTCCTTTTGTCTCTGACTGCAAGGTCTAATGGCTACTTACTATGGACTCTCGGTTATCTTGTTGACCCTACCCTGCCCATGCTTCCAAGATGGCTACTTACTATGGGTATTACTTCTAGCTTAGACTCTCGGTTATCTTATAGACCCTTCCCTGCCCTGCCCATGCTTCTGCATGATGTTTACACCTTGTTCTTTCTACATTTTATCGATCCAGTTAAAGATATTCACTAGGAAATAATGCACTTGGAACCCCAACCCAATTTTGTCACCAATGATGGATAAACTAGCCGAAAACCTAGTAGGTTGTTGGCTATTTGCTGTGAATTCGGGCATGTAGTGGATAATATCCTCTAAGTTCTCATCAAAGTACCCACACCGTACACATGATGTCGGTGAAAACCATAATTCTCTGCTTCTATAACGTTCCACCGTTGGTAACCTGTTTTTCATTGCCCTCCGATTCATAACATTAACCTGTTTCTTAGTGTTTCTTTCTGTTGTATTCCACGAGGTTGTTGGCTCATAGCTATAATGGTTTTCTTTCTTAACCGCTACCCATAATTCCCCTTATTAGCAGGTCCATGGAGATTTCTTAACCAAAACTGATGATATTTTGCATATGTTATTCCAGGGACCTGGGATGGAGATCTTTGCTGGAATATGGGACCAATGTCTGGATGTATGATGAGTAGCCCATATGACCTCACACCACAACCCATTCGTGTCGGTTTTGAACCTCCGCCACCATTTAGCTAACTTTGCAAGATTTGAGTCCCTTAAGGATCCTAGACTCACACCGCCATAGTCTTTTGGTTTAATTACATTTTCCCAAGCCACCCAATTGATCCTGCCTTTATCAAATGAACTACCCCAATAAAATGTTCGTCTTAATTGATAAAGTTCTTCAATGACCTGTAGGGGCGCTTTGTAGAGTGAGAGGTAGAAAGTAGTTTGTGAGCTAAGAACAGATTTCTAGAGCACCATTTCCAAAACACATATATTTTGCCTTCCAAATCAAGAATTTGGACTTGAAGGTATCTAAAATTGATTCCAATTTTTAACCAAAATCATGCTACCTAAGACCTAGGTATTTGAATGTGAAGGCACCAGCTTAACAATGTAAGAGGGCATAGCCATGTAGTTTAGCTGTTGTAAATTCACTCCAATACCATAGTAGCATAGAGGCTGCTTTTGCAAGGTTAACCTTTAGGCCAGATGCAAGATAAAAGCATTTAAGAATCCTTCCAAGATTCAAGGAATTCGTTGATGACCATTCGCCAATGAAAACCACGTCATCAACATATAAAAAGTGAGCGATCAGAGCCTCAGAGGCCCATAATTTGTACATCTTAGATATGGTAAACTCCCAAGTCTGTGGCCCGTTTTAATATCGAATATAGTGCTTCCATAACTATTATGAACAAGAATGGGAAACGGGGTTCACCTTGACGGAGGCCAAGAACCGCTTACTAAAAGTGAGAATCGGCTAGAAGTTAGAATGCCAGGAATCCATAGCCTCCATTTAGATGGGAAGTTCATTTGTGCCATTACCGAGTCCAAAAACCCTTGACGTTTAGCAGGATTAGTCATTTAAAAAAAAAAAAACTTTTTGGAGGCAATATATTAGTGAATGGAGTGTGAAAATGTTATCTATATAAGTTGACTTTTTTTATGAAACCATTTTTTTCTAAAACCTTAAAAAATCTTAAATTATAGATTATATTAAATGTTTTTAAAGTTCATTAACGTGAAAAATTAGAAGAGTTCATATCGTAAAATATATTTTATTCAAAATCTTAAAAATAACTTCTTGTTCACATGTGAATATTGTCTCACATGTACCATTTATATATAAACTTATTAGAGTAAGTTATATTTTTCATCTCTGAAGTTGACACGTTTTTCACTTTTGATCCATAAAGTGAAAACATTATAACTTTGACCTTAAACTTGGCCACTTTTTTTGGCCGTTAACGTTACACCCAAGGGACTAAAAGTGAAAAACGTGTCAACTCTAGGGACGAAAAATGTAATTCGTTCTTCCATTCATCTACTCCAACAAGATTCCGGCCTCCGGTCATCTTCACCGATGGACTCACAAACTTATTATTTACACCGACTGACCAACTCTATTTCTAACTAGCCATTGACCGATGAAAAGGGTGGTTGCCCCCTCTATCTTTATCACTCTATCAATCAACAACCCTTCAAAATTATATATTATGTGCTCTATCATTTGTTGCTAGTGCTCAATTATATTCATATCTATATTTATATTTCTATCTGGCTGGCTGGCTGGTTTGATGTTGAATGTACATTACTGGCGAAAATGATATTTATCTGTAATATCTTATAAGTTTTTTCCCGAGCATAAATCGGATAACGGGTGAATTCGGGCCATATCTTAGCTGACTGACTGTAAAGTTTTGGTTGTAAACAAAAATCCACTCGTACGTATGAAATTTGATATCGTATCATTTGAGTAAATGATTTTGTTTGTGGTTTAGATTTGGATTAAAAGTCGAGTTTTTATTAGGTATCATCAGAAAATAAAATGTCTAGTCGGAAAATTTCATCGGAAAAGATGATCGGAGAAGATGACCGGGAAGAAAAAAATGGAAAAATAAATTTATTTGTATGATTTTCACTTTTCGTCGGACCATGACATATTGGTTTTCTTTAGAGTTTGAGATTTGTGTCTCTAAGACCTACTTCTCTTCATATATGAAATATAATTCGCAGAAGCTAACATGTTCTTTAATATGAGATATCTATTTCATAAATGATTGTGCACCAAACCACATAGTAGATGAAGACTCTGGAAAGGGACTCCGTTCGTGGATGAATGATTGAGGTTTAAGGGTTTGTTGGCGATTCCCCGAAGGTAGGGCAATGCCTCTTTACGCCAAGATATGTGAGTTAGGATTTATTATGGTTTATGTGTGAGAGTCGACTGATTTGTGATCATGCCGAATTAATGAGGGTTACCTCTCCTTATATAGGAGAGGGAAACTTGGGGAGAAAGTTAGGGTTTTAGCCTCCTTTAGGGTTTTGGATACTATTGTAATGTTTATCCGATTTAGTTGCCATCAATTTATTAATTAACACATCCGAGCCTAAACCGATTTAGTTGCCATCAATTTATTAATTAACACGAAGGGTACACCATCAATAAATAAAAAGGTTAAAACCTTTAAAAAGGTAACTTATGCATTAAAATTCTGTAATAGAAAGAACATATTTAGTTTTTGTAATATTGTTAGTTTCATTACTCAATTGTCGGTTAATATGCCAACTTGACTTGATATGTCACTAAAATTTCATGTGGCTTATTGATTTGGATCCAAAAATGAGAAAAATCCTTTTACGACCCGAACTTTTTTGTGTGACTCGCAATAGTTCCTGGTTCCTCCAAACATATCTAGATGTTTATTGACGCTTTTAATTATATCATTGGATGACACCGTATAAAGCATGCACGAACATACAAGAGTGTTTGCGCCTTTGCAGAACGTGGATGAGTTTCGAATCCAACTCAAAAGTCTAGGTGAAATTTTTAATGACATGTCAAACCACGTTTACATTTATTAGATGCTTAAATGATAAATCTATTTTTAGTTTTATCCTTTGAGCATGTAATAAATGTAAACGTGGTTTGACTTGGGTTCTAGAGACAGAGGTTATGAGTTTGATCATCGTTCCATGTAATGGTTGAGGGGTCTTTTCAAATAATTAGGTAGAAAATGAAAGGAAGAAGAAGAAAAGTCTCTTTACTTAGGTAAATGTAAGGTCTGCTTATATCTTAATCTTCCTCAATATATCGTCGAGGTATTGAGGTTTAAAACTCGCGGAATAGTTTGTTGTTTTATTTTTTGAACATTAAAAACGGTATATTACTGATATATAAATTCTAGCAAGAAGCTAGAAGATACATACATAAAATAGGGGAAGAATGGAAAGAAATTACAAGTTAAAATTATTCCATTGGGATCATGTATTACATGAAGAGGTCAATCGATTGGAGAGCCATGAGAAACTAGTTCCTTTAATCTCTTTGAAGGCGAAGTGAAGAGATGGCTGCTTGTTCGAGAATATGCACTCGTTCCTACTTCTCCATATTATCTAGAGATATGCAAACAGGACCAGTTGAGCGAGTTTATGCTTGAAAGGAGTCGTACCAATTAGCATGTGAAAAACTGAAGGAGTTCTTGTAGATCATGTGGCTTTGGAGAAGTAATTTGGCACCAAACTTGAACTCGACGCCATAAGGAAGTTGCAAATGAGCAGTTTAGGAATAGATGCTCGGTGGTCTCGGGATGAAGATTGCAAAGTGGCAAAGAGACGAAGATGTAGGAACTTGTCTAAGTGACAACTGGTCCAAAGTCGGGAGTCTTTGCATTTCAATTCGCCAGCCTAGAATATTAGCTTTAAACAGAGCGAGCTTGTTCCATAGGAAGATCCATCTCTTTGGTCCAACCGGGAGTCTTTGAAGATGCGATCTCATAGATTTAACAGAGAATCCAGAAGAAGTATCCAAGTCCCATTCCCATGAGTCTTTATTGTTTAAGGGTGATGCTTTGGATCTTAGATAACATGTCTTCGAGTTGATTTAATTCGATAGAGCTAGATGGTGGGCGTACCCATTGCCAGACCCATTGTGAAAAGAGGTCTGCTCCTATGCATCGTTCAAAAATCATACAACTTTTTTGCTTTTCGAGTTTAAACAAATCCGGGTAGAGGTTGTAGAAAGGGGTGTTGCCAAGCCATTTATCAATCCAAAATCTAATATTGCATCCGTCATCTAAGAAACCTGTGAACATATACTCTAGAGAAAAGTCAAAAAGGGACATGTGGGAGCTTAATCCAGCAATGGATTTCCAAGCTCCCACCAAGGTATTGCCACAGGGTAAGGGTGAGCAATTACGAGATGAATAATGAACAAATTTAATAACTTGACACCATAAACTATCCGGATGAATACGATAACGCCACCACCATTTAGAAAGAAGAGCAAGGTTTTTAAATTGCAAACATCCCAGCCCAAGCCCGCCCTCAATCACGGGAGATATAATCCTGTCCCATGAAACCCAGTGTATTTTCCTACTCTCGAGAGAACCTCCCCAAAAAAAAGATCTACGAATTAATTCAAGTTTAGAGAGAACACTTACAGGAGCCATATACAAGGAAAAGAAGTATGATGGGAGACTGTCAAGCACCGATTGGATGAGTGTAATAGAACCAGCTAGGGATAGGGTGGAGGCCTTCCACAGTGAAAGGCGAGATTCGAAAGTTTTGATGACTGGGCCCAATTTTTGACTAGATTCATATTGGAGCCAACAGGTAAACCTAGGTAGATGATAGGAAAGTAACCAGGTTTGCATTAAAGGATGGAACAAGATCTGTTGCATTCATTTGAGGTGAGATTGAGACCGAAGAAGCAAGACTTATGGTGATTAATTTTTAGACCGGAGACCAGATGGAAACATCAAAGTATTCTTGATATGTTAAGAAGGTATTTGGTAGACCACTTGCCCATTATTATTGCATCATCCGCATATAGTAAGTGACTCAAGGAAGGCCCATAATTTGGTAGTTGGATATTGGAAATTAAACCAATTGATGATGCATGTTGGAAGATATTCGAGAAGGCTTCCATGGCAATAATGAACAAAAAAGGAGAAAGTGGGTCACCTTGAGGAACACCTCTCTCATAGTTAAATTCCGGGGTTGGGCTGCCATTAATAAGGACGAAGACCGGGTGGAGATGAGTATAGCTTTTATTCAAAGCAGCCATCGCTGGGGAAAGCCCATCTGATCCATTATTGAGATGAGAAAATCCCAAATAACAGAGTCAAAAGCTTTCTCAATGTCAATTTTGAAACAAAAAGTCTCTTGTTTGGTTTTTTTCAACCATGTGATAATCTCATTAAGCATCAAAGGACCATCCAGAATGTTCCAATCACTGAGGAAGGCTGATTGAGTTGATGATATGATTTTTGGAAGGCGTTGTTTGAGACGATTAGCCAGGGTTTTGGATATGACTTTTTTATGCAGCCAATTAAGGTTATAGGTCGGAAGTCACTCAAGGATTTAATTAATGATTTTTTAGGGATAAGAGTAATATGAGAAGAGCCACAACCAGGACTGATGGAACCCGAGTTATAAAAATCTAGCATGATGGTGAGGAAGTCAAATTTAAGCAAGTCCCAGAATCTCTTTATAAATCCAAGATTAAATCCATCTGGGCCAGGGGCCTTGTTGCTATCACAATCCCAGATGGATTGTTTTATTTCGGATAGGGTAAAGGGGGTTGTAAGTTGAACAACAGCTTCCTCAGGTAGAGTTTTTAACCCGTAGCAAATCAACTTGGGTCTTAATCGGATAGGCTCAGAAAACTTTTGCTTAAAAAAGTTATAAGCAGCGTCCTGGATGCTTGGTGGATCAATATGCTAAGATCCATTAATTTCGAGACCTACGAATCTGTTCCTGGCAATTCTGCAGTTGATGTAGTTATGAAAGAAAGAAGAATTTTCATCACCGAACTTAATCCATTTGGCTCGAGATTTTTGATGGTAATCTTGAGTTTTGGCTTTCTCAAATTCAAGCAATTTCTCCTTTATCTCGACCCAAAGGGACAACTCGTCTTCAGTATACTCTCTTAAGTCAATGATAGCATCGAGTTCTGCCAATTGATCATTGAGAATGGATGATTGAAAGTTCTCTTGGGTCTTTTGATCGTGTATCGAGGCTTTTAGGACAGATTTTAATGCCTTGAATTTGGCATTTAATATTTGATCCGGCTTCCCATAAAAGTGTCCAGATTCGATACAGGAAGTGATGACTTCAGTTATGCCAAGTTTGGTTAGCCAGGAGTTGAAAAAGCGGAAAAGGATGGGGCCAAAATCTTGTTTTGTAGTGATGAGAATAAGGGGTCTGTGGTCAAAGAGGGTACGAGGAAGTGTGGTGAGAGCAGCGGATGGCCAATCGTTTAGGAAACATTGGGATACCAATATTCTATCAATCTTACTCTTCTTGATCCCATTGTCCTTAACATAGGTAAAGGAACTACCGTGCATGGTATATTCGTGCAAATTGTTGAGGTGGATAAAGGAGTTGAAGGAAAGGGCTTCATTATGATTGAAAACACTGTTTTTTCTGTCATCGGGTGTGCGAACAAAATTAAAGTCACCTAAAAGGATTAAGTAACCTTGAAGGGATGATAAAAGAGTGGAAAGATCATCCCATAACTGTTGTTTGGATTGTTGGTCTAGGGGAGGATATATATTCAGGATGTGACAGATTGTATTGGAACTAGTAATTGTGCCAGAGGTTAGGAGGAAGTGTTGTGATTTAACGGAATTAAGGTGAGAAAAAATAGCAGCGTCCTAAAGACTTAATAAACCACCAGAACGGCCTTCAGACCCAGAAGAAGGAACGAAATCAAATCCAAAGTTTGGGTTACCCCAAAGTTGTTGAGGATAAATGGTCTGGGAATTAGCTTTATGAGTTTCTTGGATACAAAGAAAATTGATTTTATGGTCTAGTCTCAACTGTTTTATCCAACGAGATTTTGCCTCGTCTTTGTAGCCACGGATATTTATGGTTAAGAAATTCATTAAGACAAGTTGTCAGCACGGTCTTTGGTTACTTGATCCTCTGCCAGTTGTGCAAATTTCGCCAGGTCGACACCAATTTCCATAGTACCCTCAACTTCTTCATGGATTGAACAGATATGATTGCGAGAATATGGATCATGAGTTGTTCGGGTAGGTGGGGTGTGGGGATTATTAGCTTGGGTGCAAGATTTGTTGAGGTGAAGGAGAGATTTGTTGGGGGGGAAGGAGAGATTGGTTCAGAATTATTATTGGGATAGGATTTCATACTGTTATTGGGAGGGTCATTAACAAGAAAGTTGAAAGGGATGGGGGTAGGTTGTTGTCTGAATGAGAGATGTTGATCATCGGAAAAGGAAAGGGACCTATGGCAACATTTGGAGGGTGTCAGATTCGAGAAAGAGAAAGATTTTGAAGAGGGGTTATGTTCGGTATTATTTTCTGAAGGTACATGCATGGGGGGCGAGGGTTCTCTTTGTCTTTTTCGAGAGAGTGGGGTGACAGGTGGTGATTTGGGGAGTGAGATGGAAGATGAGGAAACAGGGATGTTAGTAGTCGTTGGTTGGTTATTTGTACATGGTTCATGAATTGAATTTTCATGGAGATTAGATATATTCTGGGAGTATTGTTGACTAAGGTTTTGGATAGGTGTAGGTTGTGGGGTAGGGTCACCTAAAGGTTTTTGCAAATCATTTTCTTTCAAAAAAGGCGTTTCCCCATTTAAAGGAGAATTGGAATGGTCAATTGAATGCTCCTTTGACTACAAAAAATCGGTTTCCAAATTGGATTTCCAATCAAAATTAGAGTTACCTTTTGTGGACCCATCGGAATATTCTTCATCATCATGTTTGGCCGAAAAAGACAAAAAAGGTGGAGCCCAGGTTTGTGGGTCCTCGATAATTCGCACAACGAAAGACTTGGTTCCCCATTGGATAGTAACTTGATTAATCAAAATTAGAGTTACCTTTTGTGGACCCATCGGAATATTCTTCATCATCATGTTTGGCCGGAAAAGACAAAAAAGGTGTAGCCCAAGTTTGTGGGTCCTCGATAATTCGCACAACAAAAGACTTGGTTCTCCATCGGATAGTAACTTGATAATTAATGTGTTCATGGGAATTAATAAGTAAAATAGCACTAACAAATGACAAATGGCCATCATTGGTATTGGCAGTAGGTTCCACGAGAACTTTACCAATAATGAAAATCGTTTTTAAAAACACAGATTTGTCACGAAGAACCAAAGGGGCACCAAAAATCTTAAAAGTGACTATTTTCCCATACAATCTATCCTCACCATTCCATAGAGAATAATTTGAGAAACATATTTCCATAAAATCAGATTTGTTTTCAAGGAACTCGGTGGCCAACATTGACGCATTGAATGTCAGAAGTATAGTAAGACCACCAACAAAAGAGATTTTGACATTTGTTTTGGTTATTGAAGGTTGTTTAGAGTATTAAACTCTTTGACGGTTGCGATAATTGAAGATTGTTTCCAGAAGGATGGAGTCGGCGGTTCCTGATCAGGAAGGGTGATTGATAGACAATGAGGTGAGATACCAGTGGATAGAACGTCACTATAAGATTTCCCATTGATCAAGGATTGGAAGGTATTTTTAATTTGGTTTGGATGTGGTTGCGATTTTGGGGGACGATATGGGGGGGGGGGGGTGATTGTGATTTTCGCGATAAGAAGGATCAAAATAGGTTCGAAGGTTGCCTTGTTTATCTGCTTTCGAGAGATAAACACCAAGGATTGCACCAGTGCTTTTGACGTTTTGGAGTCTCGGTACGAAGGCTGCCGGATTCCAAACATGTCGGAATCTAATGAATCCGAAAGGATTGTTATATTTGTCCTTTTTCCAGGCTATATAAGCATCGACCAAATTGCCATGGTGTTGGAATAGAGCTTTGAGGTCAATTTGTGATAAGGATGGAAGGAGATTGTAGACAAAAAAAAGGTGACGACAGGGGATTGTTGACGGTGATGACGCTTAACAGTCGTCCAATCTGCTTCATTCCCCGTTGAAGATGACTGCCAGAAGTGGGGGAGGGGTTGGGATGGGTTTTCTCTCTCACACACACATTACTAGTTAATTTATATATATGGAAAATGATAATGACAGCCCTTAAGCTGTCACTAACAACAATTACATGCTTAAAAACTTGTACATTATATATTAAAAACCGCCCCCTGATTTTTCTAACAGCAAGGTACAAATTTTAATGCACCCAATTAGTTTTTACTGATAACTTTAAGGGTTGTCACTAACAAAACCCTATATATATATATATATAGTATGATGATATAGTTTGTTTTTTATCCTTTTATTATTCAAAATGAAAAAGAATTTTTGTTGCATAGGTTACTTTTTACCCGATCAAGGTGCTATTTATTAATTTATATTAAAAAAATTGTGTTACTTTTATTCATTCCGATTAAAGAGAAAAAGGGACTTATAGACCTTATAAACAAAGTCAAAGTGAAATGAGGTGTTGAAATGGGGGACAACCGATATGCTCGGCAAAATAGAAAGAAGCTCCGGCGGAAGAGAGAAAAGTAGGTTTCAAAAAGGGTGGTTGCCACGTCATATATCTCTCTTTCACCCATCATCAATCCATCCATCTGAATGAAGGTGATGCTGATGATGTAGAGCTGATGATTTCTTCTCTAGTTGCTTCCCCATTCATTCATTCAACAACCTTTTCAGAAAAAAAGAAAATAAAAATAAAAAGAATATGAAATGGCAATCTGATCTTTCCACATTTCCTTTTTTATCTATACTACTTTATAAAAATTATATACCCCATATAACAAATTGGGGTTTTTGATGTTGCGGGTTTTATCGTCCACTATCTGAAAGGCGATGATGATATATCTTTCTGCATATTAATTTTCCGAGCATATTCCGGATAACGGGTGAAAATCGGCCCGTATCTTGGCGGGGCATCCCGAATGTTTGGTGTTTGCAGCCATGGCGGTGTTTCTGATCCCCTTTATTCTGGTTTCACTTATATTTGCAGATCTGAGCCTATTATGACCCCCATATTTCATGTGTTCTCGAGTTTTTGTTTTTTGATAAAATTCGGCAACCTTATTGTTATTATTACTAGATTTATACCCGTGCCAAAAAATTAAGATCAATATTGAGTGATATCAGATATTAAACTGATAAGAATAGATACTACACTTGATCTTAGGCAAAAGGCCAAGAAAGGTAATGTCAAGTGATAAATATAAGAGGCTGTGATGGTGATAAACTGTTATAAGTTATAGTATATTTGAATGAAGTTTATGATTATACGTATCTTGGCGGGGCAACACACTAGGACATTTATGTGAAAGAATCTACTAATAAGATTTAAGTGTAGTTCTTTTCACATTGCAACTGGTGATTAAGATTGCAGCCATGGCGGATTTACCCTCTTTGTTTTGTTGTTTACATCTTTATGCAGGGATTGGGTGTCGTTGTTGACTTCTAGTTGTTGTTGTTGTTCTGTTAACCTATTTAACATATTTCTGTATCTGAGCCTCATAATCAGTTTATCTTAATCTTTAAACTATATTTCCTTTCATGTTTTTAAATTTGTCTCCAGTTAAAAAGAACTTGGTGATACGTGCCTTCAGATTTGATGATAAAGGAATAAGTTGCTCTAAATGATGGCTTTTCTGATTTCCCTTTGGCTCAATGATTTTATTCCAATTATGATAACAGCCTTGTCATATGGGTCAAGTACTTGTAGTTTGAAGTTAATTTACTCGGTAAGTTTGCAGCCCTAATTCTTTGGAATTCTGTCTTTTTCTTATATATATATATACACCGTTAAGAAAGATTAAGATTTTGAAGGAGGTGTTTGATTTAGCTTATTGGAATGATCTTACTCGCTTAGCTTTTATTAGCCACTATCTAAAAGGTGATGATGAATTGATGATATATCTTTCGTATTTTTAAATTGTATATTTCTGAGCATATTCCGGATAATGGGTGAAATTTGGCCCGTATCTTGGCGGGGCAACCCAAATTTATTGTTTTTGCCGCCATGGCGAGGTATCTGATCTCCTTTCTTTTGGTTTCAATTAAATTTCCAGATCTGAGATTCTGAGTCTATATTGACCGCCGTATTATCATGTGTTCTCGGGTTTGTTTTGTTTTGTGATTCAATTCGACAACCCTTATTGTTATTATTACTATATATCTAGACCTGTGTATAAGAAAGAGTATGGAAATGGCCTTGGATTGGTCGTGTACATTGCTCGACTCTCCCTGGTAACCTGAATAGGATCCCTTTCAGTTTTTCTTGTACACTTACCATAAAATTCGGGGGTGGACTTTTGGTATGGAAGGTACCGTTTATTTATCCACTTTTGAAAAAAAGGGTAATGGGGGAAACCCTAGCCCCTGTACCACAATAGGATACCCATCAACTCACCCTATATGAGCCATATATGACGAGTACTTGAAGGATCGAACCCGCGTCTTTAGATTTTCACATGTGGGCCTAGGCTTCATTGGTATCAAGTACCTTAAAGGAATTGTTTTTTTGTGCCAAGCGGGGATTGAACTTGAGACCTTAAGGTCACCAAGGGTTTCCCTTACCACTAGGCCAACTCCTTGTTGGTTACTTATGCACTTTTGTATTTAGTATTTTCCTTTTTTTTTAATAATGACAAAGATTGTAGTCCCGTACATACAAGAGAGGCCTACAATTAAGGACATTATAGAGTTTTGAGACTTATACTGATGATCCATGTGGGTTAAAGCTCCATAATTAATGTCAAGTGTTGATTATAAGAGGCTATGATGATGATAAATCGTTGCAACTCAGTAAATTTGAATGAAGTTTATGATTATGCGTATCTTGGCGGGGCAACTCACTAGGACGGTTATGTGAAAGAATCTACATTTAAGATTATGTTTAGTTCTTTCACATTGCAACCGGTGATTAAGTTTGCAGCCATGTGGATTTATCATATTTGTTTTGTTGTTAACAATTCCTGTATCTGAGCCTCATAAGCAGTTGTCTTGATCTTTAAAGTTTGAACTATGTTTCCGTTCATACTTTTGAATTTATCAAGAATTTAAGAAAACTTGGTGATGCATGCCTTCAGTTCTGATTGTAAAGGAATAAGTTCTTCAAGATTTGGTTTACATTTCCTGATTTCACCTGACTTAATGATTTTTATTTCAAGTATGATAGACTTCTCAATTTGGTCAAGTACTTGGTAAGTTTGCAGCAGTAAATATCTGTCTTTTGAGGATGAACATGTAATTTGATTTGTGATGTTGGACCATTTTACCCCATAGGATCGGTGTGAGACATTCGGCTATTTTACAAGTCTGGACCACATTAATTTTGAGTAATGAGGGTGTTTGGTCAAGCTGATTGCATCTTGTACAATGTGAATATCGTTCTCTACATTCATCATTTAGACCGGAGGTGTTATGCTTTTACAGTTTTGCAGTAAGACGAACTCAACGTAACGTTATATGAATCTGATGAGGCTATTATGATGCTTTTGTGTAGGAATTATCAAGTGTATTGCTTTTCTGGCGACTCACTCCGAACTAGCTTGAGCTTTTGGCTGGTGCTAGCCTAGTTATTACATAGCCCCATTTGCTTAGAGGTTGCGGGTTTAAGTTCCAAAAGCAACAAGGGTGAAAGGTTTCCATTCAAATTTCTTCTGCAATTGTTTCATACTTTAACATGATCTGGTAGTGTATGAAATAAGAATTTTAGGCCAGCATTCTGTATTAGTCCAAACTTCATTTCAAGTTTAGTACTTATGCTATGATTACGTATCAAATAACTATATATTAATGAACACATCCTCACGACCTTAATGATTGCATATTTTGCAAAACTAATGTTCATGACTTCATGATTAATTATTCCCCTTACACAGCCAGGGTCATAGCCATTTGTCAGCTGTGTTTCTTGCAGCACGACATGATCCTTGTATGTTGATGCAGTTCCGATAAGGTGCAAACTAATCTTGGTTGTAGACACTAGCAATAGATTTTTCCTATATTAGTTGGTGATATTATGTAGTTTTGGCAATCAGGATTAGACAGCGTTCTAGTGAATGCATTGAAGGATGGTACCGAGAGTTCGAAGTAATGCATGAAGTTCGTTGATATTAGCGAGCCCATTTACAACGATTTGACATTAGTGTTTTAGAACATTTTCTGAATTTGATTGAAAGAAACTTATGTTTGGACTTCAGTTGGGGATGAATGGATGATAGTTTAATGCCACTGGGAGCGAGTTATGTCACTATGTCCATTTGGGTTATAGACACATACGAGCCTAGCATGACATTGAGTGGTGCATTGTGTGGCCCATGCAGCATTTTAGAAATCGCAACTCGAAATTAATAAATTGCAACACGAGATTGGTATTCAGTAAAGTAATGATTATCAGTTTATCACCTCCTACATTTCTGCTCACAAATCATTGAAATTGTAACAGATTCTTGAAGAGCGCAACTCAATTTTGCTGTTTGAAGTTGAAAAATGACTTGCAGTTTCTGAAATATGTGTTGCGATATTTCCTGTGTTTGCGATTTTAGAAAAACGTGTTGCGATTTTCGCATTCGTGTTGCCGTTTTGAATACGTTATGAAAAAAAAATTTAATGTTATAATATAAAACGTTAGGTTCTTCAAGTTATCTTCTTTCATATTTATTTTTTTTATTTTAAAAAGTTGCTTTTAAAATTATAGTTGCCCATATCAAATGAGTATTGCTATACCAAAAATGCCCTCAATAAAAATGCCCTCAATAAATTTGTTTTTCAATTTGTAAGAAAATTTCATATCATAATATTCAATATTCTGAAAATATCAAATTTGATACCTGTTTCTCCCTCTCTCCTTGCCCTAGCCACCAACTACGCCGCCATCATGACCGCTAGGCACCACATGTCATTGTCGCCGCATCATGCGGACATCCAAGAGCGGTACCACATGGGGGGCAAAGGGGGCAAATGCCTCATTCCAAATTCAGATTTTGTCATATAATTTTAAATTTTTCATCGATTTCTAAAATTTTTTTATAGGTTTTTAACATTGTGACCCCTTTATATTTAATTTTTACAAGTTTTTTCATTTTGCTCCCTTTGAAAAAAATTTCTGGTACCGCCTCTGCGGGCATCCATCTATATTTACATAACCAAATCAATTTTATTTACTAACACACTTATCTGGGCCAATTACATAGGCGGAAATACATAAGAGTGTTAGTTATATCCATATATTGTATTTTCCATATATACATAAGAGTGTTAGTTATATCCATATATTGTATTTTCTTTTTAAGAAATAATATTCTCTTGGTGTTACGAGGTCAACAAATATGATATACCAGTCAATATAAGTAATTCTGAACTTTTGAAATATTACCTTAACAATAAAACTTATAAAAAGTTACATGTTCAGCTAAGTAAAAGATGTAAACTAATACAATGCCAAAAATATATAAAATTCTTTAAAAATAGTAAAAAATTCTTAAAAACAGATATAAAAACCATTGTTGTCAATGTCGTTATGTTTGAATACCATTGTAATCGTACTATAAATATTCGTATATTTAACAAACAATATAACTTTTAGAACATAATAAATAAACAAAAAAATCGTGATAAGAATATCAATTATCTACTTCTATTCATTCCGATTAAAAAATTAATAAAAGATAGGGGATAAAAATATAAAATGTTAGACCACAATAAATAAAGCGAGGTTAGGTGGTGAAATACTGAATGGGGAAAAATCGATATGCTCGGAAAGAAAAAACGAAAGAAGCTCCGGCGGAAGAGAGAAAAGTAGGTTTCAAAAAGGGTGGTTGCCACGTCATATATCTCTCTTTTGCCCATCATCCATCTAAATGAATGTGATGCTGATGATGTAGAGCTGATGATTTCTCTATTAGTTTCCCCATTCATTCATTCAACAACCCTTTTCAGAAAAAAAAAAAAAGAAAATGAAAAATAAACAGTTAATTGCACAAATCGTCCTTGTGGTTTATCCAAGTAGTCAAGTTTCATCCCTAACAGTTCATGTAACTGGTAATTCTTTCTTTTTCTTATATATATATATATATATATATATATATATATATATATATATATATATATATATACTGTTAAGAAAGATTAAGATTTTGAAAGGGGTGTTTGGCCAGTATCTGAAAGGCGATGATGATATATCTTTCTGCATTTTATTTTTCCGAGCATAAATCGGATAACGGGTGAATTCGGGCCGTATCTTGGCGGGGCAAACCACTATTCGAATTGTTATTGTGTTGGTGTTTGCAGCCATGGCGGTGTTTCTGATCCCCTTTATTCCGGTTTCAGATCTGAGCCTACATAAATATATATGTATAGGAATTAGGAAAACTGAAAAAAGTTAATGTGAAAACCATTTGAATTGGAAGACTATGAGAACCTTTAAATTATAACATGATGTTCATATGTGAATGTATGTGTGAGCAAATTCGTTCACATATGAACAAATCAGCTTATTAGTTAATATTACCTATGTTCATATGTGAACAGTTCGCACACACATATATGTATGGGTTGGGTATTGTAAACAAGTATTATAGTAAAACAAATAGGACAAAATCTTAACCCTTAGGTCATGGTTAAATTAATGCACGAAGATTCATGAAGCAATTTATGCACGATGATTTTCATGATGCACGGTGATTTTCAGTGAAAAGAAACCTATTATTTTATTTGTTTACTTTAATACTTGTTTTATCTTACCTAAAACCTATAATATATATATATATATAGTTTTTGAAAGTTGTGAATTACTCGGTAGTGGCTCAAGGGTAAAGCAAGTGAAGCAAGGGCTTTAGGTCTCAAGTATCCTAAGGCCTCATATTTTTCTAGTTATGCATATGATTATGTGAAAACGAGTATTAGAGAAATAAGTTTTATCAACTAGAAGATAGTTGCTTCAATGGAGACAAGTTTTTCAAAGCTTATGGAAAAAATTTTATATGATTAGATATCACATAAAATGTTAAATGAAATAACATGTCTATTGATTATGAGTAATTTATCATTTCAAATTAGTGTTTGAAATTTGTTAATTTTTTTTGCATTGTTGAAAAAAGTAAACTCTGTTTAGAATATCAATAGTTTTGTTATTTGAAAAGGCCCCCGATAATAAAACTTGGTTTAGGCCTCCAATTTCATTGAGCCGCCACTGGAATTACTTGTGAATGTCAGGACGTCTAGCGTATGTTGTCATACTGCTCTGCGCTAGAGAGCTCCTCAACGATCATATCCCATCTAAACCATCGAGGAAGAGTCGAACCCAAGACCTTGAGAGCAAAAACTCTCCTCTGACCCTCCATAAGGCAAACCGGTGACCAACCCAACGTACTGGTCTGCGCTAGAGAGCTCCTCAATGATCATATCCCATCTAAACCATCGAGGAAGAGTCGAACCCAAGACCTTGAGAGCAAAAACTCTCCTCTGACCCTCCATAAGGCAAACCGGTGACCAACCCACCTAAGTGAGTTGGTTATCAGAGCCTATATATGACGCCCAAATTACCATCTCTTTATTTTTTTAATAGTGACAGTCGTCCAAATTGATTTGAAAAAAACATAATGAGATGGTAATAATGACTTGTCCGATGTGTTATCTGTTGATAAAAGACAGTTGTCCTTGTGGTTTTAAGTCCCACATAACTAATATAAAGTGCTGGAATCTTTCTTTGATGGTTTTAAGGCTGTGAAGATAATGATGAATTTCAACAAAGTGAAGACGAGATTATCCGTATCTTGGCAGGGTAACTCAATCACTTGGATGGTTAAGTGTTATTTCACATTGCAACCGGTGATTAAGTTTGCAGCCATGGCGGATTAATCCTCTTTATTTCATTGTTTATACATCTATCTATCCGAGCCTCATAAATAGTTTTATGTTATTCTATTTACTATCTGTTATTCTATAGAATTCTTTTCATACATTATATTTCTTAAACTAATAAACTGTTCCTTTTCTGTTCAAAAAACGAAAATAAACCTTTTCTTCTCTTATTCAAGAATTTAAACTTTGGGATCTATGTTTGGTTTGCTATGTAATTTTAACAGTTTATGAGATTGTTTGACTTTTCTGTTACTCAATAAATGTCATTCCAAGTATTGAGCAGCCAACCATGTCAATTGGCTAAAATGCTTTACACCTTGAAGGTTAGTTTACTTAATAAGTCTGCAGCCCTGTTTAGTTCAACTTTTGCCTTTGGGGGATGAAGATTTCATTTGCAAGTTTAGTCCATTTTACTCCGTAGAATGGGCCTGGTATGAGTGTCGGGTGTTTTCTCAAATTTAATTTTTCCGAGTTCTTCCCATTAAATAGGAAGTAGTTTGTAATGCAAACACATTCAATTTGGTTGAAATGAAATGAAGCAATCAGAGAAGGGATTTCGAAGAAAATAGTATCGAAGGTTGGTTGCTTCCTTCTATTCAATTTGAAGTTCCTTTTTGACCGTCTTATTTTCAAACAACGTTTAACATTTTTTTTTTGTTGCTAATGATATAATCTTCCTAAGAAATCAATAACCCTTATTAATTAAGAGAAAGTTACATAAATTGTTCATATGAATCTCAAGAGGCTGTGATAATGAATTCGTATGGGCGTGAGTGAATCGGAACAAGGTTGCGGTTAAGAGCATCTTTGCGGGAAACTTTGTTATTTTGAAAGAAACAATATCTGATTGACTTCGTTCTTTCAAGTTGTAACATGTAAGTTTGCAGCAATGACTGAGTTATTCCCTTTCTTCGATTGATTATATATCTGATTATTTAAGCCTCATAATCATTTTTTTTAAACTTGCTCCAGTATTACAAAAATAAAATATAAAAACTCGTTGAATTATTTTGAGAGGCTAGTTTGTTTTTTGCCCTTTTTATATTTGTACTTTGTTTAAGGAAGTTACAGTCTTACAGATTTTGTTCATAGTTAATTGCTTCTTCTAGTTACTTCAAAAATTCTTTGAACTAGTCTCTGGTTTGGCAGTAGCCAAACTGTATACAAGGCTGCTTAGTCATTGCGGGTTCAAGTCCTAAGTAGAACAAGGCTGTCAGTTATGTGAGTCATTGTGGGTTCAAGTCCTAAGTAGAAGAAGGCTGTAAGTTATGTGAGTCATTGCGGGTTCAAGTCCTAAGTAGAATAAGGCTGTAAGTTATGTAAGTTTGTTGTTCAAATGTCTTTTGTAGTTGTTTCAACTTCTGATCTGAAACATGATTAGAAAAGATGTCAAGGTAATGAAGAAATTAATTAGAAAGTATCTCAAGGTAATGAAGATATTATTCAGCATTTAAGTACTTTTGGTAAACTTGGCTTGCAGGGCAGCAACAGTTGCAGTCTTGCAGCTATACTGTCTTGTCTATGTTAGTTCTAGAATTTGCAGTGAACTTTCAATAAGCTTATTATATTGTTATGACATCGAGCAAGTTATGTCAATGTTAAAGAGTTGTACAGGTATCACATTATGGCCACAATAATTGCAAAATATTTAAGTGTAAAAGTAAATAAATAACTTGCCAAGCACTAGAAAAACATAAATAGACATAACTGTATTGTAAAAAACAACCAGACTATCCCAAATGCTAACTCCATGTTAAGGTGGTCTATGTTGATGTTTACGAGCTTCTTTTTCTTTTAAATTAAAAGAACCATTGGACTATCCAAACATCAGTCACCCAGGCCTATAAAGACCTGCTTTTTTGTACGATATAGGACTACACCAATCACACTCAAAAGGCGTGGTCTTTTATTATTTTAACGCATTCACCCTAGTTCCAACCCTAAACACCGTGCTTAGCCCATGTGTTGAAGATTCTTCGTGTTCAAAAGATCCCCAAAGTCCATCTAGGAAATCTTTTGATTCTTTTGGTGGATTGAAAATGTGTTATGGAACTCTATGGTGATTCTGAGTTTGTGGCTGGGAACCTCATCCATACCCTTGTTACCATCATCTAATGTATCTGCTTGTATCTCATACTAAACCTATCTACTGTCACCGTGCTGCACCAGTGGACGCGGTGGTTTGCCAAGAGAAGGATGTGTATTTGCAAGGGGCTTATTGTTTAGGACCAATGTAGAGATTATAACCCCTAGCAGTCTTGATTTTCGCTGGCCTTTCATTTTCTTCGCAAGAAGGTCAGTATTCAACTATTCATGATTGACTTACTTTAGGAGGCATATATTGGAAAGCTCGTATATATGCCAATTATACGTTATGCATAATATCGGTGGGTAAACATCTAGAAGTGTGAAATCATAATCAAACCTTTAGATTTACTAGTTGCTCACTTGGTAAGTTTTTAATGGCGTCACACAAAGTCACTAGGCAAGGCCAGGGACTTTGTATACTCAGCCATAAAAAGACTCATCATGGTTTCTGTTTTTATTTACTTTTTGTTCATATTGTGATTTGAATGTGTGAACTGGAGTTTGGTGGAACGTAAGTTGTATTACATTCACCAGTTATCCTATATGAATGTTACTAATTTCTTGGTTTCTAGTATCATGATGTTTCAGATAGCTAGCTTAGTTTCTTTGGACAGTGATGGTGATATTTTACACTGTCATCTAGATCGAAGCAGAGAACAGTGTTATAGCCATCAACTTTTATCTGGTAAAATGGTATGTCATACAAGTGCACTGGTTAGTGGTCAGCTTGTCAGGGTTTCATAGCACTTTTGGATTTATCGATAATATTCTATCAAATGATTATGGATTAACTGTTGGGTTATCTTGATTTCGGATCGGTTCGGGTCACGGGCTCATGGCAACAGGTTGCAAGCGGGTTTAGCTTGAATGGGTTAATGAAAGAAGTGGTCAAAATTGACCAGGTTGCAAGTGGGTTTAACTTGAATGTGGGTTAATCAAAGAAGTGGTCAAATTGACCGAGTAAAATGATTTGAAAGTGGAGCAGTGAACCTATTCTCATGCAAGGATGAGAATAGGTAAATTCTTTGTACTCTCAAAATTAATGCAGTAATTTTTTAAAGCAGAAAAAACATCTTTTACCTAATCACACATATAATATGGACCATCTTTGTAGGCCTGAACCAACATTGACTTGCAGGTTGTCTGGCACTCTGGCTTAATTATAGACCATCTTTTGCTTAGTGATTTATCATTTCAAATTAGTGTTTGAAATTTGTTAATTTTTTTTGCATTGTTGAAAAAAGTAAACTCTGTTTAGAATGTCAATAGTTTTGTTATTTGAAAAGGCCCCCGATAATAAAAACTTGGTTTAGGCCTCCAATTTGATTGAGCCGCCACTGGAATTACTTGTGAATGTCGGGACGTCTAGCGTATGTTGTCATACTGGTCTGCGCTAGAGAGCTCCTCAACGATCATATCCCATCTAAACCATCGAGGAAGAGTCGAACCCAAGACCTTGAGAGCAAAAACTCTCCTCTGACCCTCCATAAGGCAAACCGGTGACCAACCCACCTAAGTGAGTTGGTTATCAGAGCCTATATATGACGCCCAAATTACCATCTCTTTATTTTTTTAATAGTGACAGTCGTCCAAATTGATTTGAAAAAAACATAATGAGATGGTAATAATGACTTGTCCGATGTGTTATCTGTTGATAAAAGACAGTTGTCCTTGTGGTTTTAAGTCCCACATAACTAATATAAAGTGCTGGAATCTTTCTTTGATGGTTTTAAGGCTGTGAAGATAATGATGAATTTCAACAAAGTGAAGACGAGATTATCCGTATCTTGGCAGGGTAACTCAATCACTTGGATGGTTAAGTGTTATTTCACATTGCAACCGGTGATTAAGTTTGCAGCCATGGCGGATTAATCCTCTTTATTTCATTGTTTATACATCTATCTATCCGAGCCTCATAAATAGTTTTATGTTATTCTATTTACTATCTGTTATTCTATAGAATTCTTTTCATACATTATATTTCTTAAACTAATAAACTGTTCCTTTTCTGTTCAAAAAACGAAAATAAACCTTTTCTTCTCTTATTCAAGAATTTAAACTTTGGGATCTATGTTTGGTTTGATATGTAATTTTAACAGTTTATGAGATTGTTTGACTTTTCTGTTACTCAATAAATGTCATTCCAAGTATTGAGCAGCCAACCATGTCAATTGGCTAAAATGCTTTACACCTTGAAGGTTAGTTTACTTAATAAATCTGCAGCCCTGTTTAATTTAACTTTTGCCTTTGGGGGATGAAGATTTCATTTGCAAGTTTAGTCCATTTTACTCCGTAGAATGGGCCCTGGTATGAGTGTCGGGTGTTTTTACCTGGTATCAGTGGTTGAAACTGAGTCTCTCAAATTTAATTATTCCGAGTTCTTCCCATTATATAGGAAGTAGTTTGTAATGCAAACACATTCAACTTGGTTGAAATGAAATGAAGCAATCAGAGCAGGGATTTCGAAGAAAATAGTATCGAAGGTTGGTTGCTTCCTTCTATTCAAATTGAAGTTTCTTTTTGACCGTCTTATTTTCAAACAACGTTTAACATTTTTTTTTGTTGCTAATGATATAATCTTCCTAAGAAATCAATAACCCTTATTATTTAAGAGAAAGTTACATAAAATGTTCATATGAATCTCAAGAGGTTGTGATAATGAATTTGTAGGGGCGTGAGTGAATCGGAACAAGGTTGCGGTTAAGAGCATCTTTGCGGGAAACTTTGTTATTTTGAAAGAAACAATATCTGATTGACTTCGTTCTTTCAAGTTGTAACATGTAAGTTTGCAGCAATGGCTGAGTTATTCCTTTCTTCGATTGGTTATATATCTGATTATTTAAGCCTCATAATCATTTTTTTTAAACTTGCTCCAGTATTACAAAAATAAAAATATAAAAACTCGTTGAATTATTTTGAGAGGCTAGTTTGTTGTTTGCCCTTTTTATATTTGTACTTTGTTTAAGGAAGTTACAGTCTTATAGATTTTGTTCATATGTTATTGCTTCTTCTAGTTACTTCATAATTTCATTGAACTGGCCTTTGGATTGCAGCAGCCAAACTGTATACAAGGCTACTTAGTCATTGTAGTTATTTCAACAATGCCACATTCGAGGATATGTTGTGCTGCACTAGTGGATGCGGTGGTTTGCCAAGAGAAGGATGTGTATATGCAAGGGGCTTATTGTATAGGACCATTGTAGAGAATATGTGTTGGAATAAACATGGTTTGATTCAAGGGAAAATACTCACCAGATGATCCTGTGGAACCTGTAAGGGCATTAAACATATTTGCCATTGATTTCGGGTTCTCAAAACAAGGTGATTGATTAATAAATGGGATGAGTAATACGGTTGTGATGTTATGCACGAATTTAAGAGGAGAATACATACGAAATTAAGGAGGAATTATGTGTAGGGATTAACCTAAACTTAGGGTTTAATGCCTCTCTATTTACAAGGAGAGTATTTACACATTCAACCCCTTTGGTGTTTAATGTGTGCACCATTAGTCCTCTTAGTTACAATCACCTAATGGGAAACCCTATACTACGTCTCGAAGAGTAAATACGCCCATCATATATTTACTAGACATAGGGATTTCAGTTATCGTCAATTATCATATCAGGAATGACAAATGATCAGTGACGGTCACACTAACGTGGTTCCAACAATATGTCCCCTAGCATAGTCTTGATTTTCATTGGTCTTTCATTTTCTTCGCAAGGTCAGTACTCAACTATTCATGATTGATTTACTTTAGGAGGCATATATTGGAAAACTCTTATAGATGCCAATTTTAGTTATGCATAATATTGGTGGATAAACATCTAGAAGTGTGAAAACATAATCAAACCTTTCAAAGTTTGTGGTGACTAGTTTCTCACTTGGTAAGTTTTTAATGGCGACAGACGAAGTCACTAGGCAAGGCAGGGACTTTGGATAGTCAGCCATAAAAAGTCTCATCGTGGTTTTTGTTTTTATTTACTTTTTGTTCATATTGTGATTTGAATGTGTGAACTGGAGTTTGGTGGAAAATAAGTTGTATTACATTCACCAATTATCCTATATGAATGTCACTAATTACTTGGTTTCTAGTATCATGATGTTTCAGATAGCTTAGTTTCTTTGGACAGTGATGGTGATATTTTACACTGTCATCTAGATCGAAGCAGAGAACAGTGTTATAGTCATCTACTTTTATTTGGTATAATTGTATGTCATACAAGTTCACTAATTAGTGGTCAGCTTGTCAGGGTTTCATAGCACTTCTGGATTTATTGATAGATCCTATCAAATGATTGTGGATTGACTGTTTGGGTTATCTTGATTTCGGATCGGTACGGGTTGCAAGCTCATGGCAACAGGTTGCAAGCAGGTTTAGCTTGAATGGGTTAATGAAAGAAGTGGTCAAATTGACTGAGTAAAATGATTTGAACGTGGATCAGTGAACCTATTCTCATGCAAGGATGAGAATAGGTAGTTTATTGTAGTTTCTTTGTACTCTAAAAATTGTTGCAGTAAGTTTTAAAAGCAAAAAAGCATCTTTTACCTAATCACATATATAATATACTTATTCAGTGAGTTTGAGTTTGTGTTTGATTGTAAAGGGCCTGAACCAACATTGACTTGCTGGTTGTCTGGCACTCCGGCTTATCTATAGAGTCTTTTGCTTCAACACCCGTCATCATTCAGGTTGGCATAATGTGCTAAGAACCTTATAAGCATGCTTTTTTCGATGACCAGTACAAGTTCACTCCCAGGCTGATGAAACTCCAAAGGACTCAGGATTTTAAATTGGGTCTTTGCTGTGCTGTATTTGTGGGTTTTTTAATTACATTTGAAGCCCTGTTTAGTTTAATTAGCGAGATTTCAAGTGCGCATGTTATTTTACTGTTGAAGCCAAAAACGGATCCTCTTGGTTGTTTTTTTGATGCATCTTCGTTGATGAATATGGATTACTAATTGATTAATATCTTATATGGACCTCATAAGAAAGACAAATGCTTTCAACTAACATCATTAACCGTTGGCATTCTTTTGTACTGATTCAGAGATTAAAATAAATGAATTCTGTTAATGTAATCATAAAAATTGAGTTATCAGTCTTAAGATCGTCTTGATGTTCTTTTGATTTTGTAATAATAAACCTTATAGATAGTTGGCTAATCAGGTCAACTGATTCATTTTAGTTTAATGATAATAATAGTAATTATTGTTATTATTTTATTTTGCCCGTTAATAAGGCTAAACACTTGCTATATATCGAAATGAATAAGTAAAAGTGGTGCTATCATTAAATTTGGATTTTCTAAATCAACATGTGATTTTTGTTGTTGAGTAAAATATATCATTAGAAAATTAAAATGTGATAGGGTATTTCACCCAATTTAGACGTGTATCTTTGTGTTAATTTTATGAAAGGTAATAGTCATACCTTAAATATTGATATATCTACCAAAAATATAATTTTAATTAGGAAAATGATATTGACAACCCTAAAGGTTGTTACTGACAATTTATTTCATGCTTAAAAATTTGTACATTATATTATAAACTACCATGAATTTTCAACCAGTATGACAGAAGTTTTAATGCATTAAGGGTCATCATTAACAAAACCCTTTTAATTGTAGCTAAATGTAGGAGTGTAATTGAGCTGAGTCGAGCTCATCGAGCTGACACAATGCCAAGCTCGAGCTCGACTCAATTAAAAAACTCGAAACTCGAAACATGACTCGGGCTTGGCCAAACCTTTATTTTCACGCTCGGTCTCGAGCTCACCTTACGAATCGATACTTTCGAGCTCAACTCGGCTCAATTGATTAGATATTAAACTAATGTTCAAATCAAATTAGTCCGATGATCTCGATAATTTCAAACTCGGCTCGGTAGGATAGTAATTATGTAAAAAAAAAAGGTCGTAAATCAGCATATGCTCGCGAGCTTTTTTAGTAGACTATTTTGAAGCTCGAACTCAAGTAGCTTGAGCTCGAATCGACTCAGACTGAGTCGGTTTTGAATAATTTACGAGTTGATTTTCAGATTACTTGCGAGCTATCTCATCTCTACACCATAGTTAGAGGCTAGTAAAATATATTTGTGATAGATAACTAAAAAAGTATAACCTATTTCAAGAGATTCACGTGAACAATAACTTTTTTGTTCTTATCTGCAGTTTTAACTTAAATACAATATTTACCGATAAACTAAAACAGGATTGAGGTATTTTTGATGTGACATGTGGCATATTACTTCATCGACACGTGTCAAATTTTCTTTTTAATTTTTTGTTAAAACGTTTTCCTAATTTTAGTTATATTGTAATCGTAATTATAGATTTCCATAGTTAATATTAATTTTAATTATTATATATATCAACTTACCATATAACATAAATCGTTAGAGTAAATCCAAAGGCTTATCTATAAATTATGAATAATAAATAAATATTAGAATATATGAATCCATTTTTTATTCAAACTTTACGTTTACTAATATTTTGATTATAAACATTAATGTATCTATTTGGTCGACTGATTTTTTATTTTGTGTTTTTTTTAAACTAGCCTAAGTATTTAAATTGTTAATAACTATTTATATATAATAAAATAAAACTTTTTTAATTTATTTAAAATTTCATTAATGAACTTTATATTAGATTAGCTAGCTATAGTTTTTTCCTTAATAATATTTTTCTATTATAATCAAAACCATAACCTTTATATTTAGATTTTGCTTATGATGTCATTAAATCATGAACTTATAATTTAATGATGCATACATGATTAGTTTATATATTGTGTTGTATATATTTCGTACATCGTACGGGGATTAGGACTAGTTTGTAAAATAAAAAACAAGAGTGAGCCTTGGTGGAGTGGTTTGTGTATCCGATGTGAGGCCAGAGATCGACGCACAGAGCTGATCTGGAGGACGCTCCAAGCGAAAGGAGTTACTGGGAGATACATTAGTGTTATCAGGGACATGTATGATAGGGCGAAGACCGGTGTTCGAACACCGGTGGGGAGCACAGAGCTTTTCTCGGTAGAAATGCGCCTACACCAGGGATCGGCGCTTAGCCCATACCTTTTTACATTGATCTTAGACGAGTTGTCCAGTGGCCTTTAGGAGGAACTACCGTGGTGCATGATTTTTGTCGATGACATTGCACTGATTGCAAGATCGACAGAGGAGCTAAACCGTAGGTTGGAGAAATGGAGAGAAGCCCTTGAAGACAATGGTTTGTGTGTGAGCCGAGAGAAGACTGAATACCTACGATGTGACTTCGATAAACAGGGGATAAGTCAAAATGGGGATGAGGTTATTCGCATTGGGGAGCGGATATTGGGTCCGAAGGCGTCTTTTAGGTACCTGGGATCGGTGATACACAAATCGGGTGGGATCGGTGATACACAAATCGGGGGGGATAGACGAAGACGTGACACATCGAATCCAAGCTGGATGGATGCGGTGGAGGGCAGCTTCTGGAGTCATGTGCGACAAGCGGATCCCGCTAAAACTGAAAGGGAAGTTCTACAGAGTCGCTATTAGACCGACTATGTTATACGGGTCAGAATGTTGGCCGATGACAAAAGCCCAAGCATCTCGAGTAGAGGTAACAGAGATGAGGATGCTAAGGTGGTCTTGCGGGAAGACCCTATCAGACAGGATCCCCACAGGAGTTTTTAGAGCAGAACTTGAAGTAGGGACCATCATTAACAAGCTAAGAGAAGGGCGCTTGAGATGGTTTAGCCATGTTAGGAGAAGGGATCGAACAACACCACTAAGGAGAGCAGAGTCTATTCACATCGAAGGCATACGAAGAAGAGGAAGGCCTAAGATGAGGTGGGAGGACCGATTAGCGAAGGACCTAATAGAACTTGGTTTGTCGGAGGACTTGACGTCGGATAGGACGGCCTGGAGAACTAGGATTAGGGTCGGGTTTGCCTTTTGCGGGACTTTGATCGACATCCTTTTCCTATATTGCCTTGCCTAAGGTGGTTTGTGTTGGTTTGACCGGGTGAAGTAGGCCCAACTTGGGTGACTCGCCGCCAAAGAAGCTTTGTACTGACAGGAGGAGAGGTAGGTCGACGGAGGTGGAAGGACAGAATACCGAAGGTTACGATGGTGTTTCCTGATGGAGGAGGTGGTTAGTGAGGGTAAGGCAAATGGGAATAGGTTTTTGTAGACTTTTTTCGTAGACTTTGGTTCTTGGTAACCTCCGTAGTGGTTTTGGCCTGAGTAGAGGGAGGCCAAAATTGAGGGGGGAGGTTACTCTTGGCTGCCCCAAAATGCTCTGCCCGTTGGAGGACATGACCGATGCGGGTTTATTAGAGGACTAGGACTAGTTTAGGGGTTTTGGGAGCTTGGGAGAGGACCAGGTTTAATCTAGCTAGGAGGCTTTATTAGTGTGTTTCATAGGTTGCGCACCACCCGTTATTTTAGTTTACCGTAGCGGACTACGGTACTCTGCTCCGTAGGTTGTTTAGAAAATAGTTTAATCCCCTTAGTTTTTAGTCATTTCCTATGTATAGGTAGGCTTTGTCTATTATGCTCTTACTTTTTATGTTGTTATTTGCGTAATATGGTTGCTATAGTTTATGTTATGTGCTAAGGTTTTGTTACTGTATGTTTGCTACCCTTCCCTCCTCGTAAGGAGGCATACCTGGCGGAACCAACGGACAGGTATTATCGTCTTATTATGTTCTCGACAGATAGGTATAAACACTTTACCCTTTTATGGCTTTTATATTTTCCTGGCCGGAGGTCCTTACGGAAGCAGTCTCTCCACCTTTGGGTAGAGGTAAGACTTTCTACAGCTCACCTCCTCATACCCCGCGCAGAGATTGGGTACAGTTGTTGTTGTTGTATTATAAATAAAGTAAGGTTAGGTAGTGGAATACTGAAATGGGGGACAACCGATATGCTCGGGAAAAATAGAAGAAGCTCCGGCGGAAGAGAGAAAAGTAGGTTTCAAAAAGGGTGGTTGCCACGTCATATATCTCTCTTTTGCCCATCATCCATCTAAATGAAGGTGATGCTGATGATGTAGGGCTGATGATTTCTTCTCTAGTAGTTTCCCCATTCATTCATTCATTCAACAACCCTTTTCAGAAAAACATAAAAAGAACAATAAAGTGTAAATTGCAATAATCGTCCCTGTGGTTTATCCAAATAATCACGTTTCGTCCTTGACAGTTCATGTCACTGGTAATTCTTTCCTTTTTCTATTAATATTACTGTTAAGAAAGATTAAGATTTTGAAGGGGCTGTTTGGTTTAGCTTTTATTAGCTACTATCTGAAAGGCGATGATGATATATCTTTCTGCATTTTATTTTTCCGAGCATATTCCGGATAATGGGTGAAATTCGGGCCGTATCTTGGCGGGGCAAACCACTATACGAATTGTTATTGTGTTGGTATTTGCAGCCATGGCGGTGTTTCTGATCCCCATTATTCCGGTTATATTTGCAGATCTGAGCCTATATATACGAATTGTTATTGTGTTGGATCACAAGATATAGTTTTCCCAATTGCCTTTAGCAAGATTTGAACATGTATATATATATATATATATATATATATATATATATATATGGGGTATTGTAAAACAAGTATTAAAATAAAACAAAATCTTGACCTTTAAATCATGGTCAAATTGATGCACCAAGATTCACGAACCAATTGATGCACGATGATTTTTATGATGCACGGTGATATTCAGTAAAGAAAAAACCTGGTTTTACTTTAATACTTGTTTTATTTTACCTAAAACCTATATAAATATATATATATATATATTGGAAGGTGTGAATTATTTGCGAGTGCCGGGAAGCGTAACTGATTCTATTTAAACGATCGGGGAAGAGTCGAACTCAAGACCTTAAGAGCAAAAACTCTCTTCTGACCCACCATAAAGGCAAACCTTACCTCTACCGAGGTAGATAGGCTGCTTCCAGGTTCTACCTAAATGGTTGAAAACTATCTCTGGCCTTTGCATGGAATGGGGATCGAACCTCTGACATGTGTGTGTTTTCCTAGGCTGCTTCCAAATTGAATTGGAAAAATTGTCGGTTTTTATTGGAAAGACAAATATAAGTGTCAGAATTGGGATTTGAACCCATGCCCTCTCTTGATTAATAGAACTTGAGTCTGGCGCCTTAGACCACTTGGCCATCCTGACTTGTCTGATGTGTTATCTCTTAAAATTTAAGACTGTTGTCCTTGTGGTTTTAAGTCCCACATAACTATTATAAAGTGTTGGAATCTTTCTTTGATGGTTTTAAGGCTGTGATGATAATGATGAATTTCGACAAGTCTGAGTGAGACGAGATTATCCGTATCTTGGCAGGGTAATTAAGTCACTTGGATGGTTAAGTGTTCTTTCACATTGCAACCAGTGATTAAGTTTGCAGCCATGGCGGATTAATCCTCTTTGTTTCTTTGTTTACACATCTATCTATCTGAGCCTCATAAATAGTATTATCATATTCTATTTACAATTTGTTATTCTATAAAATTCTGTTCATACAAAATATTTCTTAAACTAATAAACTTTACCTTTTCGTATTGAAGACTTCAAACTTTGTGATCTATGTTAGGGTTGATATGTAATGTTAGTTTACGAAATTGTTTGACTTTCCTGTTACTTAATAAATGTCATTCCAACTATTGAGCAGCAAACCATGTCAATTGGCTTAAATGTTTTACACCTTGAAGGTTAGTTTACTTATTATAGCTTGCGGCTCTAGTTAATTCAACCTTTTTCTCTGGAGAATGAAGATTTAATTTGCAAATTCTGACCATTTTACTTGGTAAAATGTGAGTGTCAGGTGGTTTTACTTGGTATCGGTAGTTGAAACTGAGTCTCGTAAATTTAGTTATGCTGAGCTCTATTTAGTAGGAAATAGTTCGTAATGCAAACGCATTCCACTTGGATGAAATTAAATGTGGCAATTTGAGAGGGCATTACGAAGAAACTAGTTTGAAAGGTTGGTTGCTTTCCTCTATTCAATTCAAAGTTCCTTTTTGACCGTCTTATTTTCGAACAACATTTAACGTTTTTTTTGTCGCTGATGATATGATATTCCTCGGAAATTAATATCACTTATTATATTTAGAAAAAGTTACATAAATTGTTTATATGAGTCTCAAGGGGTTGTGATGATGAATTTGTAGGGGTGTGAATGGATTCGACCAAGGTTTTGGTTAAGTTACATAAATTGTTCATATTAATCTTAAGCCATCTCTGCTGGGCAACTTTGTTTTTTGTAAAAAACAATATCTATTCGATTTTGTTCTTTCATATTGTAACCTGTATGTTTGCAGCAATGGCTGAGTTATCCCCTTTTCAATTGGTTATATATATCTAACTATCTAAGCCTCATAATCATATATATATATATATAGGGTGAGATATTTTGAGACCACCTATTATTTTAAGACCAACTAGGACCATTGATTTTTGTACACCATCATCATCTACTACGATATACAAGACTTTTTTGTAAAAACACTAAGACTTTCCGGCGATGGGCCCACCAGAAAATCATGTGTAAGTTAACTTACACATGTGTAAGTTACTTACACATGTGTAAGTTAACTTACACATGATTTTTCTGTGGGTCCGTCGCCGGAAAGTCTTAGTGTTTTTACAAAAAAGTCTTGTATATCGTAGTAGACGATGATGGTGGTGTGTAAGTTATGAAAATCAATGGTCCTTTTTTGGACTTTTTTTAGTTGGTCTCAAATTATCTTTCCCCTATATATATATATATATTAGTTTTAAATCACTCTAGTATTACAAATAAAAAAATATTTGAGATGCTAGTTCGTTTTTCGCCTTTTTATATTTGTACTTTGTTTAAGGAAATCACAGATTTGGTTCAAATTATATTGCTTCTTTTGAGGTACTTCAAAAATTCTTTGAACTAGCTTACTGCCAAACTGTATACAAGGCCGCTTCTTCATTGCGGGTTCAAGACCTAAGTACAACAAGGCTGTAAGTTATGTGAGTTTGTTGTTCAAATGTCTTTTGTAATTGCTTCTTTTTCTGATCTGAAGCATAATTAGAAAAGATGTCAGGGTAATGAAGGTATTATTCAACATTTAAATACTTTAGGTAAACTTGGTCTCCAGGGCAGCAACAGTTGCATCCTTGCAGCTGCACTGTCTCGTCTATAGTAGTTCTAGAATTTGCAATTGTTGTGAAATCCAGCAAGTTATGTTCTAGTGTCCAAATAATCTGCTGTGTCAAGAGGATCATGTTGTGTTGCACCAGTGGTCGCAGCAAGAGGATGATTGTGTGTGTGCAAGGGGCTCATTGTTTTGGTCCAATGTAGAGATTACGACCCCTAAAATGGTCGTGATTTCTGTTTGCCTCTCCGTTCTCTTCGAAAGCAGGTCAGTATTCAACTATTTATGATTGATTTACTTTTAGAGGCATATATGGGAATAAAGTTAGCTTGTATATATGCCAATCATAGTTATGCATAATATGATTGGATAAACATCTAGATGACTAGAAGTGTGAAAACATTACCAGACCTTTTAAAGTTAGCGACTATCCTCATTTACTTGGCGATAAAGTCATCAGGCAAGGCAGTAATTTTGTATAGTCCGCCATAACAAAGTCTCATCATGGTTTTGTATGTTTTGTATTCATATTTTGATTTGACTTTGTTTGTGAACGGAGTTTGGTGGAAAATAAGTTGTATTGCTAACACCAGTCATCCTATTTGAACGTAACTAATGTCTTGGTTTCTAGTTTCATGATGTTTCAGAAAGCTTAGGACACGTTTAGTTGTGGAAAATGTTTTCTAGTTTTTCATTTCTAATTTTCTAGAAATGGAAAGAGTTTTCTATCTATAGAATACAAATGGAAATTTTGAAGACGTGTTCAAAACTAGAAATTGATATTTAGAAAATGAAAAGTGGAAAACAAAAAAAAAAAAGTGTTTTCTTGAAAAACATTTTTAGAAAACTATGATTTGATCACGTTTTTGTTTTCCATGTTAAACAAAAATGGAAAATAAAGGATGTTTTCCCTAACTAAATTCGTCCTTAGCTTCTTTGATCTGTGATAAGCAGAGCACAGTGGTCTTGTCATCTACTTTTATCTGGTTAATGGCAAGTCATACATGTTCACTGCAATGTGGATTTATTGATATATTCTATCAAATCATCATGGATTGACTTGCAGGTTGTTTGGCTGACTATCTTTTGCTTCAACACCCGTCATCATTCAGCTTGGTATAATGGAATGATTCGTGGTTATTATTAAGAACCTTAGACATAAACATGCTTTTTTCAACGACCAGTACAAGTGTTTCTCCCAGTCTGATGGCAGTTAAACTCCAGAACATCCTTTAGGATTTCAAATTGGGTCTTTGCAGTGCTGCACTTGTATTTTAATTACATTTGAAGCGCTGTTTGGTTTCAAGTGCGCATGTAGTTTTACTTTTGCAATCAGAAAATGGATCCTCTTGGTTGTTTCTTGATGCATCTTTGTTAATGAATATTGGACTAATAACTGATTAAAATCTTACATGGACCCCATAAGAAAGACATACTTTCAATTAACATCATTATCCTTCCTGTATACTCATTTTTGAACAAACTTCAATCTAATGATTCGGAGATTAAACAACTAAATGAATTATGTTAAAGTAATCATAAGTTGTCACAATGATTAGGATAGAACATCAAAAGTTTGTACCAAAAGTGTAATTTGAGATATATTTTACTATTTTAGGTATTGACCAACGGTCACTCCATATGAAAATTATTAATTTTTTAAAACATTAACTTAAAAATAGAGTTAATTGCAAGATTGGTCACTGTGGTTTGGACAATTTAGCAAGGAGGGTCCTTTTTCGAGAATCGTTGCAATGGGGGTCCCTATTTTGAGAATATTTTGCAAAACTGGTCCCTTTTTGACGGATCCGTTAAAGGTGGCCGTCAAGTGTGCACGTATGCCGCACGTGTGGGGGTATTTACGTACTTTCTACCCCACAGGGACCCCCATTGCTAAAATGGAAAAACCACAAGGACCAATCTTGCAACTTTTTTAAAAATCCATCACTAAATAATACTACCTTTTAACTTTCCCAAATTTTTTTTTATTAAGTTATTAACTTAAATATAATTTATAACACTTTTTAACTTTTCATGATTATTTATTGTTAAAAAACTAAAAACTTATAACCACTAAAAATTAAAAGGTAGTATTTAGTGATGGATTTTTATGAATTGTAAGTTTATAAAACTTTTTAAAAAAGTAAAAGGTATTAGTTAATGATGGATTTTTAAAAATTGCAAGTTTATAAGACTTTTTAAAAAGTTAAAAGCTATTTTTTTTTCGAACATTCAGTTGGTATGCGACATCACGGCCTATAGTCAACATCTCGTATTTAGTGATGGATTTTTAAAAATTGTAAGTTTATAAAAATTTTTAAAAAGGTAAAAGGTATTAGTTAGTGATGAATTTTTAAAAATTGTAAGTTTATAAGACTTTTTAAAAAGTTAAAAGTTATTTTTTTTTTTCGAACATTTAGTCGGTATGCAACATCACGGAAACCTCACCGTATAATGGTGAAGCCTTGCACGTACCCTAGACAACGAGATGTTGACCATGAGCCGTTACAAGTATTCGAAGAAAAAAACCCCAAGATTTGACATCCCTAGGGATCGAACTCAAGACCTTGAGTAAAACCTGGGATGCCTCTGACCAGTTGGACTAATCATCATTGGCTAAAAGTTATTATTTTAGTGATGTATTTTTAAAAATTGTAAGTTTATACAAATTTTTAAATATTTAGTGGTGCATTTTTAAAATTGTAAGTTTAAAAAGTAAGTTTTATAAACTTAGAGTTTTTAAAAATTCATCACTAACTAATACCTTTTAACTTTTTAAAAAGTTTTATAAACGTACAATTTTTAAAAATCCATCACTAAATAATACCTTTTAGTTTTTAAAAAGTTTTATAAACTTACAAATTTTAAAAATTCATCACTAACTAATACCTTTTAACTTTTTAATAAGTTTTATAAACTTACAATTTTTAAAAATCCATCACTAAATGATACCTTTTAATTTTTAGTGGTTATATGTTTTTAGTTCTTTAACAACAAATAATTATGAAAAGATAAAAAGTGTTAAAAATTATATTTAAGTTAATAATTTAATAAATTTTTTTTTTTTTTTTGGAAAAGTTAAAAGGTATTATTTAGTGATGGATTTTTAAAAAAGTTGCAAGATTGGTCCCTGTGGTTTTTTCATTTTAGCAATGGGGGTCCCTGTGGGGTAGAAAGTACGTAAATACCTCCACACGTGCGGCACACGTGCACACTTGACGGCCACCTTTAACGGATCTGTAAAAAAGGGACCAATTTTGCAAAAAATTCTCAAAATAGGGACCCCCATTGCAACGATTCTCGAAAAGGGACCCTCCTTGCTAAATTGTACAAACCACAGGGACCAATCTTGCAATTAACTCTTGAAAATATTACTAAACTGTATCAACATCACATGTAGATTCCATTGAACTTTTTTGTCGGATATATTATCACCTATAATAATAATAATTTTCTTGTGGGAGCAGATAGTATCTCGGGTTATTAATTTTTAATAAAATACTATCTCGGGTTATTAATTTTTAATGAAAGTGACGATTTTATAAAAATAATAATAATAACAACAATAACAATAATAATAATAATAATTTTGTTCTTAATATTCATATGAAGATTTCGTTCAAAGTTAATTTTGATTGCATTTCTTATGATGGCTGCATATTCATTCACATATATATATATATATATATACTTGACATAAGGAAAATAATTTAATTATCATGGTTAAATCAAACAGATTTTTTTTCTAAGGGCTTTTTTTTTATATCTATATCTGTCTGACTATCTCTGGATCGAGCGTTCTTTTTAAATCGAGACAAAGCCGTAGAGAAATTTTTACAAGGGTGGAAGTCTTAGGTCGGAGGTCCTTTTGAAAAAACATCTCTACCTTTAGGTAAGGATAAGGCTAATTACATCATACATTCTTTAAACCCCGACCTTTGTTGGGATTGAGTATCTTTGTTGTTGGTTGAATCAAACTCAGATATCATTTGTATATCTTTTATGTGCATGGTTTTTAACGAGATACTTATGAAAGTAGTATCTATATGTTAAAATTGTTTTACAATTCATCTTTTCATATTTCGCATGTATAGATTAAGTTTGGCGGTATAATTGTACAATATTAGTCTATTAGACAACTACTGGAATGGTACACGCACGTTGCAGCGGATACAGTTGACAGGAAGCGCGTGCAAAGGAAACAATGGGAAAAACGATTAGTGCCTGCAACAAAGGTTTGTGTGTAAATGGTTGCAAGGTAGGTTTGTATGGATGGTGACAATATTTGTGGAAAGGATATTTTGGATATTTCTCACTTTTAACACGGAGTCTATTGTCTTTATTATGTAATACTTCCTCCATCCCACTAAATGTATCCACTTTTAAATTTTTAAAGTCAATTTTTTATAATTTCCAAAGTTGCAAAAAATTGACTTTGAAAATTTAAAAGTCTTCACAGGTAGTGGAACGGAAGGAGTATTAGACGAGAAAAATAATAAATCTTCATAACCAAATAGTCTAATACGTAATCCTCTTAATACATTTGGAAGGTGCCATTTGATATTCATTAATTTTTTTCCAGATTTTTTTACATGTACTATTTGGTTAGAAAGTAAACAACTATAATATTTTTTTTTAAAAAAATGCAAATCCAATCAAAAGTAAAATATTACACCAGTAACACCACCATAAATAAAGTGAAATGGAGTTAGGTGGTCAAATGGGGGTATAATCGATGTGCCCGGAGAAATTGAAAGAAGCTCCGGCGAAAGAGAGAAAAGTTGGTTTCAAAAAGGGTGGTTGCCACGTCACTCTCTCTTTTGCCCATCATTCTCTGTATCTATCTATATCTATATATCTATTTGATGTTTGAGCTGATGATTTCATTTCTTCCCCCCATTTATTCAAAATAATCAACAACCCTTTTGGAAGCGAAAAAGAGAACCATATATATATGAAATGATCTTTTTACCCTTTTTGAAGAAGGGTGTGTTTGGTTTATTAGCTTATTTTTAAGAGCATGCGTTTTACTAATAGTAAGAAACTATATGTCAAAGGCAATGATGATGATACATATCTTTCTGCATTTTTTTTTCCGGGCATATTATGATAAGAATTCGGAATTTGGGTTGAAATTCGGGCCGTATCTTGGCGGGGCAAACACCCCCATTTGAGTTATTATTATTATAGTGTTGGTGTTTGCAGCCATGGCGGTATTTCTGATCCCCTTTATTCCGTTTTCGCATATATTTGCAGATCTGAGCCTATAGTAAGTAAGTAAAAAAGTAACTCCTAATGCCGTCTTTCATGGGTTAAGGGTATTAGTGCCGTTTTTGACGGTGTATGCGGAGGTTGAGATGTAGAAACCTTTACCCCAAATTATGATCTTTGCTATTAATAAAAGACAGTTGTCCATATTGAAAAAGCTTGTTTTCTATTTGTAAGTGTGTTATCTGGATATTGAGTCCCTATGATTTGTTTTCTTGCGATAAAAAACGTTTAAATGCTTGTTAAGTGATTCTATTAATCATCATTTACTGCCTTCTTGGGTAACCTTAACAAGGAAAACCTCATTAGTTTGCTACTTTTGTTCCCCCAGAACGAAAGACTAGTTATTTGTAATGTCTTAGACAAAATGAATTGAGGCAATTAATTTCGTAGGAAACTTGTTTTATTGCCCTCCTCTATTTTACAAAGTTTGATTTTATTTATTTTAATCAAACATCATTCTTTGGTTTTTGCCTATCATTTTCGTTAATAAAAAGTTCACGATCCTTGTTATCAATACCTCCCCGATACATTTGTAGGGGTGAATTATTGGAGGGGTTTTCGAGAGTCATGATTCCATCCAAGGCATTCGTGTAATTGAGGAGTAGAATAATTTGCCGATAAAAAAAAAATACCCTTCCCCATACTCCGTTTATGCCGGTATAGGGTACATTTTGTTGTTGAAGTAAATTACATGAATGGTTCTTGTGGTTTAAGTCCCACATAACTATTATAAAGTGGTGGAATCTTTCTTGATGGTTTTAAGGCTGTGATAATAATGACGAATTTCGACGAGTCTAAGTGAATTAGAGTGAAGTTGAGATTATCTGTATCTTGGCAGGGTAACACACTCACTTGGATGGTTAAGTGTTAATTCACATTGCAACCGGTGAGTGCGTTTGCAGCCATGTCAGATTTATCCTCTTGGTTTCATTGTTTACATATCTATCTATTTATGTGAGCCTCATAAATAGTTTATCTTATATTAATTATGATCACTTGTTTACCACTGCATGATACATCATCGTTTCATGTCCGAGTCATTGATTTCACTTTCCCTGTTATGGTAATTGTTAGCCGATAAACATGATCTGGAGTCTGGCACCGTATTTACCATAAAAGTGTGAAGGCGATGATGATATCTTTCTGCATTTGATACTTTTTCTGAACAGGAAATATGATTCCTTATCCTGGGTGACAGTTGGCCCATACATTGGCAGGGCAAACACCTAAACTGCTTTTGTGTTTGCAGCTATGGCGATGCTCGATCCACTATATTGCTACCAAATTCTTGCAGATCTGAGCCTTCTAACTTCAAATCACATTACATTACGTTGCATTCTTGAGTTCAAAATAGAAGGTAAACTTCATTGATCTTTAATGAAAACTATAACCAACTAGACGAAATGACATGAGGCAAATAATTTCAGAGGGGATCTAAAATTTGGTTTTTAAGAGTGGTTACTCCCCTTTGTTTTGATGGAAGAATAATTTTGACTGTATATTTAGCAAACATTGCTCTTTGAAGCATATGATTTTCAGTATTTATCAACAACCCTTGACCTTTTGAACACACACAATTTCACAGTTAAAACAGTTTACCTTTTCTGAAACTGTTGCTGATCTTGTTGGTGTTGTTACAGTTAATTTCATGAATCGTCCTTGTTGTTTGTTGTAAAAACTTGTAATACTATTGGTTCGTTGAATGTATATGGATGCATGTTCTTTACATTTTGTCTCTGTGGTTAGATCATTGTACATAAAATAATGGAGTAAGTCCATTTCTGTGGTTAGATCATTGTACAAAAAATAATGGAGTAAGTCCATTTTTATTATCAATCATGAGGCTGTGATGATGATGAATCTCAGTGTGTCCGAGTGAAGTTGAACAAAGTTTGAGAATATTTGTATCTTGGATGGGCAAACTAATTCGGAAGGTGATGTGATGTAAGTAACATGTCACTCGATCACATTGCAACTGATAGATTTGTAGCCATGGCGATAGGTTCCCTTCTTTTGAACTGCTTATATATCTTTTTGAGCATGAAAATATGTTATCCTATTTTGTCCCTTTAAAGATAAGCAGTTCCCATTTTGAAGTAAGATGCGACTTCTAAATGTGTATTAAATGTTTATATAACATGTTTGAAATCTTTCAAGAATGCGAATTATAAATCTGAATGTATATTAGCCTGTACTTTGGGTTTAGACATGCATCCCTTAGAATTTAGTTGTATACATGGAGTCATGAATCACACAAAGTCTTTCAAGAGATGGTGGCCAGTTGGCCACATACATATCAACTTGTAAATAAACAATGTGAAGTGAAGTTAGTTGCTGAAATGGGGGACAATCGATATGCTCAGAAAACAGAAAGAAGCTCAGGCGTAAGAGAGCTGATAGGTTTCAAAAAGGGTGGTTGCCACGTCATCTCTCTTTTGCCCATCATCTATCTGTCTATCTATATGGATGATGAATAAAAACATTTAAGCTCATGATTTCATCCCTTCCCCTCATATGAAATATTCATATACCCTTTTGAAAGGAGTTGTTTGGAAAAACTATTTTTATGAGCTTGCTTTTTAGTAACAAAAACTAAATGTGAAAGGTGATGATGATGATTCATATCTTTTTGCATTTTAGTTTTTTTTTTTCCATAGGTATATTTTTCCCCAGGTATATTATTATGGGAGTTTGGATTTTGGGTTGAAGTTTGGGCTGTACCTTGGCGGGGTAAACACTATCTGAATTTATATATATATATATATATATGCAGATCTGCAGATCTGAGCCTATGACCCCCAAGTTATCATCTGTTCCCAAGGCTGAGTCTTTATTATTAATTGTTTCCTGATAAACATGATATGGAGTCTGGCGCCTTATTTACTACAAACCTGTGTAGTCGATGATGATATTTTCTGAAAGGAACATATGATACCTTCTCCTCGGTGAAATTAGGCCTGTATCTTGGCAGGGTAAAAACCAGTGTTAGCAGCCATAGCGGTGCCTGATCCACATTATCTCTACCAAGCTCTTGCGCAGCTGAGCTTTCTAACTTTAAGTTACCTTACATTACATATTTACATTACGATGCATTCTCGAGCTCAAAAAAGAAGGTAAACTTCATTGCTTTATAAGGTGAACGATATCCGCTCAGATGAAATGAAATGAGGCATTTAATTTCAGAGGGGATCTAAAATAATGGATTAAGTCCATATTATTAGAGTTAATTACAGAAATCATTCCTATGGTTCATTTCTGCACCATCCGTTTCTTTATTATGAGGCTGTGATGATGGTGATCTCGTTGAGTCCGAGCGGAGTCGAACAAGGCTTAAGATTATCTAGTCTTGGCTGGGCAAACTAATTCGGGAGGTGATGTGATGAAAGTAACGAGTCACTTGATCACATTGCAACTGATAGATTTGCAGCCATGGCGATTGGTCCTTATGGTTGGACTCTTTATATACCTATCTGAGCTTCAAAATATATTATCATTTTAAACTCGTCCCTTTTTAACTTTCTCTCTTCTGTTACAATCTTTCACTTATTTATAAACTTCAGTCCACGTCTTTTTTCTTTTAAAGTATCTTTTACTTTTGTTCATGAGCTATCAAAGGTTGGCTGGATCTTACAGGTGCTTGAAAAGAGATCTTCTACCTGAAACTGATCTGGTAAGGAAGGAGGTTCGTGCGTTTTATTGGTGAAGTTGGGCCATATTTTGGCAGGGCAAGCTGAACTGTGCAGCAGCCATGACGGTACCTCGTCTCCTTTTTCCTAATCGTTCCAGGTTTGTATATTTGAGCCTGCCACTTCCTATGACATTGTCTTTGTATTTTTTAAGTTTTTGGACCTTTGGGCAATTTATAATTGGCCACTCAGACGAAATGCAACAATTTTTGTGAGGGAACGAACAAATGGTTTCTGGGGGGATAATCTCTCGACCCAAACATGGTTCATTGAGGCCTATAATTATCTCCAAACACATTGATAAACAGTTTGATTGTTATATGTGCAATTGAATTTGACCAAGTTTGAGATTATCCACATCTTCGCTGGACAATCTGGATGGTGGAATGGACGGAAAAGTTCTATTTGTTTTCTCATATTGTAGCCAATGGATTTGCTGCCATGTGGTTTACCCATTGTGTTCAATTTTTTTAAATCCTTTCTTAGAAAAAAGTTTGTTTTCTCACTTATCTACCTTACATGTTTTTACTTGTGGAGCTGAAACATATTCACAATGGACGCTAATTACATAAATGTGATTTGGTTTTGGGCTTTTGGCACCTAAATGTGGTTTGATACTGTATAATCGATAATAGAAATAAAGAAGAGTGTGAGAAAAAGTTGTTTTGATACCAATGGTTTTCATCCTTTTGTTATCGGGCGTATAGACTCTCATTAGGAATAAGCACTACAAGCATCTTCTTATATCATGTTAGTGTACACATGCCCCAACATCTAGATAAATGGTTAGATGTCATTAGAGGTCATTATATGCAACATCGGAGCATCATTTAAGCCTGTCATAACCTTCTATATGACCCATACCTCCCTTGGATATTGCATTTAATTAATAAATGATTGCGGTATCCATTACCAATATACATTACCCTGGAAAAAATATTTTCATTAACGGTGAACTTTAAATAGATGTTTTAGTTTATTTGCGGTTAAGATGAATGATTAGATGTTTTCAGTGTTATTTATGTGACAAAACATCTTTGTGATATTATTAGTGTAGCTCAATTTTAAGTCATTCCAATGTTTTGTCCATTCAATTTCATCTCAAAATGTTGGCATACACAATCCAAAACGGGTACCAGTTGGGGTACCCTTTTTGTACTGGTGGTTTTGGATGTTAAAAACTGTTCATAAATTTAACTATTGAATCGACTGGCCTAGTGGATACTTGTACCTTCTTAAATCCTTGAAATAAAGATTTTGGTTGTTTTACCTTGTATTCGTAAATAGTTGGTGTGGTATCTGATCATTATAATGGTTTTTTGTTATTGAGGTTTTGTCCATCTTGTTCAAGATATTTACTCAGTCCAGTAAAAAGTTGGTGTTAGTGTGTTACATTAGAACTATGCTATCTGTAAAACATTAAGTCACTAATTTCTTGCTTTCTAATTTCTTGATTTCTATACAACTTTCTATGGATGGCATATGCTATCATAAAGTCTTGTCTAGGTCAAAGTGGAGAATAATGTCATACTTTTTTGTGGTATAAGGGCATGCCATACGTATCCACTTATTTCTTTGTTTGGCTTGTAAAGGTTGCATATGTTATGACGTAGGTAAAAGAGTTGCCGGTTCATTGCTATATCCGTGAATCCAAAAAACATTCTTTTGTTTCAATGCCCGAGATTATTCATGTTATGGGATTGTTTGCTCAACTGACGATATGATTTGTGGGTGATACCTGCCACTTTGAATATGATATAGCTGGTAACCCATAAATGATTATGTTCTTAACAACTGATACACCTGCTGATCAGAGTTTCTTTTGAGATGTTGTATTGGATCTTTCTATTGCACTAATCAAATCACTCGCGGGATGTGGGCATTATTATCACATTCAAAGTGCTCTTTTGTTTGTGGTTTTAGTGTACATTGAGGTTTGAAATTTAAAAAAGAAGGGTGTGGTTTTTATACTCTCATGATTTAAGTGCAAATGTGTTTGTTATTCAAGGAGGAAGATCTTCTAGTCAAGTACAACTAGAGTGCTAGATGTTAGTTGATGAACGGTTTTGTTTTTACGTTCAATTAGTATTTGTGCTTAGAGATATTGAAGGATCTTAACATTAAGCCGATTTTTGTCACAAGAAAGATTGTTAGTAGCTATATATCTTGTTACTAACAAATTTTCTCTCCTAATCTCATTCTATATGTCATGATCAAGGATGAGTCAGGAGGATTGGTTATTTTCCTTCTACATTGGAAAGTGATTAATCCTTTTTAACTCATTCTCTTTCCTCTTAATGCATTTTCATGTCAATTGTAATTCACTAATTTTTTCTTCTGATTTTATCTTTTGATTGTCTTATGTCTCATGATCATATTTTTAGAAAGACTTCTAAAAAGATGAGTTAGAAGGATTAGTCATTTTTTTTGATGCATTATGCTAGTATATTTAGCGATTGCAATAGGATGTCATACACGCTTTTTGAGAAATATACACCCCTATCATATCATATCCATTAGGGATTAATTACCGAATGATTAACGTATTTTATTTTTCTTTTTTTTACATGGTTGTCTATTAAACTGAAATATTGTGTATTACCAACAAACTTTTCCAAGTTGTACATAGTTAACCAAATCAAGTGTTTTTCAAATCTGCTTCTCTCATATCTATATATTCATAATTGTTTCTCCTCATTATAAAAAAAACCCAGATTTACAAAGAAAAACTTATATCTTTAACGAAGTTGTATATCATATATATAAATCCTTTTTTTATTTTAAGACTATCTTTTTGTAGCCGTGACAACTTTAGGTCATATTTTAACCCAGAAGCCATTTAAACCCATCTGCATATATCCCCATATCTATAAAATCCTCTGATGTCAACAACCGCAAAACCCCATCGTCTACTTCATGTACTTCAAAAATTGAATACTATTGCCCTAACCCGAGTTGATTGACTTCTAATGCAGCCCCCAATTTGTTTTGATCCTTTTTGATGACGGAGAAACCCCGCTAAACCTTTTTGATGAATCTTTATTGTATATCCAATTGTGATTTTGTTTTGTCTTTGTTTCATAATTATTATGTTGGTGTCCAATTTCGCTTAATCTTACACTTCGTCGCAGTTGACCTTTGTTTCTTCCGATGATGGGTTCTGACGGAAAAGTTGCCAAAGCTACTCCCCCGCCGTTGGTTTGAGAGTCCGCCGTTGCCGCTGGTTGTTGCTGCTGTTGTAGTTCAGCCATTTAAAGAGAGTGAAATTGTTTGATTTGTTTGGGGCTTTCTTTTATATCTTTAGTGAGAGATTGCTATTTGTTTTGATAATCTGATATGGTTTCTTATATACTTTCTAACAAATCTGAAATCCTCATCATTTTTATATTAGGTTTAGTTTTGTGTGGTTTTTGTTTGAAGATCTGAATTTTTTTTTTGATGAGAGAAAGCAATTATGAATATATAGGGATGAGAGAAAAGAAGTCATAAAGAACACTTGAAGATTTGATCTAATCATGTTTAAGTTTTAAAAATTTATTGGTGATACATATCAATATTGGCAATCATGTAAAACAAAAAAAGTAGGTTATAATCCCTATCCATTATTATCAAGGTTAGTTTTAAACATAACTTTTTTTTTTGAAAAGTAAGTTTTAAACATAACTAGTTTTTATGTTATATATTTTAAAATATAATGTTGATAAAATTTCAATCATGTTTTTGTGATGGTCTTATTTATATCTATGCTTCATTGTAGATTTTATTTAAAACCGAGTCAAGTAAAAAAGAATACGACAAATCTAATCCCATCAAATTTGGGTATAAAGATGTGAGATATGTACAATCATATTTGATTTCATGTAAAAGCAATGTATTTAATAAAAGTGACGACAACAACAATAACAACAACCGGACTCAATCCCTGCGCGGGTAGGGGGAGATAAGCTGTAGACAGTCTTACCTCTACACAAAGGTAGAGAGACTGCTTCCAATAGGGACCTCCGGCCACAGTAAAAGTGATATCATAAATGATGTCTAACCCTTATTTAATAAAAGTGATAAGTGAAAAACAAATGATGTTTATGTTGGATCAGGGATTCGCTGAGGGACTCAGTGAGTGACTCATTCAGCGAACTGTCAGCGAGCTCATACATCTGCAAGCATTATCTATCTTCAAAGTCTAAAGGATATGTTCAATGACACACCGTCCAGTATTTGTTAGTCAAATATGAGCGGGAATTTGAAGATTAGAAGAATGGTCCCAAGGACACGTGTTGAAAGATCAAGATGAAGACATGTGATCTTGTACTACTTCGGTGCAGTGAAGTTTCTCTTTCATACCGTTTTCGGAAACAAACAAGATGAAGGAAAGAGGCTTCTGCAGATCTGAATGATCCACCAATAGATAGTTGACAACCTTCATGTGTCAACATCTACTAGGGTAGTCATGTGATTCCTTATCTGCCTATAAAAGGAATCACTTGACCTAGCCACCATACTGGTTGGTGTGTTCCACAGTTTTACTTTATTTTTTCTAAGTAATTTGTTAAGTTTTTGTGTGTTCAAAAACTTAACATATATTTTCTGTTTATTGTTTATTGTTGTTGTCAAACAACCATCCATGTTTTCATCGTTTAGTTTGAAATACATATAACTAAACAAAGTTCTTTACATCTCATCTCTATTCTTGTTATTTCGTATTTACATTACAAGTTAGTTAATTAAAACACAAGCAGTGCATTCGAGGACCATCAAGTGGTATCAGAGCAACCGTTCCTAAATTATTGGAACAAGATCTGTTTGCCTCTTGTGTTTACATTATTTTCTTTCTTTTCTTCACAATTAAATCTAAATTTTTTTTCCTTTTTGTTTTTAAAAGATGTCGTCTGTACCTACTCTTGTTAACACGCGTGACTTTGGTTACGTTTCTATTCCTCCAAAATTTGAGCCAAAGGACTTTGGTTCATGGAAGGAACGAATGTTACTACACATGGTGGGTGTAGAACCATATCTTATGACCATTCTAAATGAAGGTCCTTACATTCCTACATATGTTCAAAGGACACCAGGTGCAACACCTGATGCTCCTGAAATTGTAACAGATCTAGTCAAGCCTGAAGTCCAGTGGACTGAAGAAGAGCGAAAGCTCGTCAATCTTGACTCAAGATTGAAAAACATGATCATCACCACCCTTCCCACTGAGGTGATGAAACTAGTCATTAAATTCCCTACTTCAAAAGAAGTTTGGGAAAGACTAGTAAGCACTTATGAAGGATCAGCTGACTTGATTAAAACCAAGAAAATTGACCTCAAACGTGCCTATGAAAATTTCTTTTCTTTTCCTGATGAAAGTCTCGAGGGCACATATACCCGATTTAAAGGGTTGCTCAATGACATGACAAACGTTGGCATTACTCATGACAATTTTGAGGTATGCCATAAGTTCATCGATTCTCTTCCTCTCAAATGGCAGAATCTTAGACAAATCCTCCGTACCACCAAAAAGATTCAAGAACTGGATCTTGAGGAGTTGTTTGGCACTCTTCAATTTGAAGAGAAAGCCTTGGCTCAAAGCATTAGAGCCTCTGCTGAATCTAGGAGACATGCTGGCTCCTCTTCTGCTACCAGCACTTCTGCAAACCCCTTAACTGACCCTCTTGCTCTCATCTCTTCTGAGCCCATCTATCCCAATGATGGTGCCAGCACCTCTTCTCTTCCAGCATCCTTTCAAGCTCTTGTTGAAGAGCTTGATGCTGAAGAGAAACAGGAAATGTTCAGTGATTTTGTTGAATTTTCCTTAATCGCTGGAAAGAAGTACTCCAGGAAATGGAACAACCGTAAGTCGGTTGCTCCATATAAGCCTCCTGTGGATAAATCACAGGAGGAATGCTGGAAATGTGGTAGAAAAGGCCACTACCAAAAGGAGTGCAGGGTTTCTATCCCAACTCCTGCTGCTCCAAAATCTAACTCATCTAAAACTGCTGATGAATACAGGAACAATTATTATTAGCTCAAAGCCAAAATGGCTGAAACTGAAGAGGCCAAAACACCAGGCAAAGGTCTGGTCGCTGAAGAGCATGACTGGGCTGATTCAGATGACTCTGATGATGAGGAGTATGTTGACGCCATGTGTCTCATGGCTCTGGCTGATAGTGATGCGCTGACAAAAGACCAAGTCTCAACAAGTCAGTGGGTCAACGTCACTGTCAAAAAGGTACATACTCTTCTTTCAACTGCTGATGAGGACAAAACCAAAATTCTTGAATCCTTGTCATGTGATCTTCAGTTCGTAGAAACTCTGCGTGCTGAAGCTCACTCAAAACTCCTTTCAGTAAGTTCTGAATTGAGTGAAAAATCTGATAAACTCAACAGACTAAAGAATGTTCATGTTGAACTTCAGTCACATGAGTTGCTGACTCAAAAACTTCAGCTTGAAAATGAAAAACTCAAGCTTGAAGTTCTCAACCTCAAGAAGATTGTGACCTCTTGGTCAAAAGCTTCTAAGTTTCATCATCAATGTCTTAATGAACAAGTCCCTGCACAAGTTCAGGCAGTGATAGGTGGAGATTTTGAATCTGCTGCCTGTATCGCTGACATGTTTAAAGATGATGTGAAACCGAAATCTCAATTCCTCCTTCTGGTATTACTTCTCCTGAGGAAATGAAAAAGTGGTATTTCGTTAAAGGAAATGATTACCACACTGAAATGGACGCTGGATCCTCCACATCTCTCTCCAGCGACCCTTCAAATTCTTCTGAAGCTAAAGTAGTTAGCTCATCCTCATCCTCAAATAACATATTTTCCCATTTGCCTATTGTTGGCATGATGCCACACGAAGGCAAAATTCAATATTCTCCAAATGAAACATTTCATGGAGACATTTCAAGTGATGGGTACAAGTCCATCGCTCTTTAGCCCCTTACTTTGAATAAGTCTGAGACTTTTAAAAGAAGTAACGTTGTTGCTCCTTATGACTATAGCACGCCTCAGCGAGCTGATCATACTAAGCAGCAACCTCAGTCTATCCCATCAAGTTCTTTTCCTTCTAAAATCTTAAGTGCTGATGTATCTCAGCATGAACGCCTCATGGAGAGACGTGTAAGGTTTGGAGATGTTAGGTTTCATAATGAGGGCTCATCTCAAGCCAAACCGGTTGTCCATCAGCGGGCCTCTCATTCTTCTCTACCTCGATCAATTATGAGACACCCAACTCCTCTAAGAAGTAATGTGCCTCAGTCGGTCAACAGACCAACCACTCCTCAGCGAGGAAACATTCCTCAGCAACAAATGAGGAATACAACTCCTCAGCGAGGAAACATTTCTCAGCAGCGACTAAGGAGTGTTACTCCTCAGCGAGGAAATGGTTCCCAGCACCAAGCAAGGAGTGTGACTCCACAAAGGGGACACTTGCCACATCAGCAAGTGAGATCCTCCACTCCCAATAAAAGACAGTTGTCTTCCCAACAGTCACAATCGTCTATTCCTCTTGTGGAATATCTCCCTCATAGGCAAGGGAGGTCTTCCACTCCTAATCGATCTTCTAGATCCACCACTCCCAATAGGGTTCTTCAATCCAGGACTTCCTCGTTTCAATCTGATCTAAAACAAGCTTGGAGTGTGTTAAGAGGCTCACAAGTGGCCTCCTCTTCCACTCCTCGTCTAGATGACCCCACTGGCAAATCTCTCTTGGGTCCCCCTCCTCTCTCAAAGAATTCTCGCAAGCAAAAATCAAAGCCTAAGTCCAAGGCAAAGACTAAGGCTTCAACCTCTTCTGAACCAAAAATTGTTGAACTTACTTAACAGGTCAATGACTTGTCTTCTCAACTTAAAGAATTCCTTCTTAGCAATCAACAAAGCAACTCCTCTAACAGGAAATGCTATATTTGTGGCATGAGAGGACACATTGCTACAGATTGCTGTAACTCAAGAGATGCCCCTGAAGTTGTTGTGCAATCAAATGCTCACACTTCAGCCTGTGCCTCTCTAACCAACCCTGCCTCATCTTCCATGATTAGTGATAGTCCTCCAAATGAATCTCTCTTCATTGACACTGGGTCTGTGGGGACTCATCAATCTAATCTTGCCAACTATATTGCCTCTCAACGCATTGAGATTCCTCATTCTCAGAATGTCATCTCCAATTCGTGGGGACGACCTGCAATGCTAGTTGAGTTCAGTGCTCCCAACGTTGTTAGCAACTCAATGGTGCTTCAAGAAAATGAGAATAACATGATGCCCACTGATGAGAATGACAGAACTCATATGCTTCCTGACTTAGGAAACCACTTCACCCTTGAGGAAACTTTCTCCGCTGAGTCTTCCTCCACCACTGATGCACCCATCATTACTTCTACTGACATTCCTGTCAGTGAGTCTGAAAGTGGACCAAACTAAAACCTTCTGTCTTATCCTTGCAGGGTTCACTGGGAAAAGGTGTGTGGTATTTGGACAGTGGATGTTCAAAACACATGACTGGCTCAAAGACCTTGCTGGATAACTATGTAGAGGCTGCTGGCCCTACTGTAGTGTTTGGTGATAATTCTACTGGACAAACTGAAGGTTATGGTCTCCTCTCAAATGGGTTAATCAAATTCTCCAAAGTTGCCTATGTGAATGGATTAAAACACAATCTCATAAGCATAAGTCAACTTTGTGACGCTGACTACAAAGTCATTCTTGATAAACATCTAAATATCAACAAGGAAGTCGTATTGGTCGCTCCAAGAAAACGAGATGTATATCTCGTTGACTTCACTCCTATCAAAACTGATAGTGAGACTTGTTTCTTTGCCAAGTCAGCTGCTGAACTAAATTGGTTATGGCACAAGCGTATGTCGCATGTGAATTTCAAAACCATAAACTCACTGGCCAAAAAGAACCTTGTTCGTGGCCTTCCTTCTCTCTCTTTCGAAAAAGATAGGCTCTGTGGTGCTTGTGAAAAAGGCAAATTCCACAGAGCTACTTTTAAAACTAAACAAGCCAACTCTGTTAAGGGTTGTCTTCACCTTCTTCACATGGACCTTTTTGGTCCAGTGAATGTCCAAAGTCTAAAGGGTAGCAGATACACTTTAGTGATTGTGGATGAATATTCACGATATACTTGGACAATTTTCCTTAATTCTAAGAGTGATGCTGCTGATGAAATCATCAAATTCATTAAGAAAATGAAAAATCTCAACAGCATAAGGGTCAAAGAACTCAGAAGTGATCATGGCACTGAGTTTAGAAACCACACTCTTGAAACTTTTTGTGCTGATCAAGGGATCTCACAAAACTTTTCTTCCACTAGAACTCCTGAGCAAAATGGTGTTGCTGAAAGGAGAAATAGAACTCTTATAGAGGCGGCACACACTATGCTCAGTGAGTCCTCTCTTCCCAGTAGGTTTTGGGCTGAAGCAGTCAACACTGCTTGTCACACCCAAAATAGATGTCTTATTGTCAAAAGACATGACAAAACTGCTTATGAAGTTTTAAGAGGAAAGAAACCTCAAATCAAATACTTTCATGTATTTGGATGTCCTGTCTTTATTCTTAATAATAAGGATCATTTAGGGAAATTTGATCCTAAAGCTGATGATGGTTACTTTGTTGGATACTCTTCTATTACCAAAGCTTTTAGAGTATTCAATACTCGTCTTCAAAAAGTGGATGAATCAATTCATGTCACTTTTGATGAAAGCTCTTCTGCTCTTAGAGATATCCAGCCATCTTCTACTGAAGAGATCTTCAATGAGTTCATAAACCCTCCTATGGAGGATGCTGACTCATATGTCGATGCTTCTTGCTCGCCTCCTCTTGATCAGCAACTCTCAGCAACTCACTGAGGATAGTTCAGCAGACCCTGAGCTGGAGCAAGTTGCTGCTCATATCTATACGATTGAGCCAGTTGAGCCTATCTTAAGGTCAATCCATGCAGCATCTGCCAAACCTAGATCACTGGCTGATGATGTGCAAGTTGATGACTCTGCTGATGAAGAGTTTCATGATGCTTCAGCTAACACTGAGGATATGGAGTCTGCTGACGACTCCAACATCAATGATAACTCAACTCAGTCAAATAACTCAACTGATCATCCTGACACTGAACCCACTGTCACTATTGACCTTTCTTCATATAATCCTCTTCCTTCTGTTCACATCTCCCCATCTTCTGCTAATACTCAACTAGGTTCTTCAAGTGTTCCTTCACTTAGGTGGACAGCCAGTCATCCTGCTCACCAAATTATTGGTGATCCTTAGCAGGGCATTGTGACTAGATCAATGACTAGAAACACATGTCTATATGTTAACTTCTTGTCAATGATCACTCCCAAAAATATTGGTGAGGCAATGGTTGATCCCTCTTGGGTTGCTGCCATGCAGGAAGAACTCACTCAATTTCAACGACAGCACGTCAGGTTTTTAGTTCCTTTACCACATGGTAAGGAACCTATTGGTACCAAATGGGTCTATAGAAATAAAATGGACGAAGACGGTGTTGTTGTACGCAACAAGGCTAGGCTGGTTGCACAAGGTTATCTTCAAGAAGAAGGAGTCGACTTTGATGAAACCTTTGCTCCAGTGGCCAGATTAGAAGCTATACGCTTATTTTTGGCACATGCTGCTTATCGAGACTTCAAGGTCTATCAAATGGATGTTAAGAGTGCCTTCCTAAATGGAAAACTCGATGAAGAAGTCTATGTCGAGCAGCCACCTGGTTTTGAAGATCCAGCCAAGCCACATCATGTCTATCGTCTCTATAAGGCCTTATACGGTCTTAAACAAGCCCCCAGGGCTTGGTACGACACTCTCTCAGAATTTCTTCTCTCTAACAACTTTCAGCGAGGATCCATTGATAGCACTCTTTTCATCTTTCGAAAAGGTGCTCATATACTATATGTCCAAATTTATGTTGATGACATTATCTTTGGATCCCCAAGCACTAAACTATGCAAAAAGTTTAGCTCTCTAATGTCATCTCATTTTGAAATGAGTATGATGGGAGAATTAACCTTCTTTCTTGGTTTGCAAATACGTCAGCTCACTGATGGTATTTTTATCAACCAGGAAAAGTATATCCGAGACATGTTGGCTAAGTTTGATATGTCTGAAATTTCTCCAAAGCCAACCCCCATGTCTCCTCCCAATAATCTCCATGCTGATCCTGATGGTAAGCATGTGAACCCCACTCACTATCGTGGGATGATTGGCTCGCTAATGTACCTTACAGCGAGTCGTCCTGATATCATGTTTGCTACTTGCTTATGTGCAAGATATCAAGCATCTCCTAGAGAGTCTCATCTTCTTGCTGTAAAACGCATCTTCAAATACCTGAAGGGCACTATGACCTTAGGTCTTTGGTATCCCAGGGAGTCCAATTTTGATCTAGTTTCTTACTCTGATTCTGACTATGCTGGTTGCATGTTAGATCGTAAGAGTACCAGTGGAGGATGTCAAATGTTAGGGGGGAGATTAACTAGTTGGTCTAGTAAGAAACAGCATACAGTGTCCATCTCCACTGCTGAAGCTGAATATGTGTTGGCAGCGAGTTGCTGTGCACAAGTCCTTTGGATGAAACACCAACTTGCTGACTATGACTTAGATTACACTAAGATTCCCATTATGTGTGACAACACAAGTGTGATTGCTATCACACATAATCCTGTTCAACATTCCAAAACCAAACATATTGACATTAGGTATCACTTCATTCGTGATCATGTCATGAAAGGGGATGTTGAAATTTACTTCATCCCCACTGATGACCAACTTGCTGACATCTTCACTAAACCTTTAGATGAAAAGAGATTCAAGGATCTCGTCAGCAGGTTGGGTATGTTGAATGGTGACTCAACTATCTAACTTACATGTCATGTGTAAGCTTAATTGGAGTCAGAAAGTTTAAGTTTGTCTTACTTGCGTAAAAACAAAATAAAGGCAATGGAAAGCCAAAAGTTTCCATCTAGTCCAATAGAAAACGGTTATTGGTAAAGACTTATAAAATCCGTTGATCCCTGTTGCTTTGGGAAAAAGCAAAATAAAGGCAATGGAAAGCCAAAAGTTTCCATCTAGTCCAATAGCAAACGGTTATTGGTAAAGACTTATAAAATCTGTTGATCCCTGTTGCTTTGGGAAAAAGCAAAATAAAGGCAATGGAAAGCCAAAAGTTTCCATCTAGTCCAATAGCAAACGGTTGTTGGTAAAGACTCCTAAAATCCGTTGATGGCTGACAATTTGCCAAAAATTGTATCTCAGCGATCATATGTGTGTCATATGCTTGTTGATATCTTATTTAAAATGTGTTCTTATCGATACGTTCGCTGAGACATGTTCTATTAAATAAAATAAAACATATTAAATAAAACATAGGACTGGATCTGAAACTCACTATTTCGGATGTAACTATGTTGGCAACGTGGCAGTCTTGTGCGCCACATATTATACACTTTTACAAAAAAGTTACCCACTTGTTTTACTCAAGTACGTCATCTGTCCACTTGAGACCATGACTATGCCTCTGTTGGTCTGTATCTGTCAGACGCATACGGCGCATACTCGAGTATTTTTGAAAATATCATTTTTTCTTTTTCAAAACGTTACTCACAAAGGGTTTTATAAATATAAATTTATATAGGGTTACAGTTGTTAAACGACTGTAGATGTTGAAAATGAGGAAAGAGAAAAACTCTCTTTTGTCCTTTCATTTATGACCAATCACATTCCTTCACCACACCCTATATATACTACTCCATACCCATACTTCATTTTTCATGCTTTCTTTCAACTATTCATTCTCTTCAAAATCTCTCAAAAAAAAATTCTTCATCTTCTCAAAATCATTATCTCTGCTTTCTCCGTTCCGTGTATCTTCATATCTTTTCTCTAAACTTTAAAATGGCTTCATCTTCTAAAACTCCATCTGCTTCCGCCGCCACTCAAAAGTCTTATCTAAATTCTTCTTCCTTTTCTCCATCTGCTAATATTGTAAAATCTTCAAAAATCTCTTTCAATGCTTCTGAGATGGTTGTTAAACCTAATAACCATCTCGGCTCGTCTGAAGTACCGAAAGGTACAAAAGGATATAAGCCAATACTTGATTTCATTCATGCTTCCCCTGCCAGTCACTGTATAATGGCAGATCCGGAGAAGATTTATATTCATCTTCTCCGTGAATTCTGGTGGACATGTAACTATGACGAGTCCACCCAGTCTATAGTGGTTACTGTTCGAGAAGGAACAAAGTCCATCTCTATCACTCCAGCGTCATTACGCCGTACTATACGCTTCCCACAAGAAGATGAGGACAATGTGTTTGTGGAAGCTGCTGGAGATGATGAGTGGAAGGCATGGTTGCCTTCCATCGGGTACAATCACAACTTGAGGAACCCTCCGGCTATCCCTAGCAATCCTCTTAAACAAAATCTCCCAGGGATATGGAGGGTTCTATTCACCCATGTGATTCAGTGCATGGGTGGTAACTCTGGGTCATATAATCAGACGTCTTCTACTTCGATGCCTATTATTCATACCTTAGCGGAAGGAAGGTTTGTAGATTTTGCCTTGTTGATCTTCAACGATATGAAGAACAAGGTCTCGCTGAACAACAGATCTCACACAGTGCCCTTTGTGAGAATTTTCTCCCTCATCTTCAAAGAGGCGCTGGGTGACGAGTATGATCTACCAAATGCTGCCACGATACAAGTTGCACGGGTCGGCAGCAACATCTATAAGCAACCTGCTGAACACTTGGTTGCTCGCCTCACTCCACACATAAAAGAGGTACTCTTCTCCCTAAACTCTTCTTTATACCCCAAAAGCAGCGACTGGGAGGTAGCACTTCTTTCTGATGAAGTGGTTGATACGGTCGCTGCGGACGCTGGAATGCCTTCTGAGGCTGGTTCGCTGATAAAACCCCAGCGACCTCCAAAGCCTCTAAAAAGAACAAAAATATTCCTAAGGCAGCGTCCCCAACTAAAAATCTACAATCTTCACCCTCCGCTGTCATCCCAAAACGAAAGCGGAGTGATTCAAAGGGCAAACCAAAGTTTAGGAAGTCCTCTACGCCCAAGGATGATAGTACCCAAGCCACCCCATCAGCAGCCTCCCAACAGGCTGTTGACGAGTTAAACGGGAGCAGCAAGCAGTCACCTCAAATTTCTGTAGGAGAGGTTGGTGAAGATATTGGGTCACCCCAACCCACTAGAGGTCTTAGTCCAAATCCACCCCAAATAAATATTCCCTCTTCTCTTCAAATACCCTCTGAGTCGTTGACAGCAGCCAGATCACAGGTGATGCTAGAGTCAACACCCTCTACGGCCGATGATACCTTGGTGGAACAACACACTGAGGTTGAGGCACCAGGTTCCCTTTCCCCAAACTCTATCAATGTCTCGGAAACTGTTTGTGCAGGGACCGAGACTAACATTTTTGCAGACTTTGATATGGAGGATGAATACGGCAGCGAGTTTGATCCACAAGATTCTCATGCCGAAGTTACACTCGCTGCCGCTGAAGAGAGTGAAGAAGAAGTTGTTGTGGGTGAGGTTTTTGAAGGTGATATGGGCTTTATAATGATTGGGGAGCATCAAAGAAATGAAGAGATGCCCGAGATGCTTGCTGACATGCCTCCTCCTCCTTCTTACTCCCCAAGGCCCACAGAAATTTTTGAACCTATGGGACACTTTGGAGAGTTTAAGACTGAGCTCAATAATGAAGAATTGCAAAGAAGGAAGGAGCTGTGCAAGAATCAACGTATTAAACCAGGAGTGTATGTTGAAATTGAAGAACTGGATGATGAAGTAATAATGGAAGTGCCTCCTATGCATCATCCAGATTTCTTTGGCACTCCTTGCTCCAAGTACCCAGTTTCTCTAAGAACACTAAAGATGCCAGAGCTTGACGATGAAAGAATATACACCGCAGTTGATTTGCCTGGACTTGACTATGTTGAAACATATCAATTGCAAGAGCTGCTGAGAAGAATTCAGGTGTGCCAAAGTCAAGGGAATAGGCATGGGTACTTGTATGCGTGGTTGGTTGATCCGGTTTCCCAAGTACATTTAGAAGCGCATACAAATTTTCAATACTTGGTGCATAGCAGTGATAATCTCAACGATGGGCTGGCTGAGCAGAAAGATGTAATTATTAGAATGATTAAGGCCCAACAGCAACACACTGCATCAAATGAGAGGCTCTTCAAGCAGAATCAAACCCTTCTGAATGCAAGTATGAATCGGGTTAGTGTCTCCAACTCCTCTATCTCTGCCTCGCGGAATAAACTTAAAAAACAAATTGCTAAGTCAGCGACGGCCACTGAAAACACTGCCCTTCTCTCTTTTCTCCAACAACTCTCCCAATCAAATATTCTTTTTACTGCTCAACTCAATTACCTTCAAAACTCCATCAACTCCTTCTCTCGAAATCAAAGAAATTTTCTCTCAACTCTCACCAATGAAATAGCCTCTCTCAAATCTTCCTTAAATTTCTCTTCATCGGCTACTGATAAACTCAGGATAGAGGAATCCATCAGCAACCAATGCAAACTTGAAAGGGAGGTCTCTGACCTTAAACAGATGATGAAGGAAATGATGGGTCTCCTCAAGAATAAAGTGGAAGTAGCAAGTACTCCAGCTACTTCCAAGGGGGAGAAAACTGCAGTTAACGAGGAGACCCCAACTGCTGAAAGTGTCCCCCTCGCTGCCAAAGATAGTGTACAGGCAGCAAGTGTTGAGGGGGAGCACGCTAAAGAAGGAAGTGCAAAGCCCGCTGAAGTTGCGACAGCGAGGCCAATAAATGTGTCAGCTTTCAAACCAACTGATGAGTTTCATGCTTCCCTTGTAAAGAAGTATGCTGATAAGGGAAAAGCAGCGGCAGTAACTCAAGGCAAACCACCTAAGGTTCCCATCTCAGCAACTGCACAAAAAGACAAGCTCATGTCTGGAGCTCTCCCCAAGTCTTCTTCAAAAACATCTGCTGAACTCACTCCCACTGAGATAGTCATCCAAGAAGAGCTGAAGAAAAAGAGAATTCAAGAAGAACTATCTCAGAAACTGATAAGTGAGCTGATTGTCAATGAAGAACTTGAAGGTGCTGACGATGAAACCAAAAGGTTAGCCGAGCAGTCTGGTGGTTTGGAAGCTCTCAAGAGGAAAGAGCTTGAATTCTTTGCAAGTAAGGAGAAGAAGCTTGAAGAAGCACGCCAAGCCTATCTTACTTCAAGAGAGGTAAGGCAAAGAAAAGAAGAGATCATATGGGTCAAGCCTACTCTTACTCAGCAAGGAATGAATCTTCAAGTTCAGAGGAAAGGTGTGCCCAGGGTGTTCACTCTTAAAAATGTCAAATTTGACACCCTTGGGCCCATTGAGTGGATCGAGATCTATAAGCTCATCAAAGACAACAAAACACCGGTCTTTGATCCACTCCTAAAGATGGCTGGTGATTAAATCAAGCAGACAAGGAGGATGGAAAAGAAGTACAAAGTTGAAGACTACTTGCTCAGTGCTGCCAGACATCCATACTCTCCTCCCTCTCAGCAACCCAGAAGCGGTGTCAAGAAGACAGCTTCTGGTCTGGTTACATCCTCACTCCCCACCATGCTTAGAACTTTGCCAAAATATGATATTGGGGAGGAATCATCACTCAACCTTCGCATGCCTTCAAGACTGCTTTTCGTGGAAGGGTTGTACAGTGAAGATTGGGAGGATTTTGCTTCACTAATGTTCATGGTCATGAGCTCTTTTTTAGGACCAGTGAAATCTCCGCTGCTCCCTCTGGATTTCTTGTAAAGTTAAGGAAATACTACTCAAGGACTTCAAACAATCCAAGATTCATTCAGCTGATTGATGAAGAGCTAATGAAGTCCGAGAGACAAAAAGACAAGGCATTCATAGAAGCAAAACAAGAATCTGTGTGGGAGTAGTTTTACACTTGTAACTTGTTTACTTTGCTGTACTTGTAACTTGTTTCTCATATATAAAATCAGCATTGTATCAAAAATCCCTTGTCAAATGTTTGTTAGTGCAAGCCTTCTATTCAGCTAAGTCTCCTCAGCGAATAGGGGGAGATTGTTGGATCAGGGATTCGCTGAGGGACTCAGCGAGTGGCTCATTCAGCGAGCTGTCAGCGAGCTCATACATCTGCAAGCATTATCTATCTTCAAAGTCTAAAGGATATGTTCAATGACTCACCGTCCAGTATTTGTTAGTCAAATATGAGCGGGAATTTGAAGATTAGAAGAATGGTCCCAAGGACACGTGTTGAAAGATCAAGATGAAGACATGTGACCTTGTACTACTTCGGTGCAGTGAAGTTTCTCTTTCATACCGTTTTCGGAAACAAACAAGATGAAGGAAAGAGGCTTCTGCAGATCTGAATGATCCACCAATAGATAGTTGACAACCTTCATGTGTCAACATCTACTAGGGTAGTCATGTGATTCCTTATCTGCCTATAAAAGGAATCACTTACCCTAGCCACCATACTGGTTGGTGTGTTCCACAATTTTACTTTATTCTTTCTAAGTAATTTGTTAAGTTTTTGTGTGTTCAAAAACTTAACATATATTTTCTGTTTATTGTTTATTGTTGTTGTCAAACAACCATCCATGTTTTCATCGTTTAGTTTGAAATACATATAACTAAACAAAGTTCTTTACATCTCATCTCTATTCTTGTTATTTCGTATTTACATTACAAGTTAGTTAATTAAAACACAAGCAGTGCATTCGAGGACCATCAGTTTATACTTATGATGTGATATCATAAAAAACATCATAATGGTATTTGTTGATTGTTACCAATAAGGGTTAGACTCACATGTGATGTTGATATACGAAATTTTGATCCTTAAAGGTACGCAAATTATATGGGAATTAACTTAAAGTATTTCACCGACATGATATCATAAACCTATAGGATGAATGAATGGTTATCCGACGTAATATTGATGCTAGGGTTTTTCTCATAAATTTTAGAGAAAATGTCACAAGAGGTTCATGTGGTTTATCATATTCGCATTTTGCCCCATGTGTTTTTTTTTTTGTTGCAAACGGTCCCTTTCTCCCTCCTTTCTTCTTCTTTCTTTCGGTGAACACCACCACCATCAAAATCCAGCCAACAAAATCCTAAATATTGCTAAGTAAAAAAAATTAACACAATCCTTTTTATTTTCTTCCAAAAGATATCATAATCATTCAACATAATCTCAAACCTCTATTATCTTCCTCAAAATTTGTCATTCAAAGCCTCCATAACAGATCTGCTCCAACACCTAGTTCAATCTTCCCCATCATCACTTCCAAATAAGATACATACATCTGTATCTAATGTCTATATCTAATACAACCATCCATTTACAAAAGATCATAACAAAAATCATCTAATATCTATTCATCTAAAATTATCATAACAACAATTAAATTAATTAAATGTACCCAAAAAATAATTGCTCATGAGGATGAAACAATAAGTAAATTCCAATTAAACGCCAAAGACTTTATGAGCTTCACCGAACACATAACCAACACCCATGCCCCCATTTGTTTCAAGGAATTGCCTTTTGCTTTGGCTGTCTCTCCCTTTGACCAAAATAATAGTCACCCGATCTCTATATTCCCATTTTTCAAATTCTTTCCTTTGTGGATTTGTTTTGTTGTCTGGGAACTTCAACAACTACAAATACCATATGGCAAAAACTCAAATTTCACAATCCTTATTCATAATGAATTAAATTTCACAACTTTATTTCATTTAAGAAATTCACACTCATGAATCAACAAAAGCACTTGTTCCTCTCTCCCTTGCATCACCGCGCCACCACCATCCCACCTCTGGTACATCGCCAAGCATACATCAAACGGGAACCTAAACCTATCCAACACCCAAACCTACCACCAAATTTCAAACCTGAATCCATCCAAAAAAAAAGTTACTATCAATCAAATCTTTGTTAGATGAAAGATTATATGTATATTTGTAACATCCTAATATTTTTAGGCCAATAAAAATTAACCTTTATTATAGTTTTGACATTAAAATAGTTTCCTAGTATTTTATTTTGAGTTATGAGGTTAATTTAGTTGGAACTTTAGTGAATGGCGAATATTTTACCCACAATTGTTGTATGGGTCGTGGCATCTCAGGAGAGTGCCAGACTCCCACCCCTTTTTCCTTAGTCATTTTTCATTACATCTTGTAGTCACTTTCCATTACATCTTCTACTTTCTTCTTCTACCTTCTATAATCTTCTTCTCTTGATCCTTTTCCTAAACAAATTTCAATCTAACAAGAATCATTTAACAAGACTAATAATAATAATTTTCCATTATCTTATAAATTCAAATTAAAGGTTTGTATGTATGATGTGTGGTCTAAACTGTAAGAGCAAAAAGGGAGAAGAATAATTGGTGATTTTAATCCTTGACCTTATTCTTGAATCCTTGAGGTAATGATTTCCCTTTAACCTAATTTTGCTTTCTTTTAGAAATTAGGGTTCTTACTATTAATTAAATTGGGAAAATTGGGGGTTTCTTTATATTGAGTTAATTGCTATAATACAAGTTAGGGTTATTGTAATTTAATCAAATTTAGGGTTTTTAGTTGGGTTGCATGAAGATTTTGATGAGTGTTAGTGAGACATAATTTTGGACAGGTTCTTTCCCAGATTTTGTGACAAGTAAAACGCGGTTGTAACAGAATTTTCACTTTTCGAGTCCTAAAAAGAAAATGTAAGTTATTGTGTTAAGTAAATTTTGCCACTGGAATGGTTAAAAAGACGAAGTAGAACTCTAGATATGAATTTTTGAATTCAGGGGCGCAATGCTGATTTTTCAGAAAAAATGATTATGTGTCTGTCCTTAAAACGGGTAAAAAACATTCTTGCAAGTTAATTCATATCTTGGTCACTGAATATAAATGTACCTAAATGTGTTAAGAAGAGGTGGCCACTGGAATGAGGTCAAAATATGGTGTAGAACTCAAGTTATGGTCATTTGAAGTCAGTAAGGTCAAAGTTGTTTTCAGCAACTGTGTTGGTTTTTAAAACGACCAGAAGTCACCTTTGAAAGACAATTCACATGTTGGTCACTAAAGATAAAATGTAGGTATATGTGTCATCTAAATTTGGCCACTGGAATCAAGTAAAAAGAGTAAGTATAACTTGAGTTATGCTTGTTTGAAGTCTACTTGGTCAAATATGAAAATGACGATTTTGGTATTAAAGTAAGTTTTGGTCAAATGAAAATCATATAAGAGATACATGTTTGATGAACCAACCCAAGATTAATATAAGATTGTAAATGAGGGGTTGGGTTTAGAAATTCTAGTGATTATGGCTAGATGGTCTAATATGTGATTGATGATATTCTATGTACTTGTGAATCATTGCTAGGTTGAAGCATACGTATTGTGTACTTGCGGTCTTGTTGATTTATGATTTTGGTTTTCGCGGAGGAGGCGAGTATTCTTGCATACTTTATATATATATGTTGGATCAATTGATCACATCATGTTGAAGTCTTTTGTCCATGGGTAGTATTTGACCACTTCATGTTGAAGTTTGTTTATTCATGTGTGGTAATTGATGTGGCATAAGCCCATGTGTGGCATTGTGATTATGAGGCCTAAGAACCTCCGGGGCCTAAGAATCCCGATAGATATGTGTTGTTAGTGTACAAGGTGAGCATGTAAATATGACATGACGGTGTCATAAGTTGCATGTAATAGTCGTTGTACTTTGCCCTCCTTCGTATGTATAAACGTATGCAAGATTATTCACTAAGCTTTGCTTACTTTTTAGTTGTTTACCCTTTTTATAAATTGTCTCGGAAGTGGAAGCCAAGTTAAGTAATATAATGATTGAAGTTTGAAGTCCCGTTATGGATTTTGATTGCTTTAGCTAAATGCTGATAATGGTAACGTGGATAGGACCCGTAGAGACCCCTTTGAACCATGGCTCATTGTACATTGATTATTTTGGTATAATTATTCATTTTTGTCAAATGTAAGAAATAAAAAGTTTTGGTTACTTTTATTGAGTTATTTTATATTAGAAAAGTGTTGGATTGTGACTGAAATGTATCTTTGGAAAACTCATAATCCGTAATAGCTTGTGATGCCGATTTTACGAATGGGTCATGCCAAAATTTCTAATTTTTGTACGTTGTCCTTTATAATTAGTTTTGGATAAAGATATTTGATTGAACTCATAAATGTCATGGTCTAAAGTTTGGAATTGAGTTTGAAAAGGGTGCAAGAAGCGAAAAGTGTCAAAATGGGTTTTAAATCTGGACAGAATTTTCCCACTGCTGTAAAAAAAAAGTACCTAACACAAAATCCTTTAAAATGGTCGAGTCGAGTTTGGTCGTTTCAAGTTGGTAATCAGAGCCAGGGTTTAAGGGATTTAGGTATTTTATATTTACAAGGATACCTAGACTTAAACCATAGACGAGACTTGACCTTATGTGTATAGTTTGGTTTCTAGTGACATATGAAAGTATTTAATGACTTTCACTTGAGATGTATTATAATATGTAATCATAATAATGACTGCAGCATTATTATCATTGTATATTATAATAGCTCAAGTTAAATCCGTTAAATATGGAAGTATGTTAGTATGAAGCTATAGGATTGGAGACTTTGCTTGGTAATGTGATTTTATTTATAGCTTTGCTTGGTATGTTAGAAAAGCTTGCTTGACTAAATGGTTTTTTGAGCTATAATGATTGAAAATTTGGAATTGATCTTTTTTTTAGTTTAATATGCCATATGATGAAATTAAAGAAATGAGATTGATAAATACATGGTAAATGTGGAATGTATGTTAATGTGTATTTGTTTGGGTATATGCGAATGTGATAGAGCATAAGTTTCGCTTGAATAATCAGTGATGAAGTCGTAAAAGCAAAATTTTGACATGATTTATAAGTTTAAGAGATGGTTTGTTGTTTACGAAGAAAAAATATGTTGGATAATTGATGAATGTTGAATTGTATGTGAATGAGTTGTGGTTATCATTTAGTGTAAGACCATTGGGTAGTGAGACCCATGGCATCATTGTTATTTAGTGTAAGACCATTCCCGTGGCATTGTTATTGTGTTAAAAGACAATACGAGTATGATAATGAGAATCAGTTATGCAGTGATATGATTTAATTGGTTGGTTAACGTTGAATGCACATAATATATGTTAATATAAGGTTGTAGAGCTGGAGACTCCTAGTCTAATTACGTTTGTGTAGATGATATGTTGAAACATCATACGACGTATGGCAACGAAAAGTAATTGTGTAGTAACATGCTTAAAATTGGTAGTTTGTGTGATAGATGCATGTTACAACTAAATGGTGTTATTTTGATGTTAATTATGCTTGAAATCAGTACCTTGTAGTGTGACTAAGTTGAGGTTTAACTATAAGGGTGTAAATAATTAAGTTGGAACGAATTTGGTGTGTTTTTTAGTTAAACCCGAATTTGGACAGCTTTACTTGTTAAAACATGATGTTTTGCATAAATCGTAGTAAATCAACCGTTCATCGGATTTTGACGAAGTCAAAACCACTTTTGTAGTTCTTTGAGTCTACTTTTCAACAAAATTAGTCCCAAGTTCACATTCAAAAGTTAACCATGCCAAATTTGCAAAATGCTACAGACTGTCCGGAATTTTGTGACAGCAACCTTTGCTGAAACTGAGTTGTGTTCGAAAAATCATAGAAAATCAACCGTAAATAGTTAAGAGACGTATGAGCTATCGTTGGAAAGGTGTGTGAGTTTAGTTTTTAACAAAATTAGTTTGATTAATTATTTTTGAGCAGAAGTCAATTAAATCTTTAAAGTTCTACAGGCTGTCCAGAAAGTGCAAAAAAAAAAAAGAAAAAAAAAGAGGGTTAGAAACCTAGCCTAAAATCTTTTGAGCCAATTTTTCTTTACCTTCGGGCGCATGTGATGCAATGTTTGAGAAAAGATTGGCTAAGCGTGAACGATGACAACTTTCGTGAGAAGAGACGGCGACCTAATTGAATATTCCCATCACAGATAGAACATTTAACTTCGGCGGGAGAAACGAAACAGTTAATTACTATTGGTATTTTTCGCTCGTGCGTCTTGATAATCGTTTTGTGGCAGTCAAGTCTCATGTGTTTGGATCATCGACGCCGAAAGGAAACCACGTTCTAGGGCGAATACTCCTGTTGTTTCTGATTTATTCAATGCCTCTTTTTCATGAATTTATTCGATCTAGTCATACCCAAGAGGTATAACCTTTTAATGAATTTATGCGCTTGTGTTTATCTATTCGCGAGCTCGATAAAGTAACAATAAAAAATGGGTACCCGTCGTCAAGATTTATGTTCTACTCGATCTTTTCGTTATTCTAAGATGAATCTTCGTTTCTTTAATCATCAACTTAAGGCGTGCGATGAAGATGTTTCTGAAAATGCTATCTATACTTGTTTTGAGAACTTTGAATTCGAATTTATGCTCATCAATTTTGTCCACGATTTTGCAAATTCACATGAGTCTTACGAACCACAATTTTTTCTGTTATGTAATAAGTTCAAAATTGTTTTCATTGACAATGTTTATTCTAAAGGTCAACACGGCCACTGAAGTCTTTGACGCGAAGTAAAGGAGATACTACAGAAAGAAAAAGTTTCATGTCAAATCGTTGGATGAGCAGTCTGGTTAGAAGAAGCGCAATCATCTCTATCGTGTGATTACCCAAAAGAGGAATTAAGGTTGATTCGTCTTGGTTTAGTGCAGTGATGAAGTGGAGACAGCCTACGAGATCAATATAGATTAGAAGATTCGCAGTTGACAGGTGATAAATGTCGCGTTACTTTCGGCTTTTTGAAGATAGCCTCGCCACTGACCAAATTAATTAGAAAGAATGTGAAGTGATCTAGGAGAAAAGAATGAGAAGTTGAACGAAGTACTAAAAGAAACATAAGAAGAATCGTTTTATTCACGGTTTAAAGTCCACCGGAGTTGCTTTCACTTTGTAATTTTGGTTTTTTTACAATTAAAATGTCGAAATTTACCACTTGTTTTTGATCATATGAGTTTTAAGTGTTTTCTTTTCTTATCGAACAACAAAAACTCAATAACTGTTTAAGGAGTTGATTAACTCTTTCGAAAGATTACGTCTATGAAGTTTGGTGTCACCCCGAGGAGACTCAAAAGAGGATTTTGCAACGAGAAGTCGAATCACACAAAATATTTTCTAAATAGTTATGCAATCTTACTAGGCGTCATGATAGAACTTAGAATCCTCCCACTGACGAATCAAAGCAAATTTGCTCCATGAGACCCTACCAATTTGGATGCTCACAATTCAGAAATTTCAGTCAACAATTAGGTCGAGAAAATAGTAGCAAGGTGTGGAGTTTCGATCTACAATGTTTCTGGCAGATATATGTGTTTTGTTTCATGCTTTTGGAGTTAATGACAAAAAAAAAAAAAACGAATAGTTAAATTTTGGTGGAGCGTAGAATTTGCACTTGTCCTTAAAAGGATTTTCATATGGCAATCACTTTTGAGATAGTATTAGGATATCTTTGTATGAAATGTGGTTGGGTAGGATATGTGATCTCTTGATTGCTGGAGAGAAGTGGAACAACGAGAGTTGCATAGTATGGTTATAGACATGACATCGACTGAGAAAGTCTAAGTGATAAATAACAATTTAAAGTCGGTCATGATCGACAAGAATCTTATGCGGATAAAGGAGAAAGACTTATCAAGTTCAATTTTGGTGATTTTGTAATATGAAGAATTTATCTTTAGAGACGTTTTACGGGTTACATATAAGAAAAATCTAAGGTCTTGGTTTTCGATTCTTTCAAAATACCTGCTCGAGTCGTCAAGGTTACTATTATTTGAAATCTCCCAAAAACTTCCATTATTTAATTTATCTTTCACAATTCTCGTTTTATGAAGTATTATACCGTCAAGGTTTTATGTGAACTCTTAAAAGAAATCGAAATTCAGAATGAGTTTAAATAAGACAGTGTCGACAAGTCTTTAGACTGGGGATGAAATGGTTAAGAAGAGTAAATCAAGACTATATAATGGCATAAAGTGCTATGAAAGCATGGAAGAAATGTCGTACGTGTTAATGGCAAATTGAGAGATTAGCTTCACTGCAATGTCGTCACTAGATGTGGCTTGGATCACGAGGACGTGATCCGTTCCAAGTGGGGGAGAGTTGTAACATCCTAATATTTTTAGGCCAATAAAAATTAACCTTTATTATAGTTTTGACATTAAAATAGTTTCCTAGTATTTTATTTTGAGTTATGAGGTTAATTTAGTTACAACTTTAGCGAATGATGGGTATTTTACCCACAATTGTTGTATGGGTCGTGGCATCTCAGGAGAGTGCCAGACTCCCACCCCTTTTTCCTTAGTCATTTTCCATTACATCTTCTACTTTTTTCTTCTACCTTCTATAATCTTCTTCTTTTGATCCTATTCCTAAACAAATTTCAATGTAACAAGAAACATTTAACAAGACTAATAATAATAATTTTTCATTATCTTATAGATTAAAATTAAGGGTTTGTATGTATGATGTGTGGGCTGAATTTTAAGAGCAAAAAGGGAGAAGAAGAATTGGTGATTTTAATCCTTGACCTTATTCTTAAATCCTTGAGGTAATGATTTCCCTTTAACCTAATTTTGCTTTCTTTTAGAAATTAGGGTTCTTACTATTAATTAAATTGGGAAAAATTGGGGGTTTCTTTATATTGAGTTAATTGATATAATACAAGTTAGGGTTATTGTAATTTAATCAAATTTAGGGTTTTTAGTTGGGTTGCATGAAGATTTTGATGAGTGTTAGTGAGACATAATTTTGGACAGGTTCTTTCCCAGATTTTGTGACAAGTAAAACGCGGTTGTAACAGAATTTTCACTTGTCGAGTCCTAAAAAGAAAATGTAAGTTATTGTGTTAAGTAAATTTTGCCACTGGAATGGGTTAAAAAGACGAAGTAGAACTCTAGATATGAATTTTTGAATTCAGGGGCGCAATGCTGATTTTTCAGAAAAAATGATTATGTGTCTGTCCTTAAAACGGGTAATAAACATTCTTGCAAGTTAATTCATATCTTGGTCACTGAATATAAATGTACCTAAATGTGTTAAGAAGAGGTGGCCACTGGAATGAGGTCAAAATATGGTGTAGAACTCAAGTTATGGTCATTTGAAGTCAGTAAGGTCAAAGTTGTTTTCAGCAACTGTGTTGGTTTTTAAAACGACCAGAAGTCACCTTTGAAAGACAATTCACATGTTGGTCACTAAAGATAAAATGTAGGTATATGTGTCATCTAAATTTGGCCACTGGAATCAAGTAAAAAGAGTAAGTATAACTTGAGTTATGCTTGTTTGAAGTCTACTTGGTCAAATATGAAAATGACGATTTTGGTATTAAAGTAAGTTTTGGTCAAATGAAAATCATAAAAGAGATACATGTTTGATGAACCAACCCAAGATTAATATAAGATTGTAAATGAGGGGTTGGGTTTAGAAATTCTAGTGATTATGGCTAGATGGTCTAATATGTGATTGATGATATTCTATGTACTTGTGAATCATTGCTAGGTTGAAGCATACGTATTGTGTACTTGCGGTCTTGTTGATTTATGATTTTGGTTTTCGCGGAGGAGGCGAGTATTCTTGCATACTTTATATATATATGTTGGATCAATTGATCACATCATGTTGAAGTCTTTTGTCCATGGGTAGTATTTGACCACTTCATGTTGAAGTTTGTTTATCCATGTGTGGTAATTGATGTGGCATAAGCCCATGTGGGGCATTGTAATTATGAGGCCTAAGAACCTCCGGGGCCTAAGAATCCCGATAGATATGTGTTGTTAGTGTACAAGGTGAGCATGTAAATATGACATGACGGTGTCATAAGTTGCATGTAATAGTCCTTGTACTTTGCCCTCCTTCGTATGTATAAACGTATGCAAGATTATTCACTAAGCTTTGCTTACTTTTTAGTTGTTTACCCTTTTTATAGGTTGTCCCGAATAATGGAACATGGATAGGACCCGTAGAGACCCCTTTGAACTTATACATTGATTATTTCGGTATAATTATTCATTTTTGTCAAATGTAAGAAACAAAAAGTTTTGGTTACTTTTATTGAGTCATTTTGTATTAGAAAAGTGTTGGATTGTGAATGAAATGTATCTTTGGAAAACTCATAATCCGTAACAGGTTTTGACGCCAATTTTACGAATGGGTCATGCCAAAATTTATAATTTTTGTACGTTGTCCTTTATATTTAGTTTTGGTTAAAGATATTAGATTGAACTCATAAATGTTATGGTCTAAAGTTTGAAATTGAGTTTGAAAAGGGTGCAAGAAGCGAAAAGTGTCAAAAATGGGTTTTGAGAAATCTGGACAGAATTTTCCCACTGCGGTGCAGTGGGGTGCTGTAAAAAAAAAGTAACTAACACAAAATCCTTTAAAATGGTCGAGTCGAGTTTGGTCGTTTCAATATTGATACTTAGATTAGAGTAATTTATATTTTTCGTCTTTGAAGTTGACACGTTTTTCACTTTTGATCCCTGAAGTGAAAAAATATCAATTTTGCCCATAAAGTTGGCAAAAATTAGCAATCAAGGTCCTTCCTCTCGACGGTGTTTATCGTTTTGCCGTTAACGTACGTACGTGCTAAACACGTGAGGGCACTAATGTCATTTCACATTACATTGAGGGACGAAAAGTGAAAAACGTGCCAACTTGAGGGACGAAAAATGAATATCATACAAATAAATTTATTCTTCCATTTTTTCTTTTCCAATCATCTTCACCGATCATCTTTTCTGATGAAATTTTCCAACCATCACAATAGGTCTGACCAGTAACATTTTGGTCCACCCACTGACCAACTCCATTTCTAGCTAGCCATTGACCGCCGATAACTTTTTTCCCCCTTCTTGTTCCGTTTCTCACCATTTATTCAAGATGTGCTTTTTTGTTTATTTTGATTCAAGATCTTTGTATGTTTATGACATTTTATAGATTTGATTTTACACTCACCGAATATAAATGAAGTATATACTAAAAAGGCTTCAGTTTTTATATGTTGGTTTCTTATATTCCGGCGATGGGGTTGCAACGGCGGGTTCTGGTGAAGTGGGTTGCAGCGGTGGGTTTGGTGAGGTAGGGTTTTACAACGGAGGGTTTTGTGTGTATATCAAATGAAATAAGTGTTTGTGTGTGTGTGTGTGTGTGTGTATATATATATATAGGGAAAAGAGAATATAAAGCTGTCCGACAACTAACCTTAGGTGTGGAACCCCTTACATAGTATTATTTTATTATTTATTGTTTAATGAATAAATGTCTGAACCCCATGATTTTAATGGTTTAAAAAAATTAATATGTGAGTGTCCGACATCTAAGTTTAGGTATCTAACAGCCTTACATGTGATGGACTTGCAAACATGTGATCATAGCAATATTCGTGCACATGTGATCAAGAATCCAAATCTCCACATAATTGTATAACGGATGATAATCCATGCTCCACACAATTATAAACTTTAAAATTACACATAAGTTATTCAGAAAAAAATAAAAAAATAATTTTCATGTAAAGAACAATCATGAGTTGGACTTGATTTGAAAAGTTCTCAAAGATTCTCGCAAAAAAAAGGTTCTCAAAATAACTTTTCACTATATATATATATATATATATGGTTTTATACACTGCATACACAAACACACATTCTGCCATACACACCCCAATTACATATGGGACACACACATATACATTTTGTTTTCGTGTTTTCGGTTGATTGACACAAGTCTAGGAGCAAATGACCGAGGGGACCAAAGTTAGAAAAAATAGGAAGGAGATGACATGTTTGAACTTTAATTTGGTTGATTTGTTGTGTTTTGAATGTCATGAATTTGAGTATTATTTTGTTTGTGGTTTAGATATGGATTGAAAGTCGAGTTTTTATTAGGTATCATCGGGAAAAAAATTTCTAGTCGGAAAATTCCATCGAGAAAAAAAAATCGAAGAATAAATTTATTTGTATGATTTTCATTTTTCGTCCCTCAAGTTGGCACGTTTTTCACTTTTGTCCCTCAGGTGTAACGTGAAATGACATCAGTGCCCTCACGTGTTTAGCACGTGCGTACGTTAACGACAAAAAATAAACGCCGTCTAGAGGAAGGACCTTGATTGCAAATTGTTACCAACTTTAAGGTCAAAATTGATATTTTTTCACCTAAGGGATCAAAAGTGAAAAACGTGTCAACTTCAAGGATGAAAATTATAATTTACTCTTTAGAGTATATGTATATTGATATGTATATATTGTTAATTAAAAAATATTTTTATCACATATAGTCCTTGTAGTTACTAAAAAGATGATTATACCCTCGAGTGGTTCGCATGTGAAAGGTTTAAAGGGCCAAAACTAACAAAAGTTAATGCCAGAGGCTGTCGGCAACGAAAATGAAAAATCTAGGGACCGTTTGCAACAAAAAATACACAGGGGACAAAATGCGAATATGGCAAACCACATAGACTATTTGTGACATTTTTTTTCTGTGATATTATGTGATTGACCCACCTTAAATTGAGATTCTTACACCAGTTAATTCTGGGTATTTTTTTTCTGTGATATTATGTGATTGACCCACCTTAAGTTGAGATTCTTACACCAGTTAATTGTGGGTATGAATTTTGTAGTAACTTTCTCAATGTGTATGATCTAAGTATGACTTCTTTAGTGATGTTTTACTTGAGAGTGTGTCTTACTCCACCTTAACAAAATGGTTTTTCAAATCAACAAAATAAGATGATAGCTACCGGATAATGTTTTTAAACATTGGCATTTTAGATTATTCCACAGCTTCCTATTATCTAGAAAAAATTACATTTCTGGTACTTCAATTTGGCAATTTTTGCACTTTTAGTCTCTAACTCAAAAAATTACAGTTTTCAAACCTAAAGTTTTGTGTTTTTTTCAATTTTGGTACCACGTTCAAATGGCGTTAAATTTTGCCGTTAACGCCCTTACGTGACAAGCACGTGAGGGTTATTTTAGTCTTTTGACCTCATTTTTTTGACAAAAATTACAATTTTGATATCTCAAGTTGTCAATGTTTTCACTTTTGGTATCTCAAGTAGGCAACATATTTTTAATTCACTCTCCAATTTTCATCTCAGACATTAACATCTATCAAAGAACACATGCTCAAAAATCAACAAACATGATTTTTTAATTTTTTTTTTATGGCTTCTAAAAAAACACCCAATGGTGTGTATCTATTCTTGAAATATTATACATTGTTGGTGTAATTCGGGTGATTGTGGATGAAACGAATGCATTGGTGGATCGATGGCCAGAAAAAACTCATGTCGTCGGAAAATTCTCTCTGGTGGTGTATGATTCATATAAGAGATCTGAATCCTCTCACCCCTAATATTATATGTTGTTAGTGTAATTGCGGGTGATTATGTTGATTTTTAAGTGTGTGTTGTTTGATAGATGTTAATGTGTGATATGAAAATTATAAAGTGTTAATGTGTTATAAAAAAATGTTGTCTACTTGAGGTACCAAAAGTGAAAAAATTAACAACTTGGGGTATCAAAACTATAATTTTTCTATAAAAAGAGGGGGTCAAAAGACTAAAATACCCCTCACATGCTTGTCACGTGAGGGCGTTAACGGCAAAATTTAAGGCTGTATGAACGTGGTACCAAAACTGAAAAAAACGCAAAACTTTAGGTATAAAAACTGTAACTTTTTAAGTCAGAAATTAAAAGTACAAAAATTGCCAAATTGACAAAAATGTAATATTCTCTATTATCTAATTGTCTACCCATGTGCCCCCTTGACTATAAAAATAATAATAATGAAAACGAGTGTGTAATGTGTACAAACAAGTCTAACTAAACTCTACTTAACATGCAATTGTTATTATTATTATTATTAATATTATTTTAATAGAAACTCTCACTTCTTTTAAAAATTAATAAGATTTAAAAAAATTAGTAAAAATTCAAGATACTTCGCTCCTCTATCTATGTCAAAACTAATCTTACTAAATATATGAGCAGAAACTCGTGCTCCAATGTTTTGAGCGCAAAGAACTTCCAAATTCGCTACCGTTTGTTTCACCCCTTGTTGAAGGTTAAAATGGGGAGATATGCAATATTAACGAGACCTTTAACTTTTGAATGATTCTTATCATATTTACATCAATTAACTACATCACATACTGTTGCCACTTGCCACCACCACCAATACTCACACCGTTATCACCAAACTATCATTGCATTTTACAAGTATCCTTCTAATAAACTCCATTGTTATTCCGTTACAACTTAGAAAAATTCCATTGTTATTCCGTTACAACTTAGAAAAATATCTTTGACTAACCATGAGCAATAACTTTTAACACTATAACATTTAATTTATAAGCCAACAATCAGCTATAATTTACTCGTAATACATGACCCACTGGTTGATCATTACTTAACCTATGAACATATCTATGTAGACGTATAATAGATAAATTAACGGCTAACAATGAGTAATAGTCTAGAAATAATAATCCTTACAATTAGGCAAGTTTTTTTGAAAATTTGTCATAAAATCTTATTAAAAAAAAGTTTTGCATTAAATAGTTATACACTTACCATAAAAATCAGGGTGTGAGCTTTTAATATGGAAACATACAACGTTTTTATGCATGTTAAGTAAATCCATAAATTGTAAATATCCATAATATGATACATATGTACGCAATTTTTATTTTTTTTTGAAAAACCAAATTTTTGAATAAACTATTTCTAAATTTATATATATCTAAAATAATATATTTTAACTTTATTGAATACATATTGTTATATTTGACTAATCTTAATATTAATATATGATATAAGACAGTTGAACTAATGACTTATTAACCAATCTAATCGTTCGATTTCAACAAATTGACTCTCGCTTATGTTATCATGTAAATAAACTATAAATTAAAAATCCTAATGACCATTATCCAAATATATTATTATATTAGTATTTATATTAATTTGTAGAAAAATCTCATTAATTTACATTTTTTTTTGTTTTCCATCAATAATTTATACTTGTACCGTCAAGATACTCGCTTTCGAAAGATAGAAAAAAAGTGCCGACATATACCTACTTTCACCAAATCTTAAGTTTTCAATTATGCATATATCTTTATATATAAGTACGTTCACAGCTATTAAACGTAGTAACGTACCCTTGGGGCTTGGGGCTTGGGCCTTGGTCAATGCATTAACAACTTAGAAAATAGCTAACATATATCCTTTCTAAATTGTTAAGAACTACTTTTACATATTGGAAACAGGTACGTTTGTATTATTTAGACACGACCTATTTAATTAGAGATAAGTGCCCCGGAATGCAGTAAACTAATGTTCAAAAGTTATTGTGTGCACGAACTTTAGGTCAGCTTTATTGTATTCAGGAAACTTGTTCAATAGTCTTATAGCATGCAAAAGTGATCGAATCAAAAGTTAGTCAATCACTACTTTCACGTTGACCCGTTGACTGCTTACGTGACATACACACAATAACTTTTTGGGATTAATTTATGCATACAATTAAAAAAAAAAGATTATTTTTTTTCAAACTTGCCGGAAACTGCAAATACTCGCCGGAAAACTTAAAAATCCGATTAAACCTTCGTTTCTTCGAATTAGACCACGAAATTCGCACCAAAATACTCAAAAATCAGCCGCCAGCAAAAGTTAAACCGATTGAGACTCGCCGCAAAAATTAAAATCGCCATAATTTCGTTGTTTCTTCGAGTTTCGACTTGAAATCAACACCAAACTGCTCAAAATTGACGTCCGCACAAATCCTAACTCAAAACAATCTCGATTAGATCCTTGCTGGAAAAACGATTCTAGCCGGAAACAGTATCCGTCAACAACCTTTCAGCGTTTCTCAACATTCTTATCCACAACCACCGCCACAAACTTCTTTTTGATGTAATATATATACACACACAATCGATTTAACTTTTGCTGGCGGCTGATTTTTAAGTATTTTGGTGCGAATTTCGTGGTCTAATTCGAAGAAACGAAGGTTTAATCGGATTTTAAGTTTTCCGGAGAGTTTGGAAAAAATAATCTTTTTTTTAATTGTATGCAGAAACTAATCCCAAAAAATTATTGTGTGCATGCCACGTAAGCAGTCAATGAGTCAACGTGAAGTAACCGGTCCCACATAGCTATAATCCCGTTTTATGTTCACAATAAACATAATTTCAAGTTTCTTGAACACAATAAAGTTGACCTAAAGTTCGTGCACATAATAACTTTTAAGCATTAGTTGACTGCATTCTAACGAAGAAAGGGGGAAAATGGGGAGAGAGAAAGTGAAAAGAAAGTGTGAAAATGTAATTATATATGTTATATATATATATATATAATCTGTTTTTTAAATGTCACGTAAGCAAGCTAACGAAGTTAACAGCAATATGTCGTCTAAAACTAACGATATTCCCCTTTTTAGGAAATCTATGAAAATTAAATCCTTTAAATAAACGAAAACAAAATAGGTTCCCTTTTTAGGAATTTTAGATAAATAAGTTCTCCTTTTATGTGTTTTTCCCTTAATTATATAAACAAAGTGATACACACTTCTATCATCAAATTCATAGCAGGTACGATAAGTTGATATCACAAGAATATAACATAATCGATATGGACTCGCAAACTTATATACCTCATCAAGGCTCTCGCATTTCGTGAAATTTGGGGTGATGGAAGGATGTAACCGCCATTTTTTAAAAGTTTCATCCCGCGAGTATCTTGCTATTTTATTAGCGGGCAATCTTCGAGGATGTAATACCCTCGTCATATTCCCATTGCAAATTAACGCGCCCCGTATCACGACCACGTTTTTTAGTTTTTTGACCACCCACTTTTTGCAGCGACCCTCGCTGCAAAAACAAGGACACGTTAACTTTCCACTAACCACGCAGTTAAATGTTTGACTGCTTTAAATTCACTTATTGCAGCGAGGGTCGCTGCAATAAGTCTGCCGGGACCCATTTTCAGAATAAAAGCGGTCCACCCATCCATTCCATCATTTTCATCAGATTTTCATCTACAATTTCAACCAAACCCATCCATCAAAACACCTCCGGCTACTAACAATCAGGCCACCACGACACCACCAAAACACCTCCTATTTTAACAATCATGTCCCCTTGTTGTAACAATCCGGCTACCACGAAGTTTCGGGATCATCACCCCCGCCAGCCACCACCGCCTGCCACCGCCAGCCATCACCGTCGGTCTTACAGGGAAGTAGTATTAGCAGCGACATCTGGACTTTTAGGAGCCCACTATTTCCCGACCGCCGTTTGATTTTCTGGCTATCCTCCCCCAAATTCCGGTCGGCCGCCGTTTGAATTTTTGGTCGTCCTCCCCCAAATTTTCCGGCCATCTCAAATTCTGGTATGTATTTTCTGCTTTTTGATTTTTATTATATGTGTTTTTGATAGTTAATTGATTATATTGGTATGTTAGTATAGTTTTTGTATACATATTAGTTTTGTTAGGGTTATTAGTTTACTTTAGGATTTTAATAGGTTTGTTAGTATAGTTAGTTTTGTTTTGTTGATAATTTAGTGATTTGTTAGGAGCCCACTAATTTGTTAGTTTTGTTAGGATTATTAATTTACTTTAGGATTTTACTAGGTTTGTTAGTATAGTTAGTTTTGTTTTGTTAATAATTTAGTGATTTGTTAGGAGCCCACTAATTTGTTTTGTTAGTAATTTGTTAGAATATTTAGTCATTAGTATTAGGTGTTTTAGTGTTTGGTTAGAATATATTGTTAGATGAAAAATTACGTAGATTAAAATTTGTTAAAAAATTGTTTAAATTAAATAGCCAAGATTATGTTAAAAATATATGTATCGAACTAAATACCCAAGATTATGTAAAAAAATTGATTAAAAAAAAAACTACTTAAAACGTATAAAAAATTAGTTTAACAAAGATATAGATAAAACTATATATAAAAATTAAGTTAAAAAATATGAGGTGTAAAAAATTTAGTTAGTTAAAAATATATTATAGAACTAAATAGCCAAGATTATGTAAAACCATTGATTAAATAAACTACTTAAGACGTATAAAAATTAGTTCAAACAAAGATATAGATAAAATTATATATAAAAATTAAGTTAAAAAATATGACGTATAAAAAATTTAGTTAAAAAGTTAATATAAAAAAATAGATATAAGTAAAGTATATTAGTATAAAAATAATATTAAACATTACGTACAAAAAACATATAAGTAAACTATATTAGTATACAACACAAGTAAATATATAAGTAAAAAAAATAAAATTAAAAGTATAAAAGTAAATATATATTGTATAAACGAAGTTCTAAAAATTATTAGAAAGTTAAAAAGATATATATAAAAGTAATAAAAAAAATAAGTTATAAAGTTAACTAAACATTTGCATAAAAAGTATATACAAAAAATATAATTGAAAAGATATATATAAAAGTAATAAAAAAAATAAGTTACATTGAATAAAATATTTGATAATTTTGGATCTTTCTTAACCTTGATCATTTTGTTATATGTATATGTGATAATTTTGTTATATGTGATAATTTTGGATCTTTTCTTAAAGCTTCATTTTGTTACGCGTTGAATAAAATTTGTGATAATTTTGTTATATGATTTGTATTTTGCAAAAAATGTATAATATGATTTGTATTTTGCAGTATAAATGGCTACTTACCATGGCGGTGATGGTAGTAATGAAGACCCGCGTAAACCATGGTGGAGGATAACATGGGGCTGCAAAGGCAGCGACGGTAAGGAAAATGGTTGTTTATAGTTCATATTTTAATTTAATATATTTTTACTAATTTGTTTTTTTAATTTTTGGTAGCCCAAATAAAGGGAAAGGGGAGGGGGCCCTGTCAGAACTTATATGTTTGTGGTGTATATGTGTTTATCTTTTCGGATGTGTTGATGATGATGCTCATAATAACAAAAAAAACGTAAAAAAAAAAAATGCCTCAACTATATAAATAAATAATAACAAAAACAACAAATATAGCTATAGAATACGTCAACTATTATTAGTAATCATGATAACAAATATAAGTCAAAAAATACATCAACTATATCTAGTAATTATAATAACTATTATTACATACGTTAAAGAATTACAAACAAATAATTATACAATATAAGTAAACTATTCAAGGATCTCACATCCCGTAGGTGCCTTATTAGCTTGAATGTGTCTGTGGTACTCAACCAAACGGTCTCTGTACTTCGGATGTCTTACCCAAGCCTGCGATGCCGGTTTATCATGTCCCCAAGCTGAGGTGTAAGGCATTGGGCAGTCCTTGTCTAAAAAAACCGTAACAAAATGTGTGGACCCCGATACTAGGGCAATGCATATAGGGTCGTCTATGTATAGCTCGCCTGGCCCCTTCCAAAAAGGAAAACATGTGATGTTCTTCTCTAGACTTAAACAGATAGTTATTACACCCAAAGCACTAGACAGAAGCATAGCGCAATATGGATTCATCATCCAGTAATCTTGTGGGCGACCATTTGGATAAGACTTTGATAGCAAAGTGTATATGTGTTTAGCGTCACCAGCGAATGCACCCTCATAGTATCCGCTTTTGGACTCATACTCCTCTAGCATTAGTTTGTGAATCCACTCGAACTTCAAATGCTCGTTTTCACCCAAAGCAATAGCCAGTGCCCGAAACCCACAGTTACCATCAGACTTTACATTTTTTATATTGACAACGTATCTTTGAAAGTACTTAGGGAGTTGCCCTAAGTAATGACTCATGTCAGTCGATGTTGACTCCGTCTGGAAAAAGTTGTGTGTAAACGGTTCAGGGTTGTTCTGTGTATTTTGTGTATTCTGTGTAAGTGGTGCCGAAAATAATTGATCAACGAAGCTATACGTTTCTTCTTGCGTTTGGTTATTCTGGTCTCCGAAAAAACTTTGTGTATTTGCAAAACGTGAATCGCTACCCACATACGAATTATGTCTGCCACTTTGTCCCAGTATAGTTTGTTATAAGGTTCGCCAAAGGAATCTGTATTTCCCGGGATGTTAAACTCGTAACCCACATACCCACTCTGCCTGCCATTTTGACCCCAATATACTTTGTTATATTGTTCGTCTACATTGTCTGGCACGTTCATTGTTAGGCCCACATAATTACTTTTTCTCCCAATTTGACCCCATTCGGGCTGGCTTTGAGCCCAATTTGAACTGGTTCCCGCATGATCACTGTGCCTCCCACTTTGAGGTGATTGTGGTTGGCTTTCAGTTTCATTGAAAAAACGTGATTGTGTTTCTGCGAAAAATGAACTGGTGCCCACATGATCACTGTGTCTCCCACTTTGAGGTGATTGTGGTTGACTTTCCGTTTCTTTGAAGATACGTGATTGTGTGCTCACGTATTCACTATGTCTTGCATACTGGCCTTCTCCAAATACAAATGACGGCTGCGAAAAATGATCGGAGAACTCCCCCATGGAATGGGTATCCTGAAAAATCGGTCGGGAAAATTGAACCGACTTGGATTTTTGAAGACCGGATGGTGCTGTATTTGTCGCTGGTCTATTATGTTTGGGCACCTGCAAAAAATAAAAAATCAATTAATTACACTTAGAAGTATACTAACAAATAGGGGGCAATTACATATAAGAAATCAATTAACTGTAGTTCGAATTATGATCTGACATACTTAGAGGTATATTTTTCTTTGACCCGATTGGTCTTCTACGTTTATTTTTAATAACAGAAGGGTCCTTAATTTTCGTTCTCCCCGGATAGACGATGTCTTTTAATTTAGAAATCCAGTTTTGGCGATTTGACTTCGATTGTTCCTTAAACTGGACTTTAACATCCTCTACTAATTCGTCGATAGCTTCGTCATCGTCAAAGTCTTTTCGATGATCGTTGTCCGATAGGCATGTCGACCGTGTCAGGTCTAGCTTTCTCCAAAAGTCATTTATGTTATGCACCTCAACACGTTTGCCTACATTTTTGACGAAAAATAATTACAATATTTGTGCATTTACCAAAAAAAAAATGAATTACCTATATTTCAATAAACTTACTGTAATGCATGTACTCAGCTAGACGACAGGCACATGGAAGGCAACAACTAATCCACACCTTACACCCGCACTTTCTCAAGTCTTTACCGATCTCATTTTTTAATCGTTTAATTTCATCGACCATTATATCAAGAGCTGTCACAGATACAACACAAAGCAGGTCTTTCAAACATGGGTAGTTGTGTTTACCAGCTCTATAAATCCTGCTTTCCTCCAGTTGGCCCTTGATTTCTGTATCTTGTCCGAGGAGGATATCATTAACACATTGAATTATTCTTTGAAATGTACATCTCCCCTGCAACTCGGACTTGAGGAGTGAATGCTCAGCCTCAACTCTGTTGGTAGTGTAGTTACGGTAGTTGAGGTGCTGATCGACCCAAAAGGACACAAACTTTTCCTTGTACGGGAAAAGCCACTCCTTCTGCAGGTACTTGTAAACCTCTGTCAATTTAACATTTGGTTAGCTTGTATGGGTATATGTGATTTACCAAAAATTAAAAAATAAAAAACTTCCATGTGCACTTCACTTACTGTCTAAACGGGGACCCATCTTCTCTTTTAAATCTTTTTCGTTCTTGGTGTACTCTTCTAGTGTGCGGGACTCGCAAAGTTCTTTCCACCATCCGTAAAAATGCCCCCATTTCCCTTCCCCTTTTAATGATGGCATGCTAAATTTGTCTATGTTTCTCCATATGTGCACTCTACACAGTAAATGGTATGCTTCCGGCATAACGGTTTTGCATGCTTTCATTAGCGCTAGATCCCTATCCGTGAGTACCACGCGCACAGCAAACCCTTCACCTAACATCGACTTCAAACACTCCAACACCAATCTATAATTATGCTCTTGTTCGCTTATGATAAACGCATATGATATGCTAAAGGTCCTGTTTGTTGCAGTGACACCAACGATCTCGACCAATGGCATGTTGTACAAATTGGTTTTGTACGTGGCGTCTATTTGGATAACATAAGGAAATGCACGCCACAACTTAAATTATGTCGGATGTATAAAAAACAGATTCTCCAACCGACCAAATACACTGTTTGTTGTATGATAATACAAGTAATTATGCTCCTTAAGCAAACTGAACATAACCTGTGTCGGTTGAACAATATGGCGTACGTATGTCGTTTCATATACTCTATCATAGTAAATAAATAAAAAGATATGTAAATTTGATATAATAAACCTGCATTGGAGTGTTCCCATGTTTTCGGCCACCTTATTCCGCATAGCTTTTTGGAAATTGTAAATGTCTTCGCTGCCGGTCAAGTTTCCTGGAAATCTTTCTTTCAATAGCTTTAACATCTTACGGGGCGTAGTACCGCGAAGATATTCATCTTCCAGAAATGATCTCTCATCTTGAGTCAACCTTCTTGCGTACGTGTAACCCTCCAGATTCTTAGCTGGATAGTGATTATGTGTGTCGTCTATAACACTTACCCTCTAACCATCATCAGTCAAACGACCCATTAATCTAAAAGGGCACTGACATTTAAGTGTCTTTTTCACGAGCCCGCTTATCCTATCATCCATTTTCCCAGAAAGATTACAGACTATCGTCACTTTATTTTTTACACCAGCTAAGTTGGAATTTGTTCGTCATTTGATTAACACATAACCAAGCTGCAATGTTGTACTTTTGGCCCAGTTGAACAATTCGTCGTGTGAATCGAACACCTAAATTAGTTTTTTTTTTATAAAACTATTGTTAAATTGTATACTTATAAATATCTAACATTTTAAATATGCAATAAATTTAACAACGAAACACAAACTAAATAGTACTAAAATATAAATTGTTTAATGATATTTGGTATAAAAAGTAAAGTGATTTCTTTTAATGCAAGTATTCTTTATATTAAGTGGGAAAGTAAGTGATTCTAAAAGTTAACAACGATACCTGATCGGTGTGGAAAACCCTAGCGTCGTAATCAAAATGAGGGGCCGCCTCTGGTATCTCAAATTCTTCATCAGGTTCTTCTAAGTGAAGCTCAAAACCTTCCGCACTCATTTCGCCCCATATACTTTCAAAATCCATCTGAAATACATATACATATACGTAAACAGTATGAAAAATTCAATGCTTAAATTTTTTTTAAGATTACAAACGAACCTTTATAACTAGTATATATACTTACTATATTTAAACATATATATATATATATATAGGTGTGTATATGTATATATACTTGAAAAACATACATATATACACATATATTTATTGAAAATCTAATATATATATATATATATATATCTATAAACATGAACATATACATATATATATTGAAAGCCTATAGAGAACATACCAGAAACGAAAGCGATTGTGGTTTGAAAATGACGCTATGCGAGTTTACATATATAGAACTGCCCGTACACTGTGGACTTGATGGTCCACAGTAGACTTTTGTTTTTATTCACTTTTTGCAGCGAGAGTCGCTGCAATAAGTGAATAAAAACAAAATTTTAATGTGGACAATCAAGTCTACAGTGTACAGTTATGTACGAAGGAGTTTTTACAGCGACCCTCGCAGTAAAAAGTATAGTCAAGTTACTAAAATACTTGTTGGGTCACCGGGCGCCCAAATTAAACTAGCTAGTACTCGATCTGTATTAATTTGTGATAACATGTTGCTTACGTAAGCAACGTCCATCATTACATACGATAGCACATTAATTAACTTTCACGCGCGTACGAAACATTAATTAAATTTTCAATTATATATATGCATCCATATCTAGCTACCATGCACATATAACTTAAAGAAATATAAGTTTATTTATTTAAGTTCACAGCTAATTAACCGTTGGTCAACAACTTAGAAAATACCTACCATCTACCATTTCCAGATTACCAACAATCCAAGATGGCTAATTTATCACAAGAACATGATAATTCGGAAAGAACAGAAGACTTGAAATTCACGCGGGCATCGAATGTTAATGTCTCCAACTTCGTTTACGTGAGGCTTTCCAGCCATCGCAATTACCAAATATGGAAGGCTCAGATGATTTGCCTGATGGAGAGTCAAATGATGCATGGCATTGTTGATGCAAGATATCGCAAGCCCGGAGTAAAGAGTGTTCATATCATTAAACAATATGACAACCTTCTTAAAGGTTGGATATTTGGTACTTTAAGTGAAAAGGTACTCATGAATGTTGTAAGATTTGAATCCGCACCAGAGGTTTGGAAGGAACTAAAAGCCTTCTATGAACCTATTACCGGTACGTTTAATTAAACACCACCTAGCTAGCTATTTACTTTCCAATGGAACCAAGGTTATTTTGTAAATGTATTTGAATTATGTAACTTTTTTGAAACAGACATATTTAACGGGTGTTTTGTCAAACTAGTTTTTTTTAAAAATAATTTATGATATTAGTAAATCCGGGTTTCCCGAACCCGGACTTGAAAAAGTCGCTTGATGGGTACTGGTCTTGTCATCAATATTTATGTACTATATGTACTGGTCCATGTGTAGTCGAAAAAGTCGCTTGATGTACGTGTACTCGAAAAGTTTTTTTATGTACTCTATGTACTGTCCATGTTGTCATCGATACTCCGTTTCTGGTGGGTACTAGTCCATGTTGTCATCAATATTTATGTACTATATGTCTATATGTACCGGTCCATGTGTACTCGAAAAAGTCGCTTGATGTACGTGTACTCGAAATTTTTTTTTTATGTACTCTATGTACTGTCCATGTTGTCATCAATACTCCGTTTCTGCTGGATGTGTTGTTGCTCTATATTGGTATAAAACTTGAGTCCGGGGATGTCAAACCCCGGGAATGTCAAACCCGGGCTCACTCTCTCTCCAACATCATCACTGTATCAGAATCACTGCGAGTCCGGCTTGGGAACCCCAGACTTGATTTTCGAATTTGAGTCTGGTTTTGGGAATCACAGTTTCAAGTCACTTTATTGAGTTCGGGTTTGGGAAACCCGGATTTACTGGTTCTAGAAAAAAAATTTTGTAAAAACTTTGTTTGACAAAGCACCAGTCAAATATGTCCGTTTCATAAAAAATTTCAGAGTTCTTTCTAAAAGATTTTTTTTAACACCATTGCTTCTTACTTTACGTAAGATTGGAGCTGAGGATTGAAAATCTTACCCAAATGTCAAACATGATATCTAATATGTAATACTATTTTATAAAGCATTTTGCTTTTATTTCAAATTTCAATTAAGTAATTGAATTATTTAAATTACCCATTTTTTTTATTCACAAATTTAAACATCTTTACCTAATATACCTATAATACCCTTAAATCTCAACCATTCATTTTTCTCTCTCTGCTCAAATCTCAACCACTTATTTTTTTTTCTCTCATGCATAAATCATTTTATTCGTCTAATTCATTCAAAATCTTTTATCTCAAAAACCGTATATCGATAAGTTATAAAAATGATATGGGTGTTCTTAAAATTTTATGCTCTTTCATTAGAGATGTCATTTGATATACTTTCGACGAATTTTTAAATCCTAGGGCGGAGCCCGTACGGTTAAGACTAAATGGCTATCATACTCTATGATTTGATCTATTACCCCCACCATCTCACTGTCGTAACGCGCAAGCACTATCTCTTGTATGTTACAACATATATTTGTTACCGACGGTCCAATATGCAAACAAAAAAGAATCATATTAAATAGTTGATATCTATGTCTTTGAGCATTAGCTCAATGGTTGAAAGACCATCCCCATACATGAGGTCTTGTGTTCAAGCCTTGGGGAGGACATAAGAAAGTCCCTTTATGAGGGCTTGGCTTGGGTTTACTCAGGTTCAAGTCTGAAGGGGCAGGGTTTACTCTTATTAATCGTCGTGCCTTTGGGCGGATTAGTAGGGGGTTTCCCCCCATCGGGTATTTGAAATAGGCATTTCTATTTCGAGGGAGCTCTTTAGCACGGATCCGCTTAGGACAACGTATGCTAGACCTCTCGCTGTCGCATCGCGACACTTCAGGAAAATTCACCTTTCAAAAAAAATAAAAAAATAGCTGATATCTACACACTCCTGACCCCATGGAATTACAAATCTCGACCCACTTAAGAAGTGCACTAGATCGTTGAACATGATTCATAGAACAATGTTTTTAACTCTAGCCTTGTATTGGGCTAAATTTACATCATTACATGCGACAGACAATTAACAGTTTGGAAGAGGTTTTATTTAATCCTAAGGGCTTTTGACGACTTTGAAAGCTTATAAGAATATTCAATATGAGAAAATCAAGAATTAGAAGGAAATTGGTGAATGATTCAATCTTTATTAACCTTAAAATGAAACCTATTGTTAGGCTTAAATATAAAGGGAAAACTTAAATTACAATATAAGTCTACTTATTATCTACGAATGACACTAAAGCCCTACAATATAGATAAATAGATACATAACTCTACCCCCCCCCCCCCCCCACCCCACCCCAAGATAGAGGATGGGATTGTGACATCCTCAGCTTGGACAACAACTACTGAAATTGATTGGAGGGTAACACCTTGGTAAGAACGTCAACAAGTTGGTTTTGTGTTGGTAAGTAGCTAAGTTTGATCAAACCTTCCATGACTTAATCACGTGTGAAATAACAATCAATTTCAATATGCTTTGTTCGTTCATGGAATACAGGATTCTTAGCAACATGTAACGCCGACTGATTATCACAATGAAGGGTGACAGGTTTTAAACCAGTAACACCAAACTCTTCGAGCAGGCGAATCAGCCAAGTAATTTCAGCTGCTGCCGCAGCCATGGCACGATACTCAGCTTCAGAGGACGAACCTGAAATTGTAGACTGCTTTTTAGATTTCCAACTAATTGGAGATCCGCCGATTAGAATGACATACCCAGTGACTGACCGACGAGTAACGGGACAAGCGGCCCAATCTGAATCAGAATAAGCATGTAGACTGAGTTGATCAGTACCATTGAGCAAAATACCCTGTCCGCTAATCCCCTTTAGATACCGTAGCAAATGATGAACTCCATCTAAATGAATTTGTTGCGGATTCTGTAGAAATTCACTCAAAGTCTGAACCGCAAAGGCCAAATCAGGATGAGTGTGTGTCAAGAAATTTTTTTTTTCGATCAAAGAACGGTAAGTGGACTGATCCTTAAGGTAAGGGCTGCATGGATCGGAAAACTTCATGTTTTGTGGGAGTGGAGTAACCACTGGTTTTGCATCAAGGAAACCAGCATCAGCAAGTAATTCTTGAGTAAACTTGTGTTGAGCGAGAACGATGCCATTGGTAGAATAATGAACCTCCAACCCTAGAAAGTAATTAAGAAAACCTAAGCCTTTAATAGTGAACTCTTGATGTAGAAAATTCTTGAGTTGAGAAACGAAATTTGGATCTGAACCAGTAACCAAGATGTCATCTACATAAACTGTTACAATAGTCATTTGACCATCAGCGGTTTTGAGAAATGACTATAATCATTCCTGGACTTTGTGAAAACCTTGATCTTGAAGTGCAGTGGAAAGTTTTTGAAACCATTGTCGACTCGCTTGTTTGAGACCATAAAGAGACTTCGAAGTCGACAAACCTTGTTTTCGGGATTAGGAATACCAAGAGGCATTTTCATATAAACCTCTTCAAAAAGATCACCATGAAGAAAAGCATTGTTGACATCCATTTGATGTATTTTCCAGTGCTTAGAAGCAGTAATAGCAAGGATGTTGTGAACGGTTGCCATTTTGACAACGGGAGAAAAAGTATCAAATTAATCAACGCCCTAGCGTTGATGATTACCCTGAACGACCAATCTACCTTTAAAACGTTCCAGTGAACCATCGGATTTGAGCTTAACCTTGTAAACCCACGATTACCCAATGCTTTCTTTTCGGGAGGAAGATCACACACCTCCCAAGTGCCATTAGCTTGAAGAGCATCAATTTCTTTATTCATTGCTTGTACCCGGTCAGGATTTTTTGATGCCTCATTATAAGATCTAGGTTCACTGAAAGTGCTAGCATGAACTGAAAAGGCTTGATGTGGAACTGGCAAACTTGAAAAACAAACTAGATTACACCAGTGTTTGGGAGCTGTAGATTTGGGGCAAACACAATCTTTCAGATGAGCAAGTTGCATGGGAATTCGCTCAGAGCGACGAATAGAAATAGGCTCAGCAGTATTCTGGCTAAGGGGTACATAAGTAGCATGGGTGGAAGCATTTGTCGAATCTGGAGTAACAGGTGCGGAAGCACATGTGGAATTTGGAATATTTCAAGCAAGAATGTATGGAATAATAGGTGCAGAAGGTTCAACATGCGATGGGGTGTCATTTGGAATTTGTGCTGAAATTGAATCTGAAGGTGTAGTAGGTGTAGTGTTTTTAGGAACAAAATTGTGAGAAGGATCCACAAGTGGCAAGGGAAATACGATTGTATCGAGATGCTTTGGCAAATAGTGAAAAGGAAAATGTTGTTCATGGAAGACAACATCACAACTATAAATAATTTGGCGGGTCTGAATGTCAAGACATTTGTAGGCTTTCTTACCAAAAGGATATTCCAAGAAAACACATGGGTAGAACGAGATTCAAATTCAAGCCGACCATGTTGAGGGGTGGAAACATAACACAAACACCCGAACGAACGAATATGATCATATGAAGGAGTTTCATTGGTTAACATTTCATAAGGTGTCTTATTTTGAAGAATTGACAATGGAAATCTATTTATCAAATATGAAGCAGTAAGAATGCAATCTCCCCAATATTGAATGGGAAGATTAGCTTGAAACAAAAGAGCTCTAGCAGTTTCGAGAAGGTGTTTATGTTTGCGTTCAACAACACCATTCTATTAGGGTGTAGCATTGCAAGATGTTTGATGGATGATCCCCTTCTGAGAATAGAATTCATTTGCTCTCGTATCTTTGAACTCAATCCCATTGTCCGTGCGAATAATTTTGACAGGGATCTTAAAATGGTTTTCAATATAAGCAATGAAACCAATAAGAGTTTGAAAAGAAGCACTTTTAGTAGCAAGCATATGAGTCAAAGTGGATCGAGAATAATCATCAATGATTGTTAGGAAATACTTAAAACTATTATGAGTAGGCCTAGAGTAAGGACCCCATATATCAACATGAATTAATTCGAATATGGCAGATGTTTTGATAGAACTAGAAGGGAATGAAAGCCTATTCATTCGTGCTTTCGGGCAAGTAGCACAGAAATCTGAAGGCACAAAAGAAGAACACCGCAACAAATCAATACATTTGATTCGGTCGAAAGGCAAATGAGCAAGACGACAATGCCAAAGTTGAGCTGAATACTTGGTGTTGGAAGCAGTAAGAGATAGCACTGGAGTGGAAGTCGCCTTATCAGAAGATGCAACAAAATATAACCCATGCTGAACATTCCCAAGACAAAAGGTTGTTGCATCGTAGGAATATTAAAAACACAACATGCAGTAGTAAAGGTGATGGAAGCATTATACTGATGGAAGATTTTGTACACGGATAGAAGATTGAATTGAAAGTCCGGCACATTTTTGAGAATGACATGTTCATTTAGACGAACATAACCAATGTGATGAACTCTTGCCTTTTGACCATTAGGCATTTCAATATAACATGGTTTATCAAGAACTGTGTATTCAAGAAACATATGTAGATATGGTGTCATGTGATCAGTAGCACCACTGTCAACAACCCAACTCTTTTCAAAACAAGATGAAACAAAACAGAATCGCTTACCAGCTAGATAAGCAACAGACAAATCGACTCCCGAGCCAGCCTGAAGAGTCAAATTATGTCGTGACAACATAGCGGTCAATTGACGCATCTGTTCTTGAGTAAAAACTGGAGCAGTCGAAGGAATAATAGTAGTAGAAACAGGTGGTGCAATAATTGATTTAGATTGACCTTCATTATTGTTTGTACAAACTTTGAAACATCTATCAATGTTGTGTCGCCATATACGACAGTTTGTATAGAAAAACTTTGATCTCTTCCCATTAAGAGCTACGCCAAACACGACACCTTCATTACTAACTAGAACTTTGTACCAACTACGAAGCTATTGTGCATTGTTTGACATATCTTAAAGAAGTCTATGGAATAGACACTCCAACTAAACTCTCTGAATAAACTCTCCGAACAAATCCTCTTCACTGATTGACAAATTCTCATAATAAACTCTCCGCTTAAATTCTCCAAACAAATTCTTTGAATAAATTCTTTAGATAAGTTCTATATGAATTAAATTCAGTAAAAGAGAAATTCTATGAAAGACAAACTCAGTAGAATTAGTGAATTTGTGGACAAGTTCTGCGAAAGACAAACTCTGTTGAATTATCTCATGCGAATAATTATATAGAACTTAATTTCTATGAAGGAAAAAAAAAGGGAATGAAATTACACAGTTCTTAATAAATTCTATGAATAAAAGGAAGAAAAATAAGTCCGTATAGAATGGAACTTATCGAATGTGTAGGGTTTCAAGCGGCTGGATTAAGAATAAAGATCTGAATATGGAGGCTAACAAATATCTAAATCAAGAGAATGGAATTAGACCAATCAAGAACAAAGTGGAATGAAATTAGATTATATCCAATAATCAAATAGCGGCTTCAAGAAGACAACCGACCTACTTTCTTAAAATGAACTAACTTTTGAAACAATCAATTTGAAATGAATTTGTTGCAATGGCTGAAATCAAGAGATAATCTTCTAATCCAACAATGAATTAGATGAATAAGAAAACGAATAGATTTAGTTTTAGAAAATGAATGGCTTGTGTTTGAAAATGAAGTTAAGAATTAGAGATTAATATGGAGGCTCTGGTACCATGAGAAAATCAAGAATTAGAAGGAAATTGGTGAATGATTCAATCTTCATTAACCTTAAAATGAAGCCCATTGTTAGTCTTAAATACAAAGGGAAAACTTAAATTACAATCTAAGTCTACTTATTATCTATGAATGACAATAAAAGCCCTACAATATAGATAAATAAATACATAACTCTACACAACAGGTTAAAGTTAATTAGCTCGATTGACCGCTATCCATATTTTTTATACCCGTGGCACAAACAAAGAACACATCCCTTATAAAAGAAATTTATACTTGACCGGCTTAATGACCGGCCCGTATCCCAAACTACCCCTCCCTTCTATGTATTGCAACTACTGCACTAGATAATATTTTGTAAAATATGAGAAAATCTTTATAGATATTAGAGTAAAAATCACAAATCATCATCCTTATGTTTTGTCAATTTCAAGTTTTAACACGTGTTTTTTGATTAACATCCATTGATCCATTCCTGAAGCTTTGTGCTATCACTAAATTCCATACTGTTGACGATATCGGTTAACACTTTGGTCCATTAGTTTGGGTCCATTAACGCCCGTTAGGTCGGTCCACAAAAAATCCCTCTACCAAGTTTGCATACGCGAGCAATCCCAAACAACTCGACCTAGGACGGATAGACACAACCAAAACTAGGATCGGCAAACTAAAAGCTATACTAGGACTTCACAACGAAAATTTCGGGCTGAAAATCTTCTCAACGCAATTCGTCTATGGAAATTTTTTCGTGTCGTCTCTATGATCAAAACTTTTTCACTCTTTTGCATAATATATACCCCATGGGCTCGGATATACGTAGACATATAAGAAAAAGGTTATGGTTCACTTGTACAGCACTTGTTTCACTTGTGAAACCCGGTTTGAGTCCTTGCTCACAAGTTTTGTTGTTAAAAAAAAAAGTAAATAGGTTAAGGAAATAAACACAAATTAACATACAAACCCCTGTAATTATAATCTATTCATGTTTTGTTGGAACCATGTTAGTGTGACCGTCACTGATCATGTATCATTCTTGATATGATAATTGACAATAACTGAAATCCCTATGTCTAGTAAATATATAATGGGCTTATTTACTCTTAGAGACGTAGTATAGGGTTTCCCATTAGGTGATTGTAAACTAAGAGGACTAATGGTGCACACATTAAACACCAAAAGCATTGAATGTGTAAATACTCTCCTTATAAATAGAGAGTCATTAACCCTAAGTTAAGGTTAATCCCAACACATATTAAACCTTAATTTTTGTGTATGTATTCCTCTCAAATTCGTGCATCATGTTTCAGCCGAATATTCATCCCATTATTACTCAATCACCTTGTTATGGGAACCCGAAAGCAATAGCAATTAGGCTTTATGCTCTTACAGGTTCCAAAGGACGACTGGGGATGTTTTATCACTCAAATCGAATCATGTTTATTCCAACATGTGGTATCAAAGCCTCGTTACGGACACTCAGTCGTATTTCGGTTCGAATTTGATGAATTTCGTGAACTAAAAATCTGCAGAATTACAAAACTCGTGCTGACGTCATCACGAGTTCGTGCTGACATCATCATGGACTAATGTTCACTTCACGCTGACGTCATCCTCACGCTGACGTCATCTTCATGCTGACGTCATCATGGCTTCTGCTCATCTTCGCGCTTACGTCATCTTCGTGCTTATGTCACCTTCACGCTTACGTCATCACACGAACTTCAGCTATTATCATACACGAATGAATGAAATCTCGTACTTACGTCATCATGAGTTTATGACATCTTCGTGCCGACATTATCACGACATTAATGATATCTTCATGTTTATGTCCTCACGACTTACGGATATTTTCGTGCCTATGTCATCACGACTTATAGATGTTTTCGTGCTTACACCATTACGAATCATTACTTAAGTTCATGTTTACTTTATCACGAGTTATTACTTAAGTTCTTGTTATAGTAAAGATGATCTTGGCTGATGAATGAGTTCGTGCTTACTATTTTACCCTATAATTATGTGGCTTCGTGTATACTCATTTTTCCAAAATAATGTTTCTAAAACATTTTTGCCATAGGACTTTAAGGGTGAAAATTTTTCAATCCTAGCCAGGGGCTCTACCCCTTGGACCCCGCTTCCAGGTGCGCTGCCTCCGGAACCTCGTAATGTTTGGGGGCTTCGCACTAATGTACATGGTTTTATCATTTGTGCCCAAAGGTCAAATGTGATTCTCATGGTGCTATCGTTTTTTTCCTTTTGCATAATAAACACTAAGTATATTGATTCTGCCCAAAGGTGATTTAATATACTTTTGTGTGCTAAAAGGATTATTTTCATGCATAATATACACAATTCTTGATTTTGTGCCCAAAGGTCAAAAGACAAGCGTTGTGTTGCATGACCTAATGCTCATTTGTACTTAGATATTAGTTACTTCTGCCCAAAGGTGATGTAAATTCTAAGTAGAGCCTTATGTCAACTTATTGTTTTGGTGGTTACAATAGGTTACTTATCACTGGCTTCATTAATATAATGGTCTTAGTCTCATTACTTTCAGGAACATTACTTTAGCCTCTTACGTATTTTAGGCATTACTTTATTTCCATTATGTTTAGAGAAATTACTTAGTCTGCCTTAGTTATCTAATTATGTCATTACGAGGAACATTATTATTCGCCCTTATGTATTTTAGGCATTATTCTAGTTCTATTACTATTAGACATTAGTTGGATTGCCTTAGATAGCTAATCATGTCACTATAACTTCATTACTATTAAGCCTACTTATTTTAGGCATTAATATTAGGCTGACTTATTTTAGGCAACACTATTATAATCTTCTATTGCTTGTATCATAAATTAATATCCTCTTTATTTCCACTGTAGTACTAACTTAGGCATTAAGCCACTTACTGATGCGAATTTTGCTTTATGAAATGATTAATTACCTCTAACTCTGAAGATGCTAGACCTTGACTATGTCATTCGCCATAATGAACCCACTGCTATTACTGCTAACTTTTCTACAGCTCAGAAAGCGAATTTTAAGAAAGTGGGATAAGGTGAATCGCTTATCACTAATGATGGTCAGGAACTTCATCAATTAATGTATCTGAGGGAATGTATAAAGTATATGCAAGTAGCTTAAGAACAAAGGAAATACAGTGTTTATAAACACATAATGAATATGACTGACATGACTCATAAGTTTAAGAGTCCTAAAATTGAAAGTCTTTGATAATTTTCTTGTGCATTTCTTTAATGACCTCATTGCATGCTCATTTTGAAACCTTCAAAATTAACTTTAGCGCTATGAAGGATAAATGGTCGATGAGTGAACTAAATCCAATATGTGTGCAAGAAAATGTCCGTCTTAAGTTGGGCCAACCTAAAGTGTTCACCTTACTACCACTGTTAATTCTATTAAGAGGAAAGATATGACAATAATAATACTGCAAATAAAGTTCAAAAGGCTAATCATGGTGCTGTTGCGTCTAGCTTTAAGTTCTTGACGAGCAATCCTAACTGCAAATTCTGATTGTGCCCAGATTGCCTTAAAATCAAAGGTAACTTATTTCCTGTAATATTTGATTTATTTATGTTTGATGTGCTTATTAATAAATGTGTGAGTGATTCTAGTCATCAACTCTATACGAGAGTTCCATACTATCCAGAAGCTATCAAATGACCAAAGAAAGCTAGCGTTGGAAGGGTTGATCTCTTATATGTCGAAACCATGGAGACTTATGATTTACATATAAATATTTGAAAGTGTATTAGACTAGTGGATACCTTATGTGTACCGAGAATTTCTAGGAACCTTGTATCCATTTCTCTAGTTTAAGACCTTGAAAGTTATGTAATAATTCATGGTTACGACGAGATTGCCATTACTCATAATAATGAATTTCTTGGTCATAGTTTCTTTGATGGATTCTTGTATAAGTTAAAACTAGATCATAATGTGTCACCGTCTTTGTTGTCTCCTAATATTGATGACATAACTCAAACAAAGACAAAATCAGCTAAATAATTAGAAAATCTTTCCATAATGTGGCATAAATATCTTAGCCACATCTCACGAGTTCGCATGATACGACTCATAAAGGATGGAATATTACATTCTCTTTACTTTAGTGATTTTGAAATATGTATTTACTGGCTCTAAAGGTGAAATGGCTAAAGGGAATGAGAAAGGAGACACTCGAAGTTCCCAACTTGTTGAAAATAATTCACTTTGATATAAGTGGACCCTATCCCGCATTCATTTCAAGACACATCATTTATTACATTTATTAACGATTATTCACGTTATATGCACCTATATCTGATCTAAACTTTTATAGATAAAGGAGGTGAGTATTATGGTTGACATACTGATATTGGTCAAGCTCATGGTTCTTTGCATAACTTTTGAAAGGAACATGGCATAATAAACCAATACACCATGCAGGTTCTCCTCAACGAACTTATGTTGCTAAAAGGAGAAATAGAACCTTAATGGACATGGTGAAAAGTATGTTTGTCAACACTAACTTACCTACTTTCCTTTGGACTAAGGTTTTATGTGCAGCTGTTCATATACTTAATAAGAGTTCCATTAGAATCTGTCCTTAAGACTCCTAGACAGAAAGGAAACGGAGTCTAAAATATATGAACGTATGAGGTTGTACTGCCAAAGCATAACTCTATAACCCTAACTTAAAGAAACTGGATTCTAAATCCCTTACTTGTTTCTCTATCGGTTATTAGTCTTATTGTCTTTCCTACGCTACTAACATTATTAATACATAGCATGTCACATTTCTTGAGAACTAAGAGATCAGTCAAGCATTACAAATCATAACTTAAGATTTGCAAGAAGTACAAGAAGCGGGGGGAACCACTCGTCGGTTATTATTACTCCTCCGATAACTCCTCTTGTACCCAACGCTGCTCCTAATGTCACTGATCTGCCTTCTCCTAATCATGATACTACTAATGATAAAGCATCTTACTATTAATGCTAAAGCATTTTCCTTATTTACCTAAAAATCAACTCAGGAGATCATCTAGGTCACACAAGGCCATAACTTTTGATTATTTCATAACTTATTTGACTGAAGTTGATGACATTGGAAAGCTTACTAATCCTATTCCTAATTAAGAAGCCATTAATAGCGATCAGGTCACTTAGTGGAATGAAGCCATGATTTAAGAGCTTAATTCTGTGTAGCATAAAGACGTTTGGGACTTGATTGAGTTTCCTGAAGAATCCAAACCTGTAGGTTGTAAATTGATCTTCAAAACCAAATTAGACCCGAATGGAAACATCAAACGGTATAAGGTCAAACTGGTTGTGAAGGGCTTTACTCAAAAGGAAGAAATCGCTTATCAAGAGACCTTATCTCCTGTCTCATAAAGATTCCTTAAGGATCGTCATGGCATTCGTAGCTCATTATGATTTAGAGTTACATTAGATGGATGTCAAGACTACTTTCCTGAATGGAAACTTGCAATAAGACGTATGCATGTGAATCTGAAATTCCATAAGGTAAATAGCACATGGTCTGCAAGTTGAATAAATCCATATATGGGTTGAAGCAAGCATCACTAAAATGGTACCTTAAGTTTAATGAAGTCATAAGTGGACAAGACTTCATGAGAAAATCAAGTGGATTAATGAACCTATCTCAAGATCCGTGGGAGTAAATTTAGAATCCTTGTTTTGCACGTGGATAATATACTTGCAAGTAACAACTTAGATATGTTGCGTTAGTCGAAGCATTTATTTTTTGCAGAATGTCGACATGAAAGATCTCGATGATACCTCTTATGTTAAAGGTATCGAAATACATCGAGATAGGCGTAATTATGTTCTAGTTCTTTCTCAAAAGACTTATATTGAACACATCTTAGAACGCCATAACATGCAACACCACACACCCACTATAGATCTATTAGTAAAAGGAAACGTATGTGATTGTTTCCAAAGTCTGAACATTGAGATTAAAGAAGGAGCAAATGAGGATGATACTTTACTCATAAGTAGTTAAGAGCATTATGTACGCTCAGATCTGTACTCGTTTAGATATCGCTTACATTACCGGTATGCCTGGGAGTTAACTATTTAATCCCATAATAGCACACTGAAAAGCGGTTAAAAGGTTCTACGATATCTACAAAGGATCAAAGACTACATATTATTTTATAGAAGAGGTGACAACTTAGGAGTAGTGGGATGGTCTAATTCCAATAAGAAATCTACTTCTGAATGTATATTTATGATTAGCTAGAAAACCTATCTTTTGAGGGAGTCATAAGTAGAAACTGACTGCAACGTCTACCATGATGTCTGAACGTTCATAATTTTATGTCATGAGATGTTGTTAAAGAACCTGGTCAGTGGACTCAAAGTCATCAACTTTATTACTAGACCATTGAAGTTTTACTATGATAAATCAGCTACCGTAACTTTCTTGAACAGTAACAGTTCAACTGGCACTGGGATGTATCTCGATACCAAGTATCTGTTTTACGCGAACGGATTGAGGAAAATGTTCTTTGTATTGAGTACATAAGTATACATAAAAATGCTAATGGATCCAATGACCGAAGGTCTTCCTCCTAAAATCTTCGTAGGACACGTATCGAAGACGAGGCTTACTAAAAGACCCATTATGATAGCATGTTGTACTTATTGGTCATTAGTATTATCTTAATGAAAATTTTCCTCCTTATTCAGATTTTGTTTGTCTATTAGTTACACTTCGAGCTCATAACAGTGTAAAGACATTATATAATAAAATTTGTCTTAGTTAATTGATCATTGCTTATTAGTTTTAAATTTGAGTCATAGTTTGACTAGTGGGGGTCCTGAGTTGATGTTTTTCTCTACGACTATACTTATTGGCTATGATTTCGGTTTAAAACAAAATGAGTATTATTCAGGAACTTATTTGAATACTCATAGATAAATGATCGCTTGGTCAAGTGGGAGAATGTTGGAACCACGTTAGTGTGATCGTCAGTGATTATGTATCATTCCTGATATGATAATTGACGATAACAGTATTTCCTATATCTAGTAAATATATAATGGGCTTATTTACTCTTAGAGACGTAGTATAGGATTTCCCATTAGGTGATTGTAAACTAAGAGGACTAATGGTGCACACATTAAACACCAAAGGGGTTGAATGTGTAAATACTCTCCTTATAAATAGAGAGTCATTAACCCTAAGTTAAGGTTAATCTCAACACATATTAAACCTTAGTTTTCGTATGTGTATTCCTCTCAATTTCGTGCATCATGTTCCATCCGAATTACTCATCCCATATTCCCATTATTACTCAATCACCTTGTTATGGGAACCTGAAATCAATAGCAATTAGGCTTTATGCTCTTACAGGTTCCACAGGACGATTGAAGATATTTTATCACTCGAATCGAATTATGTTTATTCCAACATCTTCTTCAAATATTACTAGTTTTCCAAGGACGTTATCGAATATAAGCTCTCTAATTTTGCCCACACTTCCTCTACCATTGTTTTCATTGCAACCTCTATTAGAACCTGTTCACTAAGACGACATACTTCATTATTGTACTCTGAGCTTTTGCATTCATGTCTAACTTCTTTTTTCAAACCTTTTCGTAACTTTGCTTCGGCTTCTAGGGCTGCCGCGATTCCTTGTTTAACAAACATAGCTTAGTAACCATGACTATTTATTCGACCATCATGGATGCTACATATTTGATACCCTTCGGCTGTAAATAAGAAACAAAAACACCTTGTTTATTTACCATGCTATATACTTACAATCGAATATTTAATTAATTCGGCCTCCCCCTTCCTTTATATATAGAGGAAGGAAAAATCCTAGGACTCTTAATCCTAGTATAACATAAAGGGAAAATTACTTAAAATGATACCCAGTTCTTGCCTTAAATTCCAAGCAAACAAGTTTACAATATTCCTAGTTTCCTACTTCATCAAAATTACGACTTTTTAAACTAAACCATGACAAATCCGGATCTAGCCTTGAAATGAATCTGTATCTTTACAACAACTTTCACCGAAGGAAATCCATGCTAATCACATGAAGGACTTGGTGATCGGTTCCCAAACATGTTTCATCCGAATCAGTAGGCCTGGCAAAATGGGCGGGGCGGGCAGGCTTGGGTAACGGGTCAAATCCAAATCAAAGGATTTGGAATCACCAATGCAACCCCCTTAAGTTTTTAAATCTCTTATCCGGACGCAAGCCACACTGGGAGATGTGTACCCCTACCACAAAAACGAAATTATGAGAATTTAGGACAAGGCTCGTTTTCAGGCATGGAGTATTGATACGATTTTGAACCACCTGGCCACCATACAGCAACTATGAATCGGTCAATTTTCGGTTTATACATAGTTTTGTCATGTATATTTATATTTACCTAAATATAAATAAGCTCCTAAAGATGTACATTTATGGTAGTTTTGACCATATTTTGACCAAATTCATGTAACTTTTCCTTTTTCAGAACCAGTATTCATTTTTTTTGGACAAAGTTTTTCCACCATTTTCACACTTCTTTCCACTTGTGTGGGTGGGTATATACATATGAATGATACATGCAAAGCCTCTTTTTGCCAATTGCTTTTTTTTCTTCAACGGAAACTGACAATTCAGATGAAATTTTGAGAACGAAATGCAGATACCGCTTTACAAGAACGCAAAATAAGAACAGATATACAAGTGGTAACTGTAAGTGCAAACATAGACAACAAATTGTACAAAGCTACTATCGCAGGGCATTGGTGGAAAGCTAAAGCTATACTGGAAACCCATAAAGATGCAGTCAGAGTTGCTATCAGCGTTAATGGCAACACAATGCTTCACTTAGCTGTTGAAAAGGGCCAGAATTCATTTGTTGAGAACTTGCTCAACTTTATGCTGAATAAAAAAGATATTGAAATTAAAAACTCAGATGGCCAAACAGCTCTTCACATTGCTGCCATAGTTGGCAACAAATGCGCGGCCGAACTCTTGGTTCAGATGAGGAAAGAACTGTTAAATATTACAGATCAGAAAGCACACGTGCCATTATTCAGTGCTTATCATGGTATGAAGCTAAATACGTATGTATATCTGTTGGAGGCCACAGAGGCTGCTAGAACCTCATTTCAACCTCCTCAATTAAGCCTTTATCCAGACTCTTATACCCAAAATCTTGTCAAATTAATCATCACTGCTATTTTTACTAAACAATATGGTAAGTAGTGAGTACATCTTCTAACATAATTAAAAATGGAAATGACTTAGAAGATTCTCTTACTTTCTCATATTGTTGCAGATTTAGCATCAAAAATGATCAAGAAATATCCTCACTTTGCTACAAGAAATGATCAGATATTGATGGCGATAGCTATAACCTTTCCAACTGGTCATGGCTTCCAGGAAGGATTGGCATATCCATGTATCTCTCTCTCTCAAAAAAAAAAAAAAAATTAAAAAACTACTCGTATTTAGATTCACTTTGCTATAAACCTTGAAGATACATATACACATTTAATTACTTCACTGATGTTGATACTACCATATGCATCTTGCAGCTTCAAAAAAAACATATCATAAAATAGTTGATAGAAACTTTTTGCTACTTCATTCGTTCGATGTTTTCTATAAACTTGATGAAGACATTTTATGGAAGACGAGAGGCTTCAGAAACACTTATTACAGCTGGTTACCAAAAATGTTCATGATATTACTCTGTGAGTGATTAGGCCGGCCGGCTATATATAAACTTAAAACTATTTGGAAAAAGTATCTAATATATAAGTACTGTTGTTTCCTCTGCAGTCCCAATTGCCATACTTTATTCAATATCTCACTTGATATGGCTCCTCATGCTAGTGCTTCTTTGGCCATGCTTTATGTTGTATGGTATCCTGTGGAAGGTTTTGGCAATTGGTAAGAGATTTGACACTTAACTTAAGTAATCTGCTCACCGCTACTCAACCACTATGTTCTAACTTAACTGTCTAAACTGCAGTGCCTCCGTTCAAGAATGTAGAGAAGATGAAAAAAGAGTACAAAGAAGCTAAAGAAATCTTGACGTTGATATGTGATCAGATTGACACGTTAAGTGGAGATCGCCCTCCCCCTTACAGTGGGCCAATTCTTGAGGCTGTACGTCAAGGGGCTTATGAGGTTGTTGATGAAATTCTCTGGAGGTTACCTGATACGATTGACTGTAAGGATCAAGAAGGGCATAACGTTATTCAGTTAGCAATAATTAATCGTTCAGAGAAAGTATATAACCTTATCTATCACAGAATTAAGCATAACGAGTCTTATAGAACAATGGTGGATTCTTCGAAGAACAATCTGGTGCACTTGGTCGGAAGATTGGCACCTTCATTTGTACTTGATCGTACAACAGGTGCAGCACTGCAACTACAACGAGAGCTTCAATGGCGTAAGGTACGTACTAAACAAGTTATATAAATCATCATGTTTTGTTTTGGTCACTAGTTGCATAATCATGAGTTGAATTCAATAGGAAGTGGAGAAGTTCATGTTACCTACAGAACTTATAGAAAAAAATATCTATATGGAGACCCCAGATATGGTTTTTACAAGGCAGCATGCGGATTTGGTGAAGGAGGGGGAAAAGTGGATGAAAACAACAGCCGAGTCATGTAGCATCACTGCTGCACTTATTGTTACAATTGTATTTGCAGCAGCAATTACTGTACCAGGTGGAAGCAATCAAGGAACGGGCATTCCCTTATTTAAAGAAGAAATCGCCTTCACTATCTTTGCAGTATCTGATGCAATCTCATTAGCTGCAGCTGCTACCGCACTATTAGTGTTCTTATCAATCCTTACTACACGTTTTGCTGAAAAAGATTTTTTGGTTAGTTTACCAAGACGGATGATTATTGGTCTGTGCATATTATTCCTCTCTACAGCAGCAATGATGGTGGCTTTTGGTGCAATCTTGTTCCTTGTGTTTTGTGATCAAAGACCATGGATGCTTGCACCAATAGGTATATGCACTTGCTCACCTATTGCAGTTATTGTTTTTCTACAGTCCCCTCTAGTGGTAGACCTAATCTTATCTACATATTCTCCCATCTTTGGTAAGAAAAGTTATCTTGATAGTTGTAAAACTAATCCAAACAACATATGATATTTCTTCAAAGTGGGAATTGGCAAGGACCTGCGGTATATATATGCAATGATGAATATTGTGACTTCGAGTGTGACATAGCGTCGGCTAGGCGAGAGAAATGGAGTTGACCATCTTTATCTACACTTTATGGTTTGTTGAGATTTTGTGGTTGTATAGCAAATAATTTTTTTAATGACCTATATGCTTCTTGAAGCACCTAACTTAGGTGCTTCCAAATGTATGTTAAATGAATTTATAATTCCGGTCTTCCAGCTTTTATGAAAACACATATGCATCTCCTGATTTACCTTTGGAAGCACATAAGTTAGGTGTTTTCAGAATATATAGGTTATTCCCTTTTTCCATTTCCAAATGTACTAGTTCAAGAAGCGTGTTATTTTTCTTCTTCATTATGTAAGCATTTTACTATCGTGGTCTGATCAATAAGAAGCTGATTGCCTCACTTGTTCTTCCTATTTTATTTTGCTCTCGCATTGTGCTATTGATATCTATTTGGTATTAGAGCAAGGGTTCCGATCCAACTTAATTAGAATGCCTAACTGCCTAAATACCCCATATTCAATTAACACCATGTCAGCCAACGCAAAGATTACAAATGGTCTAATAGAATTCCATTCGAATGCCCCACCCTATCTACATTAAGTTACACAACCTGGCCAAGTATGATGGAGGCAATATGTTGAGTCTTGGATTCGCTAACAAGACTTGCTCGCTGATGTGTGTCGACAGCGAGTGTTCAGCGAGTCCAATGACTCTCTTCAGCGGGTTGTATGCTTCCCAAATTGTTGGTCAAGGCGGGAAGATTTCAAACTAGATGAAGACGAGAGTCACATGGTGGTTCTTCCAACTGTAAAACAACTTATATGGCAAAGATACAAGTTGGGACCAAAACAAGGGTTTTCTCTCTCATACCCGTTTTGGTAAAGAAGACAAGGGCTCTTGCAAGGAAGTACAAGGAGCCAATGGGAAGTCGACAACCACCATCTATCACAATCAAAGGAAGGTTGTGTTGCCCTAATTTCATCTCTATATAAAGCAACACAGCCGCATTGTATTAAGTGTGTTTGTCACCTCAAAAGTGTATGTCACTTGTAATTGTTTAAGTTTTTAGTGTGTCTAGACTTAGAAATTACGTTGTTCATTTGTATTCTTGTAAGTCAAGTTTGTAATATCGACCATGTATTCATCGTTTAATCAATGATACATATGATTATACTTGCATAGATTTATTACATTTGAATTTGTCATTGTTCTTGTTGTTCACCTTCTTATTTACTTTCTTGTCTAGCTTAATTATAACATAAGTTGTGCATTCGTGGACTGTCAAGTGGTATCAAAGCCACCGTTCCTAAATCATTGAAACAAGATCTGTTTGCCTTCTTGTGTTTACATTTATTCTCTGTTCTTTTCTCTTCTTAAAATCTTTTCTTTAAAACAAGAACATGTCGTCTGTACCTAGCCTTGTGAATACACGTGACTTTGGTTATGTGTCTACTCCTCCAAAATTCGAGCCCAAAGATTTTAGGTCTTGGAAGGAGAGAATGCTTCTTCACATCGCCGGTGTGGAACCCTACTTAATGACTATATTAACTGAGGGTCCATACGTACCTATGTATGTTCAAAGAACTCCGGGAGCAACACCTGATGCTCCTGAGATTGTGACTGACCTGGTAAAACCAGAGGTCTAGTAGACTGATGAAGAGCGCAAACTGGTTAATCTTGATGTCAGGCTTAAAAACATGATTATTGTCACTCTTCCTACTGAAATCATGAAGCTTGTCATCAAGTATCCCTCTTCAAAGGAAGTCTGGGATAGGCTGGTCAGCACCTATGAAGGTTCTGTTGACCTTATTAAAATCAAGAAAATAGACCTAAAACGGGCCTATGAAAATTTCTTCTCTCTTCCTGATGAAAGTCTTGAGGGCACCTATATTCGCTTTAAAGGGTTGCTCAATGATATGACTAATGTTGGCATTACTCATGATAATTTTGAAGTATGCCACAAATTCATCGATTCTCTTCCTCTTAAGTGGCAAAACTTAAGACAAACCCTCCGTACCACAAAAAAAATTCAGGATTTTGATCTTGAGGAACTTTTTGACCTAGTAAAACCAGTTCCTTGGGTGAATGTTGTTTGGTACCCGCAATGTATACCAAAACATGCATTCAACATGTGGCTGATTATGCGTGGTAAATTGTTGACCCAAGACAAAATTCTGCAATGGAGCCCATCGAGAAGGAAAGATATGAATATGATGTGTTGTCCGTTGTGCATTGCTGATTTTGACTCACATAAACACCTCTTCTTCAAATGTCCTTATTCGGCCAAGGTTTGGTTAACTATTAGAGATCGAGCATATATGGAATCTGTTCCCCCTGTGTGGGATGCTATCGTAGACTGTCTCATTACCCGATCAAAATCTAAGTCTCTTTATAATGTAGTGGGTAGATTACTTGTTGCAGCGGCTTCCTATTTTGTTTGGCAAGAAAGGAATCAAAGATTGTTTGCTAATCATACCAGGCCACCAGATGTTCTATGTGACAATATTGTTTCTGTCATTCGTTTGAGACTCATGAAGTTAAGGTTCAGAAAGACTGCGAGAGTTACTTCCATTCTTAATACTTGGAAGGTGCATGGAGATTGCTTGTTTGCTTATGATTGATGCATAGTACTATCTCATTTGGATCCTAGGTCTACTTGTTTGTATTATAGGTAGACTTGATATATCTGGTATTTGTTTGCCATTGTATTTGTATTTCATTAGTGTCTATTTGGTTTACATATATAGGGGTTGTCCCATATATGAATTAGTGTGATACTTAATCACGCGACTTGTACTGTTAATTTGATGATTATATAAAAGTCAACGGGGTAACCTTTTACCTAAAAAAAACCCATCCGAATAAATAGATTATCGTCTAATTTATCCGCGACTTGAAGCCAACGGTGAGCCACATTGGTGACATTTTGTTCAGAAATTCTTCTAACATGAAAAACAGTGACGCTGGGAGGAACACGAACAAGGTTTATTTTATACGAAATAACCACGCCGAAACTGATACCGCCTCCACCCGTGATTTCCCCAAACAAATCTTCACCCATCGTTTCGCGGTTTAAAAGCTTTCCATCAACATCAACAAGTTCAGCATCGACGACGTTATCGACGGTTAAACCGTATTTTCTGATTTTCTCATCATATTTCCATATCCAGCGCCGCTGATATGTCCACCAACACCAACTGTAGGACAAACTCTTGCAGGAAAGCCATGAATATTACTTTATTCGGCTATTCTATAATAAACTTCACCTAGGGTTGCACCAGCTTGAACACATGCAGTTTCGTCTTCAATCAAGACATTAACTGACCTAAAATTAAACAAATCAAGAACAAAAAATGGGTCGTTGGATACATACGATAGACCTTCAAAGTCATGACCGCCACTTCGGGTTTTTATAAGTAGATTGTGTTTTTTGGCGCATAAAATGGAGGCTTGGACATGTGAAAGGTCTAATGCAGTGACGATTATCGCGGGTTTTGGGGTTGTCGATTCGTTGAAACGGAGGTTTCGGATGTAGGCTTGTAAGACGGAAGGGAAGGAAGAGTCGGATGGAGTGTAGATTGATGTAGTGATCGGAGTAGTAAGTTGTGGTGAGTTGATTTGGCATTGGATAAAGTTTTGTTCTGCATTGTTATTATTTGATGAAATTGCCATTGACTGGCCAAAGAGGAAGAGAAATAAGGTCAAGACATTGAAAGTATTCATCATTATGGTTACAAATTAATATATATATATATATATATATATATATATATATATATGTAATACATAAAATGAGATATGATGCATGTATATAAAACCAACTTGGTTGTATCAGTGGTTGGAGCTTATGCCTTTAGAAACAGATTTCATGAGTTCGATCATCATGCCCAGCAAGGTTGGAGGTCCTTTTCTACCTATGGTAGAACCTGGAAGCAGCCTCTCTACCTTGTTGGTAGGGGTAAGACTGTCTACATATCAACCTCCCCCATACACCGTCGAAGACGGTATTGGGACCCAAAACCCGTAGAAGACAGCATTGGGAGTTACTTTTTTAGATATGATGCATGTATATATATATATATATCTATATTATCTATATAAACAAACTATCCCCTCCAAAATTTAACACTCTGCCTTTAAAATCTCAAATTTACCCTTTTAATCTATACTCCTATCAACCACTTTATCCCTGAAATATCAAAATTACCCTTAAAAGAAAAACCTTAGGCATATCCCTTCCTTTCCTTGAAACAACAACGGCGGTTTGCACTTTCAGCCGGACTAAGAAACACTTGAGTTGAATCATACATTCATATAATAACACGGTACCGCTACTTAACCAACGTTTTTTTCCTATGCCCCGCCGCATCGCACGGGTACAAAGCTAGTATATATACAAACTAATTCTCATAAGTCATAATCAATTAACAACAAATGCATATTTGATAAGTACATATTTTTGAATCATAGAGTAATAGGGGAATTGAAATACTTTTGGCAAGTGGTGGAATGGGTGATCCCATAACACAAATTTTTAATATTAACCTAACGATATTTTAAGGTACTGATATATATTGCTTTAAAGATTTTTCATACTTTTTATAAGGATTTGCACTGTCATTAGTTTTCATTTTCTATTCATCAATTTCCGCTAAGCATATTTTAGGTTATAATGTCTTTTGTATTAATAAGCCAAGAGTTAAAGTTTAATACTAAGTCTAATAAGAAAATTGAATTTATAAACAATTAAAAAAAACTAATTTAACAAAGGGAAATGATTAATCATCCTAACCAAATAACTTAATAATCCTCCCAACGATGAGATGATGACATATGGAAAAATCAGGAAATAAGATTAGAAAAGAGAATTAGTGGATACATGTCACCTTCTTAATGTTTTAGGTTGATTATTAGGTTATTTGGTTAGGAAGATTTAACATTTTCTTTTAACAAAATAAATAAATTAAAAAGACACGTGTCGATCAAGAATTACGCTACATTTCATAACAAGAACATGCAAATCCTGTTTTAGTTTATTGGTAGATATTTATCAATCTATCCATGTCGGCAAATAATCTAAAAAATTGTGGAGGAAACAAGAAAAATTCGAAAAAATCTGATCAAACCCATAAACCCGACCAAATCGTCGGCCAACCTTCACTTTCCGATCAACTATTAGAGCTTAATTCATCATTCAGGTACATGTTAAGATCCACATCCCAAAAGCCAATTTCCTCTCAAGATTTCCTTCCCCATCATTCACAAAACACAAGTAAAATACCACGGCAACACTATCGCCACCTGCTGTCCCCGTAAAGAACGTTGTTGATCATGGGAATGCAGGGTTGTGATGGCTATGTGTGGAATACCAAAATAATAATAATAATAATAATAATAATAATAATAATAATAATAATAATAATAATAATAATAATAATAATAATAAGAAGAAGAAGAAGAAGAAGAAGAAGAAGAAGAATGGGGCAGTTGGGCAGCAAACCACCCCAAGGAGATTAAGGCTCAAGCAACTATCAATGATGAATTATTTGTTAATGTCCAAATTATGCCTTAAAAAGTTTTAAAGGAATTTAATTTCATTTTTTAGGGTGTTAGATTGCATTTAGATTTCATTATTGTTAGTATTTTCATTTAAGGTTAATTCTCTTGCATATAATACGAATATCATCTTTAAGTGTATGTGGAAATGAAATGTACGTAGTCTTACTTTTGCATAAGGTAAAGAGGCTAAATCTAGAAAGTTATACCTCTTTCTCAAAAGACATGATCTTTTCCATTTGATCCATATCGGGATTAAATAGTCATTCTCTTTCATATATATCATTACAATTCTTAATACCCGTATGATCAAGGTTGTATATAACATTTCGCGGTCACTCGACGGTCAAGGACCTTTAAAGTTAAATTTTATTTCGCGGCGTTATAACGGAAACAATAAAATATAAAGGAATTTATTTAAAAATATATATTAGCAAAATTTTAGCAAAATTAGTGAATAACTATAAAATTTACAATGATAATATACCTAAATTGAAGCAAAAACCAGATCTTAATAAAACAAATCAATAACCTGAAAAGTTAAAAAGCTTATTGTACAAAGATTCTGTATTACATATTATTATTAGTAGTTATTATATAAGAAAAGTACATTGTTACAGCTGTAAACCTCAAGTGCTCAACTTTGTGTATTATTTTAATATTAAATTAAATATATAGTACATTCATCAAAGCTTTGTCACCATCAAGGCTTTGTCAATATCTATTCTTCTCTTTATCTTCTACCAAAACGTCCATTTTCGTTTTTCTTTTTTTAAAAAGTCAAATTTTTTGTTTAAAAGTCAGTCCTTTATATGACTTTCTTGATCGTTATGACCGTTAAATCCTGTTAAATATCGTTATTTGACCGTTATTGACTGGGCCATTGAATTTACCCTACAATGCACTTAACGTAACGGTAGACCTCCGTTACCGTTATAACGGCCGTTAAGGCCGTTATTTACAACACTGCGTATGATATAAGGATTGATATATGTATCTCATTTTTTTTTATGTTCATAATTTTTAAATTTAATGTATTTATTTATTCTTTCTTTTATGTTTATGAAAATAAATCAAAAGATAAATTAGTTTATCCTTATCATTTAAAGGATAGTTAGATCACCATATTCCAATATGCAATGTAAATCTCTATTAAGAAATTGAATATCACCGACGAAATTTCCAACGATATTTTTTGGTCAGAAATTTTTCAAAGGTTTACCGACAAATTTCAAACAAGCAAAACATGAATAGAAAACGGTTACATTTGTGACAAATTTTCTATGAATTTACCACAAACTAATACTTAATATGCAATGTATATATCTACATTATAATTAGTTATAGTATAATTAAATCAACATATTCTAATATACAACGTATATATTGATGTGTCATATTTTATACCATTTCCCACGTGACTTTAGAACCAATTCTTCGTCATTTTGATAGTTTTATATCCAACTTTCGATGCTTTGAAGGTGTGTTGAGTGTTTTCAGGTTGGAAATTGATTAGACGAATGAATTGGTCGATGTTGATGAGTTAAGGAAGAAACGGGAGAAAGATTCGGGTGAAATCACGCGAAAGATGAAGAAAACGAAATCTGGAAGTTGTAACTGCCGTTAGCCCAGTAACGGCCGTTACATAGGTGGTTTGTGGTTTCTCCTGTAACTGGCAGTTAGGGAACTAACGGCCGTTAGTTATCAACTGAAGAGTAACGGCCGTTATCCCACTAACGGCCGTTAGACGCGTGTTTTGTACAAAGGATTAGTTAGGGTTCTGCACTTTGGACGAGGGGATAACACAATTTCATTAGTTTTCATATTGTTTGGAATACTTTGGAGCAAACAAGTGATTAGGGTTTCACTTATTTTCAGCTTGGGATTGTAATCATCATTGCTACCGGATTATCGTCATTCATTTGGTATAATATGATTTCCTTTCTATTTGTTTGTTCTTGTGTTTTTAATATGAATAGCTAAATCTTTAGCACCCGCTTGGATAGTAAGCATGTCATAGGGTCGAATTGATGTTGCTTGTGAATGTTGAACAAGGTTTATATGTTTAATCGAAGATCCACATTTATTTGGATTTAAATATCGTTTTTCAACTTTTATATTTATTGATTGATAATTGTAATTAGAAGTTCGGGAGAAATCTATGTCATTGTCAATTGATTTATGAAATGGTTAATCGGTCTATAATTAACCTGAAATCGTTGGAGTTCGGGAGAAATCAACGATAAAGATTAAAAACAATTAAATTCATTTTGAATGTGTAGACGTCTATGATAGAGGGATCTGATTAGGCGAATAAGCAGTTCGGGAGAAAGCTTTCAAAAGATTAAATCATAAAATCAACTCAGGAATTTAATGCTTAACTGTTTAGAGTAGAAGTTAAGTGCGGGAGCAATAATTATGTTTTGAGCAGTTAAAGTTTCAAGTATAACGGGAGTTCATCTTGTCTACTTTTTGAGTCGTTCAACAAATGCAAGTAATATTTAGACCCGATGATTGGCATGTGAGCTGATCCAAGTAGGTGTTCATTTTTAAATCTGTCTTAAGATTGAACCAATTAAATACTCTTTGCGATTAATCCTACGGGATTACTGACTTTCTTCACTAACTGTGCAACGTGACAATTCGGTCACACAACCCCCCTTTTTATCTGAATCATTTTATTGTAACAATTGCTTATTAAGTCCTTGTGTTCGACCTCGGTTTACCAAGTCAACTATATTGCATACGAACGGGTTCACTGCCCGCAAGTGTGTAGTAGTCAGTAGCTAGGTATTTCGTGTTCATAAATTTAAGACTGGAAAATACACATCATATATTTATATGTGTAAATTGAAATTATCAACTTAAATATATGATGATTTAATTATAGATTTGTTCTTAAGTGTATACGAGAGCAAGTAACCGCACGTTGCGGCGGTGAGATAGTGAGAGTGATAGGTCATAGAGTATGATATATCACAAGAGGTGATATGTCATAGGGTGTCATAGCCAAATGTCTTAGCCATACGAGCTCCGATCTCGGATTTAAAAATTCGTCGAAAGTATATCGAATGACATCTCTAATGAAAGAGCATGAAATTTTAAGAACACCTATATTATTTTTATAATCTATCGATGTACGGTTTTTGAGATAAAAGATCTTGAAAGAATTAGAAGAATCAAATGATTTATGGAAGAGAGAGAAAATTGTAGACATTGATGTATGATACATTATATATTATCATGTGTACATTATTGAAATTGAAAGTTAAAACCTTATTTGCTTTATAATATAGTATAGAGAAACAATAGCTAGAATAGTTTCCGTGAAATGGAGTGATGGTTGACGACGGGTGACAGCAATGACGACGAAAAAAGTTGTAACGTATCGTTATTAATGTAAAAATATTGAAAGTAAAAGGGGATATTGTAGTTATTTTAAGACTTGAGGATATATGTTGTAAATAATATCATTATGTGTATTATAAAGAGAAATATTTAAATCGGAAAATAAAACGAGAGATGTAATTTTGGTAGATAGGGGTTGAAAATTATTTTGGAGGTTTTTTGGGTGAATGTAATGTGTGCATAGAGGATGTGTTGAAAGGTAAAGATATTTTGGATTTTTTTAGGATAAAAAAAATGAAAACGAGAATGATAGTTTGCTTTATAAAACTGTAAAAAAAAAATATGATACTTATTATTACTTTAATAAGCGGTTAGAATTTTTAAGCTGATAGGATTAATTTATATGGGTTTTGTTAAAAGAAAATTTAAGAGCTTTTGTTATGGTTTATTAAATAGTTATATACTTACAATAAAATTCAAAGATAAACCTTTAATATATAAAGATACAAGCTTTTTATACACATTAAAAAAGCCCTAAGGGCTTGGCAATATACTTTTGGTAACAAAAATCATAATAAGAGTTTAGTTCCATTAGGTTGGGTATGTCTATCATTTAAATAATAATTTTAATTAACCAACATAGGTTAGCCAGAGGTATTTTTTAAATCCATTATGTAGCCTCAGAGTGAGTTTTTTTCTAAGGTCACGGGTTTGGGTCTTGGGTTTCTCATCTGAAGGAATTTTTATAAGAAAAAGGTTGGAAATTGGTATCAACATGTCTGAATAGAAATCTAACTTAAAAAAATAATAATGATAATTTTACTTATACACGGTATTTAGAAAATAATAGAATTTTTAAAATCTATTATATTAATAAAGAAAGATTGTGATGACATAAAATTTTTTAAAAGTTGTATTACCACACATCCTTTTAATTTAATTATGACATCATCATATTTTTTATTTAATATTCAAAATATCTTTTATTTTATTTAATATGTATCATTAATATAGATTTTTATTAAATGTCCACATTATTATGTAAGATTTTAGTCATCTTATTTTATTTTATTTTATTTTTTTGTTATAGTAGGTCGAAAACTATAGTGTTTTTTTTCTTCATGAATAATGTTTTATTTTTTTCTTTTTTGTCAACCGAATGTGTTTTGACGTGTGTCCACAACTACACAACTATTGTTTCCGTGTAATTTCGTTTTTTACATAATAACTTATCACAACTTTTCAACTTATTTAACGTTGTTATTATACATTTTAATATGATAACATATTTTAAAGCTACCAAGATATCATTCGGTCTATTTACAAAGTGTTATCAATCAACTCGGGTTGATTAACTAGTATACTTCAAAAAAAAAAACGTATGGATTAAACATACTAAATATTAGAGTGCTGATAGAGATGCCTAATAAATAGGCCTACAAAAAGACCTAACCAATATATTATGCTGTCATTCCAAAATTAAAATCTTATATAATTTATTTCCAATAAAACCCTCCATAAAATTACTTAACAATTTACTATCTATTTTTGCAACTTTATATCCCTCTCGGCTTCTCCTTCCTGCCCACCAGTCCACCACCACACTCAACCCCAAAACACCAATAAACACCATCCATATTTCTCCATGTCTCCACTCTCCACAAATTTCTACAGTACTATTAATAACGAGACTCAACCGTCAATTTCTCTTTCAAATCTGCAACAAATTCCCAATATCCATAGAAAACCCAATTACATATTTTACACATTTATACAAACCGATTACTTTAATCATAACACCCATGGTTGTATGATTGTTGGAATGGAAAAAAGCTAACTGTTTTTTTCTTAATTCGTTTCATTTAATTACACACCCGCCCCTTGTATCAACGTTGGAATCGATCAAGTAGTAGATATGATGGTAACTTTAATCTTTAGGGTCAATGGTATTATGATAAAGAAGAGAGAAAAATTTATCAAATTGTTATTTACTACTTTATAGAACATAAATTCTTATTTACTTAATTATAAATCAAGGGTATAAAAGGAATACTATATAAAAAGTTAAAATAAGCTTCACAGGTGTCATTAGTTAAGTGGTTAGGTTATTTTTTAGGCTTATTATTTAGGTCTCTTAATCATTTTTGTAAATCTATATATATAATAAAAGAAGATTGTTTTTTATAAGTATTTTTAGAAAATTTTTGATGTGACAAATCCATATTTCATCTTAAAAAACTTTTTATCTAATTATGATGTCATATATAAATAAAATAGGAAATAACACCTTACATGCTTAATGAAAATATTAATCATTTATTTAAAGAAAATAACCCTTTACATATTTAATGAAAATATTGATCATTTATTTAAAGAATAAAAATTCTCTCTTATATAATATTACAAATAAAATGTCTTTTAATTTATTTAATTGATTTATTAACTTATATAATTATTGTGTTAGTTATATTATTAGATTTATATCAAATTATAATATTTTAAAAATAAAATTACATAAAATTTTATATTATATTTTATAATTTTAAAATTTTAATTAAGTTGAACCACTGGTATTATGTTTACATTGAAATGAAGTTAGTTGCTGAAACTGGGGAGAATTGATATGCCCGGAGAAAATAGAAAGAAGCTCCGGCGAAAGAGAGAGAGAGAAAAGTAGGTTTCAAAAAGGGTGGTTGCCACGTTACTCTCTCTCTCTTTTGCCCATCATTCTATCTGTATCCATCCATCCATCCATCCATCCATCTGGATTGAATGAATGAATGATGTTTGAGCTCATGATATCCCCCCATTTTAACATAATAATCAACAACCCTTTTTTTTAACAGGAAAATGATTAATTATGGTATGATTGATTGATTATTTACCTTTCGGAGAATGGGGTGTTTGTTATAGCTTATTTTATTTAATAGCTTTGCTTTTTTTTTTTTTTACTATACAGTAAAACCTCTATAAATTAATATATCTGAAAGGCGATGATGATGATGATGATACATATCTTTCTGCATTTTTTTTTCCGGGCATATTAAGATAAGATTTCGGATTTTGGGTTGAAATTCGGGCCGTATCTTGGCGGGGCAAACACCCCCGTATTAGTAATTATTATAGTGTTGGTGTTTGCAGCCATGGCGGTATTTCTGATCCCCTTTATTCCGTTTTCGCATATATATGCAGATCTGAGCCTAATATATGATCCCCAAATTATGATCTTTATTTCTTCTTTATTATTTTATTTTTATTAATAAAAGAGAGTTGCCCATATCGGAAAAGCTTGCTTTATTATTGTAAGTGTGTTATCTGGATCTCGAGTCACTATGATTTGTTTTGCTTGTGATCAAAAAAGTTTATAATGCTTGTTATATGATTATATTGAACATTATATTTACTGCTTTCTTGGGTAACCTTAACATGGAATGCCTCATTTTATGTCCTCCCGGAACTAAAGACTAGTTATATGTGATGTCAACACCTCATACGAAACGAATTATAACAACAACGGTATGCAATCCCGGCATTAGTAGGGTATGGGGAGGTATGATGTAGACAGTCTTACCCCTATCCAAAGGTAGAGAGACTGCTTCAGAAATACCTCCGGCCTAAGGCTTTATCCTTGAAAAAATTGTGGCTACATACCAAACAAATTGAGGCTATTAATTTCATTAGAGATTGTAAAGAAACTTGTTTTCTTGCCCCCCTCTACTTACAAAGTTTGATATTGATTTTTATATGGAATATACAGTTTTTTAAAAGATGTTATTGACAGCCTCATTAGCAAAATCCATGTTCTTATCAGAGTAAATTACATGAATGGTTCCTTATGGTTTTAAGTCCCACATAATTATTATAAAGTGCTGGAATCTTACTCTTATGGTTTTAAATAATGATGAATTTCGAAAAGTTTGAGTGAATTGGAGTGAAGTTGAGATTATCTGTATCTTGGCAGGGTAACTCACTCGTTTGGATGGTTAAGTGTGCTTTCTCATTGCAACCAGTGAGTAAGTTTGCAGCCATGGCGGATTGATCTTCTTTGTCTCATTGTTTATATATCTATCTTTCTTTTAGAACAACATACTATCCTACTCCTACTCCTAAGTCACAGGAATGGTTGGGATTAAACCAAGACTTCTAGAAAACCCTCCAATAATCCACCCACATACATGTGAGAAGTGAGACTCGAAACCTGGTGGATCTTCTCAAGGTCAAAGATCTTACCAATGGGTTACCAACCCCATTGGCACATATCTATCTATCTGAGCCTCGTACATGGTTTTATCTTTTTCTATTTATGATCTGTTGTTTACCTCTTTATTATACATGTTTCATTTCTGAGCCAATGATTTCACTTTCCCTGTCATGTTAAATGATAAACATGGTTTTGAGTCTGGCACCTTATTTACCATGAAACTGTGAAGGCGATGATGATACTTTTCTGTATTTGATACTTTTTTCTGAAAAGGACATGATGCGTGATCTTGGGTGAAATACGGCTTGTATCTTGGCAGGGCAAACACCTAAACTTTTACTGTGTTTGCAGCCATGGCGGTGCCTGATCCACTTCATCGCAACCAAATTCTTGCAGATCTGAGCTTTCTAACTTTAAATAACATTACATTATGCTGCATTTTTGGGTTCAGAAAAGAATGTGAATTCAGAGGTACGAGCCTATAGAACAGATCCTGTTCGAGTAAAGTCGTAAAGAATGTGGATTTTTTATAAAAAGATTGTAACCCCCAATGCCGTCCTCCACGGGTTTTGGGTCCCAAAATACCTTGACGGTATAGGGGGTAAGTTGAGATGTAGACAACCTTACCTCTACCTAGGAAGGGAGGCTGCTCCAGGTTCTATTTAAATGATAGAAAGGACCTCCGGCCTTAGCATGGGGTGAGGATTGAACCCTTGTCCTTTGTCTCCGAAAGCATGGGTGTTAACAACTTAATTCAACCATGCTACTTTGTGATATCTATATCTAAATGTATATTAAATGTTTATATAACATGTCTTGAAATCTTTTAACAATGTGAATTCTATTATTTCTATATCCGAATGTATATTTGATTATACTTTGGGTTTAGTCCTGCATCCTCAAGAATTTAATAGTAGACTTGGAGTCATAAAGAAGATGGCCACATACATATTAACTTGTAAATAAATGGGGGACAATCCATATGCTGGGAAAAATAGAAGGAAGCTTAGGCGAAAGAGAGAAGGTAGCTTTTAAAAAGGGTGGTTGCCACATCATCTCTCTTTTGCCAATCATCTATCTAAAAAAAAGGGGTAATTGGATGGAAACCCTTGATTCCATTTACCAATTGGTACCCCACTAATCCCCCAGCCACACTCCAGGTTAATCCCAACCACTTAATAATCTCCTGGTTATCTCAGGTTTGCCTTTGGCAAGACTCGAACCCAAGACCTCCCCTGGAAAGTGGCGGCTGGTGGACACTGGGCTATTATCCAATGGTTTCATCTATCTATCTATCTTAATGGATGATGCTGAATGATGTTTGAGCTCATGATTTTCTTCCTTCCCCCACATGGTTTTATCTTATTTTATTTATGATCTGTTGTTTACCGCTGCATAATACATGTTTCATTTCTGAGCCAATGATTTCACTTTCCCTGTTATGTTAACTGATAAACATTGGTCTGGAGTCTGGTACCTTATATACCATAAAACTGTTAAGGCGATGATGATATCTTTCTGCATTTGATACCTTTTTCTGGAAAATTTCGGCCAAATCTTGGCAGGGCAAACACCAAACCTGTTATTGTGTTTGCAGCCATGGCGGTGTCTGATCCACTTTATCGCTACCAAATTCTTGCAGACTGAGCTTTCTGACTTTAAATTACATTACATTATGCTGCATTCTCGGATTCAGAAAAGAATGTGAATTCAGAGGTACGAGCCTATAGAACAGATCCTGTTCAACTAAGGTCGTAAAGAATGTGAATTTTATATCTGAATGTATATTAAATGTATACATAACATGTCTTGAAAGAATGTGGGTTCTATATCTGATGTATATTAGCTTATACTTTGGGTATAGACCTGCATCCTCAAGAATTTAATAGTAGACCTGGAGTCATGAATCACACAAAGTCTTTCAAGAGAAGATAATGGGGGACAATCAATATGCTTGAAAAAGATAGAAAGAACCTAAGGCTAAAGAGAGAAGGTAGATTTCAAATAGGGTGGTTGCCGTGTTATCTCTCTTTGCTAATCATCTGTGTATCTATGTATCTACCTATCTTTATGGTATGGATGATGCTTAATGATGTTTGAGCTCATGATTTCGTTCCTTCCTCCCATTTATTCAAAATGATCATCAACCCTTTTAAAATTAATAAGCAGAAAGATATATGAAATGATTTATATATCCTTTTGAAAGGGTTGTTTGGTTAAACTTATTATAATAGCTTGCTTTTAGTAATGAAAACTAAATGTGAAAGGTGCGATGATGATGATGATACATATCTTTCTGCATGTTAGCGTCTTTTTTTTTTCCTGTAGGTATATATTGGAAAATCGAATATGCAGTTGACTGCAAAGTTCATAGATGCAATCACACACACATATCATATAGATGATAGATATATTACAAAAATGCCCCCTTGTTTTTCAAGGTAACTTCATCGAGAAATGATGCAGTTAACTGCATCCAATCTAAGCCCATATTGTTATGGAATTTCAAATTTTGGGATGAACTTCGGGCCATATCTTGGCGGGGCAAACCACTATCCGAATTGTTGGTGTTTGCAGCCCATGTTGGTGTTTCTGATCCCCTTATTTACGGTTTCACACACACACACACACACACACATATACGCATATTGGCAGATCAGACTATCTGAGCCTATGACTCCCAAGTTATAATGTGTTGTCCCGAGTCTCAGTATTGTTGACTGTTTGCTGATAAACATGATCTGGAATCTGGCGCCTTATTCATCATATAACTGTGAAGGCGATGATGATATTATTCTGCATTTGATTCTTTTTCTGAACAGGACATATGATACCTGTTCTTGTTCCCAGGTGAAATTCAGCCCGTATCTTGGCAGGGCAAACACCTAAACTTTTATTGTGTTTGCAGTCATGGCGGTGCCTGATCCACAATATTGCTACCAAATTCTTGCAGATCTGAGCCTTCTAACTTTAAATTACACTACATTACATTACGTTGCATTCTCGAGTTTAAAAAAAAGAAGGTAAACTTCTTTGCTTTTCATGGTGAACGATATCTACCCAGGTGAAGTAAGCAATTAATTTCAGAAAGGATCTAAATAATGGATTTAAGTCCATATATTAGAGTTAATTACAAATGTTGTCCCTGTGATTTGGTCATTTTTGCACTATCCGTTCCTTTACTACGAGACTGTGATGATGATCTCATCGAGTTTGAGGAGTCGAACAAAGCTTGAAATAATCCTTTTCTTGGCTGGGCAAACTTATTTGGAAGGTGATGTGATGAAAGTAACTAGTCACTTGATCACATTGCTACCGATAGCATTGCAGCCATGGCGATTAGTCATCTTTGTTTGATTGTTTATATCTCTATCTGAGTCTCAAAATATATTATCCTAACTCGTCCCTTTTTTACAATATTTCACTTTTCTCTAAACCCCAGTTCACTTCTTTTATTTATTTTTCTTTTAAGTCATCTTTTACTTTCATTCATGAGTTATTAAAGGTTGATTGGATTTTATAGGTGCTTAAAACGAGATCTTCTAGCTCAAATTGATCTGGTAGGAAAGGAGGTTTGGGCGTTTTATTGGTTAAGTTGGGCCAGATCTTGGCAGGGTAAGCTGAACTTCGCAGCAGCCATGACGGTGCCTCGTCCCCCTTTTCCTAATCATTCCAGGTTTGTATATCTGACCCTGCCAATTCATATTACACTGTCTTAAAGTTTTGGGCTTTGGGCGCAATCTATAGTTGGCCACTCAGACGAAATGCACAATTTTTGGGAGGGAACGGCAAATGGTTGAGGTTTTTTTTTTTTTTTGTTGGGGGGGTATTCTCTCAGCTCAAATTTGAGATTATCCACATCTTTACTCAAACGAAATGCAGCAAATTCGAGATTATCCACATCTTTACTGGACAATTCCCGATGGTGGCATGGAAGTAAAAGCTCATTTTTTTCTCTCGTATTGTAGGCAATAGATTTGCAACCATATAGGTTATCCATTGTGTTCAAATTTTGTACACATTTGATGCTCATTTTTTTTGTCCTTATAAAACAAATGTTTGATCTCTCGCTTTTTTTCCTTACATATTTTTACTTTTGGAGCTGAAAAAGATTCAAATGGAGGTTAACTATATGAATTCGAGAATACTAAATGTGGTTTGATACTGTATAATCAATAGAATGGAAACAAAGGAGAGTGAGAAAAAGTTGTTTTGATACCAATGGTTTTCATCCTTTTGTTATTGAGTATATAGACTTTCATTAGGAATAATGAGTATCATCATGTCAGTGTGCTCATTCCCCAACATCTATATGAGGATTATGTATATGCAACATTGAATTTGTCCTTTCTGGGTAGTATTCCTTTTTTTTTTTGAACTATTTCTGGGTAGTATACTAGTATTGCTGTTGTCTATTTTCCGGGGTTAGTCGAGCAGACTAGAGTAGATAGTACTGAATGTAGGATTTGGATTCTTCGTTCTTTTTTTTAGTTAAGATTTTGAAGTTATTATTGTACAATTAAGTTTTAATGGTTGGAATCTCTAGTTCATTTGATTCATAACTGAAGCCAATTTTCATGCTTTGATTTTCTATTTTAAACCTTGAATGCCATTATATACCAAACATACTTCCTATAGAAGTGTTTCTTTGCAGCATTGCCTTTCCATTCCTCCAGTGCTTCTGTTCTAGCAAAATAAGCATTCATATATACTACTATATAAAGCATCAACCTCTCCCTCTTTTCTCAAATTACAACTTTGAACTACCAAAAATAACCACCTTTTTTATTCACTAATTCAAACATCTCTACCTAATATACATATAATACCCTTAATGAAATAATTTACAATATAAACCCCTCAACCCTTAAAATAACTACCACCTTTAACATCAATTACTTTAACATGCACCATCATTGCCGCCTCCACCACCCGTCACCGCTACCGCTTTCGACACCATCGCCGCGGCCACACGTCGCCACCACCATCGTCGCTGCATTGCGTGGGCATATGACTCGTTCCCCTAAAATGAGAATCATCCTCCATCCACTACCCCTTCTCTTTGTGCCCAAAATACTGTTCACCCGGTTTATGAGTCCATCTGATTTCCTTATCCAGTCTCATGAGAAACAAGCTCAGCAGGCCATACATTAAAATGGCCATCATATCATGAGCTTGTTATTTCTTTACCCATTCATTCCTCACGTCTATTTCCCATATATGCTTTTGCTTTGTTTTTTTAAAACATATCAATTTAATTTTCAGAACGTCAATAATCTGCTTGAGAGCTTGTTACCATGGTCTCTCCCGACGTTCTGAAAAAGTGTTAAATTCCTCTCCTTCCAAATGAAGCAAACAGAGGCAACACAAACCAGCCTTTGAAGCACACTCCAGATGCTATTAGCATTATTATATTTTTCGTCACCATGCATTGTACACTTTCATACCAAGTGTTTGATGCATCATTTATGCTCTGTCATGACCTTCAGTATGACCCCTACCTCCCTTCGATATTGCATTTAACTAATAAAATGATTGAGGTATCCATTACCATTATACATCACCACGGAAATACTATCTTCATGAACGGTGAACTTTGAATGATTGTTTTAGTTTATATGTGCGCTTAAGATTATAAGATGTCTTTAAGTGTTATATTTGTTAAGAAACATCTATAGTATTATTTGTATGGTTTAATTTAAAGTCATTCCAATTTTTTTATGTGTATGGAGATCAAATTCGCGTCTTTTAAGTGGACTCAACTCAATTGCACCTCAAAATGTGGATATTCACAATTTAAAACGGGTACTGGTTGGGGTACACTTTTTGCACAGGTGGTTTTGGATAGATACACACTCCGTAGAAAACTTATTGGCCTAGTGAATACTCAATTACTCAAACCTTTTAATGTCCTTGAAATAAATTTTTTTGTGGATTTATGTTAAATTTATAATTGACTAATTGTTAGTGTGATATCTGATCAATGTAATGGTTTTTTTGATATCGAGGTTTAATGCATCTTGTTGAGCTACTTTCTCAGTTCAATCTACAATAGTTGGTGTCAGTGTGTTGCATTTTTGATCTATGCTATCTGTAAAACATTTAATCCCTAATTTCTTGCTTTCTAGTTGCGTGATTTTCAGTCAAGTTACTATGGATGTTATATGATATTATAAACTCGCGTTTAGAGCAAAGTGTATACTTTTTGTGGTAAAAGGGCATAAAGCCATATACCATAGGTATTTCGCTTGTGTCTTTAGTAGGCTTGTAAAGGTTGCATATGTTATGACATAGGTAAAACAGTAAAAAAAAAAATTGCTATTTATTGCTATACCCTATTAGATCATCATAATTGATGAATGTTCTTGCAGGTGGTGTCCCTTTGTCTGTGAATCCAAAGAACATTTTTGTTTGCCTCAATGCCCGTGATCATCTACGTTATGGGGTTGTTTACTTGGATGATAGTATGTTTTGTGGGTGATACCTGCCACTTTGAATATGGTATAGCTGGTAAGCCATATACCATCGTCACAAAGATACACCTGCTGGTGAGAGTTTCTAATTTTGAGATGTTTTATTAGGTCATCCTGATACAGTAATCGAATCATTCACGGGATGTGTGGATTATAGTTGCATTCAGAGTGTTATTTTTGTTTGTGGTTGCTCAGCGCAATTTGAGCTGTGAATATCAAATAGAAGGGTGTGGTTTCATGTTGCAAGTGCAAATGTGGTTTTTGTTTTTCGAGGAGGAAGCAGATCTCCCGTCAAGTGATGCTAGTTGGTTTTTTAGTTATTGCACGGTTTTGTTTTCCGATTCAATTTGTAATTGAGGATTTTTAACATTAAGTTTGACTTTTGTTACCATTTAGTTCGATTTTTTTGTATCTTGTGTGACATCCATCTATAGATTTCTGCATTCTCCAATTGATTAGCTAGTGTATTCAGCAATTGCTCTATCAAGAAAAAGAAACACTTCATGTTCATAAAACAAAAACACAATGATTATGAAAGCAATATATTCCGAAAACTTGATCCCTAAGAATATATAAGTTAACAATTCCAAATGAATCTCCCAAACAAAGTTCAATGAGAACGTAGGATGAAACACTACTTTAACGATGCTCACATTTACTTCAACCACCATATTGATTGGAGATAAGTAGCGAGAAGAATTTTTAGTAAGCATCTTTCCTTCACATTTTAAAAGGTTTGGAGTCATAAATCCTATCATCATTTATCATCAAAAATGTATGGTCTTGTACATGTAAATATTTGCAAATGGAAGAACAAATAGGGAGTTGAGTCACTTTTTTTTCTTCTTCTCCTTTTTTTTTTTCTATGTATACGAATTATACATGTATACATGAATAAGCCTCCACCTCAATATATTAGAAGATTGGTCATTGAAGAATTGTCCAAAATGAAAGATTTATGGGCTGCCAAGAATTTTGAGATGCATTGGTCATTGAAGGATTGTCAAACCCCATGAAAAGTCGATACATAAAAAGTGTTGGAGGGTCACTCAATCATACTCAAAGTAATTATGTTATATTATTTTTGGATTTGAAATGCTTTTTATGTTAGAAACGTAGAAATGAGCAAAAAACAAACTTGAAAAACGAAAAAAATAAACCACTAAAACCAAAATCCAAACGCAACCAATTAATTTGATTTTTGTTTTCTTAAAACCAAACGGATAAGTTCGGGTTTCAGTTTCATATACAAAAAGAAAAAAATGATAGAAAATCGAACCGAACCGAACAATATTTTCATTTATTTATATATTTATATCAAATTACATTTGCAATCTTGACTTTTAGTTATTAAATATATTGAAACTTTTGCTTTTTTAACATACAAATCAATATGAATGTATGTGTTAGATGAAAATGCATAACAAAATTAGTTTCTTTTATAAGAAAATTATAAAAATTTTGACACCTAAAAGATAAACGGTAATTAGATCATAGAAAGCAACCCTATATTTCGGTTTCTATATCATATTTTTTTTCTTAACAATCGAAAGTTAAATTTATAACATAACAAACAAAAAGGTAAAAAAAAAAAATGGAAACCGACAAACCGGACCAAAACAAAACGGAATCCGGTTTTTTGGTTTTATACAAACAAAACAAGTTGGTTCAGATTTTGACCAAAATCGGCGCATGCTCACCTTTGTTCAAAAGACATTGACACTAGGGGTTTTTGCGGTTTGGTTTTTACCCGGTTAAACTGTAAACAGAACCGTTTAAAAAATCGAAAAAAACCAAACTGCTTTTGAATTTGATTTTGAGTTTGGTTTGTAACCGACCCCGTATTATATATTTGGTTTTTGGTTTGGTTATAAGTATAGGATAATGAATTTGGTTAAACCGAAAAAAACATAACTTATATTACTAGTACTAGATTTTAGACACGTTTCCAACACTGGACACGAGATTCACGATATTATTAATATTAGATCTTCATACATTTAAGTCATAAAAGCTTATAATTTTGAAGATATAGGGTTCTAAGTGTTATAAATTGCAAGTTGTAGTACAATAATCATATGCTCGTCACTGTCATTATTAGCCGAGACATATTGATGAAATTGCTTGTCGTATCCATTCCATAAGGCACATGTTATAATAATTTCTCTATTATATAACTTTTTGAAACCAGTTGTACTCATAATGTGGTATTATTATGAAAAATAATTAAGAATTAAAATATAAACATACTTTTGATCATGTATTTAACATTCAAGTATATGTATTTGATCATGATGCGGACTCATAACACGCATAGGTTTATTTTCAATCACCTGTCCTATGATAATTAGATAAAAGTTAAGATTGTTTTCATACTCCTTGATAACAATTATGTTTCTTGATTTGAGTGACAATTGTAACTTTAAACATTATTATACGCAAACCTAATATACATAAAAGAGAAAACTATATACCTTTTTGAATGGAGTTCATGTTGACTTCGATTTAGTATTCAAGTAACCATTTATTGTAAATCGTGTTTTGTCTTGTGATTGTCTCATGTTTTGTGATTCCTATTGTGTTTAAGACAAAGATGTTATATATCGCCATCTGTTATTATGTTTGAGATATGTATCTAGAGTTCAAATTGTGTTTATATTAAATATTAAACTAAATATTAATATTTATAATTTATAAAAATCTAATCTAATATTTGTTAATAAGTCAGTAGGGTTTAAAATATTTTTTTGTAGACAATATTTAGTATATTAAAACTTTTTTTAAAGTTGTAAATTTTAAAAATCTTTCTCAAGTTGATGGTTAAAATTAAATATAAATTAAGTATTCAGGGCTAAATAGTGTAAATTATTGATGAAAAACAAAAAAAATGTAAATTAATGAGACTTTTTCTATAAAATAATATAAATACCAATATAATAATATATTTGGATAATGATTATTAGGAATTTTAATTTATAGTTAATCTAAATGATGACATAAGCGAAAGTAAATTTGATGAAATTGAGCGATTTGATTGGTTAATAAGTCATTAGTTCAACTGTTTTATAGTATATATTAAGATTAAGATTAAGATTATGTATCATTAAAAATATTTAGTACATTTTTTTTGTATGAATAATTATTAATGTATTTTTTTTTACTTTATATGTCTATTTGTTTATTATATTAACTTATTCTAGAAATTAGAAATATTCAATTGACGAATAATGAAGAACTTGATGAATTTTTTTAATAATGATGACAAATAAGAGTTTAGCTATTTTAGTTATGTTACGAATTTATCCATCTTGTACTTGAAGTCTAAACTTACTACTTTGATGAAAATTGAAATTATAAACTTATTTCGGTTGAACACAACTTAGACAATAAAAAAAATAAGTGTATTTGGTTTTTTAGGTTTTAAACCGAAACTAAAATCGAACCGAATTCTAATTTGGTTTTCAATTTTGAATTAGGTTTTGATTCGATTTTAGCTTAGAAAAATAAAATTAAAAAATTGAAAAACCCGAAAAAAAAAACCGAATAATCGAAAACCGAACCGATGAACACGCATAATTGACATCAATATTCTTAAGTTACCATCTTACCCATAGTTACAAGATTCGCTGAACACCCCGCGAATTCCGTTCTTGGTTCGTCGATCCGGATCGCGATACGATTCGCGAACCCATTTGCAATCCAAAGACAAAAAACACCGAACTGGTAGAGGGTAATTCGACGACCGCAAATGGGTGTGGTTCAACAAATTCGATAGAAAAAATTCGTGTATTGGAAAAATTGGGTTCCGGTGAATTATGTTTGGGTTTGGTGAATTTAATTTAATTAGTAGTTAAATATTCCAATTATCAAAGTAATAAATTAAATGCTTGTCTAATGAGGAGCAAACTTCCTATTTTCTAATTCTGTGAGACATTTAATTGTTTTTTTTAACAAAGGATGAAGTAATTTTAAGTATTTGTCTTAATTTAGGTAGTTGTTTGAAGCCGTAAAGTTTAAAAACTTGTACTTCTATTTTTGAAATATTGAAAATGTTTGGAATTTAGAAAATTCAATATTTGAATTTATTATTGTATTTTTAAATTGGGGTCACTGAACCGAAGCGAACCAAAATGAGACTGCCCCTTACGAACCAGATTCGTGGGACCTCGCGAATTGCGATACCATATCACGAACCCTAACTGAAGCGAACCGCGAATCAGGTGACACTGGTCTTACCATTGTAATTGGGGGTGCCAAAAATGTAAGAAGCAATTAAAATAAGGTTAAAAACGGAAATGAATAGATTTCTATAAAATTGTAATCGGTCCAAAGTGGAGTCAAAATGGGGGCACACATATGCTCGGAAAATAACGGAATGAGGCTCCGGCGAGAGAGATAGAGAAAAAAAGAGGGTTGGTTTCAAAAGGGTGGTTGCCCCCTCGCTCTGTCACTCTTTCTTGCCACTTTCACGATACGTTGTCGTTTCATGTTTGAGCCAATGATTTCTATTTAACTCCCCCATTAATTAATCAATCAATCAACAACCCTTCAAATAACAGAAACCAATAATATATATATATATAGGGAAAATGTTATACGAGTATAATACTATCTGGCTGGCTGGTTGTTGAATGTATATTAGTGGCGATGATGATACTTATCTGCAATATCTTTCCGAGCATAAATCGGATAACGGGTGAATTCGGGCCGTATCTTGGCGGGGCAAACACCCCCATTTTTTGGATTATTATTTTTATTATTATAGTGTTGGTGTTTGCAGCCCATGGCGGTATTTCTGATCCCCTTTTTTCCGGTTTCAATTATATTTGCAGATCTGAGCCTACATTTAAAGTTAATTTCATTACATGCGCCTGAAATATGTCATATTATCAAGTTTGATACCTTTGTTTTTTTTTTGTTTCATTACATCCCCGATGGTTGACTGACTGTATGTTTTGATTGTAAACAAAAATCCACTCGTACATATGAAATTTGATATAGTAGTATCATTTTTTGTGGTTAAGTGTATAGCGATGAAAAAGAGGGCGTGATGATGATTATGATAAACTTGATGCAAGTGGATTAGAGATAAGTTGAGATTTATCTGCATCTTGGCGGGGCAGATTTAATAGTAATATCTATCTGGATGGTAATGCGAAACTAGTTGTTTTTCACATTGCAACCAGAAAGTGAATTTGCAGCCATGGCGGATTTATCCTCTTTGTTCCATTGTTTACATATCTATATCTATCTGAGCCTCATAATTATTTATCCTATTTTCACATATGGGAATGGTATGGATTTGACGGGCGTTAACGGTTGGATACAGTACGGGCGTAGCCCTTAACTCTAAGGACTAAGCCCTTAGAGATGGTTTTTTAGTGGTTCTCACGGTTCTCACCATTATTTTGGTTCTCACTTGATCACTTCACTATATATATATAGGGGTGGGTTATTTGTAGTACATGTACTTTTTATAGTACATGTGTAACATGTGTAACTTAACTTACACACTTCTTCTTCCTTGTATCTCCGACCACCGCCATGATCATCTCCGACCACCGCCATGATACTCCGGCGACAGCGACCACTCCGGCGAGAGTTACACATGTGTAACTACAACTTACACATGTGTAAGTTAACTTTCCGGCGAGAATCAGGTTTGTTTTCGGGTGGATACGGTACGGGCCAGAGGCCCTTATCCGTTCTAAACTTAACCGTCAAAGGGACACATATGGGAATCGTACGGATTTGATGGGCGGCGATCCAAGAGATGGTGGCAGTGTGCTACGGTGCGGGCTCCGCCCTTGCTACTGGCGTCGTCGCCGTCGCTGGGTGGTCGGAAATGATGGTGGCCGGTGGTGGTTGTCTCGCGAAGGAAAAAACTTAGAAATTTTAAACGCTAAAATGCTATAAAAAAAAGTTGTACTTACACATGTGTAAGTTAGTTACACATGTGTGAGTCTCGCCGGAGCTGGTCGCCAGAGGATCATGGTGGTGGTCGGAGATGATGGTGGTGGTGGTGGTCGGAGATGGAATGAAGAAGAAAGAAGAAGTGTGTAAGTTAAGTTACACATGTAGTTACACATGTACTAAAAAAAGTACATGTACTACAAATAACTTTCCTCTATATATATATATATAGAGGATGATGATAATTGAATGTATCTTTGGGCTGGTAATTGAATGTATGTTAGTGGCGATGATGATACTTATCTGCAATATTAAAGTTTTTTTCTAAGCATGATCGGATACGGGTGAATTCGGGCCGTATCTTGGCGGGGCAAACACCCCTGTCCGAGTAATTATCATATCTTTGGTGTTTGTGGCCCATGGCGGTATTTCTGATCCCCTTTATTCCGGTTTCACATAAATTTGCAGATCTGAGCCTATTATGACAAGCGTTAGCATTTTGAAACTACATTGATAGCTTAGCTTTCAAAATGTGGAACACTTATAATCCCCACATTCCGGTTATTTCAAAACTACATTGATAGCTATTATCTCAAAACCCGTAGATCAATAAATTATAAAAATTATATGGGTGTCATGCTCTTTCATTAGAGAGGTCATTCGATATACTTTCGACGAATTTTTGAATCCAAGGACGGAGCCCGTATAGCTAAGGCATTTGACTATCACACTCTATGACCTATCACCCCCACCATCTCACCGTCGCAATCGCGGGTACTTTCTCTCGTATTGATAGCTTAGATTTGGAAATGTGGAACACTTATAGATAGTCTTTTATCTAATGTCTCAAAAGAGACCCGGGAATCGTATTAAGACCTTTTGTGGGAGGCTTTTCTTGAACAGGGTTCCCTCTTCATGCAATGAAAAAGAGGCTGTGATGATGATGATAAGCTTGATGCGAGTGGATTAGAGCTAAGTTGAGATGTATCCGCATCTTGGCAGGGCAAATTTAATAATAATATCTATCTGGATGGTAATGCGAAACTAGTTGTTTTTCACATTGCAACCAGAAAGTGAATTTGCAGCCAAGGCGGATTTATCCTCTTATTTCCATTGTTTACATATCTATATCTATCTGAGCCTCATAATTATTTATCTTGTTTTCACATATGGGAATGGTGTGGATTTGATGGGCAGCAATCCAATAGATGGTGGCGGCTGGATACGGTACGGGCGTAGCCCTTAACTCTTGGCTAAGCCCTTAGTCATGGTTTTTTTAGTGGTTCTCACCATTATTTTGGTTCTCACTTGATCACTTCACTATATGTATATATATATATATATATATCTGACTGGCTGGTAATTGAATGTATGTTAGTGGCGATGATGATACTTATCTGCAATATTTAAGTTTTTTTCCAAGCAAGATCGGATAATGGGTGAATTCGGGCCGTATCTTGGCGGGGCAAACACCCCCATCCGAGTAATTATCATAATGAGAAAATGTCACAAATGGTCCCTGTGGTTGTTCGTATTATCATTTCGCCCCTCTGTTTTGGTGTTTGCAGCCAATGGCGGTATTTCTGATCCCCTTTGTTCCGGTTTCACATATCTGAGCCTAGTATAACAAATGTTAGCATTTCTAAACTAATAGCTTGGCTTTCGAAATGTGGAATACTTATAGATAGTCTTTTATCTGATGTCTCAAAAGAGACTCGGGAATCAAATCAAGTCCTTTTTTAGGAGCCTTTCCTTGACAAGGGCTCCCTCTTCATTTACTAGTTTATATAGTGTTGAAATAACCATCACCAAATGGTCTAGTGCCAAGATCCGCCCGTTTTCAAGCTGCTTGCTTGCAAAGATTGCTTCTGCTAGTCAGGACTTAGGTGGGATCTTGGCCTTCACATTATCGATGGTATATTTTTTTCTTTTGAAAGTTGAATTTCGCTTGAAACATCGTGTTGCGATTTGATAACCGGAGGTCTAGCATACCTTATCTTGACCGGGTCCGCGCTAGAGGCTCCTTCGAAGTAGAAATGCCTATTTCAAATACCCGATGGGGGAAAACCCCCTACTAATCCGTTCGAAGGCACAACGATTAATAGGGGTAAACCCTGCACTCTTAGACTTCCCTGTTAGGGTCTTTACGAAGATCTGCATCTTTGCACACACAAACACTCTCTCTCTCTCTCTATATATATATATATATGGCTGCTATGAGGCAGCTTTGGTTGACTTGTAAGTTTTGATTGTAAACAATAATCCACTAATACACATGAAATGATGCCATCTTCCAGGGGATTTTTTTAAGAAAAGGTTTCTAGGGGTGGTTGGCCTCCTCATCTTTGGCGGATGATTTTGTTTACAAATTCAACAACCCCTAATTCTGTTTGCTTAATTCAAAAGGAAATTTGATTAAGTACCACCATTTTATGTGGTTAACTTTACTGTTGTTCAAAAAAAAAAGTATGTTGATGAAAAAGAGGCTGTGATGAACTGATGATGATGATAAAGCTTGATGCGAGTGGATTGGAGCTAAATTGAGATTATCCGCATCTTGGCTGGGCAAATTTAATAATAATTCATCTGGATGGTAATGTGAAACTAGTTGTCTTTTATATTGCAACCGGAAAGTGTATTTGCAGCCATGGTGGATATATCCCCTTTGTTCCATTATCTGAGCCTCAAAAATATTTATCCTATTTTTAAAGTTGAATCTTTTTTACAAGTGTTTGATGGTTTATGTTTTTCTAAATCTAGATCAAGTGTTTTTTACTTACTGAAACTGATGGCAGGATTGCTAAATGAATGTGGATACATTAAATAAGCTGATTTAAGAGTGCTTAACAAGGAATAATGACGGTTAAAAAGGTATATTTAAAAAATAGTGAAAGAGACAATGAAGTTATGTTTCATGGTTGTTGAATGTATATTGCTGGCGATGATGATACTTATCTACAATATCTTAGAAGTTTTATTTTTCCGAGCATAAATCGGATAATGGGTGAATTCGGGCCATATCTTGGTGGGGCATACACCCCAATCTGAGCTGTTATTATAGTTTTGGTGTTTGCAGCCATGGCGGCATTTCTGATCTCTTTTATTCCGGTTTCACACACACACACACACACACATATATATATATATTTGCAGATCTGAACCTAATATATGACACCCAAATGTTATCTGAGTTAATTTCATTACATACTCCTGGGGTATATCATATTATCAAGGCTGATACATGTGTTTTTTATGTCATTACATCCCCTATGGTGACACACACACACACTTCCACTCTCTCTATGGCTGCTGTAAGTCAGATTTGGTTGACTGACTGTAGGTTTTGATTGTAAACAAAAATCCACTCGTACATATGAAATGAGGCCATCTTTTAGAGGAAGCTTAAAAAAAGGTTTCTAGGGAAATTTGATATAGTACTATCATTCTTTATGGTTAAGTGTTGTTGCTGTTAAAAAAAAATGGTATACTGACGAAAAAGAGGCTGTGATGATGATGATAAGCTTGATGTGAGTGGATTAGAGCTAAGTTGAGATGTATCCGCATCTTGGCGGGGCAAATTTAATAATATCTGTCTGGATGGTAATGCGAAACTAGTTGTTTTTCTCATTTCAATCAGGAAGTGAATTTGCAGCGATGGCAGATTTATCCTCTTTGTTCCATTGTTTACATATCTATATATTATCTATCTGAGCCTCAGAGTTAGTTCTATCTTATCTTCAAACTTGACTCTTTACAAGTTTTTGATGGTTTCTGTATTTCCAGACCTAGCTCAAATTTTTTTACTTAAAATGTTTTTACTTAGAAATAAGCTTATTTACTTTTAGGGTGTCATAAATTTCCTCCAATAGATTTATGATTCTTCTTGCTTGTGAGAAGGCGTCCTTGCGTGCTTTCTATGCTTAACAAAGAATAATGAGACATAAAGAAGTATTTTTAAAGTATAGAGAAAGAGATGCTGATGGCATTGGCAGGGCAAACCTGAATCTGTTTTAGCCATGGTTTTGTCTCGTCTTCTTTTCTTGATTTGAGATTTGCATTTGCACCTGTCCAGCGGCCGTCGGTGCGGATCTTGGTGGTAATAGCAAATATTCAAATGAGAACTTTGAAGGCCAAAGAGGGGAAAGGTTCCATGTGAACGGCACTTGCACGGTTAGTCGATCCTAAGTCTATGCTATCTCTTCGACTTTTATAAGTTTTGTATTTGAAGAATGGTTTCTAGGTTTACAAAAGTAATGTGTTTGGTTTTGGTTCGCCGTGGGGTGGTAGGGCACAATCACATGTATAAAATGAGGTTTGAACCGGGAACCAAGGTGCTGTTAGGCCAAGGCTCACTGAGTAGCATTGCTTATTGAAACTCTTCGTTGTAGATTACAATAGATAATCAAAGTGGATATTTAGATGGTGTCGGATAGAGTAAGGAGTATATGCCGAACAAGGAAGCATGAGACATGATTGAAGATGTTATGTATTTAGGTTTTTCGGCAAAGCATAGCTTACTGAATAATATGTCAAGTTTGGTATGCATCTTGGCGAGGCAATCCAGGCTGAATTGCGATCCTCACAATGGCTCCTCCCCTTTATTTGTTACCAGATCTAATATACAAGCCTGTAACCTCATGTTATGCTGGCTTTTCTAGTTTTATAAAGCTTTTGATGTTGCAATGTAAGAAATTTCCTCTTGGATGTAATGAAGCATGTTTGAGCAAATGGTTTGGTCAAACATCAATCTTTGTGTCTTTGTGATTTCCTTTAGAAGGCAACAACCCGTGAGCTTTCCAAAAACAATGCATCTGAGTGATGCTAAGGTTATCCATATCTTGGCAAGGCAATATATGGATTTTCGCTGATTGTGTAGTGAAAATAGAGGTGAATCATCTCTCTCACAGTGCAGGTTTTATCTCCTCCTGTCAATTGTTTACTAGTAATATCAAAGGTAAGGGCTTTTCATAAATGTTTAAAAAAAGACCCTCCAACTCTGGTCGAGAAAAGAAGCTTAAACTAGATGAATCTCGTTTGTTCGATATGGGTGTTTTCTGGATTGCTTATTATGGGTTATCAAGAACAATATCCAATCTCATACATATGCGGGATAGAGAGGTAAGATATCGATAGCAATATACTCTTCTAGATTGAAATTGCTTATTGTAATTGTTTTATGCGTTTTGATATGGTAACAAGCAGTTTTAAGGATGCTGGGGTTGTACCTGATAGACTACTATCACATGCTTAAGGACTCCTGGCACATCACACAATTAAAAAAGCGAGAAAGAGGAGATGAAGTTAGTGCTATGTGTTTAAGTTTTCTAAGTAAAGCATAAATTACCCAATAATGGGTGAAAGTAGCTAGGCCCATATCATGGCAAGGCCACCCCAATCTTGCAGTGTTGGAGGCTTGGAGCTATGGTGATGTTTGATACCTTTTCTTTTTTCTCTCTGATTCAGGGTCGCTCATCCACGATTAACTTGTGCTGTCATGAAATGATATAAAGTTTTAGATTTTCGATGTAAACATTTTCCAGTAATATCATTGATTTTCGACTTTTGTTACCATTAAGTTTGATCTTTTATATCATGTGTGACATCCATCTATAGATATCTGCATGCTCCAAGTGCATAGTGACAATGACAATTCTATATTAGGCTAGTGTATTCAGCAATTGCACTATCAAGAAAAAGAAATACTTCATGTTCATAAAACAGTAACACAATGATTGTATACAAGACATTGAATATGAAAGCAATACATTCCGAAAACTTGATCCCTAACAATATACAACTATCCATGAGTTAACAATTCCAAATAAACCTCCCAAACAAAGTTCAATGAGAACGTATAATTAAACACTACTTTAATGATGCTAACATTTACTTCAACAGCCAATTTGATTGAAGATATCACATAACAAGAAACATGTTTGAATAGATAGCGAGCGACAACCAAGCATTTTAAATGGTTTGGAGTAACACATTCTGTTATCATTTATCAAGAATGCATGGTCTTGTACAACACTTAGGAATACCGAATACACAGTAATTGAGTAATTGCTGACGCGACATATGAATAATTGCAAATGGGCAAACAAACGGGGAGCTGAGTCATTATGTATTTTATTTTATGTATACGACTTATATAAAGATGTATACTTGAATAACTGAATAAGCCGCCTACACTCCAAGACATCAGAAGGTTATACACAAAGCATGAAGAGATTTATGGGCTTCCAAGAATGCTAAGAAGCATTGGCCATGGAGGAATTGTCGAACCATATGAAAAGTTAATACATAAAAGGTGTTGGAAGGTCGTTTAATCATACTAGAAGTAGTTGTCTTATATGACTTTTGGATTTGAAATGCTTTTTATATTAGAAAGTATGAGTAAACAAAAACCGAACCACCAAAACATATGCAAAAAAACTAAGGCCATGTTTGTTTTTTATAAAAGGTTTGTGTTTGAATCTGAATACCACTTCAGAATGTTAAGAGTTGGTTTAAATATTTGAAATCTGAATCTGAATGGCCGTTTGTTTACTATAAACGTCTGAATATTTATGAACATCCGAATACTTATAAACACCCATTTATATCAATTTATACGTCTATAAACTAGTATTGTTTTAATTTTTCCTTCCCTATAATATAATACAACAATAATCATATACATAAACACCAAAAATTTTAATCATATAAAAATTTCCCATCTAAATACTTTCTACTATAGATATGTAATGTCACTTTTTTCTTCCCTTATTTCACTGCACGAGTTCACGGTGCACACCAACCACACAAATTGATCAAATTGATTTTGAAAGAGCAAAAGGCATTTTTGGTAGTTGTCATGCAATCAAAAAATATTCATCATTGTTTCACATACACATGTACACCCATCCCCATCAAGTTGGCACTGATCCGAAATTCATACCCAACACAAAAATCATAATCGGCTTCATCTATGCGATCCGAAATACATAAATAACATCAACACAAAAATTCTTTCTCTTCCGTAAAATCTTTGTGGATTTTTCATCCTTCTAGCCGCCTTTCTCCAGTGACGATGGTGAGGTTGTCTCTGGCGATGGAGGAGCGGTTGTCTCCGGCGAAGGTGATGTGGTGATGTGGCTGTCCTTGTCTTTGTAGTCAAAAAGATGCAAGTTTTTGTCTGACCGATTTTGATGTTATTAAGATGTAAGTGCCTCTGGATCTGAGGGAAAAACAAACGTCTCCCAATCTCGAAACCTCTGACCGAATAAGAGATTAGAGGTTTTTTAGAGCTTTTTCAAGAAAACAAACGGGCCCTAACATAAAACCGAACCGACCAAACTATATTTTAATATATTTTATATCTATATCAAACTACATTTATAGTTACTATGCACAACCAACCAATTTGTTTTATAAAAATGGAACATAGTATCCGCGCGTTGCGATGAAATTTTATAACTACTTTTTTGGATGAAAATACATTGGTGAGTGTGTCAAAAATATAGCTTATGAGATTTTGTCGCTTGTTTTAAAACCATATACAAAAATCAATGCTAATTAATATATAATCAATTACAAATTGATAAAAAAAAATAATGTACTAATATAATAGAGCAAAAAACAAACCAATATAATATTTATACATACACTAAATAATGTTGTAGTGTGTGAACTGTGAAAAGACATTTTGGAAACCAAAAATATGCTGAAAGGGGTTGGGAACAAAAAAAAATGAGTAAAGTCTTAATCCAATTCTCATTATAAGGGGTTAAAGATTTAAACTAATTTTAACACCTAACAGATATAATTAGTTGATAGAAAACATCCATGTATTTTAGTTTTTATATCATATTTTTCATTTTGAAAGTTAAATTTATAACATAATAAAAAAAATTAAAAAAATGTAAAAGAAAAAAGACACTAACCCAAAACGAACCAAGAAACCAGACTGAACCAAAACCGAATCCAATGGTTTTAATTTTCTAAAAACCAAGAGTATCGGTTTCAAATTTTGGTTTTAGGCCAAAACCGGTCAATGTGCACCCCTGCGCACCCCTGATCGGACAAGGAGTCAAGGACATCAACATGTTAAAGTTACCAATTGTAAATTTGTAATTGGAGTGCCAAAAATGTAAGAAGCAATTACAATGAGGTTAAAAAGGGAAATGAATAGATTTCTACAAGCATGGTACCCGCGCAATGTGACGGCGGTAACAGCGAAGATGATATAGTGGGGTTGGTGACGCGTGATGATGACACCAACAATTGGTGTCGAGTGGTGTAAGTTGATATTAAGATAATAGAATTATTTTATAAGATAAGGACTTAGAATGTAAATTAGCAAGATAAGGGTTTAAGATGTAAATTAATTCATTAAGGGCAAATTTGGTAATTTATAAAAACCCTTCCATGGTGAGGTGTTTATTAAGGACATTTTGTTAATTTCACATGTGATATTTTGGTAACACTTTCCATTTTGAAGGGGTGTATAATCTTTAACTAGAGTATAATGAGGATAACTTGGATGATGTTAACATTATTTTGGTTGGATGATGTTGCTGTCACAAACCATTAAAATCATGGGACGCTTTTTGACATGTGTAGAATTTAATTTAAGTAAGTTTGTGAGAACAACATCATCCAACAAAGATGATTATTTCCCCACAATAAAATTGTTATCAGTCCAAAGTGGAGTCAAAATGGGGGCACATATGCTCGGGAAATAACGGAATGAGGCTCCGGCGAGAGAGAGAGAGAAAAAAAGAGGGTAGGTTTCAAAAGGGTGGTTGCCCCCTCGCTCTGTCACTCTTTCTTGCCACTTTCATGATACGTTGTCGTTTCATGTTTGAGCCCTTGATTTCTATTTAGCTCCCCCATTAATCAATCAATCAATCAACAACCCTTATAAAAATAATAATAATAATACGAGAAACAACATGCATGTACTCTGCTCTGTCTGTCTGTCTGGAATTATCATATATATATATATATATATTTCTGCTGGCTGGTTGATGAATGAATATTAGTGGCGATGATGATACTTATCTGCAATATCTTTCCGAGCATAAATCGGATAATGGGTGAATTCGGGCCGTATCTTGGCGGGGCAAACACCCCCATTTTTTGAGTGATTATTATTGTAGTGTTGGTGTTTGCAGCCCATGGCGGTATTTCTGATCCCTTTTTTCCGGTTTCAATTATATTTGCAGATCTGAGCCTAATATCTGAGTTAATTTCATTACATGCTCCTGGGATATGTCATATTATCAAGTTTGATACCTTTGTTTTTTTTTTTCATCATTACATCCCCTATGTTGACTTTTTGCATCTTTAGGAATATCTGAATCTTTTCACACACACACACACACTCTCTATGGCTGCTGTAAGTCAGATTTGGTTGACTGACTGTAAGTTTTGATTGTAAAAAAAATCCACTCGTACATATGAAAATTGATACAGTAGTATCATTTTTTGTGGTTAAGTGTATATTGATGAAAAAGAGACCGTGATGATGATTATGATAAACTTGATGCGAGTGGATTAGAGCTAAGTTGAGATTTATCCGCATCTTGGCGGGGCAGATTTAATAGTAATATCTATCTGGATGGTAATGTGAAACTAGTTGTTTTTCACATTGCAACCAGAAAGTGAATTTGCAGCCATGGCGGATTTATCCTCTTATTTCCATTGTTTACATATCTATATCAATCTGAGCCTCAAAGTGAAAACAATAGGTTTCTCATCACTGAAAATCATCGTGCATCATGAAATCATGGTGCATCAATTGTTTCGTGAATCTTCATGCATCAATTTAACCATGATCTAAGAGTCAAGATCTTATCCTATTTGTGTTACTTTAATACTTGTTTTACTATACCCAACCCCTATATATATATATATATATATTTATATCTGACTGGCTGGTAATTGAATGTATGTTAGTGGCGATGATGATACTTATATGCAATATTTAAGTTTTTTTCCAAGCAAGATCGGATAATGGGTGAATTCGGGCCGTATCTTGGCGGGGCAAACACCCCCATCCGAGTAATTATCATACTTTTGGTGTTTGCAGCCCATGGCGGTATTCCTGTTCCCCTTTATTCCGGTTTCACGTATATTTGCATCTGAGCCTAGTATAACAAGTGTTAGCATTTCGAAACTATATTGATAGCTTAGCTTTCGAATTGTGGAACACTAATAGATAGTCCTTTATCTTATGTCTCAAAAGAGACCTGGGAATCGAATCAAGACCTTTTATAGGAGGGTTTCCTTGAACAGGGCTCCCTCTTTATTTACTAGTTTACATAGTGTTGAAATAACCATCACCAAATGGTCTAGTGCCAGGATCCGTTTTCAAGCTGCTTGCCTTCAAAAATCAGCTTCTGCTAGTCAGGACTCAGGTGGGATCTTGGCCTTCACATTATCGATGGTATCTTTTTTTTTTTGAAAGGTGAATTTCTCTTGAAACTTCGTGTTGCAATCTGACAGTGGGAGGTCTTCACGAAGATCTGCATCTTTGCACACACAAACACACTCTCTCTCTCTCTCTCTATATATATATATATATGGCTGCTATGAGGCAGCTTTGGTTGATTGTAAGCTTTGGTTGCCCTCCTCATCTTTGGCTGATGATTTTGTTTACAAATCCAACAACCCCTAATTCTGTTTGCTTAATTCAAAAAGGAAATTTGATTAAGTAGCACCATTTTACGTAGTTAACTTTATACTGTTGTTCAAAAAAAAAAAATTGTATGCTGATGAAAAAGAGGCTGTGATGATGATGATGATGATAATGCTTTATGCGAGTGGATTGGAGCTAAATTGAGATTATCTGCATCTTGGCTGGGCAAATTTAATAATACTTCATCTGGATGGTAATGTGAAACTAGTTGTCTTTTTCATTGCAACGGGAAAGTGAATTTGCAGCCATGGCGGATATATCCTCTTTGTTCCATTGTTTACATATCTATATCTATCTGAGCCTCATAAATATTTGTCCTATTTTTAACTTGAATCTTTTGTAGAAGTTTTTGATTGTTTATGTTTTTCTAAATTTAGCTCAAGTTCTCTTTACTTATAAGTTTTTACTTAAGGGTGCTTAACAAGGAATAATGACTCTTAAAAATGTTATATTTAAAGAGTAGAGAAAGAGACGATGAAGTTATGTATCATGGCATTGGCAGGGTAACCTGAATTCGGTTGCAGCCATGGTTGTGTCTCAGCTCTTTTTTTTTTTTATTTAAGATTTGCATCTGCACCCCTCCCCTCAAGTTATGATATCTCTCTGAGTTTTTAGCTTTTGTTTTTGAAGAATTATTTCTAGGTTAATTGCACGAATGTGGGTTAATTTTGGTTCATCACGGGGGTGGTAGGGACCAATCACACGTCTTGAGGTTTGAACCCAGAACCAACTCTCAAGGGGCTGCTTGGCCAAAGCTCACTCAGTAGCTTACTAGCGTTGCTTATTGAAACTCTATTGTAGTTTGATCATTGATAGGATAGATAATCAAGTCTGATATTTGGGATGGTGATGGATAGATTAACTGAATGTCTTACAAGGAAGCATGAGACATGATAAAATCAAATAAGATACCCGATAAAGATTTTGTTATGCATTTCGTTTTTTCAGCAAAGCATCGCTTTCTGAATATTAGGTAAAGTTTGGTTTGTAACTTGGCGTGGGAATCTAAACTGAATTGCAGTCCTGGCAGTGGCTCCTCCCTTTATCTGTTATCAGTATGTTGGTAAGGCAATAATTTGGATGGTTATTGAGTGAAAATAAGTGGTGAATTCTTTTCTCTCATGGTGCAAGTTTTATCTCGTCAATTGTTTACTGATATATTTGACGCTCAAAATATATGATCCCTTTTTTCACCTCGACGCTGTTTTACAAGTTTTCTATTCGGCACATATTTTACAACTTGTCACAGTTTTCTTTATTTTATTGTACTTTTGTTCATGAGTTTTACTAGTGTTATCAAAGGTAGCAACTCTTTATGAATGTTCAAAAGAAGACCCTCTAGCTCTGGTCGAGAAAGAAGCTTAACTGGATGTATTTTGTTTGTTCAATCAGTGGTGTATTTTGGATTTTTGATTCTGAGTTATCAACAACAATATCCAGTCTCATGCATATGCAGGATATGAGGGAGGTAAGATATATACAGTGTAATATGGTCATTGAGATTGAAATCGCTTGTTGTAACTGTTTGCTGCATTTTATATGGTATATATGCAGTTTTAAGGATGTTGAGGATTGTAGCTGATAGACTAATTATCTTATGCTTAACAAGCAATCATAGCACACCAAACAATCAAAGAAGAGAGAAAGAGGCGAAAAAGGTAGTGTTAAGCAAAGTATACATTACTCGTGCGCAATAGTACCAAGGTATCTTCGCAGGGCCACCCAAATTTTGCTGTGTTGGAGCTATGGTGATGTTTAATACCCTTTTTCTGATTTGAAATTTGCACATATGAGGTCTTTCACCCAAAAATAACTTGTCTTGTCTTGTGAAGTTTTATGAAGTTTTGAATTTTTGATGTAAACAACTTCCAGTAATACGAAATGAGATAATTTTAGCAAAGGGATGAAGTAAATGGTTTCTATCAGTAATTTTCCCTCTTTTGTAAGTCCAGTTGTGATTAAACATCGTTCTTTGGGACCTATGACTTTCTCACTAATCAAGAGCCCTTACATATAGGGGTGTTATCGAGCTGAGCTCGAGCTTAGCATGGCTCGAGCTCGACTCGAAAGCTCGACGAGCTTTCAATGTGTAGGCTCGAGCTCGACTCGTTGTACCTACAATACGGCTCGAAAAAGGCTCGATTTTGGCTTGTGTCTATAAACATGACTTGAGCTCGGCTCGAAAAGCTCGAAAATATATATTACTTATAACAAAATTTATACAAATAGCCCTTGTAGAATTAGAAATTTACTATTTAAGAATTATATATATAAATATATACGTAATATATGGAAAGCTTGAAAAGCTCGATAAGTATTCGAGCGGAGCTATGTAAAGCTCGAGCTCGATTCGATAATTATTTGAGCCTTAATTTAGGGATCGAGCTCGAGTTCGAGTTCGAACTCGATAATAGTTCGACTCGATCGAATCGAGCTCGAGTTGTTCGATAAAAGCTCGGCTCGTTGGCAGCCCTACTTACATATCCGTTAATTAGGATTTGAACTAGTCAAGACGAATAGGGTAGCCAGAAATTTGGATTTGAGTTCCAGTAATGTTTTAGAATTGTGTTTTTCTCCCCTGGGGCTTGTAAATTAGGTTGAGGAAATATGAAACGCCCTCACTGATGAGAATTCAAAGCTATGTGATTAGCGGTATAAACTAATCACATAGCTCTACTTCCCATATGCTTTCTGATGAGCTTCTTCGGTTCATTAAGCTTGATGTGCTATTGAAACAGTTGGTTTTGTTACCGACATTGATCTTGTGGTTATTAAGATGGTTATTGTTAGTATAATTTTCCGAAGTTGCTTCTGGTTACCAACATTATGGATTATGTCCAAAAGCTTCGGTTGTTGGAATTATAGTCCATAGGTGTTTTCATTGTACATCCGAAAGACCTATAAATAAGTCAGGTCTTGTATGTTAATTGGGGATCAAGTTCGGATGACTTATTGGTGGAATTTAACCAGTTTGAATATATTTGAGCAAAATTTAGATAATCTGTATCTTGATGAGACAGAATAGGATGGAAAATGAAGATCTGATTGACTTTTTTTAATCAGTTTACAGCCATGGCACATTTATCCTTTATTAATTTGAAACGATAAAGATCTGATTGACTTTGTTGGATCAGTTTGCAGACATTCATCCTTTTTCTATTTGAAGTTTAAATATTAAAAGATTTGGAACTTTATTTATAATATGGAATTTTTTTTTGGTTATTTGAATTTGTTGTTTAGACCAGTTATTTTATTTGAATAGCAAAAGGTTTAGTTCGGTAGAAAAACTTTTAACGCAGTCATACTCGTTGCCCGTATACTAATTATACATCTCATACGGATTCGAATTCGTGACCCATATCCAGAGAAATTCTTCATAGTAACGATACAAAGCATTTATGGTACATGATTTATATATGGGTAATGATAAATATGTCTAATAATGTGCGGCCTAATAAGTTTTGACATATGGATTTCATATTTTCTCTTTGATAATCTTTACCATTGAATTTACCATGCATCGATCTCTCTCTTTATTAGATATACTTTTAGGCTTATGTTTTAGACACATTAATCTTTTTCTTTTATATATACCATACTAATACCCGTACGATGTAAAGACTTATTAACTATACGTACTATTGATTTTTAGTTTAAATATGCCTCATTATATGCATTTAGTCTCTTCAATGATATCTGACTTTAAAAGACATACATCATAAAGGTGTTGGTCAAGATTTATTTAATTTTGATATTTATGATGGTATCACCTAGTCTAAGCTAATGACATAGAAACACGGTTTGTGTTCTTTTAGAAATTTTAAGTTGAAAGATAAATAAATATCATATAATAAGTTCTCGTAATATTTTTTTTTAGGGTTTTGCTAAACGAAGTCTCAAGAGTTTTCCTTAAGGTGCATTAAATAGTTGTACACTACGATAAAATTTAGGGATGAACTTTTGATATGAAAATATACAAATTTTTTGTGTAAGTTAAATGAGCCTCATTTAACATTTTCCTTTTCTTTAAACTTTAAACAACATATATCTTTTTATATACAAACTAGCACGGTACCCGCGCAATGCGGCGGTGGTGGCCGTGATGGCGGTTGGTGGTGTCGGCGACGGGTGGTCATGGTGGCGATTATTGGTGGTGGTGACAATGTCGAATAGTGCAGGTTGATGTAAATGTAAAAGTGCTGGTAGAAATATTTAGAAGATAAAAGACCCATGGTGTAAATTAATTTATTAAGGGTAAAATGGTCATTTCGCAACTCTTCTTTTCAACAATGGTTGTATACTCTTTATATAGTAGTATAGAAGTATATATATAAACTAGATTTTAGACCCGTGTCCAACACTGGACACGGGTTTACGATATTATCAATATTAGATCTTCATACATCTAAGTCATAAAAGCTTATAATTCTGAAGATATACGGTTTTAAGTGTTATACATTGCAAGTTGTAGTACAATAATCATAGGTTCGTCACTGTCATTATTAGCTGAGACATATTGATGGAATTGATTGCCATTGTCTTTCCACAAGGCACATGCTATAATAATTTCTCTATAATAGATTTTTGTTAAAAACAGTTATACTCATAATGTGATATTACTGTAAAAGATAATTAAGAAATAGTACTTGACATTAAGTATATGTACTTGATCATGATGCGAACCCATAACACGCATAGGTTTATTTTTACTTTTTTCCCTAAATTATACGTATGTCTGAAAACCAGGACTCTCGAAAAAGCCCCTATTAATCCACCCTCACAAAATGTGGGAAGTGGGACTCGAAACCAGGTAAATCCTCCTAAGGTTAAAAACCTTACCAATGGGCCACCAACCCCATTAGCACACATAGGTTCAATCATCTGTCTTATGATAATTGGATAACAATTAGAATTGTTTTCATATTGTTTGATAAAAATTAGGACTCTTGATTTGAGTGACAATTGTAACTTTAAACATTAATACGCAAAACTAATATAACAAAAAAAATTATGTACCTTTTTGATTGAGAGATAAAATGAATCTTTTAAATAGAGTTCATATTGATTTGGACTTAGTATTCAAGTAACCTTCTGTTTTAAATCGTGTTTTGTTTTGTGACCGTCTCATGTTCTGTAATTCCTATTGTGTTTAGGATTATGATGTTGTATATCATCATTTGTTATTATGTTGTGATATGTATCTAGAGTTCAAATTGTATTTATATTAAATATTAAACTAAATATTGATATTTATAATTTATAAAAATCTAATCTAATATTTGTTAATAAGTCATTAGGTTTTGAATTAAATTTTCGTAGACAATATCTCATATGTTGAAAATTTTTTAAATAATTAAATGATTGTAAATTTTAAAAATTCTTTCAAGTTATGGCTAAAAAATATATATAAATTAAGTATTCAGGACTAAAAAGTATAAATTATTGATGAAAAACAAAAAAGTGTAAATTATTGAGACTTTTTCTACAAATTAAAATAAATACTAATATAATAATTTATTTAGATAATGATTATTATCATTTTTAATTTATATTTAATCTAAATTATGACATAAGCGAAAGTCAATTTAATGAAATTGAGTGATTTGATTGGTTAATAAGTCATTAGTTCAACTGTCTTATAGCATATATTAAGATTAAGATTTCCTATTCAACCAACTTTATTCAATATTTTTATTGATATCCGTAATCTATGATATGCATATCTCTAATTACATACAAATACAAATTTCCTAATTCAACCAACTTTATTCAATATTTTTATGAGTTAATTACTTAAATGGTACTTAACGTTTGCGTCATATTACTGTTTTCATACCTTTCCTTTCGAAATTACGCTGATCATACCCAACGTATACAAATCTCCACTTGAACCATACTGGAGGCTAACGCCGTCACATGGCCATTAAAAACTCATCCGCGTGACTTACACGTGAGGGGTAAAGATGTAATATCGCGTTTTTTAATTACTAAAATGGTACCTAACGTTTGCACGATATTACTGGTTTCATACCTAATATTTTTTAATTACTTAAATGGTTCCTAATGTTTAGTTATTAATTTTTATTTTTTTTATTTTATTTTATTTTTTAAAGGTGAATTCTACTTCAATCCAATGTCTTAAAAACTGGTATTTCAATCATACTGGTGTGGAAAATTTTCTAGTATTATCGGTATTACCGGAAATACCAGCCGGTACGACATTTTTTAATTTGATTTATTTTTCTTTCATATAAATTTTCCAAAACTTGTTACAATTTAACGAAAAAAGTCAAAATGCACTTATAATCCACTAAAAAATAATACCAAATAGGTTTTTCATAACAAAATATAAGTTTAAAGTTCACAAATAACCAAAAATAGCGATAAAGTATCATAAAAACAATTATAAAAAATTTCAAATTTTCTTTTTCGAAAATACCGCAATGGTAACACCGGATTATTCCAGGAATACCAGATATACTGGTCAGTATTTACTGCGACACGAAACTTAAAATAATGTTTTAAATACCGGTAAATACCGACCGATATTTCTGGTAATCTGGATATTTTCACACCAGTGTGACTAAAATACCAGTTTTTAAGACATTGGCTAAAAGCGATTATAAGTATTTTTTTTAATATACTAACTTTTATATTCATAATGTTGTAAAACCCGTGTTTTTTACACGGGTCTAAAATCTAGTATAGTACTAAAAGAGATGTGTAGTCTTTCAAGTAAGGTCATCAATTTAAGAATGGATTTTTTAAATAGAAACTATATAATATATAATAATGAAGTGTGTGTTGTAGCCTTTGTTGGTATGTGATCACGTTATAATAAACGCATGTCTGAAAATAATTTAAGCCTACGGGGTCACACGAAATGACACGGTAACTCTATATTATTAATTAGTATATTAAAGTAATATATTAATTAGTTTGATCACAAAATGATTAATTAAACTAAATTAAAGGGTTAATTGTATTTAATAAACTAAAAAGGGGATTAAATGTAAAATTAGGAAATTAGTGTTGAACCCTAATTACCTAATGGGAATGGGGGACCGGTTTTGAGGGGCTTTTTTAGGGCCTTGATTAACTTGGTCACCAAGTTATTAAACCCTAAATATATCCCTATATATAGAGGGCTTATATCAAAGGTTTTCTCATTCATTCACATAAGAAATTATCTCCTCTTTCTCCCTCTCTTCTTGGTTCGGCCGTAGGTAGCAGGTCTAAGGGGTTCCGGGTTTTGCTTTGGTTCGACTTTAGAGGGTATAAGCAAAAGGTTGTTTGTTCGTAATCGGGGTACTAGCATACGCATGGACGGAGCTAGATACTTTTTCATGAGGGGGCAAATTAATTTTTTTTTTCATACTTATAAAAGTCATATCCGAGAATGTTAAAAAAAATGAGTTCCTAAAAGAATTTTGGGTCATAGCTCGAGAATAGAAAATGAGTCCCTAAAAGAATTTTGTTTGATAACATCGGGTGTAACACCCATATTTTTAATACCAGATTTTCTTTTCCTTTTTTAATAAATAAAGACAACACGTGATAGACAACGTCGTATTAAATAAAAACGTACTTAATCATAACCAGAGTTGACTAATAAATGTTTCAAATGATGTTACCAGCTAATCTCACAAACATTAATGCAAGAAATCCAAAAAAATATCTTTTTTCGTAAGAGTTAGCTTGTATAAATTTTTATTACATGACTATTATAAATAACATTTTACACCATTAATGTATATCAATGCAGTTATGCACTACACATTTACACACTTAACTATACAAAGAAAATATTTATCTTTAACCTTTCTTTATTTTTTCGGTTACTCAAGCTTTTTAGTCTCTTAATGGGGAGATCCATCTCAAAATTAATGTTTTGAATACTAATGACTTCCAAAAAATAAACTTATGACAACGAATGTAACATTTGTATGTATTTCCTATAAATATAAATTACAAACATACCATTTAAATTGGGAAAAAATTACATTGTACCAAAATTGGAGTGGGGGCAATTGCCCCCACGGTGGCCCCGTCTCTAAACATACGGTATAAGGGGTGTCTAGTGTGCGATTGTAGAGGAGTTTTTCTTTAAACCCTAAATCATAATAATATCATTATTATTATTTATTGGAGCTTTGCATAAGGTACATGTTTCAATTTTTTCCTTTGTTAATTAATTTGATTGCATATTCGATTATTCCGTTGCGCTTACTCGTGATTATATATATGTTTATGTGCTTATATTCTAACATCCTTTTAATGGTGGCCAAAATATATAATGGTGCTCATATTCTAACATCCTTTTAATGGTGGCCGAAATATATAATGGATATATATATATATATATCTATATATACGAAAAGGTTCAAATGAGAACCATTTGAATTGGAAGAACCATAAGAACCTTTTAATTATAAGGTGGTGTTCGTATAAATAGTCTATGTGAACAAATTCATGCACATATGAACATGTCAAGTTATAACTAATATTACCTATGTTCATATATGAATGGTGAAAGGTCCCAAACTCAATTTAGGAAAAATAAGGAATTTTTTTTTTTAACAACAGACTAATACTCCACATATTAGTCTACAACAGACTAATACTCCACATATTAGTCTACAACAGACTAATACTCCACATATTAGTCTACAACAGACTAATACTCCACATACTTCTGCACAAACCCATTTTGACCCAAAAATCCATATATTCACATTCCATGCTTCAAATTCTTAAACCAAAACATCAAGAAGTGTAAAATCACATATTACGACATGATTGATACATTCGAAACTTTAACCATTGAAATTTACATTAAAACAACCAAACGGCTCACTCACCCGCATTTACCCAAAGTGACGAAATGACCAATCTGACTCCAAAATGATTTATACTTCAATCCACCATAATAGTCAAGACTTCAAGACTTAAAATACATCATACACCACATTCTCATTCGAAAGACACATGTATCAAGAGCCATTGAGTTAGAAGGGGGCTACTAAGGGTTCTAGCTTCAAACCATTATTACCGCAAAAGTCAAGATTTCACAATTCAAAACATCCATATTCTTCAAAGCACTAAATCTCGTTTCCACTTCCGGGACAACCTATAAAAGGGTAAACAACTAAAAAGTAAGCCAAAGCTTAGTGAATACCATTGCATACGCTTATACACACGAAGGAGGGCAAAAACACAAAGGACTATCACATGTAGCCTATGGTACCGTCATACCATCTCTTACATGCTCACCTTTGCGCTAACAACACATACATGGATCCATATACGCTAAACAATAATCTCAAGAGGTTCTTAGGTCTCAAAGGTTCTTAGGCCTTTATCTCATCTCAACTATGGGGTTCTTAGGCCCCGACCTCAAATTAGGCCCTAACGCCGAATCGATTACCACACATGGAATCCACCGTCGTATGGTAATTGACCCAACGCACATATAAGAGTATGCAAGAGTACTCACCTCCTTCGCGACAACCAAATCCATGATGACTTCATAACAATCATATTGCTTTCCACCTAGCAATAATTCACAATTTAAACATATAATGTCATCAAGCTCAATTAGTTCAAAAACAAGGCTAACAAGCCATACATTACTATCTTTGCTAGCATAACAATGTCCAACCCAACTTTTATGTAATTCACATTCTCATCATTCTCTAAAGTTGGCGTCTTTCAAAATCTCATTTTACTCAAAAATCACCATTTCTATCTTTTCTTAATCATCATTCTCAAATCATCTTTCACTTACTAAAAATCTCATTTCATTCACCATAAAGTGGCCATGCCATCTCAATTCAACTAATTATGGCCATATCAAAATTCCAAGGCTATACATGTTAATACCACTTCATTATCACATCAATATGTTTATACCATTTTTATCCAAAACCAAAGTTTCCATCTTTTCATAATCTCTACTATATGGTCATTCATCACATTCAAGGCAAACTAGCCATAGCCAAACACTATCAATTCACTATAATTCTAACCCATTCCAAATTCCCAATGTTATTGAGTTGGTTCAACTAGCATTCTCATCTTTTAATCATGGTCATTACAATTTGTTCATTACCATTTATCATTCAATGTTCTCTATTTTATAATTTGGGTTTCATTGTCATCATCCATATTTTTAAAGCCAATTTTATCATGCAAACCAATAACAAATTCATAACATGCAAGAACTTAGGAAAATCATACATAAACTCACTTTTGGTCAAAAACCCCTAAATTTCCCAATTTAAGAACCCTAAATTTAAAACAATCAAAATAACTAAAAGTACCTTTAATTTGATATGGAAATCAACTAGATGGTAACATGCAATCCCAAACTCAAATCCTTCTTCCTTTTATTCCTTGTGTGTGTCGACACCACACACACCCTCACAACACTTAAATTCCCAAATTCAATTGCAATCTACATGAATGATTATTATTATTATTGTTATTATCACTAAAAGAAGGAATTGATGTAATAAAGTTTGGAAGATTATTATAAATTATTTGGAAGATTTCTTGAATTAGATGGAATGGAGTTTACACAATTTTTTAAAAATAATTGGAACAAGAATGTGAAGATGATAGAAGTTGATGATGAAGATGTGTTCTCAAAAGGGAGAAGAAATTTGGCTGGCACTTTCTCATAGTGCCACACCCTTACTCTATTTTTATGGGTATTTTTACCCACTATCCACTAAAGTTCCAACTAAAACAATCCCATATTTCAATTTTAATTATTAGGAAATTATTTTAATGTTAAAACTATAATAAAGGTTAATTTTCATTGGCCTAAAAATATTAGGATGTTACAAATGGTTCTCAAATAAACCTTACCCTATATATATATATATATATATATATAGCATTCAAATAAACCTTATATATATATATATATATATATATATATATAAAGTTATAGCATTCTTTTATTATATATATAAAACATAAAAAGAGATATTTGTGTCTAGCCATAGAGTCAAGTACAAGATGATATAAAATTGGTTGTTGTTGGCTCTTTGTAAGGGTGGAGGGAGCCGAGGGGCGAGATGGGCGAGAATGGACGAGCTTTGGCTGCCATGGAAGGGAGATCGCAGCGAGTTGGGACCGACGAGTTCATAGCTCGCGGAGAGCTGAAGAAGACATGGACCAAAAGTGAAATATTTCAAACGGTCACGTGACCGTTGAGAGGACCAGAGGTGTAAACTGACACGCTCCAGGGACTAAAAGTGTCAAGTCTGCCAAAATTTTTTTTTTTGAATTTCTATATATATGGTCGAACCTATTATACTAAAAACACAACCAAACCCCATTTTTACTCTATATTTCTCAATTCAAACACAACTATTAACATATTTTCATCATATGGATCCATTATCTTCATCATCATCGTCGTCTGAAGAGATTTCTTTGGCTTCGGAATTTTCAATTCCTTTGTCGTTTCCGAATTTATCCACAGGTAGTAGCCTACCTTTTTTGCAAAGTGTTCTTGACGCGGTTGAAGACGACACAGCAAGCTCAACCAAAACCCGCGCCTACATCGAGCGGTTTCGGGAACGAGCTTACGAAACGCTTATGCATGACTACATTGTTGAAAACCCAAAGTTTGGCCCGGTTTGGTTTCGTGAAAGATTTCAAATGAGTCAAAGGTTGTTTTTAAAGATTGTTAGTGATATTGAGCAATGTTTCGTTTACTTTCAAGAGCGTGTAAATTGGTCGGTGAGAAAGAGTTTAGTTGTCATACAAAAATGCACATCCGCGGTGGAACATCTTGGAACGGGCAACCCTCCAAATAACTTTGATGACTACTTGTGCATGGCAGCGAGAACTTGTCGTGAAAGCCTTGATCATTTTTGCAGCGCGGTCATCGAGTTATATCGTGACGAGTACTTACGTAGGCTGACTAGTCATGATATTGCCCGGTTGTACGAAGCGCATGAACGAAGACACAAGATTCCGGGAATGCTAGGAAGTCTTGATTGTACGCATTTTGTTTGGAGAAATTGTCCTAAAGCATTGAAGGGTCAATAGTACAAGAGAGGTGATCATCCATACCCCACGGTTATGCTTGAAGCTGTTGCTTCACAAGACTTGTGAATTTGGCATGCTTTTTTTGGTCCTCCAGGGTCGCTCAACGTTATCAATGTTTTGAATCAATCAACATTGTATATGAGAGAGCGAAATTCGACGGCTCCTGACTCGTCTTTTACCGTAAACGACTGTCGTTACAAACGGGGATACTATCTTACCGATGGAACCTATCCTAGGTGGGCGACTCATGTCAAGGCAACGCCATATCCGACTGAAATAAATGACAACAAGTTCAAGAAAGTTCAAGAATCGGCAAGAATGGATGTAGAGCGAGCGTTTGGTGTTTTGAAAGGAAAATGGGGGATTTTGAGTCGGGCAATGCGAGCGATGACGGTCGACAAGATTACTAACATCGTGCACGCGTGTATTATATTGCACAACATGATTATAAAGGATGATGGAAGGACAATATAACCGGTTCGTATTGTGGATAGGGGAATTCAAGTGGTTTATAACCACAATGCAGTGGATGAGATAGAAGATGAAGAAGTTCATCATCATCTTCTATATGATCACAGAGCACGTTGGGAGACTAAATTTATCCCATCTCGACGACCCGACGGCTCAACCAACACCGATTGCCGATTTATTTTTGTAGTTTTTTTTATTCGTAATAAAATGTATGTGTTTTTATTTTATTTTATGTTTTGTATCTTTAAATTTTTAATCGCAAAATGAAATGTATGTGTTTTCTTTATATATAAGGTTAGTTATAATTAAAAGGGTTATTTATGTAAAATTTATAAATGTTAAGGATAAATTATGAAAATTTAAAGAAAAGGTTGGGAGTTTCGGTTGCCACTAAAAAAAAGTTGAAAAAAGTTGGAAAAAAGGTTGAAGGGTTGAAATAAGGTGTAATAATTTGATTGAGTATTTGAAGAGAGATGAGAGGGTTGAACCCTCGGCTCTCCCCCCCTAAGGGTGTACGTATACATTAATAAATAAAAAAAAAAAAAGGATTGAGTTTGTCCTTTGTTTTTTCATTATTAAATTATACAAACTAGTGTCACATGCCTCCTGTTAATTCTAGTACTAGCTTTTTGTTGGCTACAATTTGTTTATGTGACTAATGAAGTAAATAACAGTAATATTAGTCTTTGAGCTAGTGGTAATTAGCTGCTTTGTTAATATCCGTAAACAAGACTATATGAAAATACTTTGGTTTATGATTTTAACGTGAACAACAAAATGTTGTTCTATTCGAGATTTCATTTTTAGAGTTTATTGTGTTAAGTTTTATTTTAAATATCGAGTTTGTTAAGGTTTATCGGTTTGGTTGATATATTTATTGATCATTTATAGGTTATTGGGAATGCATAACAAGATCGGTAAACTATTATTATTTGTGGTTTGTGAAGCTGCAAAAGGTAAGATAACTTACTTTTGACACACGAGAGACACAACAAAACATAGATTTGATAATTAAACTTCCCCTTTTATGATGTTTAACTATCTCATGCGTATGTTGAGTATGGGATGTATGTGAGGCATTCCTTATGATGTTTGTTTACGTGGAATTGTGTGATTGTGCCTATACATATATGTGAGATATATTTCTTTATAAAAGTGTTTTCATTGGCAATCCTTGTTTTGTACTAACTTGTTATCTTACTCGGCTTTTAAGCTGACACTTGTGTTTTGTCGAAAAAAATGTTGTGCCCTCAGGTTAGGACTTGAAGTTGGACGGTAGATGGTGAGATGGGTAGCTAGTTATGGAGCTTAAGGATTGTGGTTTTAGTTACCCATAGTTGCATTTATTTAAGTAGACTTATTATTTAGCCGTTTGGTTGTACTTTGTTGGTTTAAATTGTGGGTTTCATTTGGATTATCGTGATGATACTTGTCGGTAACACCTTTGAAAACATTTATTTGGTTTTATTAATTCTGTTAGGAATCAAATGAGATTTTTAAACGTCGCTTCCGCAACATGTTAACGGTATTATATTTAAATTTGAAATTTTTTCTTGAAATCCATATTTTACAAAGCAGGGTGTTACATCTATGTAATAACAAGATCTACCTAATTATAATATTATTGCTAATAGTAATTGTAGTCGGACTATAATTAGGATAATCATTGTTATTATTAGTAATTGCAATCAAAAATATATTTAGGATACATATTTTTCTTATATAAAACGAATTTTACAAATAAAATTACAACACACGAAATCACTGAAAATTCATGAACTAAATGCTACTTTTATTGGTCTTAAAAAGCACAGATAACATAAACAAACTTACTTTTTTGCAAGATATCAATGAGAACCCGGTCAATTGTGTAATCAAGGTTAACATATTGCGTATCTCGAAGAGTTTGCATAAAGAAAATTTTGCTACACCATCGAGTCTTGATAAAATTTAGCATTTAGTATTTACTTGTAAATATCTCAAATCTTTTTTAAGTATATGTTTACATTTTAATGTATAAGTTTTTTTTTTCTTTTATATATTAATTTTTATTTTTATATTAATAATGTTATCAAATCCGTGTATTTGATAGTTAAATAATTACTCGTATAAGGAAACTACATCTAAAGATTGAAAGACATATAAATTGTGTCGTTTTTCCTTCGCCAATAAAAATATTAAGTTTACTGATAAATATGGTAAGCTATCGATAAATATAATAAACAATATATAATAATTTATACAACTTTAAATGTCATATAATAAAAAATATAATAATAATTTTAATTATAAATGGAATCTATAATATATGATTGTTATTTTATTAATATAAACTAAAGGAATACGTGTCGTTTAAATAATGTGGCATATTCGATTAAAGAATACTACAATTTTGTCTTAGTATATTGGTATACTAGATTAAACTCGCACGTTGTGCGAGACTAACTAATAACATAAGTAAAAAATGCAGTTATAGATAGTTACATTATTATTCATAATATTAAAATATGTGCGATTACGACTGATTCAAACAATAAAATTATAGTTTATGAATATAATACACTACTAAATTACACCATTGTTAAGGATTGAACCTTGGTCTATACTCTAAGAGGCAAGACTCACTACCACCCCACCTAAATGGTAATAACTACGTCAAATATGTAGTATAACTACATCAACAAACAAATTATAAACAAAACTATACAAACTTAGGTGTCACTAATAGAACATGGAGAGAAACATAAAAAAGAAAAAAATGAAATAATTTAATTGGTACATCTCATATGAAAAGTGAGTTTGTATAATTTTGTTTGTAATTTGTTTGTCAATTTAAAATTTCCTATTTATAAATCATAAAAAATTGTATATCTTTGTGAAAAAGAAATCCATCCATTAAGTTTTAAGAGATATACGTGAAATAAAATTAAAATTAAATTAGGAAAACCATGTTTAGCTGATTCTGAATATATATACTTACTATAACTTTAATATAATATAATTACATAAAAAAAAAAGTTTAGAAGAAATCCATCCATGACTTTTGCCGATATACATTAATATAATATAAGAAATCTATTCATTAATTACATTAAGATATACTTTGCCGTCTTATTTTTTTTTTAACATTTTTTTTATTATTATTTAATTAATGATGATGATTAGGTTAAAGTATAATTTTTAAATTATGCTTTAATGATGATTAGGCCAAAGTGTAATTTGTTTAGAGTATGCTTAAAATTAGGAATTTAATGTAAGTATAACACCTAGGAAAAAATCCTACATGACATGATTTCATAAATGCCACATAATCAAAAACTTATCCTCTTTTAGTTATATAAATCTTAGTTATATAAAGATACATATATACCACTTCCTACCTTTTATATGCTTCCTTTTGGTATTGGAGCTAATTAAATATTTCATGTACATATTGCTTATTGTATTCGATCGTTTTGAGAAATGCTAAGATAACTAAACCTTTATAGTGTTCCACCTTCTTATAAAACCTCTAAACTTCAATATATTATTTCTTTGTGGCCGTAGAGGTTCACCAGCGATGACTTAAGGATAGATACTCACAAAACGAGTGTCCGTCCTATAATTAGTGGGCTTGTAAAGCGGGTTGACTACTCTGATTTAAAAGAAAAAACAGTTTAGAAGAAGAATAATTCATAGAGAATAATATTGAGAAAAGATCAAACAAGCAGGAAGACTAATCCATATTTTAAATAGGCTTATATAGATTATATGAGTCAGCGAGAATGTTATCTACAATATTTTACAAAATCAGTTCTTCTATCATTAAGATAAAGTATCGAGTGATTCAAGAAAGTCAAATTGATAAAAGTCAATGAAACATTATAGTATGTGTAATATGCTAAACGTTTTAAAAATCAGAAGTGGTCATGTTGCCTTCGAATTCTAGATACTTAGTAAACCATATTTATTCAATTCAACATATATACAATTTTACTTCATTTTTTGCAAGTAACATATAATATGTACAAGATAAATATCATTATCAAATTAATACAATACAAATAATATATATATTTTCACCACACACATAAAGTGAGTAGGTGATATGCAATGTACGTCAAGGAATTTGATTGATACATCAATACAATGTGTATCGTATATTGTTTGCTACCATCGCTTTTATTTATTTAATTAATAATTAGCATAATTAAGCGAATAGATATATGTTGTCTTTCAAAGACAAAAATGCATATGAGAGTAAAAACACTTTGTTTTTGGTTTTGTAAAGCAGGAAATGTATCATTTTGAAGGTCAATTACATAAAAATCAACAACCATTAATACAAAATTTCCAAACAAAGTACATCTCTTGTTATTAAATATTATTAGTGTTAATTATACGAGTGGCCAATGTGATTTGTTTCATAATATGGTTTTCATGTCTAACTTTCAAAAACTATGACGATAATTGGAGTTTTAAAAATTTTCTACACGTTAAGTTATACTCGTATCAAAATTAATATCAAATCTATTTACATTTTACTTTCAATCCTTTCTATCGAGATTCGAGAAAGCACTTGTATTTAGCCGGAGTAGTGGTTTTATAAGGCAATGATGAGAATGAATTTGACTACGTCTGGCCGGGTGAATTCGAGCTTAATTATATGAGACTAACCGCATCTTGGCAGGGTAAATTAATCTGATATGGATGGTGATGCGAATTCAACAAAACTCTAATAATTCAACATATGCAAATTCAAACATTAATTTGCATCGGATCTCATGCATATGCAAAATCACAAAAAGCTAATGCAAATTACTTAGTTTAGTACGCAAATTATTCTATTATTTTATTTTTAATATGTTAGACTACAATGTTTTATAATATGTGTAGCGTGAGATAATTAACATTTAATATTATATGTATTGATTAGATGTAGTATATCAAATCTCTAGAAATGAAATCTTAGAAGCATCTAACAAATAGGTGTGAAGCTTGAAATGTCAACCATATAGATTTTGCTAATTTAAAAGTCGAAAGATAAGAAAAAATATTAGCCAAATTTAAAAGATTAGTGAAAACTAACATATCTTTACGTACTATCTATATTATCTTATAAAATATTTTGTCCTTTTTGAAAATCTCAATTCATGATTTAAAGTACCTAAAATACCCCTCTTCTTTATTCACTAATTTAAACATCCTTACCTAATATACCTATAATACCTATAAATTTCAACCAATCATTTTTTTCTCCCTCCTCAAATCTCAACCACTCATTTTTTCTCTCTCCTCCATAAATCATTTTATCCATCTAATTCATTCAAAATCTTTTATCTCAAAAACCTTATATCGATAACTTATAAAAATTGTTTGGGTATTCTTAAAATTTCATGCTCATTCATTAGAGATGTCATTCGATATACTTTCGACTAATTTTTAAATGCGAGGGCTGAGCCCATACGGATAAAACACTTGGCTATCACACTTTATGACTTATCACCCCTACCATCTTACCGCTGCAATGCATGCACACTTTCCCTCGTATATATATAAGCAATATCCCTTGTTGAATATTATACGAGGGAAATATCTAAATTGTTTTCTTTTATCTATACTATGTAATATTTACACCTATCACCTCTTAGAATATTTTCACATATACAATCCATTTAACATTAATGATTAAATTACAGTATCAATCATTTATCTTTTAAAATATTTGCATTAACCATTTAAAGTTTATATCAATTATTTTGTATCAGTTATCTACACAGCTCGAAGTCGCCTCCACCATCAACAATCGTCACCACCATCACATCGTTCACGATCATTGCATTGCACGGGTACAATGCTAGTTAAGTTTAAAAGATCTGAACCAAAATCAATATGAAAACCGCTTCACAGTCAACAATTCAAAACTGTAAGACTAAACAATCATTTCGGAAAAGAAAAAACAACATATCACTTCATAGTTGACCAATGGTAAATTTGTTTTAAAAATATTAGGGTAGATTTAGTTTGAAAAAACACCCATCATTTTTAATTTTTTTTTTCAAGAAAACATAAAAAACAAAATACACGATCAATTTATAGTTTTTCAAAAATGTTTTTCAAGAAAACACTCTTTTCCATTTTTCTATGTGAATTTAGAGAACACTTTTTTTTAATATTGTTTTACACTTTCATTTTTTATTTTCAAAATTTAAAAACCTCAAATTATATTAACTTTCCCCCTACGCCCCCGTCTCTGCCCCCGTCACCCCCGCTTACATCTCTCCCCAACCTCTCACTTTACCAAGTATATTAGAACATGGTTTTAATATGGAAAATGAAAATATCATTTTCAAGTTTGAGCGCGTTTTAAAAATATTCATTCGTTTTCAAAATATGGAAAACTCCGTTCAATTTCTAAAAAGTTAGAGATGAAAAAGTTAAAACATTTTTCACAGCTAAACGCACCCTTAATATTTAATTCTCCTTTTTCAAAAGCTTGCATACATTAAAAAGTAGTAATTAAGATGCTAGAAACATACATATAAGTTTCCTTAAATTAGGCATCTTTAATTTAGCTGTCACATTTATATATTTATAAATCTTTACAAACTTTAAAAATCCTTAGAAGCTTTAAAATACTTAAAATACGTTAATTTTATCTTCAACTATATAAACATTCTTATATATCCTTAATCTCTAATCTATACTATATTATAAGTAACAAGGCCTTATCAAAATTTTAAGTTTCAACATTTAATTTTTAAAATCTCCCCTATCAATTCTATATTTACATAAAATAACTATATTACCCTTTCCCTTTCCTCAAATCTCAACCAACCATTTTTTTTCTCTCTCCTTCATAAATCATTTATTCCTCTAATTCATTCAAAATCTTTTATCTCAAAAACCGTACATCGATAAATCATAAAAATTATATGGGAGTTCTTAAAATTTCATGACCTTTCATTAAAAATGTCATTTGATATACTTTCGAGGAATTTTTAAATCCGAGGGCGAACGGCTAAGGCATTTGGCTATCACACTCTATGACTTATCGCCTCCTATGACCAATCACACTCTATGACCTATCACCTCTGATGACCTATCACACTCTATGACCTATCACCCCATTATTTCACCGCCGCAACGCGCGGGTACTTGCTCTCGTAAATATTATAAGAGAAACTTTAAATCAATAATGAAGTAATCTAGACTCTTTATTGAATTTCCTTTTTTTTATCCACCCTTTGATCAACATGATGACATCATCTTTGACTCAACTTTCAGTCAAACACTCTTTTAGGCATTCAACTACAAATAAAATGCTCCAACAATACATATATTAACTAATGTTAATATTAATATTCTACTTATCTAACCATATTAAATCTAATATGTTTAATTCTTTTTACCCTTTTTGACTATCAATCTCATATAACATGTACTATCTATTTATTTTAATTTTATCTGAATTTCATATTTGATTTCTTATAAATCTTCGTATGGATTAATATTATTAAAAAAAAAGTTTATATTTTCTTGATGTGTTATCAAAATAGTAAGGAATTAGCCTAGTGATAAGGCAAACGCTTGATTACCTTAAGGTCTCAGGTTCGATCCCCACTGGGAACAAAACATAATTCGTTTAAGTTACCTGTTACTAATGAAGCCTAGACCCATATGTGTTAGAGCACATTAAGTGCACAATCTGTTGTCCGATGCAATAATTCTAAAAGGCTAAGAACTATTAAGTTAATAAGGCCCAGTCTGTTTGTACAGCCTATAAATATAAGTCTTAGGTCACGAATTTAGGTTGATGATTTAGTTGCAACATAGAGTCATTCACTAGGTTCTCGAGGTAGAGATCTATACCTCGAGATACCGCCCAAACTATCACGATTCATCTCAATGATTGTAATCCGTAATCATTGTATATGTTGTTCATACGGATTCATCTTGTAATCATATGATTAATGATAGTATTTTTGTGTTTATATCCTGTTGTCATTATCTTCGTGTGTGTTTATCATTATAATCATTAATTAACCCTAAAGACGATTATAGATGGATTCCGCACATCTATGATTGTTAGATCTCGTGTTAATTGATCCGGGAACGTGCTAAAACACGTTTTTACAAGTGGTATCAGAGCTTTGGAGGATGATATTTCCTCAAACGAGATCTGAAAATTAGGTTTTTGATGAAGAATTCGACCAGATCTGCTAAATTCGTTCTAAGTTCATCTCACGAAGATAGGAAACGAATTTAACTTTAAATTCGTTCTAAGTTCATCTCACGAAGATAGGAAACGAATTTACCTTACGAAGTTAGTTGTTCTTACGAACTTAAGTCTTAACTTCGTACAGATGAGGTCTTCACCTTACGAACTTAACCCAAAATAGCCAAAAACACCTTACGAACTTAACCCTTTTCACCTGACGAACTTACACTTACGAACTTAGCATTTGGTTGCAAAGTAACTTTGTTCTTACGAAGTTAGATTGCACTTACGAAGTTAGTTGTTCTTACGAACTTAAACTTCGTTTCATGCAGATTTAGTTCTTACGAAGATAACATCTAAGTTCGTGCTGATGTCATCCAGAAGTTAGTTTAACTGAGAGTTGATGTCATCACGAAGATAGTCGTTCTAGCTGAGACAAGTTCGTATATGGTTCTTATCAGACGACGAAGATGTTCTCAAGCTACTTTAGAGGTTCAGTGTGTTTCAACATCAGAAGATCAATTACATGGAAGCACACAACAGGGTAGTTAAAAAAAAAAAAAAAAAAAAAAAAAAAAAAAAAAAAAAACTATTAAGTTAATAAGGCCCAGTCTGTTTGTACAGCCTATAAATATAAGTCTTAGGTCACGAATTTAGGTTGATGATTTAGTTGCAACATAGAGTCATTCACTAGGTTCTCGAGGTAGAGATCTATACCTCGAGATACCGCCCAAACTATCACGATTCATCTCAATGATTGTAATCCGTAATCATTGTATATGTTGTTCATACGGATTCATCTTGTAATCATATGATTAATGATAGTATTTTTGTGTTTATATCCTGTTGTCATTATCTTCGTGTGTGTTTATCATTATAATCATTAATTAACCCTAAAGACGATTATAGATGGATTCCGCACATCTATGATTGTTAGATCTCGTGTTAATTGATCCGGGAACGTGCTAAAACACGTTTTTACAATATGTGAAGTTTAAATACGCGGGTTCGATCCTTCGGGGTGCCCATATTATGTGGAGATTAGGATGGAGATATTTTACCGGCGTCATATGGCTCATACGGGGTGGGTCGATAGATATCCAAGTATGGTACCGGGGATAGGGTTCCCCCATTACCTTTTTTTTTCAATTGTTTCAAAAATTATATCTTTCTTTAAGTTTTTAATACTTGATTTTCTAACAAGTATTAACAATTATATGTAGAGTTTCCTGATTTGTGTCAAGTAATATTATGATCCATCTTCCATAATAATTTACTTTTCATAATTGATTTTTTTACAAATAATTAATACCAAATACTTTTGTCTTGTATTATAGCTTAAATTAACCTTATATTATGAAGTATAACTATATAGCGGATGATATATGATTGAGGTTGAAAAATATAACTATTATATTTAATGTGAATCATTTCAATGAGCTCATTGGAGATATTTTGACATACAGTCATTATCATGATATAAAAAATGTATGAGTTTTATATATCAACTACACATTAGCAAAATAAATATTAAATGTTTGCTCTCAATTCACTATATATAATATCATGACAGATCAAACTGTGTTTGAGCTCATATCGATACATCCAACGAATATTGAAACATCCAGGTTAAAATCGTCTTACTTTGGAAGAAGACCTATAAGTACAACCCGAAAATTGTCCCATTTGAGTATCTCTTTGATGAATGAGGCGTTATGAAAATCAATAACTTCGCTATGGAGATTGTATGCTTGTGAATTATTTTGTGGATACCATGGATCTTTATAATTTTGTGACTATATGTCTATACGTAGTTAACTATTTTCTTACATTGGGCCAAACTTTTTAGGTTTCAACTTAATGGAAAAAAACGCATGTCGTAATATGTAAAAATATAATCATTTGTGATACTACATAGAAACTAAAATACACTTGACAGGTGGATGAGAAATCAATGTCAAACCTTAGTCTTTGAAGTTATATTTATACTATGGTTGATTTATAGAAAAACTAACTGATTAATTGTGATTATTCTTAATTTATTTAATATTGTGTTAGATTAAATAGATTTTAAGTATTTCTTTTTAATATAATTGTGCTAGCTTTTTATACGTATAAATGTAATATTTTTATAAATTACCCCCACATTTCACGCGGGTTATAATCTAGTTCATATATAAACAAAAGATAAATATTCTATAAACTTCTAAAAGTATATCCTTAGTTTTAAGGATAAGGGTTATTACCTATGTATGTAACTAACTATGACAAAATGTCTATGTTATGTAAAGATCTGGTAAATTGTTTATGTAATGTAATGAACTTTCAAATTCTAGTTATTGGATGTATGATGTATCCGAGTATAAGTGGCAATCATATAATTTGCCACATGTAAATTTTTGATTGGTCAAATACATCCAATAATCGGGATTAAAAAATTCATTATATGGCATAGACATTCTACATAGGTAATAATCCCTTAAGGATATATACCCTATGAACAAGCAAAAACAAACATGCTTCAATGCCATAAACAAGGAAGGACAAACAAAAATATGAAAAGACGTGTATACTCTCTTTGGCAGAGACGGATTTAGCATGGGGGCAGTTGCCTTGACTTCAATTTTGATATATATATATATAGGGGTTGGTTAGATTAGGGACTCGATCTAGACCGTCCATTTTCATCAGATCTAATCACCATTGATCATCTCCGGCGACATCTCCGGCCATATACATCTCCGACGAGACTTACACATGTGTAAGTACAACTTACACATGTGTAAGTTGAATAAAAATTATGATTCAGAGCGGGCTTCGCCCTTAAGGATATTCATAAACCAAAGCTGGTGGGGGTGATAGGTCATAGAGGGTGATAGGTCATAGGGGTGACATGGGTGATCTACCTAAAAAAAATTGTAAAAACATGTGTAAGTTACTTACACATGTGTAAGTCTCGCCGGAGATAGTCGCCGTCGCCGGAGGATCATGGTGGTAATCGGAGATGATCATAGTGGTGGTGGTGGTGGTGGCCGGAGAAGGAGGTAGAAAGAGTCCCTAACAGTCCCTAAAATAAGGAGTCCATAATTTAAGTTTATATATATATATATATACATATATATATATAGGAAAAGTAAATATAAGGCTATCCGGCACCTAAGCTTAGGTGTAGAACCACTCACATAAATTTTTTTTAATACTTATTGATTAATGAATAAATGTTTGGGCCCTCATGAATTTTATGGATTAAAAAAACAATATGTAAGTGTTTCACACCTAAGCTTAGGTAATTAACAACCTTATATTCCCATCCCCATATATATCCACTTTAGTGATATATATGTTATTTAATTGCTGGGGAAAAAAAGATAGTATAAATAAATAGAGATTACTCAGTGGTCTTAAAAGCTTCAACCATCTTTACTTTTAAATTTTTAAAAACAAAACTTTATTTTGGTTGGAACAAGATCCTTTAAAGTTGGATCAACTTTATATGTGAAGTTGATAAGATCTCAACCTTTGGATTTAAATAAAGGGCTAAAATTCAAATATGACATTCATTTGAATCTTAACCCTTTATTTTAATCCAAAGGTTTAAAATTGTCTAAATTCACCTATGAAATTAATTCAACTTTAAAGAATCTTAATCCATTTTGGTTAGAAAATTGTTGCACTTTAAAGAATCTTAATCCATTTTGGTTAGAAAATTGTTACAGGTAGTATGGTGAAATGGTGAAGAAGACTATCAAGAATACAAATCTTCTTTAATATTATATTATTATTATATGTCTAGTGAATACACACATGTAGGCATGTGGCAGATAAACAAGTTGTACGAAAAAACATGTCTAGTATATTAATTAATATTATTTCAGCCCTTAAAGTTTCAAATCATTTATAATTTAATTACAAAGTATTACAACTTTTTTTTGAAGTTAGATAAAATTATAGTTTTTTTTTTTTTTTAAATGTACGGATCGAATATCATAATGAATGATCTAGACTATGTTGTATTAAATCCGGATTCACGTTAGAGAGCCCTCACCCAATACCTAGTAGCAGAGGAAAACCCCTAATAGTTCGTCCAAAGACACAAACACATATTAGGAGAAAATCTTGTCTCCTTATACTTTCATAGAAAGACTTTTTGACTAACAGATTATTAAATATGACATAAATATTGCGATTTTAATATCAATGCTAATAATAAAAATGATTCAGTGTGGTGAGTATAAGCTAATTCTTTTAGAGTTCATTTTTTATCTAACCGGGTCCCAACTTTTTTTTGTTTTACGCTCTAATAAATATGACATACGATTTCTAACTTTGGCCCCTCGAAAAAAAAAATTTGGATTCGTCTTCGCTCTTTGGAATAGCCTAATTAAGTTCATATATAAACAAATTGACGCAGACGGAAATTTAAGATAACTAATTGATTCCGTTGATTCAAAAAATACCCGGAAAATAATTCTTCAAATTATCGTCGATTCAAATTGAATATCGATAATCTGGATTCTCACACTAAACACACATTGTGAATAGGGAAAAAATGAATTTTTAATTTATCATAAACTGATCATTTCCCCATGTCCAGATACATATAAATAAAGCTGCAAAATTCGAATGGGCCTTCAAATACAAGTGGGCCGAAAGTTATAACCAAAAGAAAGTCCAAAAAAACCGAAAAAATATACATAATGGTCCAAAACTCATAAAAAAAAGGCCATTTCGGGGCTCGAAGGTCGACCAAACCGCCTTAATGAGATGGTGCTTCTCAATGAGATGGTCCCTAGATGGCACATAAATGACATTCCAGGTCGTGAGCAAGAGCATGACTTCATACGATCGATGTTTCATGTACAATCTCTAGATGCAAGTCAAAATATATACCGCAAATATTATACGGGAGCACTTTAACGGAACATGCCTAAAATATTAGTTACTCATCCGTACGAATATATATTGTTATGGATTAAAAAATTGAACAAAAAAACTTTTTCAAATGGCTGGTCATGGATGTTAGTTACTCAAATTATGCGATATAGCGGTTAAATTAATCAGCTGAAGTTAACTCGAGTCGAATAAATGGAGTATAGAAAAAAGTAAATAATAGTTACATAAATATATGAGACTAGATTAACAGAAATTATAATAGCCAATAATGTCTTTAGAATGTGATCGCTCTTTACTTTTTCGACATATTTTGCTAAAAATATGTGATAATTAAGATTCAAAATTTATAGGTCACCAACATTGAAAATTTGAGCTATCAAGTTGGAAGCCAAATTAATCAAGATAAACATTAAAAATTTATCGAAACTTGTATGAGCGATGTATGATGTATGCGTTTCAATGCATAATCTACAAATGCAACCTGAAGAAGTGATTATCGAATTGACAAACCACGTACATCAATATATTGTCAACTATAATATTTTGTTTTATTTTGACGATTTCAATGGTCAAACTTTTTTAGGTATATATCGTATGATATATATGCTTGCAAAATCATCTCACTTACTTATTAAATCAATATATTAATTAGAAATACAAGTTTTCCAATTAAATGAGCTAAAAATAAAACCTCAATTATTCGTTTTAAGATTACTACTTTAACAAGTCTTCTATTAACAAATTAAAATACACAAATGTTACCCCCGTATGCACTATGCACGACATAGACTCGTCTTCGATCAAGGTAAGATTCCCGCAACGTAGCCCATGCATGTAGAAACTACTTTCCATCTCAACTTCCTACGCTGCTAGAATGCTACAAAGTATTTGATCCTTGTCAAAAGCCGTACGATAGATCGTTTTCTAATCAGTTGTCCACTACAAACTATGTTGCATATGTCCACACTTTTAGTGAGTGTGAACAAATGCAATATTATTTGTAATGGTCGCGACAATTATTAGTGATGTCTCTATTAGGATAAAAAACTTTCTCAATTCCAATAAAAAAAAAAGATGAAATCTTCTATATATGATGTGGCTATACGCACTTCTCTCGGATGTTTAGTCAAAAGTCGTACGATAGGCTATTCTCCAATTAGGAGAGGATTTCCTCAAATTCCCTAACATGAGGGAGATTTCAACACTTGGATTAGTCCAAAGGTTAAGATGATATTTGAATCTTGACCCTTAAATTTAATTCAAAGGTTGAGATGTATTTAACTTAACTTGGCCTTCAAGTTAAAAAAAAACTTGAGAGGATCCTTGCCCCTCCAATTATCCACTAACTGTTACTCGTAATTATCTTGTTAGACCATTTTTAATATTTTTTCCGAGCTTCAAAATGAGTAATTAAGTGATATTAAATAACTAGTGTTCAGACCCGTTCATTGGACGGGTAGTCTCAAGATATATAAATCTTATAATAATTGTGAAACAAAAAGTGTATGATTACTATCACAACTTAATGAATACGAAAACTAAAGAAGAAACATATGAAAATTAACTCCATATAAATATTGAGTCCAGTTTATTTTATTTTTTTTCAACTTTATTTAAATAAAAAGAAAAACAAAAAGTGCATGACCAATATCACAACTTAATCAATACGAAAGGTAAAGAAAAAACATATGAAAATTAACTTGATATAAACATTATTCCATTTACCTTTTTTTAACTTTAGTTAAATAAAAAGAGAAACAAAAAGTGTAGAGTATATAATTTGAAAAATACATATCAATTCATCAACAAAGACAAATGCAAACATTTTGATTTTATCCAGGTTGTTCCACTCCGAAACAGTCAATACATGCACAACATGGAGTCGTAAATGATGGTTAACATGTGTTGGCTTATAAGATTTTTTTTTATTAAAGGTCGGTCATTTTTTATTAAATAAATATTAAAAAATAGAGGATTAATAAGAAGAAAGTATTAGGCTAAAGGAAAGAGATTAGGGGTGTCAAGTGTACCCTCAACCTCCTCTTTTAGTTATATTATAGATTGAAATACTAAAAAAAAGTTAAAGGCTAAGAATTAAATAAATTTAAGGAGCAAATTTCAAAAGAGCAAATTTCAAAAGACAGACAAACTAAACCAGTAAAAAAATAACAATAATTGCAAATATCCCTAAATATACAATCAAAATTACATATATTCCCAATTAAAACTTTAAATTACAAATATCCCAAATCTATTATTTAAATACACAAAGGGGTTTGCTAAATACAACCCTTAGTGCTGTGTTTAAGGGCATAAATTGTTTGTATATTTACCATGAAAATCAAGGGGCGAGCTTTTAATATGGAAAATACAAGTTTTTTTATGCACGTTAAATACGGTTTGGTCTAAACCGGCTAAACAGTTTAAACCGAAGTAATTGGACGGATTGGTCGGTTTAAAATAAAAAACTTAAACCGTTGGTTTGCCTTTTTAATAAACTGCTCTTATGGTTTGGTTCGTGGTTTTAGACTTCTATCAAATCGGTTAAACCAAACCGGACCATTTAATTATATCAATGGTATGTTTATTATATATATATATATGTATATATTCAATAGTAATATTATAAATATAAATAACAAATTATTAGCTGGTATAAAGATGAACATATTCAAATTGTAGATTTAAAATTTTTAAAGATACAATTCCTAAATAATCAAGCTAATTAATATTACATGTTTTATATTTTTCAAAATACTTTGTGTTTCTTTAAGTATAAGTGAAACTTTTGCAATTTAGTATTAATAAAAGCTTTTATATATGAACGTCAAAAGTATGATAACCGTTTAACCGGACCAAACCAACCCGGTTAATTGGTTTTGGTTGGTTTGGTTTGGCATAACAATTTGGACGGATTGGTTTGAAAAAATGTTAAACCATTTACATTGGTTTGGTTGAGATTTTTAATAAAAACTGACCAAACTGGACCACGCACATCCCTGGTATTTAGCATTTCCCTTACACAAATATACCCATTTAAATCTATTTCTATCAAATACATTTATATTATGACCATTATACCCTTCTATGTTAAAAACTAGCTTCCGTATACGCTTAGTACCAAATTAAGTGGCAAAGTGTAGATCTTACTACTATAGTGTTTGAAACTCATTTTTTAAAATTTTTTCTCTAACCAGTTTTTAACTCTTTTTTTTTTTTTTGACACCACTCCACCACATGAACTCCACCCATTGAAAAAATCACACCAGCCACCCCACCTCGTCAACTCCATCCACTCACCCACCGAGCCCACCAACCCGCCGAAGATTATCTCTTCTCTTCTTTGTTCCGTTTTCTGGTCCTTTCTTTTCTGGTTTCTGGTCGACAAATAGCAAACAATAAAAGAATAAAGGGTTTCTTACTATAAAACAAAGGGTTATCTTGGTTTCGTTAAGTGTTAATGTATTAGATATTGTATATATTTTCGATAAATACATAGGATTTTTTTGTTTCTTTTTGTTGTTTGATGAGTCGCTGTCAAGAAGGTTGTTGATCAAAGATCATAAACGTGGTAACTGCTGGTAACAGAGTTTCTATACGTGACAAACTAAGTAGGTAGTTAAAGAATTCTTCTTGTGGTCGAAAGTAACGAGCAGGGAATTAATTTTTCAATACAATGATATTAGTCCGAGAAAGAAAAAGTTAGTTACTCGTACCTTTTTAGGTTGTACCATAGAATATTTATTTCATAAAATCATACTCTATCATACAAAACCTTAAAAATATTGGATGGTATATGGTAAAATAAATGCATGCATCATCGCTAAATTAAAACAAAAGGACAAATGATTTAAAGCTTGAAATTATACAGTAATAATTAAGTTAAACAATGTAATTTACGTTTACATTTACAGTTATAGTATATGTATAAGGCCTCTGTCAACCATGAATCTCTTCCTTCCTCTTCTTCACTGTCACATCAGCTTTTCTCTCTCTTAAAACACATCTTACTCATTCACTACTAATCCCACCTCTTATCACCTTTTACCCAACTTTTATTTTATTCTTATTTTATATTTAACAAAATTATATAACTTAAAAAATAAATCAACTTTTATACTATTATCAGTTTGTGGGGCCCGTTTTATCGATTTTGAATTTCGAATTTTGAATTTTGGAAAAAAAAAAACGGCTAGTGGCTTTTTTGTTTTCTTTTTATTTTTTCCCCCTATTTATACTCAACTTAACACACTCATTTCAAATCACAACAACTTCTTTCAAATCATTTTTTATCCTACTCAAAACCATTCTATTTCAAGATGGCCAGATAAATATAGAGTGAAATGGTTAACTTACCAAGTCAGTCCAGTTTTTGGACCAACATATCTGAGTGCTTTAACGCGAACACCACTGAAGGTCCAAGAGGCAAATCTCAACTACTAGGTAAGTTCCAAAAAATTCGCAATGTATGTAACTAGTTTCAGGCAATTTATAGGAGGTTGAATGCACAGATTCATTCTAATGAGTTGCTCTATGCAACGACGCATCAGGAGTACCGTCGGAATTATGGGAAGGGCTTCAGGTACTACATATATACAGATATAATATCTACAAAACAAACAAAATACAAAATAAAATAAAAAAAGAAAACTGGCCCACATCGGCTCTCTCTCTCTCGTCATGGCTATTCCTCCCACCGAAGCACCCCAATCGACGAAGGCCATGAACAACCCCCTGCCAACCTCTTCCTCGTCGACGACTTTCACGAACGAGCTCACGAAGAGCCGTTGGCATGGGCCTAAATGGCGTTGCAGGGCTACCATGGTTAATTTACTGTTGTGTTCAGGTCGGCAAAACTATGTGAATTCACATAGGGTTGATATTCACTACTCATAAAAAAAATTTAAAAAAAACATTTTTCGTCCTTAAATTTGGCGTTTTTGCACTTTTCGTCCTTAGAGTGAAAAAAGTACCATTTTTCGCGGGACGAAAAGAGAAAAAAAGTGTCAAGTTTAAGGATGAAAAGTGCTACTTTTTCACTTTAAGGACGAAAAATGCAAAATGTGTTAAGTTCAAAGACGAAAAATGTAATTTAAAAAAAAAAAAGAAAAGTACTCGTACAAAATATGTGGTCATCCCCTCATATTCAAAGTTCTAAATTACGGCCAACACAAATCTAATAGAGAAAAGTCATAGGCAAAAGTCAAATTCCCTGTTATAGTTCAAAAATATTACTCGAATTAAACACGTATTTTTTGTCAATTTAACTGATTATGAGAATCACTTTTTGTATCTATATATATACACACGAATCATATATCATTGTTTGTATTACATGTTTAATTATCACAACAACAATATGAATACTTATTTCTTTGTCTTAACATTTCTGTTCCTCTTTAGCCACTCATTGGCAACTTCAAATAAAAACGCCGAACAAAATTTCATCCAATGCCTAATCAACTCACCACAACTTACTACTCCGATCACTACATCAATCTACACTCCATCCAACTCTTCTTTCCCTTCCGTCTTACAAGCCTACATCCGAAACCTCCGTTTCAACGAATCGACAACCCCAAAACCCACGATAATCGTCACAGCGTTAGACCTTTCACATGTCCAAGCCTCCATTTTATGTGCCAAGAAACACAAACTACACATGAAAACCCGAAGTGGTGGTCATGATTACGAAGGTCTATCCTACGTATCCAACGACCCGTTTTTTATATTGGATTTGTTTAATTTTAGGTCAGTTAATGTCTCGATTGAAGACGAAACTGCATGGGTTCAAACTGGTGCAACCTTAGGTGAAGTTTATTATAGAATCGCCGAAAAAAGTAAAATTCATGGGTTCCCTGCAGGGGTTTGTCCTACTGTTGGTGTTGGTGGACATATCAGCGGCGCTGGATATGGAAATATGATGAGAAAATACGGTTTAACCGTCGATAACGTTGTCGACGCTGAACTTGTTAATGTTGATGGAAAGCTTTTAAACCGTGAAACGATGGGCGAAGATTTGTTTTGGGCGATCACGGGTGGAGGCGGTGTCAGTTTCGGTGTGGTTATTTCGTATAAAATAAAACTTGTTCGTGTTCCTCCCAGCGTGACGGTTTTTCAAGTAAGAAGAATTTCTGAACCAAATGTCACTAACGTGGCTCACCGTTGGCTTCAAGTCGCGGATAAATTAGACGAAAATCTATTTATTCGGATGGTTTTCGACGTGGTGAATGACACGAATGGCGAAAAAACGATACGTGCTTCGTTTCCGAGTTTGTTTCTTGGAAACTCAACAGCTTTGATAAATATAATGAATCAAAGCTTTCCGGAATTAGGGTTGCGATTATCCGATTGTCAAGAAATGAATTGGACACAATCGGTTTTATGGTACTATAATTTTCCCCCAAATTCACCAGACTCGACTCTCTTAAGTCGAATCCCGCGATCCCTAACTCATCTCAAACGAAAATCCGATTACGTGAAAAGACCTATTTCTAAAACAGGATTGAGGTCTATATTCAAAAAAATGATCGAGCTAGAACGTCCGGTTTTAACGTTCAATCCGTACGGTGGACGAATGGCTGAGATATCCGAGTTTGCAAAACCGTTCCCACATAGAGCCGGGAACATAGCCAAGATCCAGTACGCGGCGGACTGGCCCGAGGACGGTGTCGACGTCGCGAACCGTTATGTGAACTTGACTAGGGTTTTATTTGCATACATGACACCGTTTGTGTCAAAGTCTCCTAGGGAGGCTTTTTTGAACTATAGGGATTTGGATATTGGTGTGAATAATAATGGGAAGAATAGTTTTGATGAAGGAAAAGTTTATGGGGTCAAGTATTTCAAAGAGACAAATTTTAAGAGATTGGTGAAAGTGAAAACTATGGTGGATCCGGATAATTTCTTTAGGAATGAACAAAGTATCCCGACTTTGCCATCTGTTTCTTGGAAGTGAAGTAAACTATACGTACATGATACATGCCATTCAATTCGTTGACTAATTATTATAAGCATGTAAACATTATATATATATAGCTTGTAAAGTTTCATGAATTATTTTGTGTGTATATTTATCTAAGAATAAGACTTGATTGATGAGTCGATATATCTTGTTAATTACCTTATTTTTTATTTTCAAATATAATCTCTGCACACGAGTAATTAATACGTGTATATATTATAATCTTGCACGTTTCGATGATCATTGTATAAAACATATAATGTTTGGGCGCACATTTTTTAAAGTGTGAATTGCCTGATCAAATTAGGTGAATCAATATTTTTTTAATTAACATAACAGAAACTCTTTGGGAAAGGATTTAAGCAAATTTCGTAATATAAGGATCAGCTCAAACATAGTACTGTATATATATATACCACTCTTGCCCATTGTTAAAAATTTATCATTCATGAAGACTAGGCTGGCTTCGTGTTTTAGCTGGCGAATTCCCCAAGGTGGCCTTCATGGTCATGAGCACGTACGAAGATATATTTTACGCCTAAGAGGTTTGCTTGAGAATTGAACGAATAATGTACGTAGGGCTTCGTCCATAGAGTGTTCGTAGCTAGAGTTGTATTATTAATCCACATAGACGAATGTCAAGGTTTCGTTCCGAATATTAATTAGGTTTAAATAATCAAGCGATCGGCTTAATTTGCCTTAGTTCAATCTGAGGAACCTCAGAGAGCATTGCAAACTAGACTACTACCTACAAAAGTGTGTTTCCAAAAATAGCTTCGGGTGTTAAAAGAAGAGGATGTGACATGCATGCAGGCAAAGTCATGGAGATATATCATTTTTTAATTATTTCCAAAAAAATAAATATTTTTGTATTTTTATGATCTTCATTATTTAACTACTCCATCCATCCCATATTAAGTGTCTTAGTTTGACTTTTTGAGTGTTTTCAACTTTAACCGTATATATTTTTGTTTGTGTTATATAATAGTTTATATGACATATATATATATATATATATATATATATATGAATTGATTGAGTTTTGAATGTACTTTTTCTTGATATAATTTTCATTAACTAATGTATAACACACACAAAAGTATTTACGGTCAAAGTCAGAAAAAAAGATTTGACCAGTCAAAATAGGACAATTAAAATGGGACGGAGAGAGTATATTTTTTTTATAAAAATCTTCATTATGATATTCTTTTTTTTAGAACTCATTGAGAAACAAACGAGTGAAATTTTACTATTTTTTCTTAGTGAAGATCATTTTCATTGTTCGTTATTGAACCAATGAAAATATTTTCCTAGTGATTTTTTTTATTGGTGTTTGCAATTGAAATTAAAGAATAAAGTTATCGTTGAAACGTAAAAAAAAAATGGGAAGAAATATAGGATGAGGCTTAAATAAAAAAAATCTCTAATAAAGCTTGCTTGTATAATGACGAGCTTAGTGCCCGTGCGTTGCGGCGGCTAAAAGCGAGGACAATATAAAAGGGAGGCGGTGGTGGAGATCGAGGAAGGCGGTGGAGAAAGAGGGCGGTATAGAGTGTGATAGAAGTTTGATGAGAGCGTGTAATGATTAGAAAGAATGAGGGAAAAGATGATATATAATGGTTTTATGTTTAAGTAGGGGTGTAAGGGGTATTATGAGAATACTGAAAAAAGTGCTTAATTTCTTAAAATAGATTTCCAATATGTTTTATAAGAGAATATAGATAAAAATAAGAATGAAAAAAAAAGAAAATAAAATCAACTTCGAATTAATTATGAACCTTTACTGCCCTTTTCATCTTCTAAATTATATAATCATCTTTGATCCTATGGCCTACAGATTAAGGTACATAAGTGTAACACGTAATAAAAAAGAAGGACCACAAAGCAAAATAGCTACATATACTGACCAATTGACCATATATATCTATGGTGACTAAACCAACAACCACAACAACAAAGAGGCTCTGGCAAGAAAGGTTGTGGGTGTTTGTTAAAACTTAAAAAGAGTGTTTGCCCCTTTCTTGCCACTTTATTAAGCCAATGATTTCATCCCTTTTTTTAATTAAAAAATAATAATAATAACAACACTCTTTTCGATTTTTTACCAATTTCAATCTTTTTATTCATCATTATATATTCCCTCAACCCCATTATTCATTTTGCTTGTTTATTGTGTATATGAATTATATGGATTTGGATTTGGATTTTGGGTGTATATAATACATCTTTTATATAGAGGCAGTGATGATTTTGGTTTTCTTTGTATTTGGTCTGAGCATCAGGTTGGGAAAATGGTGAAAACTTTGATGGATTTGCTTGTAACCGGTGTTGCGGCCATGGCGGTGCCTGACCCATTTTTCTGATCCGTATCTTATAGATCTGAGCCTCAAGTGTTATACTGTTATTAGTGGGTTTTTTTTTTTTTTTTTTTTTTTTTTTGCTTTTCAATTTAACTCTTATCAAACAAACTTTCAATAATAACGATACCAAATATACCATTCGACAGAGGGAGAAGTAGAGGCTTTAGATTTTGGGGCAGCTTAAGAATAGAAACATAAGTTATACAACATTTAGTTGTTAAAAAAGGTTTGAATCTAAATAGGATAATTATACGCACGTTAGTACTTTGATTGTTTGATGTGGTTGGGTTTAACATCATGTATAAAAACGTTTTTATTTAGTCACAACTCAAAATGTTGATTCAAATTTACAATGTTATTATCGAATTATATTTGTAGATTTACACTGTCCACATGAGGTGTGTAATGCATGGCTAAAAAAACGCCAGTCACTATCTGAATGACTAAATAAACACCAGCTAACGAACCGAACCTCCACCAATAACTAAGATTGCTCGGGGTTGGATAATCTATCAAATGCTGATTAAGTATGGAGAATATAGGTTGTTTAAGAGGGAAAAGAAAAGGGAGGAAGCAACTCAATTTAAGGTTTCGCTCCCAGATCGCTTCGTGAGCTCATTTAGTAGTCGAATCGCGAGCAAAGCTCGACACTGCTAGCGAAGCTCTACTCGAGTTTTTATTAAAATAAATAGAAAAGAGTTTTTATTAAAATAAATAGAAAAGAAAAGATTGGATTGGAGAAGAAATAATGAAAAATTATATAAAAAGAGGCAGAGTTGAAAGAAAAGAAAAGAAAGTTAAGAGTTAAATATATTTTTGAGTTAGAAGTGAAGGAAAAAAAAGATACAAAGATACAATTTTATATTTATAGTCTTGTATCAATTAAAACCTTTATATAAATTTAAGGGGTATAATAATAATTTCACTACTTTTTTTTCCAAATCTTGCCAAAAGTGGTAGAAAAGTTTTGGGATCAAAACACACTCAAGAATGGAGCCTTAGACTTATCAAATGGTGTAACAAGATACCAAAGACTCTTTAATTTTTAGATTCCTTCATTGCAAACATGATGGGGCGTTTAGTTAAAAAGATTAGTGGAGTGGTTTGGAGTTCTTCTGGTGACCTATAGGTTTCAGGTTCGAATCTTCATTCCAGCAATTTTGAAATATAGGTGGTATCTCTATGAGGGCATGCCTTGGGTACACCAATGTTCAAGTCTGAGTGACAAGCATTAATCATCGTGTCTTTTGGCGGATAAGTATGGGGTTTTACCCCATTGGATATTTGAAATAGGCATTTTTACTTTGAGAAACTCTCTAGCGCGGACTCGGTTAAGACAACGTATGTTAAACCTGTCGTTGTCGAATCGCGACACGAAGTTCAATCGAAACTCACCTTTAAAAAAAAGAAAGATTTTAATGGAATTTGATAAAAAAAAAAATTGAGATTTTATGTTAATCATTAAATAAAACAAAGAAGAAAATCTAATCTTTCATTATTAAATTCCATTTTATTCTCTGAACTAAACGACTTATTATAATATATATTAAAAACAAAATATTGAAAAACGGTAAAAAATAGTATATTTTTTATTTTTTTTACTTTTAGCATATAAGTTTCAATTTTTACATTTTTAACACTTAATTATAATCTTTTTTAGTAAACTTTTTGTTCTATTTATTTTCAACACAAAACTTTTAATATTTATACTTTTAACACTAAACTATAATATTTTTTAGTAATACTATACTTTTTATTCTTTTTACTTTCACCACAGAAGTTTCAATCTTTACACTTTTAGCACTAAACTATAATACTTTTTAGTAAACTTTTTAGCGTGTAAAGAATAGTATATTTTTTTTAATTTTTTTATTTTCACCACATAAGTTTCAATATTTACATTTTTAGCACTAAACTTTTTTAGTAAACTTTTTGTTCTATTTATTTTCACCACAAAACTTTCTATCTTTACACTTTTAGCACTAAACTATAATACTTTTTAGTAATCATACTTTTTATTCTTTTTACTTTCACCACAGAAGTTTCAATCTTTACACTTTTAGCACTAAACTATAATACTTTTTAATAAACTTTTTATTATTTTTATTTTCAACACAAAACTTTCAATCTTTACACTTTTAGCACCAAACTATAATATTTTTTAGTAAAATTTGTATTCTTTTTATTTTCACCACAAAATTTTAACTCTTTACACTTTTAGCACTAACTTTCATAGATTTTAATTTTCTTTTATTTTTAAGGTACGCGAAAACATGTATAGAATAGTATACTTTTTATTTTATTTTTTATTTTCACCACAATAGTTTCACTCTTTACACTTTTAGAACAAAACTTTTATATTTCTTAGTAAACTTTTTAATCTTTTTATTTTCACCACAATATCTTAACTCCTTACACTTTTAACACTTAATTTTTCTACTTTTTGATAATTTTTTATTTTAACTACAACATTTTAACCTCTTACACTTTAGCAACAAACTTTTTAACACATATATTAAAAAAAAATGTACGGAAAAACTTGTAAAGAATAATAAACTTTCATTCATTTTATTTTCACCACAACATTTTAACCCCATATACTTTTAGCGCTAAATTTTTTATACTTTTTGATTTTCTTTTATTTTCACCACAACATTTAAGTCTCTCACATTTTTAGCACTAAACTTTTATACGAACAACTTTCACTTTTATACAAAATTTTTACAGTTCATTTTTTAACTGACAAATGTCAGCTTTTAATAATTTGAATAATACATGTTTTCTTCAAAAAGTTTATGTCACATTATCTTTTGAATAATATTTTTTATTAATTTATTAACAAATGTAATGTCTTCTGAGGCAATGCCCGGGTGACATATAATGCCCGGGTGACATATCTCGTTATAAGAATAAACATCAATTTCAAATTGGGAAACTAACAGTATCCAAGTCCTTGTTACTTGTAGTTGTAGTAATCTATAAATGATGTAAAGTTAGAACTTGAAAGTTTAATAAGTTGGCAACCATAAATATATATCCAATTAATCAAGACATGTGTTGCATGCCTTTTGTTTGGTTTGAAAGTCTATTATATAACAAGAATACAATTGTTGTTTTATTGTTGTCTTTTGAGACTCTCCAATAAGCAACCTTAAAATACAACTGTGCTTGTGGATTTCAATTACACACGTGTATTTGTTTTTTCTTTCTTTATATAATCGTGTCTAGAGACGAATATATAGGCGCCTATTATATATACTAAAAACTTATAAAGATTTACAAGTCTTTTAAGCATGCAATGTACAAATATTAATAGCATATGATAATTTAACTTTTTGTACTAAATATTAATAGCATATGATAAATTTTACTAATTTTCATTTGAACACCCTATAGTTTCTATCTTTTAACTTTAACCTGGCATCAAAGTTTTCATTTTCATTTTCTTGACACTAAACTTGTAGGCTCGCATGTTTATATCAAACAACTTTCACATTACGTTTTACTTTTAAACATTTACAAGTCTTTTAAGCATGCAATGTACAAATATTAATAGCATATGATAATTTTTACTAAATTTCATTTGAACCCCCTATAGTTTCTATCTTTTAACTTTTTGTACTAATAGCACATGATAAATTTTACTAATTTTCATTTGAACACCCTATAGTTTCTATCTTTTAACTTTTACCTGACATCAAAGTTTTCATTTTCATTTTCTTGACACTAAACTTGTAGGTTCGCATGTTTATATCAAACAACTTTCACATTATTACGTTTTACTTTTAAACATTTTCATCAATTAAAACTAAGGTAATAAAACCTGAATCAAACAACTTTCTGATTATTTTCATCCATACTTTTGTATGTACAACGTTTTCAATATATAATAACTTTTTATCATCGTTAGCTCTTACGTTCATTTAACATTTAAAATATTAATATGGGTATCATGCCAATGGGTTGGTGGCCCATTGGTAAGGTCTTTGACATTGGGGAAAACCACCAGGGTTCGAATCTCACTTACTACATTTGTAGGAGTGGATTATTATGAGAGGGGAACGAGAGTCCTAGGTTTCATCGCAGGCTTGCGTGGTTCGTACACCGCATACTGCCCAATTGGATGTCACAGTAGTGTCTCGAATGCTAACCGCTAATTACTAAATACTGACTCGTTGTTCAAAAAAAATAATTAATATGGGTATCTTTCTATGTTTTTATTTATCTTACTATTCCTTTACATTATTTTTGTGTTATTGTTACATGCTTAGTTGTTTATTTCTTGGAAAGTTTCTATCTTTTAACTTTTACCCCACATCAAAGTTTTCGTTTGTATATTCTTAATAGTAAACTTTTGGTATCTCATGTTTTTATCAAACCACTTTCACACATTTACGGTTTTACTTTCAAAAATTTGGTCTTTATTATTTTCATCCGTCATTTTATATATACATAACGTTTTTAATATATAATAACTTTCATTATTGTTATTAATATATAATAACTTTCATTATTGTTATGTCTTACACTCATAAAACATTTAAAGCATTAATATATTAATGTTTATGTTTTTATACATCTTATTATTCTTTTTATATTTTTCTTATTGTTATTGTTATGTATTTAGTTGTCATTTATAAAGTTTGGGTTCGTTTACTTGACATAATTTGAGTCTAAAACTTTATCATGTAAAAAACGTATTCCGCAGCAACGCGCAGATACAATAACTAGTTCTCCCTAAATTCTCAAGTGTCGTCATTTCATTTTTATATTCAAAATGTTTTATTGTATACTGAAATTCAATATTTAGAATTACAACAATATAACCTGATGGTGTACCCACCGTCACCTAGGATAAAGCCTCACCCTAGGAAGGCTAAGAGGTCACCCAGGGTATCATATTATCCGGGTTAAAGAGGATAAACATGAAAAGATACGATCATATCACTTCCTTAAATAAGGGAGATCGTTGCCAAAGATAAGGAACACGTAGGAGACTTATTCTCTACAAAAAACTACTATAAAAGTGGGATAACCCTAAATCATTAAGGGGACTCATTACGAGAAAACCCTAAAAGCTGATACAAGATCTCCGGAAAAACCCTAAGAGATCTGGACACATCTAAACCGGCGTACAAGGGAGAAAAACTCCTACCAACAGGGAATCGCCGTCCAACCCATCAAACACCTCCAAACCCCTTAACCTAATCCGCTATACAAACAATTGGCGTCATCCGTGGGACAATCGCTACTCATCACCACAACCCACACCGGAAAAAGGTTAAAATCCGAAAAAAATTTCTCATAAAAAATCACAAAAATATTCAGATTCCTTATTCCGACACTCAAACCCCAATAATGTATGCCGACAAAGATTCTAGTAAAGCAAGCATGAAACGAAAAGATCCAGAAGACTCGCAAATAAAATCAAGAGATCTATGTTTTCCCGCTTTGGGAGACAAAAAAGCCAGCAAAGATCCACTAATAATACAAGCACAAATATTCGATATTTCAGTACGAAGAGTATATATTAATAATGGAAGCGAATGCGACATTATATATGAACATTGCTTCTTGCAATTACCAGAAGCGATAAAGACAAGAATGACAAACTCCATAGGCCCACTTGCAAGATTTGCCGGAAACCGTGTATGGCCCCTAGGGGAAATAGATCTCGATGTCACCCTGGGGAACCCTCCGTTTGCATGAACGGAAACCCTAGATTTCACTTTAGTGCGAGCACCCTCACCATACAACCTTTTCTTGGGAAGACCAGCAATACAACGAATGGAGATGGTACTTTCGACAGTCTATGCCATGGTACTGTTCCAAACAAAATTAGGTGTGGGAATGATAAAATCAAGTTATGATCAGACAAAGCAAATTAGTGAGATCAAAAAAGCAAAGGAGGAACCAAAAGAAGTGAAGATACCTAGCCAGAACGATCAAGCTCATGATAACGACAAGGTACTTGTGAACCCAGCCTTTCCGGATCAACTAATCACCATTGGGAAGGGCTGCCAGAAGATTTCAAAAAGAAGTTACAGAAATTATTACAACAAAACATCGATATATTCGCATGGGAATACGCGAATATGACAGGGGTCCCCAGGGTACTCACCCTAGGGGAACAAACCTTGGTTACGGAGCACAGGTTGAATGAACGGAAAAGCATGGAACTCGTACGAAAAAAGAAAAGAAGTCTATCGAGCGATAGAGATGAGGCAACATGTAAAGAAGTAGATGAGCTAGTAAAAGCCGGAATCATAAGAGAAGCCACATACCCTGCGTGGATTGCAAACCCAGTAATGGTGAAGAAAGGAGATGGAGGCTGTAGAATGTGTGTAGATTTCACAGATATAAACAAGGCATGTACAAAAGAATGTTACCCGTTACCAGAAATAGATTGGAAAGTCGAATCTTTAGCAGAACATAAATGGAAGTGTTTCCTAGACGCCTATAAAGGATACCATCAAATACAAATGGCTAAGGAAGATGAAGAAAAGACATCTTTTCACACAAGCAAAGGAACATTCTGTTACACAAAGATGCCATTGGACTAAAGAACGCAGGAGCAACCTACCAGCGACTCGTAGACAAAGCTTTCCACAAACAAATTGGGCGTAATCTAGAGGTCTACGTAGACGACATGGTCATCAAAAGCAGAACGGAGGAAGAACTACTTGCAGACATCCAATAAACCTTCGACACCCTAAGAAAGATAAAAATGAAGCTCAACCCCAAAAAATGCTCTTTTGGAATGGAAGCTGGGAAATTCCTAAGGTATTATATCTCAGATAAGGGAATCCAAGCAAACCCATCTAAGATAAACAAGATACTCGAATTACCAGCTCCAAAGACAGTAAAAGAAGTGCAAAGCCTAAACGGCAAACTCGCACCATTAAGTTGTTTTCTCTCGAAAGGAGCGGATAAGCAATTACCATTTTTCAAGACGCTAAATAGCTGCAGGGCGAAAAAAGGAGTCGAATGGACAAATGAGGCTGACGAAGCATTAGAACAAATGAAAAAGCATATAGCAGAACTCCCCACCTTGACATTCCCAAAGATAGGAGAAACCCTGTACATATACCTCGCAGCCTCCGCTGAATATGTCAGCGCAGTTCTATTAACAGAAAGGGACAGGAAACAAATGCCTATCTACTTTGTAAGCAGAATACTGCAAGGAGCAGAAGCAAACTACCCAGAGATGGAGAAGCTTGTGTTAGCACTTGTTCATGCAGCAAGAAGACTACGCAGGTACTTCCAAGGGCATCCAATTGTGGTACTCTCAGACAAACCGCTAAGACAAATTTTAACAAAACCGGAAAAATCTGGAAGGATGGCAAAATGGGCAATCGAGCTAGGAGTATATGACATCGAGTATATGGCAAGGCACGCAGTCAAAGGACAGATACTAGCAGACTTCATTACTAAAATTAGGGAAACAGGAAATTCAATAACTCACTCTACGACACTCACAGTCACTGGGGAAGCAGATTCTGAAACCTGGGAATTATACACGGACGGAGCATCAAGTTCAGAAGGCTGTGGCCTGCGGGGCCGGAATACGTCTAGTAAGCCTAGACAACCAAGAATACGCATATGCCCTAAGATTTGAGTTTGAAACAACGAACAATGAAGCAGAATACGAGACATTGATAGCAGGATTGGACCTGGCCAAAGATATGAAAATCAGAAGCATCAAAGCATTTGTGGACTCCCAGCTGGTAGCCAACCAAGTAAAAGGAGAATACGAAGCCAAAGGAGAGATCATAAAACTATATCTGGGAAAAACAAAGGAACTAATCGAGCAATTTGAAAGCTTCGACATTGAGCACATACGAAGAAATCAAAACAAAAAAAGCTGATGCTCTAAGCAAGTTAGCCTCATTAACATTTGAACAACTGGGGAAGAAAGTACTAATAGAGGTCCTGAAAGAAAGATCCATATACGAGAAGCAGGTGCATGATTTAGTTAAAGAAGAAGGAAAAAATTGGATGACACCGATAACCGAATATTTGGTGAGTGGGATACTACCGTAGGATGAAAACGAAGCAAGAAAAATAAGAATTAAAGCTCCGCAATACAAGTTGATGGATGGAAACCTTTACAAGAAGGGATTTTTGACCCCATGGTTATGCTGTGTGGGACCCAAGCGAAACCAAATGTTATCATTTTTTGTGAGAAATATTTTTCGGGTTTTAACCTATTTGCTGATTTTTTTTTCTCCCTTTTAATAGATCTATATTACAATTAGAGAAAACCATTGATTTACTTTTGATAAGATGGGTAGTCCGTAATTTGGTCTGAGTGAGCTTGATGTTTTTTTTTTTTTTTAAATGTAGTAATTCATAAGTTCAAACGAAAACTAACCACCCTCTGGGACCGTTTTCGTGTCTAATGATGGACATATAAAGTAAGTTAACTAAAACATAAATAAAGAATTTACAAACGATTTGTGCCATGCGACAAGCCAAAAAAAGTATTACCAACATTCCATATTACATGAACGTCTTTTTACAATATATAACCTAGACTTTTAATAATCTAGATTTTAAGTTATAATGAAGTGTTAATTATTTGAAACTTCCAAAAAAAGTATTACCAACATTCCATATTACATGAACGTCTTTTTACAATATATAACCTAGACTTTTAATAATCTAGATTTTAAGTTATAATGAAGTGTTAATTATTTGAAACTTATGAAGATTAAATAATCATCTTTGAATCTTAAACCTTGATTTTAAATCAAAGGTCAAGATCCTTTCAACTTTACCCCTCAAGTTGGGATAACTTGAGGGGATCTCTACCCATATATTAAAGAGGTAGTGATAAATTCACAACCAAACCAAATGTTATCATTTTTAACACGTACAAGTTTATTAGTTATTACTCATTGTATACAGTTTTTTTTAACAGATAATTGTTTTGTATGATAAGAATTTGTTTTAAATTCATCATAACCCAATAGGCCAATATGAAATAGCAAAACAAAATGACAATTGACAAGAGTTAAGACCGTTTAGTATCAGATGGGCCTTGTGAAAATTTGGACCTAGGTTCAAAATTAAAAGGTTTGAACTCGGCCCATATCGTTATAACAATATGAGCCCATCATTTATTAGGTCAGACAATCTCATAGTCTCAACTCTCAAACATATATAATGAATGATAGATAACAGAAAAACGGCACTCATTAGTTTAAGTATGAGGCAGGAAGAATGGATAAAAAACACACACACATAAAAATATTGTGCATACATAGATTCCTGTTATTGTTTTCTTTCTGCCGATGAATACTGGATCTAGATATATATGTGTGTGTTTTTAATGAGGCTGTGATGATTAATTAACGTTTAAGTTTCAGACACGGCGATGAGCGGTGGTCATTGGGTGGCGAAATATATATATATTTTGCAGCCATGGCTGTTGTTCATTGTCGGTTTATGTCTGAATAAAGGCGAATCTGAGCCTTTATTGTTTTATATTCCGCATTGATTTATGATTATGACGCCGATTTTTGTGTGTTTTATATAGTTCCTGTAGAATGGGAAATCCTGCTAAAATTTATCTTAAAAAAAAATCTTTCTAAAACAATAAGATTAATCTTATCTTTTGATTTTGTCACTTGTAATCATATTATGATCATAAGGATTTTTAGTCTATTTAGTTAAGAGCATTAATCATTTTCCTTGAAAAATACATTGAAATGAAACTAGATTTACGGTTTGTACTCTTGGCAAAATGGACGGGTTTGGGTAACATGTCAAAGTGGGTGTGAGACAAGATGGATCATTTTAGAAAAATGGGTCAAACGGGTGCGTATCAAAATTGGTTGGGTATGGGTCAGATGGGATTTTATCTTTGTTTTTTTATTATAAATACCTATATACGATGTAATTTAGTAAATTATTTTGTTAAATAATTCATTATATATTAAATATTATTTTATTCATCCCAATTTAAATGTTCAAGTTTGACTTTAAAAGTCAATCTTTTATGATTTTGCTGGAAATATTTTACTTTGTATTGTATAAAACTTGATGTATAGTGTCATGTAACACAAATAAATATAGGGAAAATGATCCGAGATGCCACATTAAAAAAAAGTTACAGATTAAACCTTTAAATTTGATAAACATACATAACCTTCCCTGAATTTTACATAAACGCCACCTTAAATTTTACATAATCTTCTTTTACCTAAGATAATTATTGCATGTTTTACCTAATTTTTTCTTATAATATATTTATAGACAAAATTGTTAAAAAGGATGACTTTAAAAGTCAAAATAAGACATTTAAATTAGGACATATGAGATAAAATTAACAAACCAAACTCCATATATTAAAAAAAACACGTACAAGAGAAAAATATCATTGCATGCATTAGATTGTTTGGCAAATACATCCGACAAAAATAATAACAAATTATATTGTCAAATCTTTTTATTATGGGAATTAAAATCTTTCTAATTGGATAAATGATACCACAAACCAAAAAGTCACACTAATGTTTACCCTAATATTCCATAGATACACATATTATCTTTTTCCTCGCATATTAATTTTTGTTAGAGACTTTGAAATAGATTTTTTACTTTTTAGGTTTTATTACCTTAACTTTAATTGATTCAGGTTTTAGTACCTTGGTTTTAATTGATTCATAAATCATAATGTGTGTATTTATGTTTGAAACTTTTGATCATGAAAAGGATTCTTTACTTTAAATTTACTGTCTTTATGTGGATTGGTTTTCAACTCCTATCGATATACCCTTATTTATGATCAGGTTTGTAATTTTCACTTATGTTTAGTTAATTGGTTTGTAATTTTCACTTATGTTTGGTTAATTAATGTTACGGGGTACGTAAATTTGTTTCTTTTACGGGTAGTAATTGTTTTAATAAAGATATGGGTTTATAGTTATTCTTATTCAATACGATGTTCAGAATAAATACACAACAACAAGTATCGTCAACCTCCCTCAAACTAATCCTTATGATCCAGGTAGATAAGCAATCCTAAATATGTTCAATTAAGCTTATAATATTTTTGGTATCTAAATGTTGCTCATTTAAATATATTAAAAGTTTTGAAAAATCGTTTCAACATCCGCACATCGTGCGGGGTAAGAAAACCTAGTGTGTTGTATATATATATATATATATATATATATATGGTAAAGTTATTTTGAGAACCCCTTTTGTTGCGAGAACCTTTTAGAACTTTTCAAATCAAGCCCAACCGATGATTGTTCTTTACATGAAATTTTTTTTTTGATAGTTTTCTGAATAACTTATGCGTAATTTTGAAGTTTATAGTTGTGTGGAGCATGGATTATCATCCGTTATACAATTATGTGGAGATTTAGATTATTGATCACATGTGCACGAATATTACCATGATCACATTTATGCAAGTCGATCACATGTAATCATTGCAATATTCGTGCACATGTGATCAAGAATCCAAATCTCCAAATAATTTTATAACGGATGATAATCCATGCTCCACACAATTAGAAACTTCAAAATTACACATAAGTTATTCAGAAAACTATCAAAAAACAATTTTCACGTAAAGAATAATCATCGGTTGAGCTTGATTTGAAAAGTTCTCAAAGGTTATTACAAAAAAAGGTTCTCAAAATAACTTTTCACTATATATATATATATATATATATAAACTTAACCATGATTTACGAATTAGTAATACTAACAAGTTATTGTTTATATACATATATATATGGAAAAAAAATAAAAGAGTAGTTATTCAAGCTTCTTAAAGTCATCAACCTCAATTCAAAACTACCATTAGACTTTGCCACGTAGGATTTTTCCTACATGTCATCATCATGAATTTTTCATTTAATATATACTACATTCCTTTTTCGTTACAATATCAATTTAATAAAATAACAACAAATTATGAATAAATTAATCAACTTTTTATTTGTTTCCGAATAAATAATTGCAAGCATTTTTTTTTCTATTTTTGTCAACCAAATAAATCACATTATCACAAATTAAATATTATAGTATATTGGAATTTATTTTTTATCCGGTCTTGGAAAAAAAATAAATATACAAATATTATGCATTTTTTTTTAATTTTATTTTTATAAAAAAATTTTGTATCACGTCTCATCCCTCATTACAAGTAAATATTTATTAAGTAGCAACCACACATCGTAGAGGAAAAAAAAATTTCTTGTATATATATATATATATACTTAACCATGATTAAAATAGAACAATGTGGTTTGTCATTCTTTCTGTAGTAGTAAAAAAAATGGACATCGCTCAGATAGTGGAATGTCCATCACAATCGGAAGATAAATCTCTGTATTCTCACCACAACTGGAATACCTCCAGCGGTATCTGAGCTACCACCTGATAATCGCGTTCACTACCGTATGTCCTAAAATTTTCGCCGTAGAACCCAAACCTATTACCACCGGTGGAATCCTCACATATTCTAATTACTTGTTTAGAGCAACCATGTCTATCCACGTCCCAACTACAACCGACGTTTTCCATTCTTTTCAAATAGTCGAAGATCTGCACCACCACCAACCTAACGATTTGTCGGAGAACGCATCCAATCACCACCGCCGGCAAGCATCCCCGTCGCCAACCACCATTTTCATACACCCACCGTCTGTAAGTATACACCGGGGATCTATCCTTCCTTCCCTGTATTAGCGTATTGGAATCGGGTGTGAGGTGATTACTCGGTCGGCCCACTCGCCTCGTCTTTTGAGTTTCAATAATTTTCAAGATACCCGCTTGACCGTTTTAAACTCTGATGGTTGTCCAAGTATACGTAAATTATTGAAAAAATTACCCAAAATTACCCAAGATTACCATTACGGGTCTGGTTTGCCCAATCATTTGGGTATTATACTTGGACCACCATCAGAGTCTAGAGCATGTCGAATGGGTATCTTGAAAATTATTGAAAATCAAAGTGGGGGTCGAACAGGCCGAACGGGTAATCACCTCACACCCGCAACCCAATATGCCAATATGGGGAAGAAAATATAGATCTATGATGTTTATTTACCGACAGTGGGTGGGTGTGAAGATGGTTATTAGCAACGGGGATGCTTGTTGGTGGAGGCGATGGGTTAGGGTTCTCCGGAAAATGGTTAGGTTGGCGATGGGTTAGGGTTCTCCAAAAAATGGTTAGGGTTCTTTGACAGTTTGAAGAGAAAGGCAGACGTCGGTTGTGGTGAGGATGTTGATAAACATGGTTGCTAAGCTAGTCAGCTGCTACAGAGAAAAGAGGATTTCGGCGGTGCTGACGGGTTTTGGTTCTACAATGAAAATATTAGGACATACAAATATTAGGACATACAGTGGTGAGTCAACGCAATTATCAGGTGGGTGTGTTAGCTCAGGTAACGCTGGAAATAATCTGGTGGTGGTGAGAATACAGGCGGTTTTTCTTCCAGTGGCGATAGAAATGCCGGTATCAGCGGCAAAAGTGATGGTATGAGTTAGGGTGAGCAAAAACTGAACCAAAAACCATAAAAACTGAAAAATCCGAATCGAAAACCAAAAAAACCAATAGTTTTTGGGATAAGTTTTCTGAAAACCGAAAGTTATAGTTCGATTTTGGTTTCATATTAAAACCAAAACAAAAAAACGAACCGAACCAAAAATATATATAGTTTCTTTTATTTTATATTTATATCATTTTATTACTCATTTTTGGTAAATATGTTAATATATTTGCATTTTTAAGTGTATAAAATAATATCATATATATTTTTTAGGTGAAAATGCACACAAGATTGATTCGGTTTATTAATTGCATTTTGAAATAACACATAAAAGATATAAGTAATTATATATGAAATTTGTTTGAAATAAGTCTTTGAAGTTTGTACAACTTATTTTGATAAATTCATTATCGTTGTTGTAGTGTTATTGAGCTAATATTGTTTGGAAAAATTGTTGATAATTATAGTGTAATCATAGGGTATAAATTAAAAAACTTTTCAGCTCAAGTTGACCCAAACTCACAGGTGGTTAAAAACCGACTAAAATCAAAAAATCGAATAAAAAGAAAGACCCAAACCCAAAAAACCAAAACCGAAAAAACTGAAACCCAATGATTCTAGTTTTTAATAATCAAATTATAACGGTTTGGTTTTCGGTTTTAGTTAACCGAACCAAATCGAACCGTACTCACCCCTAGTATTAATGATATCTCTTTTTTTCTTTTCTTTTTCTCAGACCCACATTTTTCTATTTGAATAAGTTTATATATATATATATATATATATATATATTGTAACACCAGTCATTTTAAAAACCTGGATTTTCAAAAATTTTGTCAAACGGCGTTAGAAGGTAGCGGAAAAGATCACATAAAAACTGCTCCATCCGTAACGGATGGTACCTTTCATTAAAGTTTGGTGTTACTAATAGCATCATCGTAATAGTCAAAGTAAAATCCAAGTTGTGGCACCAACATAAATGCCAACATTATTACATAAAACATAAGTCATAAATAAAGCAGTCAAACAACGGCTAAAGGTGAAGTCTAAGCATAGGGAAACTAATGCGAATCTTCTTTTATTCTTCTACCTATCTCACGAGATAAATCTCTCTCTAGCTCAAACCTGCTTATCCTGAAGACACAACGATTCATAAACGCAAGTGTTAGCTAATAAAGTAGCTAAGTAAGATAAACACTTTTTAATAAAGCGTTCTTCATTTTACTTTCATAAAACTTCTTTGTATTTTATCTATCAAAGCATGATCACATTACATATATTCACAAACATCGTAAGATAATCACATCTTCACTTATTCCCACATCCCAACACATTTCATATCATATTAACATCTACATATAACTTAATCAACATGTCACGTCTTACATATCTCACATAACCATATCACGCATATATGTATAGCACATGTAGAGTATCTACTTCTAATTGTGCCTATCCAACAATATATCATACTTATCAACATAACTTTTTATTATCTTGATCAACTTATTCTCACGAATCATATCTTAATCAACTTATTCTCGCGTCTTACAACTTTATCAACGTATTCTTATAATCAACTTATTCTTACAACTTACATATAAGGCACTAGCTTTACAACTAGCACAATTTTCCACGTCTTAACTTTCAGGAAAGGCAATGTCATTTCCATAGTATCCCGTCACGCTTTTAACATTAACGGTTAGTCATTCCACCCAGAAATACTAGATCAACGTAACTATGCCGCAAGGAGCCACTCAAGCAACCACGTACACACTAGCTTTTCAACTAGCGCGGGTTAAGCTTAACACTTCTCACGTTAATCTCATGTATGTAGCTATAACATTTCCCACGTATTTATATTTTTCTTACTAATCACGCACTAACACTAAGACTAGAACGGTTTCCCACATCACACGTTTTACTTTAATATTAGGTACATTCATTACCTAACTAATCCCACATATACTTTAATGTTTAATCCCACCTGCGTTCACAACTCATAACATTTCTTATGTGTATCAAGTGAACTAGACCTTTCATACTTAAGTCTCACATATAAGCCATCACATATCAATATCAAGGCATATCAACGACATTATCAACATCATAATACATATCTTAAACATATCATAGCAACGTCATTTTATTCATCATACTATATATGCAGTAATTACTTCAACTTTAAACGTCATCAGATCATAATCAACTACTTCAACATACATACATTCCTATATACCTCCCGCATAACCTGGAACACACAACACACATAAGATAATCTGATTAAGAGGTTAGTTATAAAAAACCACATTTTGTTGTGTCTCCAGTGTGAGAAAAGTCATGTATCTTACCTCGTTAGCACGTTCAACAATCAACAATTAGCGTTCCTGTGCATTACAAATGTTCTCGACTACCTATAAACATTCATTATACATTACATCGGTTAAACAGATTGATGCTAGTGAAGTGCAGGTAATGAGTGATGTGACTAATTTATACCCATTACCCACATCATTATTGGCCATTTTAGTAGATGTTTTAAGTCGTTTTTGTATGCATTTGGCGCGTTTATGGTGCTTGTTAGTGTTTTCAGGTTCTGAACAGGTTACGCGTTCATTTGGTACAATTTCGGTTGATTATTGGCCAGGAAATACGTTATGGTAATGAAAGTCGATTTAAATGGACGAGGTGGCAGAGCTTAGCAAGTAATCAAGACCGAAACAAGTTGGTCCTGTACAAGCTGTGGACTGCGCCGCAGTAGGAAGGCACAAGCCCACTGCGCCGCAGTCCTGATCCACGGAAATAAATGGAAAAACCCCCCATTGCGCCGCAGTGGGTATGGCAACAGAAAGACTGCGCCGCAGTCTGTTGAAGAAGAAAAGAGGTCGTGGAATCATACTGCGCCGTAGTGGTGATCACACGAACCACTGCGCCGCAGTCAGCCGAAGTCAAAGTCGACCAACACCTCACTGCGCCGCAGTGAGGAGAAGTCAAGCACCCACTGCGCCGCAGTGGGTGCACGGGAGAACACATCCTGACTTGTTTCTGCATCAGATTTTGAAGGGGTATAAATATAAACCCTAGGCACGAATTTCAAGGCATTCAAACTCTTTCTAGGAGCTGCTCTATCGGGATTTTTCCTTCTCCAATCAAATGTCTCACTTAGGCGGATTCATCGAAGATATTACGGGCACCCATCTAGATTGTATCTACATTATTGTCTTGCAATTTATTTTCTTCAAACAATTGGTACATTATATTTCTTTTCTATTTCATTGATTATTTTGAATTGATCATGAGTGGCTAATTGTTTAATCATCCACCTTGATAAAGCGAGACGGATAATGTGATTGCTATATTTTTAATTCAAAAGGGTTTATTTAATTATCGTTGTTCCGTGATCTTGATGATTTTAATTCTTTTCAATTAATTAACTTCGATATTGGTTGCATATGATTCTTCGTTGGTGGTACCAGTTGAATGTGTATGTGATTTTAAAACGGTTACTTGTCTAAAAGTAATTATCACTAGTTCATGGTATGATAGTGAATATCATTTTAAGAAGAGATTAAATTTGTCAACGTGATTAATATCGGTTGGTGGTACCACGTTATTGTCACATAGGTTGAATTGATAATTTGAGAGTCAATAAAACTGATTATTAGGAGGATTGTCTTGGTCTTGGTGGTACCGACTTGGGTAATTCGAATAGTAGTTAGGTGATTCGATAATTGTTCACGGTTGGTGGTACCACGTGAGTAGTGTAATCTTGACACGACTATCTTTTAAACTCTAGAGAATTTGTTCTTCATCAAATGCAATCACATTTGAAGTCAAGGGAAGTCAAGGTGGATGACTTTTAATTACATTGTCTGAACTTGTCTTTTAAATTTATGCAATCATCTTGCAAATCAATTTATTTAATTGTTAAGGGGAATTTAAAAGCAACACCTGTTTTCCAAACCATTTTGCAAGCAACTAATCATTTCACAGTCCTTGAGAACGAACTCAAACTTACCTCTTAACTATATTACAAACGATCGGGTCCACTGCCCGTGAGTGCGTAATAGTGAGTTCTTGGGTAGTTTTAGTTTATAAATTTAAGGCTCGATTTTGCACATCAATGAGCCTAACCAAAAAGTCAGTGGGCAACACTAAAACCATTTTGTCCACAAAGTGGCCATAAATGGGGCGCACCAGTATTCCAGTGGGCCTCACTAACTGGGCGACCAACCATCGACTTTTTTGATTCACTTCAAACTCCTTCCAACCCCCAACCACGACTTTTATTCAGTAAGTTAACATTGAATGAGACTTAATTGAACCTTTGAAAACATCAATTGATCCTTGAATCAATTGCAAACATGAGTCCCCTTTTGATCATCAAAACGACTCAAAACTGCAATGTTTAATACAAAAACCTAATTGAACACTTATGGATCTAATTAACCACTTGGGATTCAATCATAATCATCTAAACAATATATTTCATCAATAAAGTATGGAACTTGTTGTTGCTAGCTAACTCAATTAACGATTCTATTCATGAAAACGTCGATTTTACCCGAAAACATCAAGATTAAGCAATCTTAACCCTCTTGGACGAATTCCATGGACAAACTCTAACTAGAGAACTTAATTAACAATAAAAGAATGATGATATTGATGGGTTATCCATATTACGCTACGAAGGGCCTGCCAAACGAACAAGTGCTAACCCGCAGCGCTACGAAGGAACCTGCGTGGGAAAGGCGCCCAGCCGGAAATAATACCCAAATAAAGAAGAGATTGCTTAAATCTTTTCTTCCCTAAAATAAGGACGATCGGTTCCAACTAATTTGGGAAGTTAAATCTATTCCTTTAATCATGGGAAAACCTATCTACAAGGAAGTTTCCATCCTCCTATGGACTCTTTTTCCTATCAACGATTCTTCTACTATAAAAGGAGACATAAGACCTTCACAAGGGCAGACGAGAGGAAAACACACACACATTACACTCCAGCTTTGATTGGCGTAAAGAGGCTTACACTCTACCTTCAGGAAACCGCTAACCAAAGCCACAAACCTTCCCCCATCAATCCCTAGCGCGATCCGGTGCACAAACATTGGCGCCATCCGTGGGACCCCGCATTTTGATCCTGCAAAAAACACCATATAAACCAGTTTTTTGTACCGAATTAAGGCTAGAAAAATGGCTGACGTACCACCAGGTTTCAAATCGCAAGTTCAACGATCAACTGAAAACGAGCCTGTTGAGAACACCCCACCCACTTCTGGTCCAGCAATTGTAACACCTGTTGGCGATAATCGACAAACAGGTTCCCTCGTTGAAGGTGGCGCAGAGCGCACTACTCAAACACCAGAAGACCACGGTAGATTTTCACAGGGATCCCCAACAAGAAACCCAATGCTGTTTGACCCTGATTATATTATCAGAAATTACAGTCATATTCGGCAAACCGTGAGCCATCTTAAGAGAACTGGAGCACTAGGTAGCACCAGCAGGGTGCTAGATTTTGATGGCGAGACAGATGACGATTACGATGCAGAAACTCCGCCGAGAGGGCTTCGAAGATATCCCAGAAATCCAAGATCCCAAGTCGGAGCCGGATACGGCTTTGACCTAGGTAGCGGAGGCCTCGCACGTCAAGATCCTCGAAGTCGGTCACCAGGAGGAAGACCCGAGGGCTCCGGACCTAGGGACGTGCCGCCAGAAGGAAGGACTCAAGATGGCACCCGCACTAGGGGTATGGGACCTGAAGATCAGCGTCCCGAAGCACCTCGGGGACAGCCCGCTCCAGATCAAAATCCGCAGCACGCTACAGAAAATCCCAGAGGAAACAACAATGGCTCATCACGTGGTGTGCCTCAAAACCATAACATCCCTTCGGGGACAAACACAGGACCTTCGGGCCAAACCTACCAGGCACCTTCGGGTTACACCTATCAAAGGCCTTCGGGACTAACCTTCACAGGACCTTCGGACCAAACGTATCAAGGCCCATATAACCAAGGATACGCTGGGCAGGGTTATGGAAACACGAGCGGCCCGCAGTATCATCCACAGCCATATGGCAATCAGGCGATGGGACCCCTACACCAATATTTTGCACCCCAATTTGCAACACAGACTTTCGGGTCGGCACAAATTCCAAGACCATACGGGCTCCAGAACTGGGGGGCTCCAACGTACCAAAATGCCTTAGAATTCAGCTTGGTTGGAGGAAGCGTCGAAAACTCAGCCTTCGTAGCCTGGATACAAAATTATCCCCTCCTGACAGACTTGAGAAACCCTTCGCACCTTGGGACCTACAAAGGAAAAAGCGACCCGGATGATTTCCTGGAAGCATTTGAGGGAGTGGCTGAGATGAAAGCATGGAATGTACCCATTGCGTGCCGAATGTTTAGGTATGCTCTCAAAGGGGATGCCAGAGAATGGTTAAAAAGCGTAACGAAAGGGTCAATTGTTAGCTTTGACGACCTCAAGAAAAAATTTATAGCCCGATTCAGTCAACGGAAGAAACACAAGAAAATCCACGTGGCGGCCCACGGGATAAGACAAAGAGAGACAAAAAGCTGTAGATCATTTATCGACAAGTTTACCACTGAGACACAGGATATAGTAGACCTCGCTGAGTCCCAAAGGATATCAGGACTAATTCATGGTCTTCGGCATAAACCGCTGGTAGAGTTCCTATATAGGGATCTTCCAAATACTTATGAACAAGTCCAAAAGAGAACGCATGTATTCTTAGATGCAAGAGAAATAGCTTCGAAGGGGGACAATAGTCCCCCACATGACAAAGAGGCTTCGACAAAAAGGGGAAAATGGGAAAATGATAGGGAAAAACCTAAATATAGCCCGTACCAAAAGGAAGATAGGGGATTCCACAAGATTATTCTACCAGAACTGAATAAGACTCCAAAAGAAATCCTACTCACCGAAAGCGTGGCAAAGAATTTCTCCACACCAGCCCGATTGAACCCAAGGAGCAGAAGAGACACTTCCAAATACTATGAGTTTCACCAGGATTACGGTCATGATACTAACACCTGCTGGCAGCTAAAGAAGGCCATAGAAGAAGCTATTAGTGAAGGAAAGCTGGCACACCTGGTTAAAAGTGTGAGGCAGCAAAACCCCAAAAAAGAGGATGAACAAGGAGAAAAGAAGAAAGGCCCAGAGAAAACTATCTATGCTATTTTAAAGAAAAAACCTGTGGAAAAGCGCCCACTCCCAAAGATGTACCGGGGTGATGTAAACAATATCTCATTTCCTTCAACATACAAGGTCTTCCGTGACCCACTGTTAATCACTGCCATTTTGGAAATATCAAAAGTTAAGGAGATAATGGTAGACACAGGGAGTGAATGTAATGTGCTGTACGAGAAAGCGTTCTGGAAGTTACACCCTGTGTCACGAATGAACCTCAAAAGGACAGAAGCTTCGGTACAAGGGTACTCCGGAGAAACAGGTAATCCCATGGGAAAGCTATCGGTTAAGATGACTATCGGAGAGGGAAGGTGGAAGCGAACTGAGAAAATCAGTTTTCTGGTAGTCAGTGGAACTTCCCCGTTCCAGGCAATCCTGGGAAGACCCGGGATACAAAAGTTTGAAATGATTCCATCCGTCATTCATGGCATGATCAAGTACCAATCGGACAGAGGCATCGGAACCTTAGTAACAAAGAACAAGAAGCTATCTGAGGAAGGCCAGGATGGACCACATTACCTGACATGGAGCGAAGGACCTTACCTAGGTCGTATGGATGGATACTAAACCACCTACTGAAGACAAGGCAATTTTAGTAAGGAAAAACCTTTTTATTAATTATTATCTTTTATTTTGAAAAGCCTAGAGGATATGGTATGTAACCTCAAATATGTTATTAAATAAAGGCTTATATTACTTTTATTTGTGTATCTCTCCTCGTATTTAAATAGAAGTGCATAGATTTGCGCATAAATTTAAAAACACACAAGGAAAAAGAGACACAACATTAATTCGCATACAATGCAAAAAGAAAATGGGGATACCCATAAAAATATAAAAAATCTCCGGAGAAAATTGCAAACGTCCGCCACAACAGACGTTGACATGTAAAGCATGCTAAGACGGTTCTCAAACCACACGTAGCATAAAGTACCTTGCTACGCATAGGTGGTTCCCAAACCATTTATAGCAAAATATAACTTGCTAGCCGATAAAAAAGGGTTTTGGTTCTCAAACCATGTAAAAGTAAAATGGTTCTCAAACCATGGAAAAGTAAAATGGTTCCTAAACCATGTAAGAAAATTTTTCTTTTATGAAAAATTATATGAAAACAAATGGTTCTCAAACCATACAAAAATGGTATATAACACCATATAACGGTTCGCAGACAGTATAGCGCAAATGCAATCTGCTGCAAATAATTATGCATATATAGCATAAATAGGACTTGGTAAAAGACTGTAGATGTAAGTCATAACCACCCTGCATTATATTCACAGATGCAGCACTATAGGAGCCGCACAAAATATTCATAAACACAGCCATATAAGGCTGTTAAAAGATGATAATTGTTTTAAAACCACAGGCACCATAGTTAAAGAAAAAGATAAAATTGTCTGAGTTGGCACACACGCCAAATACCAAGGCACACAGGCCTGATCACTGGGGTCCTTCATGGTCTTCCGGTTGAATCACATCAGGAGCAATCTTGAGCAAGTCTTCAACAGCAGCATGGGGGTCAGCAACAACCTTCTCCAAGAAAGGAAAAACAACTTCCTTCCACTTGTGATCAGCTACCTCCAGCTCATGAGAGGCATTGGGGACAAAATCACCCCCTGCAGGCCAGGCCACACTTTCCCTCGGCCGAAAACTCCTCCAACACAGTGGACCTCTCATCAGCCCTCTCAGCAGAGGTCAAATCACCCAACAACTGCCCAACCTCATCGCTATAAAGCAAAGACTTGCTAACATACGGGATCACCTCAGTCACTACCCTTGCTCTGTCAACCTTCAGGAAATCAACCTGATCATGCAGCAAACGGCTACTTTCTTTTTCTTGATCAATTTCTTTTTGGAGTTTGGCCAAAGACTCTTCATGAACAACGGCGTCTGCCTTCAACATGTTCAGCTGTTGCCTCAAACTCTGAACCAGATCGGATGCTTCAACAGTGGACACGAACCTGGCCTCCCTGGCTTTCAAATCCTCAATAGTGGCTGTCAACGAATGCACCTCCAAACTCTTAGATCTAAGATCAACGGCCATCCTGGAAAAACGCCTAGCAGCAACAGCATCAAGATAAGCATGGAACTGACGATCTCTTTTGAAAACCTTCAGGAAAGTATCATTGTCCATAGTGTCAATTTTCTTCACATCAACAGCATTCATATTGTCACCATTCAACCAATTCAGAATTTCTTGATCATGTAAAGCTGCAAAAGGGAAAAGCCAAACAAGAATTTTGGGGAAAATACAAGAATGTCAAGAAAATAAAGCCATTAAATAAAGCATAGTTATTGACAGAGAAAAATGACAACAAAACAGGATGGGGAAAAGAAGGTACCAGTCTTAGGGGAAGAGGGCTTACGGAACTCAGAATCCTTTGCTTCATCACCTACTTTCCTTCTTTTCAATCGACCTGCAACAGACTGAGGGACACTTGCGCTTGGAGTTGACTTCTTCTTCTTCTTATCAGTAGCAGATACTTAAAGAACTTCAACATCAGAGTAATCCACATTCAGGATTGGTGGATCTGCAGAACTTTGCACCTCAGGATTGTCAATATGAACGCCAGAAGATCCTGCATTCTGAGAAGGCGCATCAGCAATACCACTCCCCTGTCCTTCAATGTGAGGCACAACAGTAACCTCCTTCACTCCCTTCCTTACAAATTTCCTAAAAGTCATATCTGCAAAAACAGATATCAAAAACTAAATATTAACAAAAAAGGAGGTAAAAAGGATGATGTGATACTTACCATCAATATTCACACCACCAGGCAGAGATGGTATCAGTTTGACTTTATACAAAACAACATCAGGAGATGCTACAACTGTTATGGGATGCAACCGAATTTCTCGACACCATGTATCAACAACATAGTCTGGGAAAGGGTTGTCATATTTGGCATGGACACACAGTAACTTTTTATCGGTGACATACTCGTATTCCTTAGGGATTAACAATGATTTCATGAAAACAAATTGACTTTTCCAATCACGAATATCTAAACCACCCCTCTTAAAACAACCCGCCTTGGAACGATTGCCTACTGTAGCCCAATCACCAGAGGGGCAAGTTTGAACAAAGTACCTAAACAAATCTAATGACAGCTCTCCACCATATGCCCTACACATCACCTCAAAAGCAATAATCCTAGATAAACCTAAAGGAGTGATGGTGGAGATATGAATTTCAAGGGCAGACGAGAGAAAAACACACACACATTACACTCCGGCTTTGATTGGCGTAAAGAGGCTTACACTCTACCTTCAGGGAACCGCTAACAACCAAAGCCACAAACCTTCCCCCATCAATCCCTAGCGCGATCCGGTGCACAAATAAATATAACTGTAGGGAAGATTAACAGATCCAAAACTTAAAGAAACCACCACCGAATCACCCAGAAATTGTTGTTTATAAATTTTTATTATTTTATTTTTTTTATTCCACATTAATTAGAATTTAAACTGGAGCAATGAGTTTAGGCTTTGTTCAATCATAAGTTCTAGTGTTCTACCATTTGATGGGTTAGAAAAAAAGAACAATACACCTATACAAATAACAAGTTTAGCATTTACTCCGTCATAAATTTGGTAATATTATGTTCTTAGATAAACGCACTGTTTAGGCTTACTCCATTTGAGTAATTTCGCCATTTACCTCAAATATGCAAGAACAAAATATAATTTGTTCACATTCTATATATATGTTACACTTTTAATTGTGAAAATGGTTCACCCTAAAAGTATGGGTAAGGTCTTATATTTACATGTACGAATAAATGTAAGTAATCAGAATTATATTTTATCAAATTGCTTTACACTTGCAAGGATGTGGCCATGTGGGATACATAACATGTTTACATTTAAAAATGTGTAAACCAACGTCACACGATGTGGAATGGTGAAATGGTAAGAGGGTATGTTGCCATACATGATAGTAGTAGTCGAGATTTTCCATTACATTTAGTATAGTTAAATTATGAGAAATTAAATGACGCAACACTTCGTCGCCCGGATGTCTGAGACATGGTGTGTCATATAAAACTGTTGTAGCAGACGATGGATAAAAGAATGGATAAAGATAACAGGTGTCATCACATCGAATGAGAAGTTAATAATTATTATTATCCTTTGTAATTAAATTGACAAACAAAAATTCATTTTTGATAATCCGGGGAATATCAAGAACATTATGAATATGGAGCACCGGTGTTTATTATCTTATTAAAATAGTTTCTTTTTTTTCTACAAGATGAAATATGGAAAGAGCCTAAAACAGAAAAAAAAAAAAAAAAAAAAAAAAAAAGTTTTTGACTAGTTGGCTGGGTTGCTTAGTGGCTCGGCTCGGCTATGCGGCTTAGCTAGGCTACGTACTCTTTAATGAAACTAAAGTGATGATTATTGGTGGTCGGTGACCGCTGACAAGGATTTTTTACATAAAAAATAAAACATTTTATTGAAATTCTACCGAGAATATGAAATTAGTCATGAAATTTCAAAAAGAATTGACGACATGTGAGACTAGTAGAGGTGGAAACGAGCCGATCCGAGTGGAATATTATGATTCATAAGCTCGGCTCGCCTAAAAAAATGTTTGCTCAAGCTCGGCTCGAGCTCGAATAGTTTTTGAAAATGGAGCTCGAACTCGAAATCGAATATTTTTTCTATGTTCGGGTTCGAGCTTGAAGCTCGTATAGTTATTTGAAATCTTGTAAGATTAACTTAGTTTCGACTTTCGTTTCAAGCTTGATTAGCTCGTGTATTAGCTTGTATTTGAGCCCGACTAAGCTCGTTTACGAGTTCAAGAACTAACCTACATTAATCTTCAAAATTAAACAAGATTGAATACATGTAATGGAAGAGATAACAAGTCATACATAAAACAAACTTCATAATAAATTAGTTTTAAAGATATATTACTTGTCGCTTTTATCTATTAAAAGTATTAACCAAAAAAACATTCTAATATATTCTAAGGGTGTGTAAATTTTGTCTAAATTGGGTAGTAAAACCACAATCCGGTTTTTCAAAACACATGTGGCACCAGTTTTATGTGTGTTTTACTTTGACTGTGACTATTTTACCATGTCATAATGCCACATCGTCCAATTGACTGTTTGACTTGTTGACCAAAAATTATGAGTAACAAATTAACAATAATCATCATCATCCTCATCCTAATATTACAACAGATTGAAACGAGACCAGTACACCCACCAAATGAAAACATTCCACTATTCCACTATAATATATGTACACTGATGATGTATCTATCGCTATATATCTATGTATATCATATCGATCTAATATATACATATACACAGTTACACACACTGGTATATATCATCATCTTCAATTCTTCATATCCATCTTTATATATATATATATATATCGACGGGGTTTGTTTTAACTTTTAAGTCTACTGTATATATGTTGGAAATCACAGGCCCAAACTCACACACAAGACACACTTAAATATGTATGTATGAAGTAATGTAAAAGAGAGAGACGAAAAGATGGCTGAATGCTCACTATACCCAATAATAAGAAAAAAAAAAAGGGTACAAAAGAAAATACACAAATGGCTATTTATAGCCTCAAATATGCTACGCTGGAAACAAATAAAAAACTCTAAAATATCCTAACTTAATCCTACAAATCTGCTAGACTTCATTGAACCTTAACGTCCACTTTTCCTAATTATTCGGCTAGCTAATAACTAAACTGTTTACCAAGTCCACATACTCAATAAACTATACTAAATGTGACTAATATGGAATTCTCCTGCTCCATATTTGGAGCCAAATCCGACCCATATCCAAATCCCACAGCCGGTGAGTCTTGACCCGGTTAACCTGATGAACCATAACTCGTGAATGACCCGATTAATCCAACAATATACACCGGTATGTATCTTATCGCTATATATATCTAAGGTATATACATATTTTGGGTTTAAGATTTGTTTATAAAGGAGATCATTGGGGATTAGGGTTTGTTGCTGGAAATAGTGACGGTGGTGATGATGATAAATAGGCGTTGCCGGAAATAAAGATCCGGTCATCTCATCCCCAACACCATCAAGGTTCCGGCGATGATGAAATAAGCGACGGCGAAATAAGCGGCGTGGAAGAAACACCAATAGCAGATCTGGGTAATTAGTTTTTCCTTCATTAAAAACCCTTCAGATTCCGGTGGATATCCGACGTCACCCATCAGCTCCAGATTTCGATTATATACAGATATTATTTATATATATTTGGTTGATTTTATTTATGTATGTATGTGTTAGTAATGTGTGTAATGTGTTTGATTAATATTACACATGATTTATTTACAGATGTATTTTTAGTAGTCTCTTTGTAATGTGTTTGATTAATATTACACATGATTTATTTACAGATGTATTTTTAGTAGCCTCTTACATATGAATAGAATTGAATATTTAGAATATGGGATTGAATTTTTAGGCCAGGTGAATGCACATGAATATAAATACAGGCCGATGTATTTTAGGCCATATATAAATATATATATATATATATATTAAGTCCATGTGCCAAGCCAAGTAGGACAATACCACTATATGTTTACATTAGTAGATATTTACACCGTTTGATATTACAATAGGAGGAGCTTTTGGTTTATACCCAAAAAAAAAAAATTAAACAAGTAAGATACCTTTTAAACTAATTTGCCCAATAGTTTATAACCAGGCGTGATAAAATAAAGATAAATTCTAACTGGATGGATTTCAAAATGAAAAAGTAGACATGTTTCAACTCTTCAAATGATTGTCAAATGAACTTGCAACAAAGACCATCTCATGCAAAGTTGCATGACAAACAAAATTAAAACTTTAGTTGAAGTTAACTTGGAGATAAAAATATATCACTAAAAATATTAAACTAGTAAACTAACCCAACTAAAGATTCATATATCGAAGACATCAGGAAAGCATATCTCTTGCATTTGTGTTTCTTTCTGCATAGCATGTAATGAAGTGGGTTTTAAAGAAATTAATAAATATATGAGTAAATTTACTATGAATCTTCTGGGTATATAATATATCGTTACCCTAAAACACAGTAAAGAGTCCGAAGAATGAAGACATATATAACTTGTATATAGCTTAAGTTGTTAACTCCACTAGTCTCTTCGATATTTGTGATTTTGAAACGATTGAAATTCATGGCTCTTTGATTCTTGGGCCTTTAATAATCCAATAGAACAAATAGTTACGGTTTTAAATTTTCAATACATAACTTTTAAAATTATGTACATGCTTCATATTGGTATAATTAATTGTAAAGTAGTATATAGTATATTGAATATATTTATAAAAATTCTAGCCTTTTGTTAAATCTCTTATTTATAGACAAGTCTCTTATTTTTTTAAAGGTTTTTAAATAATCAGTAATATAAGTTTATATATAAGTTGAAGATATAGATATGTATTTAACTTACAAATGAGTTTTATATAAGTTATAAATTAAAAATTACTACCGAATATAATAATAGTGATAAAAATTTGGGATTAATTACTGTGAGTGTAACTAACTATAACAAAATATCTATGTTATTTAAAAATCTTATAAAATGTGCTTTGAAATCTTGGTTATTGGATTTATCTACATATATGTAGCAACCATATAAACTCTCACGAGTAAGTTTTTTATTGGTCAAGTACATCCAATAATCGGGATATAAAAGTTTATTACATTACATAGACATTTTACAATATCTACATATCATAGACATTTGGTCATAGTTAGGTACATCCATGAGTAATAATCCCTAAAAATTTATATTTATAGTAACAACAAATATAATATAATTTTTAATACAAGAGTTATAAATTCTAATTATATTAGGAATTCATGTTTTTAACTTAAACCTAAAGTTTATATAAGTTATAAATTAAAATTACTATTAATAACAGTCTATTAAAATGATCAATATTGACAAAATGTCTATGTTATGTAAAGATCTCGTAAAATATCTATATACGTAATGTAATAAACTTTCGAATTTTGGTTATTGGGTGTACCTGGGTATATGTGACAACCATATAATCTGTCACGTATAAGTTTTTATTGGTCATGTACATCTAATAATCATGATTTGAAAATTCATTACATGACATACACATTTTATAAGATCATTACATTCATAGGTAATAATCCCTTATACATATAGTTCTATGTTATCCTTATAGAAAGAACTTTGGACAAAATTAACTATATGACATTCGTTTTTGTGTTAGTACTAAAGGATACCTAATATGTATTAGTTATCAAATATGTTACCATTAAACAGTTATTGATCTTTATACGTGTATAATCAAAACTTTGATCACATTACTATGAATAAAAATAATCACTATTGAAATAAATTTATTCACAACATACATGTAGTAATATGTTGTTCACAACTATATGAGAAATTTATTGTTTATTTGTTTTAACTTGAATACTTGTTTTATATTTCTTATAAAATAAAATACTAATCATAATTTTAATAGATCGTTTTAATTAATGGTAATATGATGAAAAGTTTGTTTGTATTTTTGCATTTATCCTAAAACAAATTATCTCAAAAAAATTTAAATGAATAATAACATGTAATTTTAAATATATATATATATATATAAAATTTAGATAAAACATATTATATTTACATTTTTTTAAAGAATATGTATTAGTTATCAAAATAATAAGTTAAAAAAAGTTAAAATGTCAAGAGCAAGTGAAAACACATATCACATTATTTGAAAGTTGAAATAAATTAGAAAAAAATTAAGTTTGATACACTATTAAATGATTAAGTCTTGATTTATATTTTTATTTAAGTAATGTATAAGCAAAATGGATAGTAATGGTTAAAGACTTAAAGATTTGAGTTTTTATATATAATATATGCAAGGATAATAGTAAAAAGATGGTTGTCTTTAGTAGTTAAAGTATCATCAATTAAACTTAGAGGTCATGGGTTTGAGTGTTTGACTCTCCTTACTAACATATAAGTGGTATTTTTAACCTTGTGTACCAAGGCTCGAGTAGCTCATAAAGCTCGCTCGGCTCGTCCGAATTGAAAAAGTAATTAATCTTTCGAGCGAGCCGAGTCCAATTTTATTTTTTAAAACTCGACTCGTCTAATTACTAATCGAGCTCGTTTTTTTGTTTAAGATCGACTCGAACTCGAAATAGTTAAACTCGAACTCGATTCAAACGAGTTCGAGATCGAGCAGCTCGCGAACAACTCGGCTCGTTTACCACCCCTATGTGAGAGCATGTCGTTGGAATTTAGAGGCTGTGTCAAAGGTTTAATTTGCTTGGAATTTAGTTCCAATTTAAATGGTATAGGAGGTGTCATTTATTTTATAGACCAAATTGAGAGATACGAGAAATAGATTAATTCGTAAATAGATATGAACAAAATAGTTTTAGAAATGGAGAATAGAAATGATATTGTGTTGATGGCCGGGATTAAAGTAATCAAAAAGAAGCTATCTCATAATAAAGTATCACTGTTAAAATATGATATTTGAAAGACTGTAACTTTTGAAATAGAAATGATAAGTTAGTAAAAGGCATTAGTTGGGAGCAAGTAAGATTTCATCTTGTTAAAAAAAAGTAATCATGTTGTATTAGTGGGATTAAACTAAGCAATAAGAAGCTATCTCATAGTAAATTAGCACCATTTAACTATGATATTTGAAAGACTATCACTTTTAAAATATACAAATTATAAGTTACAAAAATGCATTAGTTGGGAGCAAGTAAGATTTTCTTCTTATTGAAAGAAAGAGTATAGATTTTCTTGGCATAAGTTTCTATTTTAAGTATGAGATATATTCATCTTTAACATGATTAGTTAAAAAATATATTATTCTGTGGACAAGAATATTTTTCTGTAGACAAGAATATAAAGTTTTAATAAATCCGTAGTGTTTAGAGAACTAGAGAATTAACTTTCCTTTTAACATGATTAGTTATGTACTCATGTTAAAGGAGCTTGAAGAAATCCTTTATTCCTCTCCTTTATTTTTAATGATAGATAGTTTTTGTTTTTTTTGTTTTTTTTTTCCCTTTTTTCAATGGCTAGGTTATTTGGAATACCAAAAAGAGGTTGACTGATAATTTGGAACATTAGGGATTATTTGAAAGACTTTATGAAACAACCATTTGACCTCATTAATTGAGTGAAAAGATGGAGAAAAGGACGATAATTGTTAATTACTAAATTCGTATCTATAATGCATTGTTGGGGGACTAAGATACACATGATTCATGAACGACTTCATATAAATATGGAAAAATAATAGATTAATCTATATTCTATAATACGGAGTACTATATAAATATTATGCACCACTTGTTAAAAAGAAAAATTACGAAATGACCATTTTACCCTTAATGAATTAATTTACATCATGAATCTTTTATCTTCTAAATATTTTCACCATTCGACATTGTCACCACCACTAATAATTGTCACCATCACCACCCGTCGCCGAGACCACCAACCATTATCACGGCCACCACCGCATTGCATGGATACCGTGCTAGTTTAAAATAGATAATAATTGATCTTATCAACTAATCTCAAAAAAAGTCTTAACCATATGCATAAGGTCCGAAAAACAGGTTGCTTTAGACTTTAATTTTTCATAATACATAGATTATTCATCGAAAATATCATAAATTTATGGGAAAAATCCATAAAAAGGTAACATTTACTCAAAATTTATAACAATGGGTATCTATTTAATTTTCTTCTATTAAAAGGATTTCATTTTAAAAAATTTCTCATTAAAGGTAACATCGTTAAATTTTAACATCAAGTCGCTGTTAAATGCTATGTCGTCTTGCCACATCATTAGAAAAGCTAACGTGGTCATCTGACTGGGTAATGAAAGTAATGCCACGTCATTATATTATTTATTTATAACTATTTGTCATTATTAATAATATTAATATTAATATATATATATATATACAAATTAACAAATTATATTTATTTATTTAATCTTTATAGAAATATGAACTAAACAAATTATAGATGAAATCAAATCTTGGAACCCAAGACTTCACTATCATGTTTATAGTTAATTTTCCCTTGGATCTCTTTCACAAATCTATTTAACATGCAAAGCGATTATGTATATGTTTTGTTTCATAATAAAGTCTTCCAAAGTTTCATTTGTTGTCCCTCACGTGGTTATGGTGGCGGCGAATCTAGAGTGGTGGTGGCCGGAGATTTGCTAGGAAAAAGAAGAATGTGACGACAAGGAGATCGACGGTTTACTCATCCACATCGGGCCAGATTCCGGCCTTAATCATTTGAAACCTCGTGCTTATGGTGTTTCTTAATGTAATCGTTTTCCGATGAAGATGATCAATCTGTTCTGTCGTCGTTTCCGGTGATCACAATCTATACCGATGTTTATATATATATATACCTGTATCTATATCTATATATATGATAGAATATGAGTGGAATATTAATGAAAATTAACAAAATACAAAACAATTGGGGGTTTCTTTTATATTTGTATGTATACGTATATACCAGCAGCAGAGAGTTTTGAGAATTAGGGTCCCTTATTAGAAAATCTTATGTAAATAGGTTATCTTTTTATGGATTTTTTCCAAAATTTATTTCTTACTCAAATACCCAGTTAATTAACATATATTAAAAACATGAGGTACGTGTTGATTACGTGTGAGCTTCATATAGAACTTGTTTATAACATAAGAAAACTACTTAGCATTACTACACTTTTATTAATTCGTGATCTAGATCAACAAATTTCATCTTCACATCTATAAATTTCTCGTTTTCACATTCAATTAAAGTACTCCAAGGCCAAGTTTGAAATCTTTGAAAAAAACTAATTAATTAATCTAAATTTCTACGTAGTGTAGACATCGTTTTCAATTTCTTTTAAACTTAAAGTCATCTTGGAATAATATATATATCATGAGGAGAGATATCAAATAAAAATGTGACTTAAATATATAATATGTATTGACTTAAATATATAATATGTATTTGTTGTGTAAATAGATATCAACTCCCTGTAGTTTATGCGTTTTTTTAATTAATTCCCTCTCAAAAAGTCTCCAAGCAATTATATAATTACCATGCATTGCATTCCTCCAAAATTTCTAAGCTCCCCTATAAAAGAAAGCTACCAAGTGCAAGTTTAGGCCAAGAAGTTAAAGAGATCGATATGGGAGAGGTAAAGCTTTTCAGGACATGGTCAAGCTCCTTTGCACTAAGGATTGTTTGGGCCTTGAAAATGAAAGGTGTAGAGTATGAGTCCATATATGAAGATCTTTCAAACAAGAGTTCTTTACTTCTCAAATACAACCCTATTCACAAGAAAGTCCCTGTGTTGTTGCACAATGGAATACCCATATGTGAGTCGCTTGTTATCATGGAGTACATCGATGAGATGTGGAACGAAACGACTCGTTTATCACCTGAAGATCCGCTTGCCAAAGCCACCGCAAGATTTTGGGGGAAGTTTAGTGACGAGCAGGTTTATATAATCACTATTATACTCTTCAATTACCTATTGTCTAGCTTCCACTTTAAGGTTGAATGGCATGCAATACTTAGGATTATTGATAATACAAGCATGCATGTTTGGTTAATTTATTTATCAAACTTATAATATTAGTAAAATCAGAGATTTCAAGCACATAATACCCTCAAAATATATAGTAGTTGATAATTTCGATGTAAAATCAAAGTTATAAACAAAACTGGACATATCAAGATTGTGTCATATATTAATTTGTTGGTAATCCATATATAGAAGTAATTGAACAAAATGCATTCCATTTGATATAAAGGTAATATAGTAATTTTAACAGTTTTTTGGTGATGAGATTCCTCATTATCATGGAATAACAGATACAAGCCTTGTGTTAAATTATACTAGCGTTGTACCCGCGCGATGCAGCGGGGAATAAGAAAAAAACGCCGGTGGTTTGATGGTGGTTTGTGGGGCGGCGGCGATGAAAAAGAAAAAAAATTAAGCCGACGGCAGTGGATGGTGGTTTGATGGTGGTTTTTGGGGCGGTGGTGGATGGTGTTTATGGGGGATAGCGTACATAGAAGGTGGATTGCGGCGGTGGATGGTGGTATTTAGGGCGGTGGTGGATGGTGTTTATGGGGGGAGAAAATCAGAGAAGGGGAGAGGGAGAGAAAATCGGAAATCGGATGAACGTATGTGTGTGTAATGAGCGTGATGGAGAAAAAATAGGGTAGTGTAAATTAGGAGAACATAAAAGACATTTTAAAGATAGAAATGTTAAAAGAGGGATCGGGTAATTTGCTTATTAATGGAGTATAGATATAGAAAAAAACACAATAATTTAACAAATATGCTATATTTATTTATTTATAACTATTTTTCATTATTAATAATATTAATATTAATATATATATATACATTAACAAATTATATTTATTTATTTATTCTTTATAGAAATATAAACTAAACAAATTATAGATGAAATCAAATATGGAAACCCAAGACTTCACTATCATATTTAAAGTCTTGAAGAAATGTTAGGTAAAACATATCGTACATATCTTAGCCAAAGCAGATGGATTATGTAAAATTTAGGGGGTTATGTAAAATTAAGGAGAGCTATATATGTTTATCAAATTCAAAGGTTTAATTTGTAACTTTTTTAAAGTAGCAATACCTAAGCTTAGGTAAAGTCTGCAGTAGAGATCATTTTCCCTAAAATCATATAGATGCACCATATAACTTTAACATTATAATTCATACCAATTGAAATAATTTCTATTCTAACGGAAAATTTTTAAATTTCTTACATCTACATTACAATCAAATAATCTTAAATGTCTATGTCAAAAAAATAAAGAATATATTGATCTTTAGACTTACATCTAAAAAGGCAACAACCTCTACCAAATGAACTAACCTCATATCATCTCATACGGTGTAACTGACACAATGGTTCAAATGTATGTATAGGCCTTACCACAATTCTTCCATTATTGTATGAGCCATGGGAAAGATCAAGTGGAAGCCAAACAGAAAACCTTGGAGAACCTAAAACTATTAGAAGAACATCTAAAGGGAAAGAAATTCTTTGGTGGAGAAACAATTGGATTTCTAGATCTTGTTTTCGGGTGGCTAGCTTATTGTCCTGATCTCATGAAGAAGGCAGTTAATCTAGAGCTTTTAGACGAAGAGACATTCCCGAACATATGTACATGGAAGGGACGATTTTGTGACATTCCGGTGATCAAAGAAAACATGCCCGATGAAGAGGCTTTGATCCTCTTGATTCATCAAATGGCTAGTGCAACAAAATGACCACTTATGAATATCAATCCTTCATGGTTTCATAAATGAATGAGAATGTTATAAGGTTTAGAGGAAATATCGATCAAAATGTACGCTTTAAGCCATATGTTTTTATTTTTCCTTTTGCCATTGTTTCATAATGGGCATAATAATGACTTACTTTTGTAATTGAGTATTTTGTAATTTTAGTTAACTTCTTAGTAATTGTTTGTATGTATGTAATTCGAATATATATTCAATAAAATTATTTTTTCGTAGATGGTGTTCCAACAAAAATCGACAACTATCAAAAGAAAAACAAATCAAAGAATTCAATCTTTTCTAAGTTCACGAATCAATTTTAATTAGGCTATCGAATTGATATGTCTAATATGAAGGCTCCATATACGAGTATATATTTGATCGATAACCAAATTGTCCTAATAAAAAACTAGTAAAGAGTTGTGAATCTTAAGAAATGCAGAAACCAACATCCTTTATATCGAATTAAGATTTACCACAACTCCAGCCCATCATTTTTATTCTTATTTGAAGATGTGCCCAACATTTTTTTTAATTGAACTATATGATGTTAAAAACTAGAAATTACTTTTTTATTATTCTTCTTAGAGATCAGGTATTGTAAAACAAGTATTAAAGTAAAACAAATAATACAAGATTTTGACAATTAGATCATGCATGGTTAAATTGATGTACGAAGATTCACAAAGCATTGATTTACGGTGATTTTTATGATGCACGGTGATTTTCAGTGAATAAAAACCTATTGTTTTATTTCTTTTACCTTAATACGTGTTTTATCTTACCTTAAACCATTCTTCCTAACATAATAATCATAGTTTTTATGTTTTATTTAACAATCACGTAGCTTTTTAATTTTTTTTTTGTCATTTTAATCATTGTAACTCAAAATCGTGAAAACGGCTAAATATATATGCTAAACATATGATGACTCGACAAAATTTACATCATGTGACATCTTTGGTTATTAAATTCGAGAAAAGGATTCCTTGGTTAAGTTGGGATAACTTTAGGGAATCCCTTCCCACTAAATTCACATTAGTATTTGAATAAAACGTGATATTACCTTATGAATTTCAACATAAAAAATAAATTTCATCAAAAATATATAAAAAACTATGATAGTAAGATTAGAAAATTTATTTGTGTATCAGACATTCATGTAATTTAAGAAATAGAGTAGAATACTAGAATAGTTTACTAGTTAAAAAAAAATAATATATAAAAAAAAGAAACTAAATTATGATATAACTTGTGGGGGAAAAAAATGAAATATCAAATAGAGTAAAATATATAAGGGGGAGAGGAATGGTCGATGGCATGGTGGCGGTATGGCCAACCCGCCGAACAAACCCGACGCCATCAAAACAGCTTCCCGGCAGCATGGAGGTCAACGTGTTAAAAGCCCTGCGAGGCATGGAACAAAAATTGAGCCATTTGAGCGTGGGGACCAGCGATTTGAACGTTGCACAATTAAAAATAAATAAAAATTAATTCCCCCATTGACCAAAAGAGCCGTTAGATTTTTTTAAAAAAAAAAACCCTTCAAAATACAACCCTCTTTTTCTTCTATAAATACATCTTTCTTTTCTCAAACAAACACAACAAAAACTATACCCCTTTTTTCAAACAAACACATTTTCTACTTTCACAAAATCATCCATGGATCCAAAGAGGGGGAAACATGTTCGAGGTCCACCGGCACCGACACGAGGCAACTTTCGTGTACCACGAAGATTAGACACGCCTCAATATCAACCTCAACAAGTCGACCCCTCACAATACTATATTTCCGACCCACCACTGACTACTCAACCTCAACAAGTCGACCGCTCACAATACTATATTTCCGACCCACCACTGACTACTCAACCTCAACAAGTCGACCGCTCACAATACTATATTCCCGACCCACCACCGACTACTCAACCTCAATATCATTACTCCTCACAATCTCATACGACGTATTTTCCTCCTCCCCCGCGTGCAATGCATCATCCTCCCCCGCGCGTAATGAATCCTCCTCCCGCTACCCGCGTCCGAGATTATGAGTGGTACCAAACGGCCGAGATTGATTTGGAGTCGTTCAATCCGTTTGATCGCACAACGAATCCTCCTCCCCCTACCCACTCGCGCGCACCGACTCCCCTCCCCACCGATGATGAGGATGAGGCCATTCCCGATACACAAGAAGTTCAAATAGGTATTAAACTATGTTTATATACTTTATATATATATATATTTAATATATATGATTAATATTTATATATATATGTTAATATTTATTTGTATGTATATATAAATATACTATATATATATACGGTTATATATATATATTTTCTATAGTTTATATATTTATAGGTATTAAACTACGTGTGTATATATATATATATTAGTGGAAGAAGTTGTACCGAAAAGGAAGTATACAAGACGGGCTGACAAAAAGAAATGGATACAAGAAGAAGAGGTGGCGTTGGTACAAGCGTAGATTCATATTTCCACATGTAGAGTAGTCGGTAATGAACAAGGACGGGATAAGTTTTGGGAGCGAATTTTGGAGCATTTCTCGAAGGAGTTGGATGGTACAACTCGAACAAAGGATAACCTCAACACCAAGTGGGGCAACATGTGTACAGCAATATCAACGTTCAATGGATGCTACATCCAAGCGGTATTTATAAATTTATATATTTTATTTACGTTTATTTATATATTTAATATATATATATATACACACTTTATTTAAGTTTAAATTGTTAGTAATTGTTAGTATTTAATATATAAGTTTATTTTGTTAATTTTTAGTAATATATTTTTATACGTTTATTTAAGTTTAAATTGTTAGTATTTAATATATTTACGTTTATGTTGTTAATGGTAGAGCAGTGTAAGGCTTAGTGGATGTGATGATATAAATGTGATGACTGAGACGTTGAAGGACTACAAAACAAGAACCGGGAAGGAGTTTACGAGTATTGCAGCTTGGAAGGTTGTGTAAGATGAAGCAAAGTGGAAGGAAACAGTTTAAGTTGGGCAAACATCTTCGGCCCATTCGGATAAGCGAAAAAAGTCGTCAGAAGAAGGCAATTATGAGTCGTCTAGTAACAATGACGATGCCACTGTGTTGCCGGATTTGAATGAGTCAAGCACTCCTAGTAGTCGGCCAAGAAAGGGCCGAAAAAATGTGGGGTCGTCGTCGTCAAAGGGGGGAGGTTTTTTTCCAGCTTTTACGGAGAAGTACGCGGAGAAGAAGAAGCAAAATGTGGAGAAAGCGAATATGAAGAAGCAAGCATTGTTGGACTTACAACTCAAGCATCAAAGTAACAAGACTAAGAGGAGTGACTACAAGTTTTTCAACACCCCACACGCGAATTCCGATCCAAAAAGCAGAGAGTGGGCAATTGAGCAAAAACGGGAGATTGCGGCGAAGTATGGATGGGAGTTTAATGAGTGATTTTTATGTTTTTAATCTATCGTTTATTTTTATGTGTCGAACATTTTAATTTTTATTTGTCTAAGTGTGTAATGAACTTTGTTTAATTTGAATATGTATGGTTTATGTTTTAATTTTAATGAAATATTTTAGTTTTTATTAAAAAAGAAGTGTTTGATTAAATTAAATGAAAAAATAAATAAATTTGGAAGGTTGAGAAGGTCATGAATGCCATTGAAAATGGTTGGGAGGGTTGAAAAAGAAAATTGAGTTGGATGTATTTAATTGGTGGAATTTAGGAGGGATGAAAATTTGGTAGGCATGACTCCTCTCCCCTTAAAAATAAATTCTAAGTTAGCTAGATTTTACATAAATCTATGAGAGATTCAGGTGAAGTTCATGTGCGGATACCTGAGCGACCATGAGTTCCGCTTAATACACGTGCATATGCTGTAAATGCTCAATAACAGCTTGGATCTTTCACTAACGTTTCATGCCTTTTCACATTGTCCTACATTTTTAATTTCATTTTTATTAATCTTCATTTAACAAAACTATTAGTCCTAATCATATAACTTCTAACATCAATGAACAAGAATGCAAGTAAAAACAATACTACTCAATCTCATTTCCGTTAAAGACAACATATGAAAAGATAACAAACGACTTGAGAATGAAGAACCATCCCGAAGATGGTGACTACAAACCATAACGACTGAAATTACAACAATCCATACCTCGTGCTTTATGTAAACTGAGATACCGTCTGGTTTCGCAAGTTCACAAGTTCGTTTTTTCTTATTCTGATGTAGTGGTATAATTAAGGTTTTTTGCCCCAAATTGTATGCCAAAATTAGAACCCAAACCTGCATACTTTTATGTAAAACAAGCTAAGTTAGTCTATATATATTTCTGAGTTTTCTTTACATGTTGCCATAGATTATGCTTAAGTTTATTAAAAGTAAAAAGTGAAATTCTGTGCATCATACCAGCCAATACATCTACTAAAACCAACTAAAAAATAACCTTACTTAACCTTTACTCGAAAATCCCACTTGTGAAATATTATATTTTTATTTATTCGCAATCTCGAGTTCTCTACTTGCATGCACTTCCCATCCCCTGCCTTAAAGCAACCCAATATCAAAATCACCATCACGTACCAAAATCCCAAAAATGGATCCATTACCACCACCAACACAACCCACCACCATCCTCCACCAACAGTACCAAGATTCACTCGAATCCTCTTCCGTCTCATCCCCAACGACCCGTCAATGGGACGACACTCTCCCTCCACCGAAACTCCGAATGATGTGCAGTTATGGGGGACACATTATCCCCCGTCCACATGATAAATCTCTTTGCTACATGGGTGGTGAAACCCGCATTGTTGTAGCAGATAGACATACATCTCTACAGGATCTATGTTCCAGACTATCGACCACCCTCCTTCACGGTCGACATTTTAGTCTAAAGTATCAATTGCCAAGTGAAGATCTAGATTCACTCGTGTCAATTACAACAGATGAAGATCTTGAAAACATGATAGAAGAATACGACCGATTGAATTCATCTAATCCAATAACTAATAAACCTTTACGTTTACGTTTATTCTTGTTCCTTACGAAACCAGAAACTGCTGCATCTATGGGATCTTTACTTGATGATGCAAAATCCGAAACATGGTTTGTAGACGCTCTAAATGGTGCAGGGCTACTTCCAAGAGGGTTTTCTGATACTGCTTCCATAGATAACTTACTTGAACACAAAGATGGTGTTATACAGGAAGGTTTAGACAACAATATGATTGATTACACAGATGAATTGGAAATACACCAAAGGCGTCCTGTAGATGCCCAGTTAAACTTACCTGATCCTCCATTAGTGGAAACATCGTCTTCGTTTGGATCAAGTTCTTCATCTCCTAGCATGTCTAATTTGCCACCTATTAAGGTGAGGATGGTAGACCATATGAACCAGATGGCTGGACTAGACCAACAATTTTCTCAGTTGAATGTACCTGTGGATGAAGAGAGATCAGATCATGGAGCACCTAGTGGTGGTGCTGGTGGTGGGATGAGGAAGCCGCCGTTGCCACTTCAGCCGGTGCAAAGAAAGTTTGCTCATGATGCTTATAATTTGCCTTCGCCTGATTCTTCCAAGCACGGTTTGCAGTCGCCAGATTCCATAACAAGGTACCTTAAAACTTTTGTTACTCGTATTGAAAATTAAAAAAATAAGATTTCACATTCTAAATTTGATGTATGATTTAATGTTTTCCAGTGATACTAGCAATGTGTCAGCATCAAAGCCTACCTTTACTCAAGATCCAAACCCTCAATCGAACAGAGACACAGCAACTCCACCAATGACCACCCAATTCTACCCGACCACAACCACAAATTACCATATCCCGATTCAACAAATCCCTGAATCTAGTGATGCGCCACCACAACAACTTAACCAAGATAATCATCAGCATCAACAGCAACACCACCACCAACACCAACAACAGCAACCACCACAACAATTCTATCAAACTAGACCGAATTACATCCAACATCCCACAACAAACCAGCCACCACAACCGGTCCAATCTTACTATCAGGTTTACAGACCACCGCAACAAATGGACCATCAACAATACCCACTGTACTTTCTACCAGTATCACAAAACCATCCATACGGTATGCAACTACAATCAAACCAATCTGACGCAGTCACCACCAATCCCACAACCACTGCCTCGCCACTTTATCCGACTAAAAACGCGGTCCCGTTGAGCAAACCTGACATGGTCACAAATTCTTTATACACAACCTCAAATCCAGGCATGATTCCAGTTCCTAGCAATCAGTTTCAACAATATATGAATGTTTCTCAGATCCCTCATCATCCACCTACGCCAATGCCTACGTCTAACAGTGGGCAATACGGGTATGATCAGTATACTAACCCAACCCAAGACCAAGTTTATTATACACAGCATCACTCTGTAGCTGCACCACCGCCTTCCCAGTACCAAACCATGAGTCCATCATCAGCCATGTTGTTAACACAAGTGTCATCGGCTCAACAACCAGCTCCAGAAAGCGTCAAACAATAGTCAATGAATCTATGATCCTAATAATGGAATTTTTCTCATCTTTGTGTCTATTTAGTTTTGAGATATGTTAATCATCTCAAGGTGTTGTATTTGAATGTTACTATTATAATTGTATTGTATAAGATTTGTAATACATAATATATGAACTTTAAAATAAATAAGTACATTTTACTATAATGTTTCTAGTGTATATTTGAGATCTAATAGTTTCTATATGGTAGTACAACGATAATGACCTAAAAATCATAACTTGGTATTCACCACAAGTAGTAAAAAACTTATTTCTTTTTTTTCTTTTCTTTTTGTTAGCGGCACCCTGTCCTACTCTTACTCTTAAACTACCCGAAGGTCTAGGATGGAACCCAAGATTTCTGAAAATACCCCAAATAACCCATTTGTTATTTTCAAAGAATCATCTTACATAAAAACTACAACAGCTATAGATACAGAAAATCGAGAATACAATGCAGATGAAAATAGAGATAAGAGGCTTTCAAATATAACACAAACAAAAAAAATTACCATTAAATTTCCAGGTTTTTAATGCCCAAGCATAGAGATTGGTTTGATAGACACTGGTTTTACAAGAAGTCTCAACATTACAGGTCTTTGGGTATAGAGACTAGTTGTAGGATCGGTTAAGTCACTCAAGGGATACTAAATGCATTCTTTTTAACCTCCTGCTTTAGTCTCCCTAATGGTCAACCTCACTAACAACTACTCATATCTTCAATGATGACAAGTCTATCTTCACCAATTCAATCTTCTATTTTACAAAAGTTTTTGATATTGTCGCTGTCTAAGAATTACTCGCAGCATGGGTCATGCATTGTTAGTAAAAACATCACCCCCGATGTCAAGATTAAAGACCATATATCCTAGCTTATTTCCAAAACAAGCAAAAATGGAAATCTGGACCACAAGAAATAAAACTCATGGTTGATTTTGTAATTCACTCCTTGAGTGTACGGTGCAAATTCCTAATATGATCAAATATGTTATTGGATGCTCTGACTATATTAAGTAAAGTACTACGGTTATTTCCTATATCTTTTTGTGTCTAAAGCTCAGGTTTCAAGCTGGTGCTGTCGAGAGAATGTTATTGTACATGGAATGAGAAATATTCAATTCTTGTGCCATTTTTTTCATTAAACAGAAGTTATGGTTACATATAAAAGATATATACTACTATAACACGTGTGTTACCGCTTTCATAGCAACGCAACGAATATTACAGATAGATACTGTAAACTTTAGTATTATGTTACATTTCAGCAGCAGGCTCAAAACTAAGAATTGTGTTTATATGAGAACAGAGCGTTTTATCATCAAACGGTTAACAAATAAAAACGGTAAATCTTGATCCAAACCATGTTGAAGGTGGTAACAACTGCTTATAATATTGTACAGCATTGGTTCGTCTTCTTTGCCTGCTTGTAGAACATCTGTATTGACAATCAGCAACATGGTTCTTGTTACTTATCTAGCTCTTAAGAAAGATTATGTAATCAAAACATATATAACAGAGATGTAGAAATTACTTCAATATAATAAGTATTAAATTATTTTCATTTTGACTTGAGTGAGTATGAAACATTAGCAAGCACTGAGTTCTAGAAGTTAATCATTTTGCTATTATAGAAGATCATGGTCTGCAATTATGTAGGAATACTTAATCATAGAAATGATTTTTTGATGAATCGTTGTTAGAGCCCAGATTATAGAGTTTGTTCCGTCACAAACTTTCCCGACACTATTCTTCATGTTTCATAAAACCTGACAAATAATCCATTTGCTTAATTACATCTATTTCTACAAGGCTTGGCCAACATTTACATGTTCTTCCTAGACTACTTTGTCGCTCGTTTCATATACTGGTCATATGCTTTCCTTCTAGTATCTGTATCTCAAATTGTTAACCTTTAACTTCTTTAGTTTATACTTATTTATGTTCTCTAATTACTTATATCACTTAGTAAGAGTTTTCGGCATCCACTTTCTCCTTAATTTGTATTCATGAGATGACAAAAAGGGTTGATCGGTTATGTTGGGTAATAGGTCATCACTGTTAACGTTGTACAACTTGAAACGGGGGAGCTAGTTTGGCTAGAGTTGACTCTATCTATTTTATTTTATCTTTTTAAGAAATTTGTGATAGATATGATCCAAAAAGTATATTATTGCAATAATAATGTGATTTCGACTAAACGATTCCGTGGGTGGCATCATCACATTGAGGCACACTTATGGATACGTACTTGGCAGCCTGTTCACCATACTTTTTATTGGCTATTTTTTTCCTTTTAATTTTTTATCAACCAAACTGTCCCATTAGAAGCAGAGCCTACCCCAGTCAACCCATTCAAATGTAAATGAGTCGAAATGACCATCTCTAGTATGTATAGTTCCAATGAGTACCATATAAATGGAGCCAACCCATTCATTACTATCCTTAGCCTTAGTAGCCCATCAATATATTTCAAACATTTTAATATCTTCTTCGACCACGCAGCTATATGCTTTTGGGTTCCAACAAAAGTAATTAGTTCATTATAGAATTAGACTTTCTTGATAGTTGCATTTCCCTTTATTTCTGTAAATTGAACTACCATGGTAAACGTGTTGAAGGATAGGTTCAATTGTGTTTACATCTAGTTAAGTATGATCAAATATAGATATAGTAAAAGAAATATTCAAAAAAAGCAAAAGATAAAAATTTTAATAGAGAACACTGGTGTTATGCTCTCAGGGATCAAATAGCAGAGAAATAAAAGGTCAGTGTGAGTGGCCACATGGAGAAGTTAGTGGAGTGTGGCTACATGGAAAAATAACAGAGCAGTTGATTTTGATGATAAAAAAGTCAACGGACCACAAGTGTGTGTAATTTTCAAAGAAAAAAGGAGATGAAGATTAGAATGGAGACAATTTAATGAATTGCATGTTGATGATTACCCGTTGATGACTACAGAAAATATTTCTTCAGCTCTGTACTTGCATTCATTTCTTTATTCAATTCCTCTACTAAACTACTTCTAGAAAATGCCACATAAAGCCACTATCCAAACTGTCTTGGTCCACCTATTTCCCTCTTAGACCTACTGAATGCCTAACACACTTTCTGTCTTTATTTAATTATTAATATTATTACTCTTTTGAGTATTTGTTCTAGTGATTATAGGTTCGATTTTTTATTTTGAAGGGAACAAAACCCAAACCCAATAGGCCGATATCACTTGGTATTTTAAGGCAAGCTAATCCATGTCACAGAAGCAACATGCAAGGCATGTTTGTAATTGTAAAAATAATAATGTTTGGTGGAATCAATAGATTTTTATATGTAAAGTCAACTTGAAAGAATAAAAAAAAGATGTGTTTGCCTTTCGCTTGAGAATATAAAATTTATTTTTGGCCATGCATTAATGGGTCTCCAGGAAAATAAGTAAACAACTGGAAACTATGAAGCATTGACATTGTGAGTGTTGTGAGGAATGCAAAGTTAGATAAAACCCTATAGATTCATTTGTCTAAAGCTAGCACAAAGATATTTCAACGTGAAGAAAACAGGACTTCAAGTCATGAGTCTAGTACTATACCCACAATAGAGGCATACTTATTAACGACACTAAAACCAACTGCACCCAGGTAGTTTTTGCTAACAAAATACTGTCTGATATCTTATTCTATATCATCATATTCCAAGTGTCAACTATGATATCAATGTCATGTTAAATTATACTATCTTTTTCTTCATCTCATAGTTTTGCAGTTTCGACAAGTGTAATCTATTTCTGTGTAAAAGCGTAGAACGGTGGTAGTTCTATTGCCAGCAGTCAACAAACACAATAGGTATAAAAAAACATTATCCCTAAAGAACACTAATAAAGTATCAGAAAAAATAGAGATTCAATTGCATGCAGATATGTTGAAATATGCACCTGTGAAGCTGCACTGAGATCTGAACTCTTCTCAACTAAGCTGTCCAGCTTTTCCCCTCTTTCAAGGACACTATCAATGGTTTTATGCTGTGAATAACACAAACACCATAACATATCATTAGGTCACATGTAAACTAGTTTCTCAATTATGTACAGTACAAGATTAATAAACCTACAATAAGCTAAATCCAAATTTCTAAACATAATAGGTCCCTGGTACAAACATATATTTCGAGAGACTGAATCGAAGAGGTTTCCGAGTTGATTATGTTATGCAATGCTATAGAAGTGTGCGTGCCATTTTAGTAGTCTCTTTTCCAAAGAACCAAGAAAGAAGGATTTTCTAATTAGTTATCGATCAATTTAAATAAAAAGTCATTATGAGGGTCTTTGTATTAGCTGATTTGAATAGTTTATTGCATCTAGATAAAGCCATAAAGCACGTTAGGAATGTTCAGATTAGTTTTTTGAAAAGCTTATCAAATTTATGGGATAGAAAAGCTAATAAGCCGAAGCTAACACTTTGAAGTTTTTGAAATTTAAGTTTTTTGGGCATCTGTTTATGCTCTTCCTCAAACAGTCATAAAAAGATATTATAAAATTGTAAAAATGTTTTCTATGGTGTCAAGGTCTTATGTCCAAAGGAAAGACAAAAGTTGCATGGAAGTTGTTTGTAGGCCAAAGGACCAAGGGGGTTTGAGAACTGAATCATTACAGTATCGGAATGCGATGTTAATGGTGAAGCAGTTGTGGAAAATAAAAAGATTGTTATTCAAAAAGAATTATTTTGGGTCAATTTAGGTATACTAAAAGGCATAAGCATTTGGGAAGCAGAAACTGGTTCAACAGACACTTGGGGACCCAAATAACTGCTTGATATAAGAGATAGGGTGAGACCTCATGTGTTATATAAATTGAGTAATGGTCAAAAAACATCCATGTGGTTAATAGATGGGAAGAAAATGGACCGTTAGCTAACTTCATGTCACATAGGGACATCCAGGCCAGCTTATGTGATAAGTTAAATGTAGCTAATATGGTTCAGGGAAAAGTTATGGAAATGGCCAAACCAATTTCCAGTACTACAGAATGTTGTCCCAATATTTACAGTGAATATAGATTAATAGATCAGATTGTGGAATATTCAACAAAACAGATATGGTTAGATTTAAAAGAGAATCGGCCATATGTAAGATGGTATCATGTGGTCTATTTCCACAACTTCACCCAATAAATGCTTTTATTCTGTGGCTAGCAATACAGGGCAGATTGACTGCTCATAATATAATGCAGGTATTGGCAGCCTGATGGAACATATAAATGTGGGTTTTGTGATAATAGTGTTGATTTACATAAGTATTCGTTTTTTCAGTGTAATTATGGTCTAAAAACTTGGAGTTAATTGAAGGCAAAGTTTGCATTTAGAGTACTGATAAAAGACTTGCCGAGCATTGTTACTGCTCTTTCTGGCAACCATCAATGCAAAGGTCAGCAGATGAATAAATCAAGATCATACAGGACAATATTAAGTTCAAACAGATGAGCTGAAGAGTTACAGAATCAAAGGCGGTGAGCATGGCTGCTGGTAAATGGGGATTGTAATCGGTCAATATGTCTTTACACAGTGAGTAGATAGAAGTCTGTGTGAGTCTGGGCCTAAGTGTAGCGAGTCATGAAAAATGAAACTGCCTATCTATTGTTGTTAAATAAACCTAGTGTAGACTCTCTATAGGGTTCAGATTAGATAGTATATGATGTTGGTTGTTTCTGATGAGTATGGTAGTGAGTTTTATGGCTTCTTTGGTAGCGAAAGGCATTTCCTGGTACTTTCTTTAAATTCTTTGTAAATTTTAGTAGTTTGGTAATAATATATTTTCTCCTTTTCAGGAAAAAAGTTGGCAAACTAGCCTTGTAACCGTACAAAGCGGCAGCGAAAAAAATGTGAACAATGAGGGTTTTATCACTTTATGTGTGCATTATGTATTTTGAGTGGGTTGTGTTGATTTATATATGAGTATATGACCAAAAAAACAAGAGAAAATAAAAGGCTAGAAGAGATGATCTAAGGAATATATTCCATCTTAATTTGAAGCCATTGTCCTAAAACTAAGAGGTTAGATACTGATATGAACCAATGCAGATTTGTATCGATAAATAAAGAAAATAATAAGGTAAAAGTGTTCTTGCAATTCGAGAAGCAAGGATCTCCTAAAAGTCTTAAGACCTCAATCCAATTCATCCATAATAAACGTTACAGCTTATTGTCTATATAAATACTAATCCTATAGCTTGATTAGCAAGCTAACTAAATAATATAAAAGATATCATAAGATATCTATAGTAAATAGAATACTTTCTTAATCATAATAATAATAAAACTAATATTATTTTACTAAATAATAATAATATAAACTTCCAGCAGATCCATATCATTACTCCCGCCCTCAAAACACACCTTGTCCTCAAGGTGTGGCTTCAAAAATTGCTTCAGGGATTCCCGGATCCCATGGGTAGTCATCATCATAATTCACTTCGCTTCCAACTTCTCTCCTGTAACCAAATTTCTTTTCTACTGACTCTTGTTTCCTATCCTTAAAGACAACAGTCATCCGCATATCTATTGCAACGTGTTTCTGATCAAAAATCTTGTTCCCTGTTGTTGTTATAGGTGATCAGCCCCAAAGAAATGTAATAGAAGACTGTAGCACATAATTATATTTGTTTTGCTTTAAAACATGACTACCAATAACATCTCCATAGTTCTCACTGATATCTTTCACCACCGCTGGTTGAGCAACCAATGTGTTTACTTCCTTGAGCTCCTTGCTTCTTTCTTCATGGTGTGATTGTGCTGATTTTGTAAGAGTGTCTTCCACTATCTTCATTTTTTGATCGGTTTGCTGGGTGGAATGTTGTTCATTAACAACACTTGTCTTCACAACCACTTTGGTTTCACAACCTCTAGCAGATTGAGTACTTGCTTCAAAGCCATCAACACCAACCGATGAGGGCCTGTCAGACACATCACAGCCCCTCGAAATCGCAAGCTTTCTTAATACTGTCATGATCTCATAGTGTTGCCTTGCACGCCTTTCCATGTATTCCTCCTGTTTCCTACTAAATTCCTCCGTCTTTGCCCTGAACTCCTCCATCTTTGCCTTGAATACCTCCATCTTTTTAAGTTAAGAATCAAAAAGACAAAACCACAGGTTGCAAGATCTATAGCTCTGCTACCAATTGATGCGAACCAATGCAGATTTGTATCGATAAATAAAGAAAATAATAAGATAAAAGTGTTATTGCAATTCGAGAAGCAAGGATCTCCTAAAAGTCTTAAGACCTCAATTCAATTCATCCATAAGACTATCTCCAATGGGGATGTTTTTGCTTGCCCTTGGGTGTCCTTAGGTGCCCTTGGATATCCTTTGCGGTTGAAGTTTGTCCAAAACTAAAGATTTTTTGATGCATGCCCTTAGGTGCCCTTACTTATATTTTTTTTGTTTTTAGTGGAGTTAAAGGATATGTAAGGATGTTTGTACGGTTGGAGGTAAAATTATAAGATTTTAAGGATTTATAAGGATTTGTAAGGATATGATGTGTCAAGTCAAGGACGCCTAAGGGCGTCCTTAGCATTGGCTATCTCCAACGGGGGTGCCCTTAGGCGCCCTTAGGTGCCCTTGGATATCCTTTGCCGTTGAAGTTTGTCCAAAACTAAGGATTTTTTGAAGGATGCTCTTGCCCAAGGGCATGCCCTAACTTGTCCTTACCTAACATTTTTTTGTTTTTAGTTGGAGATAAAGGGATATGTAAGGATATGTAAGGATGTTTGTATGGTTGGAGATAGAATTATAGGATTTGAAGGATTTTTAAGGATATGATGTGGCAGCTCAAGGAAGCCTAAGGGCGTCCTTAGCATTGGAGTCTAATAAACGTTAGAGCTTATTGTCTATGTAAATACTAATCCTATAGCTTGATTAGCAAGCTAACTAAATAATATAAAAGATATCATAAGATATCTATAGTAAATAGAATACTTTCCTAATCATAATAATAATAAAACTAATATTATTTTACTAAATAATAACAATATAAACTTCTAGCAGATCCATATCAGATACTTCATATAATAATATAGTTAACAGGATAGCAAGCCAGCAAGCATATACTGAATAGAACTTTTACTCTTTTAGACGGGGCCTTTCTACTTATTTGAAGTATGGCCATAGAACAAGCTCTAGAAGTGATACATCATCCATGACCATTCCATACATCATTAGAAAGAATCTATTCAACTAGAGCTAGCTTAATAACAAGTTAAATGAACAAACATATAGCAGAATGCAGAACATATGGAATTATGGATATAAAGGTACGAGCATACAACAAGAAGGAAAATGTATGAATGCTTACAAGAATAATTTTGGTTTCATCTAACTCCCTCTGAATTTTCAACAGCTTATCTGCCTCCCCAGGATCCTGAGAAGATCAAAAACATTACCCACTATGAAACATAAGACTTAAAGACTAGAGTAAAAGAAAACTCGATATATACCTGAAATTTAGTTAAAGCATCATTAAGATAAGGCCATGGTTGAGTACTATCTGCTTGTATGGTCCTCCATGAATCCCCAAAAGACTTTTGATACTCATCTATCACCTGCTCGAAATTTGTATCAAAATAAATAGGCATTCAGTACAAGAGTAACATAAAATAAAAGTAGCATGAGCTTACCTTATTCAGCACAGAAAACGCACTTCTAACAGGGTAGTGATCATCCATGAAGCCCACCACACATAAGCCATTTCTGTTATAAGAATGCACCTTATACTCTATCACAAACATAAGAAAACTGGATTAGAAATATAAATTATAAAAAAATCTTGTCACCAACAAAAACCAATTAACCATTTCTATTCAAGAAACATATTAGAAAAATAACTCCCAGCTGCCGTTCTAAAAAACAATAATAATAATTCCTTCCATTAAAGCAAGTCAAATAACCACCTCCAAGGAGGCCTAGTGTTTAATATTCTAGACCTCTAAGAGGTCTCAAGTTCAAATCCCACTAGCTACATGAATAGAGAAAACCACTACATTCGAGTAAAAAAAAAAACTCGCCTTCCACAAGTAACATGAACAGAGAAAACCTCATCGCTAGTCAAATAAATCCGTTCTTCAAACCACTATTTTAAAATAGTCAATAACGTTTTACAAACTTATATAGAGCTTAAAGTTACCCAAACTCAGATCAAAACCAAAAGACAGAATGCTTATACTAGACCCGAACCTCCGTTCCAAGTTTATGGAAAAAAAAAAAAAAAATCGGTTCTTAGCCAAGTTTGGTTTCCATCCAAAACAAAAACTTCAATACTTTTTCTTTGATCTATTTCATTAATGAAATGTCATGTAGGGCAAAAGACTAGGCTTCAATTATTATTACAGAAGTTTATTGACTTATTATAAAGTTTAAGACCAGTTCCAACGAACAAGGTTGGGGAAGTCCCAACTCAGCTGGGGCCGAGGTCTGAGGTAAGAGTACTACTACTTGCTGACTCGTAGAGTACTTGGGGGAGCACTAGCATTGGAAATTTTTTATAAAAATAACATAATTTAAAATCATATGAATAAGAATAAATGATAACTGATATATTTTGACAAAGTAGTTTACAACCTCTACAAATAAGTTGTCATAGTGGTAGTTTGTGTAGTATTTATAAGAGATTTCGCAATGTTTTCACCGATCTTAACCAATTTTCACGAATCTTGACCGCTTTTTTCTGATGTCGACCCTTTGACTCTGTTGACCGATTTCCTACTTAGATTTTGCCTAACTCGCCTAGGATGACTAGTAACTTCCTTTTTTCTGTGTAACCGGGTTGGTCGATTCCTCTCGGTCCACTTCCCTCGGAGGTTACACAGACGAGTTTTAACATCTAATCGCCTAATCGGTACAATACAGGGTTTCGTCCTTGGTTTCGATACTTTGATATTTCATATATTTTACCCTTTTATTGTGAAAAAGAACATAATTGTTAAAAACTAAATAAATATATATTGAATTAAAAGATAAACTCCAAAAACACAAATAACATAATCAAACAAATCTAGCAGAATTTAAAAATAGAAAAAAACAAAAAAAAAGGAAAAAAGAAAAAGGAAGACAACCTTCGTGTTGGACAGAGTGGCGTTGATCAGGGGGTGTGCGTTTGGCGACAGTCCGACCGACAAAAACGATGAATTGTCGGACAGTGACACGTTGGAAATACCCGAAATGATTGACATCGGTTGCATTTGCAAGAATGATTGGATCCGATCCATCTGATGTTCTTGAAGAATCACACTTCAATACTAGCAATGCTGTTATCTTCATCTTTCTTGATTTTTGAATCTATCTATATCTATTAAGAGTGAATGAATGAATTTGGGTGGTTTTAATTTATGGATCTATAATTAGAAAGAATATCGGTTTTTCTGAATGGCGTTATTGTTACAATCGAATAATATAAACTTTTTTCGGTTTTTTATAATATCTCTATGAACAGAGAAAGGAAAAGGGTTTGAATCGAATTTGAAATCTACTCAAACAATTGTTTGGAATTTAATAATGGCTTAAGTATCTGGAAGCAGATTTTACATTTTTTTTATTGTTTAAATGTAACTTTTATTTGGTTCATTGTATGTAATTAACCTGCTAAATTTGAACGATTAATGTAAAAATTTTATGTTGACCAATCAAAAACTTCTACGGGGCAGTTCATATGGTGTGCCACATATACACTTTTACATTAATCGTTCAATTTAGCGAGTTAGTTGCATACAATGAACAAAATGAAAGTTACATTCACACAATAGAAAAAATGTAAAAGTTACTTAACCCTTTAATAATCTTAGGCATAACTTAGGTCTCGTTTGTTTTCTGTAAGAAGTTTGTGTCTGAATCTGAATACCATTGACATAAATTAGGTTATTAATACCTATATTACTACTAAGAAAGAATTATGAGATCGACAAAAGTATTATGAATAGGACCCCTATACTAAATTATCAGATCGACAAAAAGATTATCCAAAACATATTTTTCTATATTTAGAAAACAGATGAAGGTGAGCATGGATGTTGATCGGTGATTTATACTGCGGGGTAGCGATGCTCAATGGGTGCTAAGAAGCTTAAGGGGAGAATGACGTTGAGTATTTTTCTTTAACAAAATGAAACCACATGTAAAAAGAGGTATCCAAAACTCTTAGTGAATATGAGGTTATCCAGATGTTTATGGCTCTGGATCTAAACGAAAAACAAACACTTTAATTTCTGGAAACATCTGACCGAATCCAAGATCAGAGATTCTTCAGAGTTTTTTCACAAAAACAAACATGCCCTTAATTGAAAATACTTAATCTATTAAGTTATTAAAAGCATTTATTTTTTAACTTAATAAACAATATACATATATTATTTACCCATTCACTTTACACTACATTCTTGAGTTTTTAACTTAAGGGATAGAGAAAAAAAAATAAGAAAAGTTACCTTTTTTCATTCTTGAGTTTTTTTTGTTAAATAAAAGAAAAGGAAAGAAAAGTTAAGGCATTTTCCAAGGCCGTCCCTGAAGATTTATAGGTGTTGGCCGAACGCTAAAAAATGACCCATAGGCTAAGTGTAACAAATTATATGTGTATATATTTTTTGAACGACGAGTTTATATTATATAAGCTAATCTTTAAAAATGATGATAAATGCTGTACCAATAAATATAACAAAAGTTATTCTTTAAGAAACTATAAAAAAAAATACAAAATCACAAAATAAAAGTTTGCAATTAATCATTATCTACATAAAATATAAACAAAGAAAAAAGTATCACCTTCAAATTAAAAGAAAAGTGGAGACAAGGACAATTTGTGATCACTTTGACAAAATGAGAACATCGCTTGACTTCAATTATTATGATTGTTTAGACCTTTTTTCCCTTTTATAAGACGGTAAAAATTTTAATTTTATATTTATATAACATTTTTAAAAAATAAATAAAAATCGGGGGCCCTAAAAAAACAGGCCTCGGCCCGTCGCCCACTTTGTCCTCCCTATAGACGGGCCATGGCATTTTCTACCCAAAACTTTACTGCCATATATGGCCTGACTGTGAAAGAAAAAATTATAGCCCACTAAAAAATTACCAATCTATCCTCTCTATAACCCTATTAGTACGTCTTTTCCATTACCCTTGTACCCACCATATTCTTTCATCAAACTCTCGCCATATTCATGTCTCTTCCATTATCCAATATTATTTATCCCTTTTCCACTCCCCAATACACAAAATCCAACCATATGTTCACTGTATCTCTCCCTCCTTCCAACTGTAGGTAAATTTTAATTTAAAATTTTCCTTTTATAATTAAAAGTCATATTAGTTTTGTTTATTGAAATTGCAAATATTTTTGTTTTTCATTTCTTGAAATTCTTGGTTATGAAATCTTTAAATTGTTTAGGTACAGAGGTATTAGCACACAAGTGGATTTGAGAATTGGATTGACACTTTCATTATCAAGGTACACTTTTTTTTTAGATTATATATATATAAATAAGAAAAGTGAGTATGAGGCTATTATACACTCAACTTGAGTGAAAAATCCCTCACATACCAATAATTTAAGCGAAAAATACATAAAAAGGTAACATATTTACTCAAAATTCCTAATAAGGGGAACCTAATTAGTTTTCGTCTATTAAAGGGATTTTATTTTTGAAAATTTCTCAATAAAGCTAATATTTTTAGTTTTTAACATCAGACTTAAAAACTTTCTTGGATCTTTGACTGAATAATGAAATCACGTATATATACATCAATATTTCAATCAATCTTTTAAAAAAAAAATACATACATGCACTCTTAGATCATCTAATCTAGTTCAAATCTTGACATATCCAAACATTGGTGTATTAAAAGAAAGCTGTTGGGTAGGCTTTCGGCCTTAATCAATGGTTAGCATATCCAAAAAGTGTCCAGATCCTTTGTGCTAAGATTCATTATCATCAAAAGAGAAAAAGAAGAACACATCCAAACAATGGTCGGAAGTAAGTTGCCGGAGTGGTGGTTCGGGTCGGCGTTACCAATAAACAAGAAAAGGGAGTGGTCTGATATGGCATTACTTTGCTTGAAACCGATAAAATAACACTCACTTTCCCACATCGCAAACCACCGTCACCAGAAAATGAACCTTCTGGCCACATAAATTGCCGGTTAACTTGTATCACCACTCCACGGACCAACGAAATCACCAACAAGTGGTAATGATAATGGTGTATATTCGGTATTTGAGGGCATAAAAGACGGCATGTTGTTCGGATCAGTATGACTGATTTGATAATATGTAAATTTGGGTATCTTCATTGACTAAGTCAAGTGATGGTTCCACTTCGTCGGGTCGGAGAACTAACCGCTCGGGGATGATTTGCAGTGGGTTGTAATTTACAATGATATATATATATATATAGATCTGGTAAATTTTTGGGGAAAATTATAAATGGATTTAACATGATGGTTATATGAACAAGATATACCCTTTGATGAATGTTGAAGATGGTATATACATATAGGGATATATATGTGTCTGTCAATAAATGTATTGTGATATTTATTTTATTCTTCATGACCTTGGACTTTCTGAAAAATATAGATGAATTTTAGTAACAAAATTTAGTGATCTGGAAATAGGGTATAGTGGTGATGATGATGATGATGCATCTTATATCTTATATATTATATATAAAAGTTGTAAGCCTGAATTAAGTGCTGATGGATTAAAGATTTATTGAGGATTAAAATAATTTACTGGTATTTAGTGTTGATGGATTAAAGATCAATTGAGAATTAAAATAATTTACAGGTAATTATAATTTTACTTATTAGTTTTAGGGTTTTATTGTGTGAATGGTTTTAATCTGGGCTTTTGAGTTTCTTCAGTTATTATTACCCCTCTTCAGTTTCCTCGGTTCATAAATTCATATGGTTTCATAAATTCATATAGGGGTTATAGAATGCTAATGGGATTCAATCTCCTCATTGTTACCCTATATATAGGGTTAAACATTCTCAGTGCAGCGATACATCTTGCGCATCATACATACACTCTATATCAATTTCTTCAAACCGAAATCCATGGGAAAGGCAACTGATGCTACTGCCAGCAAATCTGATCCTATATTCATTGATGATCTTCATGAAGAAATTGATGGGCTTCTTACTGTGTTAGTGTGTAGAAAATGGGATGTCCTTAGTATCAATAAAAAGTACATGAGTACAGACTACATAATGTCTGACAAGAAGGTAAGTAGCTATAAATTAATCCTTTTAACATATGTTATGAACCGTATCTTATTGCTAAATAAATCATCTGTTTGCAGGGAAGTGTTATTCATTGCTATGCAAAAAGCTTCATTGCACATCGCTTCTAGAAGATTCTTGAGGAAGGCTGTTTGTATTCAATTAAGGGTTTTGCTATTGTTCCCAATCCTGAAAAATATAGGGTTCTGAAAGACTGTGATTACATGCTTGAGCTGCAGGGGTCGACTGTTGTGCGAAAGGTGACTGATGAAATTGAAAAGTTCAATCGATACTCTTTCTAGTTAGTTCCTTTTGAGCATCTTACCCCGGCCGATAACAAGCACTTTGTTGGTATCTTTATATATATTTACGCTTATGTTATCGTCCCTTTTTGTTAAGATTTGTTATGATAGTCTGGTTTTATTTTACATGAAAAGATGTTATTTTGCAATTAATATGTGATGTTGTAACGAGAATTGTAACTGTATTGTTTGCTGAATGTCTACTCTCTATTAATTTTTTAAGTAACTTTATTGAATTTATCTAAATGTTAGGCTATTTGCTTTAGAATATGAGAAAAATAGTATAGATACGTATGGAGAATTGTAACTGTATTGTTTGCTGAATGTCTACTGTCTGTTAATTTTTTAAGTAACTTTATTGAATTTATCTAAATGTTAGGCTATTTGCTTTAGATTATGAGAAAAATAGTATAGATACGTATGGATATATTGATTTTTAATTTCTTTAATTAACAATAGTGCATCATCTTTGATCACATTTAACAATTTATTGTGTATAAATTTGGTATATATATGTATAAAGTCAGTTTTATGCCTCCTCCGTCACTTCGTAAGTTTTAATAAATCTTTTTATGAGAAAATCAGAGTGAGCTCCCTCACACTTCAGTCCCAGCCCTTAACGTGTGCTTGCTTGCTCGCTTTGTGTCTTTGTATGTGTAGATGTCATTGGTTATGTGACGATTGTTGGTGCCCCATCTAAGAAATCCACGGGTAAAAAGAAAGTGGAGTTCAATTTGACAAACGAGCGGTATGTACCGATTTTCCGACTACTTTGTTTCTACCCACCATGTATGGTTCTGATTATATTGTGTACTCTATTTTATGTGTCAGAGGCTATCAGCTAAGGGTTACACTTTGGGAGGACTTTGGCGATGAAATGGTTAAAAGGAAGAGCAAACATCCTGGTCCTTATACCATCCTTTTGACTGGCATGATTGCCAAGGAGTATTTAGGTAGTTGTAGTGTAGTTTTTGTGGTGCTTTGGTTGACTATAATAGGTTTGCTCATCATTACCTGCGTGTTATGTGCTAGGTAATCTCTGCCTCTCAAACTCATCTGCAACCTTGTTGATTGATAACGATGAAATTCCTGCAATCAAGACCTTCAAAGATGCAATAAGGTAAGCAGACTCATTAATTTAGTTTTCCTGCCATTGTTACTATCTTTGATGTTCAACTACTTTGTTGTAGTGTTGTTGACGTAATTGATACCGGCCTACCAGTTCTGCAAGTTCGTCCTACCTAGACACCCTAAAGCAGCTGCTGGAATGGGGTAGAGAAAAACGCAAACGCGAGGTTACTACTTTATACATATTTGAAGGTTTGCTGATTCAGTTTTTGCTGAATATGTCATTCACCGTTGAATGTTTTTACTCGAGATTGCTGCCTTTCGAAACATAGCCATGATTACCAATATCCGGACAAAGAATAGTTGGTTTAACTACACATGCACCCTTGGTAAATGCAGAAAGGGTGTCACTCCTAACCAAAAGGGATCATTTTGGTGTGAGTCATGTAGCACCGAGGTCAGCTACCCACGTCCAAGGTAAATGTATTGTTAAATGTGTATTTAATTAGGTATATGGTTCTACAACATAAGATTTTTGGCATAATGTTAACTTGGTCCTCTGTCTAAACGTAACAGGTACAGAATCCAGGCGGATATTACCGATGGAACTGCTGATGTCGTCGTCGTGCTATTCGACGAGACAACTGAGAAGTTAGTAGGCCGCTCCACCCACTAGTATCGTTACATACAAGTTTGTCTAACAAGTTTGTTTTTTGCTGTAATTTAAACGTTTTCTGGTTTGGCTCATTTCAGGATGATTCTGGCGATAGCTATGTGATGCCTCCTGTGTTACAACAACTTATTGGGACGTCTCATATATTTGAAATCAAAAGCCACACATATTATCAAGTTGCTGATTACGAGAGTTTTAACTGTTCTCAAGTTGTCGCTGAGCTTTATGAACCAGCAATCAAGAAGGAGGATAAGAAATCAATTTCATCTGGTAATGAGTCGGTGGGATCTACATTAGCAAAGTCAAATGTAACTCAGAGCCCGGTTGACAACAGGTAATAATTGTTTTGACTTATGTACATATACATACACCGGCACACAGTTTTTTAAAATTAGTACTCATAGATAGAGTCGTAGTGTTCAAATAATAACTACCGCTAAATATGAAGTTTGTTTGCCAATGCGAAAAAGGTAGGCGCTTTTCCCACAATTAAGGTCAACGGTTATATAGAAACTGCTACCTCGAACTGTAAATATAAGACTATATAAAACTTGTTTTGGGGATTTGGATAAGTTTATGTTAAGGCTGATTGATGGTAAAATGCCGGTAGATGAGAAAGAAAATGTGAAACCCTTAATAATGAAATACGACACATTAATAGAAACAGTACCAATCGTAGAAGGTAGTATGCATCACCGTTTTATATATTGCTGTACAGAATTGCATGTCTTTACACTTTTGCTATTGTTCTAGACCATACGCTTGCCCTTAACCACTTGATTTATTTAATTGCATACTCTTCTGCTCATCTTTTCCTACTTAAATATAACCTTCCAGATAAGGTTACAAAAATAAATATCTCCTCGAGAACATTTGCAAACATAAACAAACATGATCTAATGGTATATAACAATTCAGTGATGCCGAGGCTACAGCTGTGGTTATGAAGTCCGATTAAGGGGTTGGAAATAATCTTGAAAACGAGCTGTTCGTGGGAAAAAAAGGTACCTAGGTTTAAAGTCAATCTACATGATTGTATTGCATGTTTGCTATTCCATGTTTGCTGATGTAGGATAATAATTTTGAAAGGGTATTAGAAGAAACCAATGGTGTTTAAATGTATATAAAACTACAGCAAATATCAACCAGGGATTTTGTTGCATATATCTAACACCACGGAAAAACTAACATATCTACTTTACATATGACACAAGATCTCCCACTGGAGTTTCTATCTCCACTTAATTCGCGCAAATCGGACCTTGAAAACTTATCCGTATGGATAAACATAGGTGCTGAGAAAATAAGAACTGATGTTCTCTACGAGTACACGGGAGAAAACAACAAAGGAAAAGCAAGAGGCTTTATAGGAGAAGCTTGGAAGAAATTATGTAATGATGCCGACGTGGAACATGGACACACACTCATGTTTACCTACAACGGAATCATGGTCGATGGAGTATACAACTACGATATGAAAATTTTTAACTCCGATGGCATATCCGTAGGAATTAATATGGATCACACTTGCAACATTCCTCATCACATACACGGCAACAATCGGCCATTTTTTGCAAAACACTTCGAAACCCGTTCACTTAAGAACCACATTATGGTAACTTTCTATTACATCATATTTTCAAAATTATATTAAAATGTCTAACATTCAACATCAACTTGACTATTGATACAGACAATCCCAAGACTTTTTGTGCACGCTCATCAGTTGCACAAATATAAGATTGCAGTGCTACGCTACCGAACATTCATGTATGGTGTGCCACTACATCTGCTGTTGATGACAAGCTCCCTGATGATTCCACACAGCTGTTCATAATACACAACTGGCCAAAGTTGTTCAAAGTGACTAGATTATCACCGTGGTGTGGCATCCGCTTTCAAATTCACCCTTACAAATCCATTGCGAAGGATGTCATTTATTTTGATATTTGCTAAAAACCTATATCCACTTTTGGCTTTAAATCCTGCTTTTCGCATTTTATGCCCATCTATATGAATCCTAAATAAATATTTACTATATAATAAAGTATTGTAGCTTATATTTATTAGATGTTTTCATTCTCTCTTTCATGCAATATAAAATAATACCACATTTATACATATATTAAATTAATTTCATAACAACTCCAAATAAAAAACATAATATCACCACATTTTAATACTACATTTCAGTTTCAACATATTCAATCTAATATTGGTTGCACAGAACCTGAAGTAAAATGGGTTTTATAAGTGAAAATATTTAGAAAAAAGGGGGTAATTTTCCTTTTTTTAAACACAAAATTTATAATATCTAAAACAGTCTATATTAAAAACAAAAAAAAAAACTCCAATATTAGAATACTAACGTATGACTTTGTGAAACACATAAGATGGTTCACACATATCTTCAATTTATTATAAGTTTATAACATATTTAACGAAATTTTTAACATAATCAATTCTCATGATATTCTGCTTTATACTTATAAATCAAATTTATAACTACGCATCCTATATTCCACTATGACATAAAACAATCCCTTCTAATTATTTTCCTGCCACTTACAACTCGGAATATACAATTTTTAATATATAAAAAAGTAAAAGTGGGAAAAGTTGTACATCCAAGTTGTTTAATTGGACCACAATTAAGCCCAAACAAAACTTTTTTGGTTTTACTAGACCATTTAGTGACACCTAATATCAGTTACCTTGGGCTCATAAATATGTCTATTATACACATATTTAACCTGATTTAAACCCTAAAAAATATTACTGTATAAACATCGACAACAAAATGCATGCAAACAACGAATTTCACATTCGACGTGCGTAACACGGGCTTTTGAGCTCTCGTATATCTAGAAGTCAGATGCCTACGTGTTTTTTATTAATGATGTGGCAAGTTGATGTAGTATTTAACGGAAGTCTGACGTTAAAAATTAACGATATTGCCTTTATTGAGAAATTTTCAGAAATAGAATCCTTTTAATATATAAAAACTAAATAGGTTCCCCTTATTAGAAATTTTGAATAAGTATGTTACTTTTTTATGTATTTTTCCCATATTTTAGTATTTTGAATAAATGTTTGGCCTCCCATGATTTTTATGGTTAAAAAAAAGGTATGTAAGAGATTTTTCACCCAATTTAGTTGCCTAACAGTTGAAATTAATGTGTATATATCTATAAATGAATATGATGGTAACAAGAAAGTCTTAGTTTCAAATTGGTATTTATAGTTCGAATGATGTAACGATCTAAGAACCTATTTAGTGTACACGGTGAGGGTTCATAATGTTAAAGTAATGAAATTTATAAACTGAACTTAGGTTGTGGAAACATCCCCTAGCTGTTCGCGAGAAACATTAAAAGATAATGAATATACTTTGTGCTATTAAAAGAGTGACAATATAAGATAATAATATATAGTTTAAAATACCTTTGAATTGTGGCTGAAAATTTGAGTTTATGTAACATTTGTGATTTTTGACTTGTTGACTTGTAATTTAAGGTAATTGAAAATGAACGAATTTGTTGATTTATATGGGTTACCGAACGTTTTGTTGTATAGTAACGTGAAGTCTAATTGTGTTAACAGTCTCATTTTAGCGTTTAAATGGTTAACGTTTAGCTATTTGTCGGAATTAGCTAAGCGGGAGCCCAATAATGGACTCCCTAGGCCGGCCCCCATCCTCCACACACACCCACCACATTCATTCACTTCCCTTATCCATTTACTCCACCCCTCTTTCTCTCCCTCATTACTCTTCTACCACCTCTTACAACCACCACCAAAAATCTCCATAAATACATCATTTAATTTACCCATATTTATGTTTTAATATCAAAATTTAACTAGTTAAGTAACCCTAATAATAATAATAATCATTCTCCAAGAAATCTAGGGTTTAAAGGTGTTCATCCAAGTCTTTGCCCTAAAACCGAATTTGGAAGATTTCGACTCTTTTGGTAAGTTAAACTCATCTTAAATCTCCACTTTTATGTTTAGAACTTCATTACTTGTCATGTCTAAGAAACCCTTGGTCGAAATCGGGTTAAAACTTGAATTGGGTCAAATTAGGGTTTCATTAGGGTTTGAGGTTGATTTGTAAGGATTTAATGATGGATTTGATGTTTTGGGACAAGATTATGATATGGGTTATGTTCAATGATGTTAAAATATGTTGATTTTTGCACAAAAAAGTGTTTTGGAGCTTCCTTTGTCGACCATGGAGTCAAAAACCTGCCGAGTATGAGCACGGCCACCTAGACAGACGCTCAGTGCTTGTGGCCACAGTTTTCCCATAATACAGATGCTCACACGGCCGACCGTGCGAGCGGCCGTAGTTCTTCTGTTCTTTCCCTAACTTTTTCGTTTGGTTATTGGGCGACTTTTAATGATCCAAAACTTGTTTAATGGTCTTATATTAACATCCTAAGATCAACAAAATTGATTAAACACATTTCTAAACACTTTGATTTTCATGACAAATTTTGGTGCTAAGTCATTGAACCGCTTTTGACCAAATCCCTTCCTTTCTCAATAAATGTTCTTGAATCACTTCTAAGACATCTCTGGGAGTTAATTTAAGTTACATGCCAACTATGAAACCCTAATTAGGGTTTAGCTTACCGCGTAATAATGCATATATTATATATAATGGTAGGTTGTGGACACGTAGCGGACATTGAACATCTATAAACTCACCTTAGCTCGATCTTAACTACTTTTGCTGACCAAGGTGAGTTTCGTATCCCCTATGTTTACATTATTTGGGGTGGAAAGTGTACTTGGTTGTTTAAACGTTGTCGGTTGATATACTTTGTTATGATATGGAACGAGGCGTTAGTTATCTAATTGTTTACTTGTAGTATGTGTTAATGGACGTATATTTGTGATGATGGTCATTGTTGTATATTATATAAGACATTATGTTATTCATATATATATGGACGTGGACGTGGACGGTGGATTGACGAATCCACACCCAGTATGATCATTACCGTGGATATGGGTTGTTTAACCTAAATGAGGATGATATTGCATGTATATGGACGATTATTGGACGTTGATTTTGACTTGTGTTGACTTTTGATAACGTGAAACCCTTTTAGGGTTCCTTGGACGTGATTAGGTATCCTAATCCCCGTATATCGTTAATGGTTGTTATCCCGACACTTGATTTTTATTATTTAAACCTACGAACTCACCAACTTTATGTTGACCCGTTTTAGTACACTTTTCGGGTGAACAGGTGAATCAAAGACGTGTTGGATGATGATTGATTGTTTGCATGCTAGGATTGGATTTGGACTTTATCATGGATCCGTGATTTATAGTTTCCGCTTATAGGTTATGCTTAGGATCATATGTCATCTTTTGTGCTATCTTTTGTAAACGTTTGATGGTAATGCTCCATATGCATTTTTGAATGGTCATGGACTTGTATTTGATTAAATTGTATGGATTACTAATCCTTTTAATGCATCTAGATTTGTCTCTACTTAATTTTCATGTCATGCTGTGCTTTTCTTGTGATATCTCATTATTTCGCCTTGTTGGGGTGTTACAGTTTATAGCTTCTGAAAATCAGAATCCAAAAGTAGATGATGATGATGACTAAAATATGGATTGATTTAATATATTGACTCTTTCGAATTGAAGTATATTGATTGTTACTTGTCTAGCCAAGTGTAAAAATTATGTTCTGTTTGTCCATATATCAATTTAAATTTACTTCAATTCATGGGTCTTTTAAATGTACTACAGTTAGTAATGTTATAATATGTTGCCATTAGAAAAGTTAATGGATTAGTATGTTGATACTGGGACATATCTCGGGACTCAACATTTAGCTGCAATCAATTTGGTTTATTTAGTTGTTGCTCTTATTATACATCGTAGGAGGTGTTATAGAAAACGTTTAATTGATCCGAAGATGATGTTACATAATCAAAAAGTGCGACAGGAGATTTTGCACAATCTCGCCACAAGTGGAAAATGTCGTAAGCTTATCCGAATGAGTGAGAATGCTTTCATGATATTGTGTCAAAAGTTGCAGAGGGAATGTGGTTTTTAAGCAACTCAACGTATGTGTGTAGAAGAACAAGTTGTTAAATTTTTACATATAGTAGGCCATGATTTGAGAACTAGTCATGTCTCTTGGTTATATCGTCGATCAGAATCAGCTACAAATAGACATTTTCATAGAGTTTTGAATACAATATTATCATTAGAAGATCAGTACATTCAACAACCTAATGGTGATATAGTTCCAAAAGAGATTCAAGAAAAAAAGAGATTTTATCCATTTTTCAAGGATTGTATTGGGGCAATTGATGGAGCACATATTCGTGTGAAAGTGGCCAATAATTAAAGATGCGGCTAGATATCGTGGTCGTAAGGGATATCCGACGATTAATGTGTTGTGCGTGTGTACATTTGATTTAAAGTTCACATATGTTTTAAGTGGTTGGGAAGGGACAACTTCTGACTCGAGAATAATAAAGGATGCACTCACTAGAGATAAGTTAGTTATTCCTAACGGTATTATCTTAAACCAAACTTTGTTAGATTTACAATTTTTAAGGAGATACAAGGTAAACCCAAAGAAGAAACAACAGGTCCAATGGTGAACACCTGCATGGTTAACAAACAAAGCACCAAGATGAAAGAGATGCTATTTACTTGTACTTCATATTGTAGAAAAATGTAATTAATTAAGTTTGGGTTCATTTATGTAGAAATTGATAGTTGAGGGGGCTTTATGTAAAATGTTAGAAAGATTGTTAGGAGACGGTTAATTGCTATTTTAAATACTTTGTATTTTTGGCTCCTTTTGAATTAAGAAAATAATAATCATTTTCCCTCTTAAACTCTTCTCCACCAAATCTCTTTATGGTATCAGAGCTTTTGCCGGCGGCGATCGCCGGAATCCGCCATTAACACCGACAACTTTCTACATCAAATCTATTCAACTTTCTTTCCTCTATCGTCCGGTATACAAATCATACTACCCTAAGCAGATTTCAGCAAAATCCCCAAATTTCTATCACAAAACCCTAATTCTTGAAAATTACAAATTCAATCAAATTCAAACAAAAATTGAAATGGCAATTGAAGATAATACACAACAAACAGCAACAACAGGTCAAGAATTCATTACTGATGTGGAATCAGTACATCATCCTCTTTATCTTCATCAAACTGATCATCCAGGCCTCATTCTTATCTCGAAGAAACTAACTGGATCGGATAACTTCAGTTCATGGAAAAGATCGATGTTAATTGCCTTAAGTGCAAAGAATAAGATAAAGATCATCAATGGAGAATACAAGGAACCTGCCTCTAATTCTCCACTCAAACCTCTATGGGAAAGAACAAATGATATGGTAATTTCTTGGATCTTGAACTCAGTTTCTGAATCAATAGGAAATAGTTTGAGTTTTATTCACACTGCTGCTGATTTGTGGAAAGAATTAAGTGATCACTATGCACAACTAGATGCACATAGGACTTATCAAATCAGTGTGGATGTCTCACAACTCAAACAAGAAAATGCTAGTATAGAAGTGTATTACCACAAATTGAAAGGTTTTGGGGATGAAATAGATGCACTAGAAACACCATATGCTTGCACTTGTAATTGTGTTTGTGAAAATGGAAAGACTAATGGTGAAAGAGAACAGAGAAAAAAGTTAATGCAATTTCTCATGGGTTTAGATGATTCATATGCCAATATTAGAGGACAACTTCTATTACAACAACCCCTTCCCACTGTCCCAAAAGCATATGGAATGCTTAGGCAAGAAGAGAGGCAAAGAGAAAGAATTTTGCCAAAGCCTAAGCTTACACCTGCAACATTGTCAACATACACACCATCAATTTCAAGGGCAATTCAAGGCAATAACACCTTCAAACCAAAGATTTCTTACCCTTCTAAGCTGACAAACAGGAAAAATACCTTTAGAAAGGGTGTATTTTGTGGAAAATGTAACAGGGAAGGACATTTCAAGGAAGAATGCTACCAAGTTATTGGATATCCAATTGGGCACCCTCTACATAGCAAATTCAAACCCCCTGGGTCTTATAAAGGGAAGACTGTCAATTCTGTTATAATGCAAGAGCCATCATCAGTTCAAGACTCCCCATTACAAGCACCAAACTCATCTATGGAACCACAAGCACTTGATCCAACAATGCATAGCAGAATGGACCAACTCCAAAACCAACTCAATCAACTCATGTTGATGATGCAACATACCTCACAAGGTAACAGATCTGATGACTCTCACTCTAATGCCATGTATTCATTCGTTTCTGCTTGCATTTATCATCATGTGGTTTCATGTATACATGCCTTCATAGATGCTTGGATCCTTAATAGTGGTGCCACTGACCACATTTGCACAAAACTCACTCAATTTACGAAAATAACACAATGTCCCACTCCAATAACTGTCACTCTCCCAAATGGTCAACAAGTTTCTGTCACTCAAACTGGCACTATCAACTTAACACCAACATTAACTCTCCATGATGTACTTTATATTCCAGATTTTGCCTATAATCTCATTTCTATCAGAAAACTCACCAAGTCCACTAAATCAGCAATTACATTTACTTATGATAGTTGCTATTTGCAGGGCCATGACGGAGTGACTCATCTTGGCTCAGTCTCACATGGACTCTATATCTTCACTTCCACCATCGCATCCTCACAAATCTCCACAGCTCTCTCAGTCACAAGCAACATCAATCTCTGGCATGCTAGGCTGGGACATCCTTCTTCTCAAGTTTTACAAAAGATTTCTTGTATTTCTTACAATAAAAATGCACATGACTCTGTGAAATGTAGCATCTGTCCTTTGTCAAAACAACATTTACTTTCTTTTCCTTTAAGTACTTCTCATGCTTCTAATCTCTTTGAACTTGTTCATGCTGATGTTGGGGGTCCATATAAGCATCCAACCATAAATAAATGTAAATATTTTCTCACCTTGGTTGATGATTATTCCAGAGCTACATGGGTATACCTAATTCCATCCAAATGTCATGTTTTCTCCACAATAAAGCTTTTTCATGCTTATGTCAAAAATCAATTTAAAGCCTTTATCAAAATTCTGAGAAGTGATAATGGTACTGAGTTCTCAAATCCTGATCTCCAAATTTTTCTTCAACAACATGGAATTATCCATCAAACTTCATGTCCCTACACCCCCCCAACAAAATGCAAGAGTAGAAAGAAAACACAAACATCTACTTCAAGTTGCCAGGGCAATTCAAACCCAAGCTAATTTTCCTATACATTTATGGGGATATTCTATTTTGGCTGCAACTTACCTTATTAACAGACTGCCTAGTAGTGTTCTTAACTACAAAACACCATATGAAATCATTTACAATGAACCACCCACCCTTGATCACCTCAAAATCATTGGTTCTAAATGCTTTGCATCCATTCATGAAACTGACAAATTTGCTCCAAGAGCTATCCCTTGTGTCTTGCTTGGTTATCCTCAAAACCAAAAAGGTTATATTCTTTATAATCTGAATACACAATCCACATTTGTAAGCAGACATGTCATTTTCTATGAAAATGAATTTCCATTTCAAACAAAATCCAATACCACCACAACTCATACCACTCCCTATCCTATTTTCTACCCATCTCCCCTGACCAGTACCCCATTTACTCCAAATCCTCAAACCAATCACTCCTCAATAATCCCTTCACCATCTCTACAAACTACTTCCACTGAAAACAACAACACTGAAACAACTTCATCTACCACCATACCCTCCACTACTTTATCCCAACCCTCACAACCTCAACCTACTCAACCACCAAGACAATCAAACAGAACCAGACAAATCTCCACCAAATTAAAAGATTTTTCTTACAAACTCCCCCCTCCCCCCTCCAATGTCAATTTTGTGACTTCCAAGTACTCAATTGATAATTACATCAATTATTCAAACCTCTCTCCTACCTCTCTTCACCTCATTAACTCAATTGACACCCACACATAACCTTAAACCTACAATCAAGCCTCCAAGGATCCTAAGTGGGTAGAAGCCATGACCACTGAAATAACTGCTTTAGAAAAGAATAATACATGGTCTCTAGTCACTCTACCTGCTGGTAAAATACTCCTTGGTTGTAAATGGGTATACAGAATAAAACACCATGTTGATGGAACCATTGAAAGGTTTAAAGCCAGACTAGTTGCACAGGGCTTCACCCAACAACTAGGAATAGATTACACTGAAACTTTTGCCCCTGTGGCAATAATGGTCACAGTCAGAACCCTCTTAGCTGTAGCAGTGGCCAAAGATTGGTTGATAGAACAATTAGATGTCAACAATGCCTTTTTACATGGTGACTTGCATGAGGAAGTTTACATGAGCATACCAAAAGGTTACAATCAGACCTTACCTTCTTACACTATCTGCAAATTGAATAAATCCCTTTATGGTCTCAAGCAAGCTAACAGACAATGGTTCATCAAACTCACCACTTTCTTGTCTTCCATCGGCTTCACACAAAGCTATGCAGACACATCTCTCTACACACTCAAATACAATGGTGATTTTCTGGCATTACTAGTATATGTGGATGATATCTTGATTTGTGGAACAAACCAAACTCTACTTGACTCTGTCAAATCCCAATTACACAATAAATTCAGTATTAAAACCCTTGGCCCTCTCCACTACTATCTAGGGATTGAATTTCTCAGAAACAAAATAGGGATAGCCATGAGCCAAAGGAAATATGCCCTTGAACTCATTGATCAAGCTACAGTAACAAACCTCAAACTTGCTATCACTCCAATTGACCCAACACACAAGTTAACACCCACATCAGGAGACCCTTTACCCGACAGCACATTATACAGAACATTAGTGGGAAAACTAATCTATCTCACTATCACAAGACCAGATTTGGCTTTTACAGCCCAACATCTAAGCCAATTTTCCCACTCTCCAACCACAGATCATATGAAAGCTCTCATGAGGGTATTTAGATATGTCAAGCTCAACCCAGGCCAAGGACTATTTTTCCCTTCATATAATACCCTCACTCTCACAAATTTTGTGATAGTGATTGGGCAGCTTGCCAAATGTCCAAAAGATCAGTTTCAGGTTATGCAATTTTCCTAGGAACCAGTCTTATTTCATGGCAATCAAAGAAAGAGAGTGTGGTTTCAAGATCATCCACAGAAGCTGAATACAAGGCATTAGCTGACAACACTTGTGAAATCACATGGTTGAATTGTCTCTTAAAAGATCTCACTGTCTTAATTCCTACCCCAATCATCATGCTGTGTGATAATGCATCAACTATTGCTTTAGCCTCAAATCCAGTTCAAAGGATAAAGCACATTGAATTAGATTGTCATTTTGTCAGAGAGAAGATCAGATCAGGCCTTATTAAGCCCCAATATATCTCTACTAAAGCACAGGTAGCTGACATTTTAACCAAGGGTCTATCCAAAGCTCTTCATTATAATTGTCTTACCAAGTTGAGTAGTTGTAATCCTTACAACCTCTCAACTTGCAAGGGGTATAAGGAGATACATGGTAAACCCAAAGAAGAAACAACAGGTCCAATGGTGAACACCTGCATGGTTAACAGACAAAGCACCAAGATGAAAGAGATGCTATTTACTTGTACTTCATATTGTGGAAAAATGTAATTAATTAAGTTTGGGATCATTTATGTAGAAATTGATAGTCGAGGGGGCTTTATGTAAAATGTTAGAAAGGTTGTTAGGAGACGGTTAATTGCTATTTTAAATACTTTGTATTTTTGGTTCCTTTTAAATTAAGGAAATAATAATCATTTTCCCTCTTAAACTCTTCTCCACCAAATCTCTTTAATTTTTATCATGATATTGATGTTACTACGTTTATAGGTAAGTTTTATTTGGTTGATGGTGGTTTACCTCATAGAAACACCCTTGTAGCACCTTATAGAGGTGTTAGATATTATTTGAAGGAGTACTCTTCTCGTGGTCCTCGAAATAAACGTGAGTTGTTTAACCTTCGTCATGCATCATTATGGAACTCCATTCAACGTGCATTTGGTGTCTTGAAGAAAAGATTTGCTATACTCAGAAGTAGAGAGCCTTTTTACTCGCCTGAGATACAATCCGACATATACTTTTTACAAGAAGTTGATCGCAACCAAGAACTTGAAGATAAAGTGGCACGCAAGATTTTAAGGGCGACACAAGACCAGGAACCTTATGCTCCAAGAGAAGTAGATGACAGTGGTGACCAACTAAGAAATTCAATTGCAAATGAAATGTGGAATGAATATTTGTTGGACCCAAACAACGAAATTAATATGTTTATTTAGTTTTTTAATATTTCTAGATGTATCAGTACTTTTGAACCTTGTTAATTTTATTTTTGGATGATGAACCTCCTTCGTCTATTGTCATTCAGCTCTTAGCTTTAATTTGTCACGTTTGATCAGACCTCGTTTTTTCTATCCATCACCTCTCGTATGGTGAAATTGATTGACCAGGAGCGTCTCTAGTTCCACAAGCTCACCATTATTATACATATTGCAACTATTGTTTTTTTTATTTATTACTTATATCATTGAATGTTTGTTATATAGTTAGACTAATATATTATGTTGTATGTTAGTGGTTTATATAGAATTTAACAATGGCGAAAAATGTTAATGATAGTGTGAAGGAAGAGAGGATTCAATGGAATGGCAGGATGGATGCGGTATTCATTGAAGCTATGAGGAAGGAACGTGATGACGGGAATAGAGTTGGTGGAACATTAACTTCTCTGACGTATAGTAATATGGTGAATTATTTAAGAGAACATCTTCAAAGGAAGTTTACGAAAGAGCATTTAACGAACCGACAAAAAGCTCTTAAACTCCATTTTTCCCAATGCTATGATCTGTTTCGTGGCTTCATGTTCAGTGGTTTCGCTTGGAATTCTGAGACAAGCTTAATTGAGGCCGAGGAAGAAGTATGGGAAACACTAATCAAAGTAAGATTGAAGTTTGTTTTTATAAAGATTAATACTAATTATATCTCTCTTTCTTTTATATAAGTACTTATCTTTCAATTATTAAATTTAACAGGAAAAGCCTGAAGCTGCAAAGTGGAAAAACAAACAAATATACCATTACGAAGATTTGTCATATTTGTTTGCAGAAGATAGAGCAAAGGTGCATCTGCTATAACTACAAAAGAGAGGAAAAATAAGTTGAACAATGGTAAAATAGTGGAAACAATTGAAGAGATTGATCAATTGTTGGAATGTGATGTGATTGTTTTGGAGACTCCTCTTGTAATAGATGATATCCATGCTGCAACAACTACAAAACCTTCTAGAGAGAAGCTTCAGACTATAAAGGCAAAAAATAAAAGAAAAGAAAACTGGAAAAGGAAGAGGAATTCGAGTGTAAGGTCATGAGTTCCATTAAGGATGTAGCTGAAGCTATTCGGGAAAATACAAAGGTATTTTCTTATATACATTATCTTTGAATTTTATTGTTCAATCTAGAAACGTCATGTTTGTGAGTGGTTGCTGTCTTATTATAATTTAGTATCTTAATATGTGGACTTTTTAATATGTCTACTTATTAAGGTAATGAAGAGCTCCCACCCGCATGTTTACTTTGAGGAGGAGATCTACATAGGTCTAGAGAGTATGGATTTGGCTCCTAATGAGATTAGAAAAGCTTATCTTTATTTGGTGGAACATCCAGGAAAAGCCCGAGCACTGTGTTTGGATGTCCTTACATGATGCGGAGGGGAATGCTGGAAGAAATGATGACTACAAGTGACTGAAACAATTTTATTTTTATGGTTCTACTATGAATATAAGTATTTTATGGAGTCTACTAGCTTAAGTATTGTAGTGGTTAAGAAAGAGTCTTTTGATGTTAGTGTTATTAAGTTTTCGAGTGTTCTTTTGGGGATGTTTCTTACTTTTTATGTTTGCTTTCTTCGGAAGTAGGTTGGATTGCTCTAGTCTCTTGGTTAAATCGTGCCTCTCATGGGTCTATATACTTTGGTATTTTTGTGAAAGCTTGAGTTGCAGCAAGCTTATGTATTGTAGTATATTTAACTATTTGGAATGTAAAAAAATTGCACTTGTTTGGGTTTTTGTTAGTTATAGCATCCATTGAACAAATTTAGATTTATGCTTATTGTGTATTGTCGGCCACAATGAATGCTGGTAGTCTATGTCGCTAACTCGAAGCAATGAGCAGCTTGGGCAACGTCTAACAAGTTTGGGTTTGCTAGTAATATTGTTATCTTGTTTTATTTCATATTTAACATTTTTTCTATCTTCTAATGAGAGGAATTTTGGTCCAAGAAAATTCATAGGTTGGGATAAACCATACCACCATGGCTGTGGCACAAATGATGATGGTAAATGGGAATTTGACATGGTAATGTTGTTATCTTGTTTTGTTTGAGCATGTATGAATTTATTGTGTAATTATATAAAAAGGATTGTGAACTCAAGAATATAGTTATATATTTCTATTTTACTTTCTTTTTTTTAATTTTATTTTCAACTTAAGAATGCCTTTTTTTTAATACCATATTTTATCCTTTCTTTCCATGTCTCATATTCCCCTTTCTTTTCTTTAAAAAATAACTAGAGAATGGAGTGTTAATAGTTAAAAAACAAACATACCCTATAAATGGTTTAATAGGTAGTAGTCTTGACTTTTCTTAGGTGAATATCCAAACATGTAAATAAAATGTAATCGCCATTCTATTTTATCAATGATAGAAAATAATTTGTCTTTAAAAGCACCTAAGTTATATGAATTCTGTAAGCATATTGGTTATTCTCTTTATTTTATCGATGATTGCATACATAAAAAAAAAAATTTATCATCATTTGAAAATTTGTGGAAACTATAGATAATTAAACATTATCATTTCTTTATACATTTAATAATACAGTATATAAGCATCCTGTTAATAACACTAGAACAGAACCGCGCGTGATACAGCGTTGTAATTTTGGCAGTGACAGATAGTGGTGACGGCGATGGTGGGATGTAATGACTCATAACCCGTAGTAGACGGTTTTAAGAGTTACAACTAATATTGCAAACTTTGGAACAATTTACGTATGAGATATTTGGATGTATAAATAGTATAACAAAGTCATCATACCATCATATATATATATATATATATATATAAGAAAAATAAACACGATGATTAAAACCAAGCAACGCGAGCATAAAAAACCTCCTAGTTATCGATAACAAAGTTTATTGAACTTTGCTTAATTAGTTTTGTGTGAAAGAAGGCTAAGATGGTTGGACATGGACTGGGGCACTGGGTGGACTGGAAGGTGTTCATCATTTGGGCCCAGAAACTACTTTTAATTTTTAATAGACATTACTGGTATTAGACAAGACAGTGTGTTAGTTGGAAAGACTAAAGAATTACGTACGTACGTACCTGTATGGCTTTATATATGTCTCCTTTTATTAAGCCCGTCTTATCTTTTCTCCCTTTTTTAAGACTAGTTCGAGTTATGAGCCTAGACGACTTGAAAGAAATCACTGAGTCAGTGCTTAAAACTAAGAATCACTCACCCTGTCTTGTGGCTCAAAACTAAGCGCTTTTCTATATTTTGATAAAAAGGTAAGACATGTATACTTACTAACTAATACAGTATGTAGTATACTAGTATGTCATAGTTGACACTTGATCTCGAACCCATGTTTTCATTGTACATGCAGGGATTTAGGTGAAGTATTAATTGCAAAACACTAGCATGATTATGGATCATACAGAATCACATGCAAAAAACCTAGCTAGTACAAGCACTTAAATAATCTCAACTGCCCAATTAATTAAGGAACTTAATACCAAAGATGGCAAACATATATGCATTTGTAATTTTCTACGACACAAACATTTATATGTATATAAACGAGGTGGGACAGATCAATTTTTGAAAGTTAAAAGTTAAAACTATACAGACTGTATTGTCCAATAATTACTGTCATGTACTATGTCAGTATTAAATAGTTATGACTTTTAGTCTCATTTTTAGAAATATTTCATGATATAAAGTACCTTTTATCCATATGTTCATATCAAAATAAGTCTATACAATAGTTATGGATGGATATTTTATGAGTGGACTATCCTTGATATCATTTAGAGCACGTACTTATAAATTCACGATGATTTCGTGTGAACAACATATGATAGTACAACTTTATTAGCCATAGTATAGAACTGTCGAAGCCTCCATTCGTTTAAATAAATAAAATTTCAAAAAAGAAAAAAAAATTGCTTAGAAAAGGGGATGGTATATACACCCGTTTTTAAGTTAATCCGCGGCGTGAAAAAGATATATCCATTGAGTTTACTGTTTACTTGTCTTCAAATATAAATACGAACGTTAAATATAAATGCCAAGAGAAAGAGTGTTTGCTAAACTATATATGCAGAATGTAACCAAATTTTAGGGGGAAAAAAAATAAAACTTGGTATAAGTAGAAAAACAGAAAACGAAATGGGAGTAGAAACACTAAAATAAGATGTATTTAGTGATATGGCAATAAAGAATCTTGATTTTTTGCCATATGTATACAAATGCATGTATAGATATTCATTTTGCAATAAAGCATCACTTAAAATGGGCGTGGTTTGGAGGAGGAACGTACGGATGCAGAGACAATTACAAAATTGCCACTGATCATTAGTACAGTAATAAACAGAGTTAATTAGAGAACCTCCATAACAACAATTGTTACTTCATCATGAACACATATATATGCCATATGGAATATATATATAGATATATAGTGTAGAATATATATTTCATGCCATATTGAATCATCCTGAAGAAATGCAATCTACCAAACACAAAGTTGGGGAAGTTTACGAGCAACCACTGAGTCCGTTATCCAGGGTCTTTCATGAGCCTAGTATTAATCTCCACATCGTAGCTATCTTCGGTATGAAAACTCTAGTCAATCTAGAGGTTTTCAAAGCCGATTTGGTCCATGTAATGGATAAAAATCATCGTTTCTCTAGTTTACAGGTAACCATATATATATATTGTATGTAACTTGATACCTAGGTGTAAAAGCACAAAGAATTTTACTTCGTGAGATTTCTTCGCACGAAGAACCACTTATTGCGCTTGCTAGCCTGTTAAGTCTTTCTCATCATAGCCTGGTGTTAAAACAAGCTCATTTTTGGGTAATTAACCATAACATGATTATTGTATTTTGATCACACAATATGTTGATAATTAAGATCCTTAAAAAACTTACCCAAACAATCCCTTACTAGTTGCCACTTTCTTTGTCCCATGTCATAATTTGACTTTTCTTAAGTCTTTTCTAGTTAACTTTGACCTTAATTATTTTGTTTGTGTTATATAACACTTGGATATATAATATATGTATGGATTGAGTTATAAATTTCTTTATAAATGATATAACTTTTATCAACGAGTATTATATAATAAGAAAAAAGTACTTATGGTCAATATTTGAAGGAAAAAGACTTACAAAGTCAAACATGGATCATTAGATGAGCAAATCAGCGTGTCATATGCTTATTGTCATCAAGACTCTCAAATCTTTTATTTTGCTGTTACAGGTGTGCAAAAAAAATGGGAGCATGATATGGGTTCCAATGAAAGTAAACATGGATAACCATGTTGTTGTGCCAGAACTTGATCCAAACATGGAGTCTGCAGACAAATTCGTCGAAGATTACATTTCAAACCTTAGTAGATCTAACCTTGACAATTCAAAACCCTTATGGGATCTACATATCCTCAACACAAAGACATCCCATGCACATAGCACATGCATCTTCCGTTTTCATCACTCTCTCGGAGACGGGATGTCTTTGATGAATCTTTTGCTTGTCGGTAGTCGCAAGGCCTCAGATCCCAAGGCCTTGCCTACACTTCCTGGGGATAAGAGGTCTAGTCGCCTTACAAGAGTTACTAATTTGAGATCCATTTTTATGGTCATTTGGAACTCTATTGTCGGTCTTGTGATGCTCTTATTGACTGCATTGTTTTTAGAAGATACAAAAACCCCGTTAAAAAGTTCATCACCTGTCGGGTATAGGCCTCGACGAATCGTCCATATAAGTGTTAGCCTTGTTGATATAAAAACGGTTAAAAAAGCTATGAACGTGGTAAATTTTTCTTTTGAGATATAAAAGTATGTGTATTCCAACTATCTTTGCATCATTATAAACACTATAATGATTTCTATTACTGGTTTTTGTAGACGGTGAACGACGTTATAGCTGGAGTTATACAAGCTGCCTTGCATCGTTACATAAATCGGAGATATGGTTAGCCTTTTCATCTCATCTGAAGGGAAAAATACATGTAAAAGTAGCATTTTAGTTGCACTACAAAATGTGATCACACAAAGTAATCAAAGGAATGCTAAATTATTTAGGCAGCAATATATGAACATGCCCCACATCCATGTATAATTAAGTATACATACCTAACGTGATGCTTAAACGTTTCAAAAAACTTTTCAGGAGGGGGAGAGAACAACAACAAGGTTCCTAAGGATGTTCGTCTTCGTGCAAATCTTGTCTTTAACCTAAGAGCCTCTACAAAAGTGAATGTACGTTAGTGTTCCTATTCTTCCATGCATGTCCATGGGTCAATATTGACTTTCCATTGTTTTCTCATGTTTAATTTTATGTGTGTTTGATTGATTAGGTTTCTGGTGATACTCCCAGTCATGGCAAATGGGGAAACAAGGTAGTTTTTATGCTACTTCCGCTTGACGTTAGACACAAGGAAGACCCTCTAGACTACGTACGAGAAGCCAATACCATCATGGAGCGCAAGAAAGCTTCTTTTGAGCCATTCTTCACTTGGTTCTTTACTAATTTAGTTATGAAGTTATTTGGTGTCAAGGTATCTAATCAACAAACTAAAAAATAATTACTTTTACTATAATGTGTTAAATTATTGGGTATTTTGAAAATGTATATACTAAAGATTGATATGTGTAATCTAATAGAAAATTGTCAACTCGAAAATAATCAAATTAAGCTGATGAACAGATTGCAGTGAAAATGATTAAAACATTTGTGTCAAGGACAACACTTTGGTTCTCCAATGTGCCCGGGCCACAAGAGGAAATCTCGCTTTGTAGACATGAGGTTGCCTACCTTGCTCCAAGTGTGTATGGCCAATCCACGGTGAGGACAGTTATATTGTTGCTCATAGTTCTAAACCTACTAATGTTTCATATTAGGAGTTAATTAGGGAATCTTGCAATTAATTTAAATTTTTAACACACGCAGGCATTGGTGATTCATGTTGTGAGTTACGTTGATAAAGTAATATTTGTGCTATCGGTTGATGAAGAAATAATACCCGACTCTCAAAACTTGTGCGAGGATCTACAACAAGCGCTTCATCACATCAAGACTCATGTTTCTGCTGCAGAATGTGTTTAGAACAATTACTCAATTGTGTCCATCATTCCAAAAATCATTTCCATTTTACAATTTTATTTTGAATGCCAACTGTACTTTTTTAATCTGAAAGACACATGCTTCCTGGTTCGTGCACACTTAATAACTAATAAGAACTTAACATGCCTTCTTTTAGTAATTACGGCCGAAGATTATTTGCGCCTGGGCCAAGTCCCGATTATGTTGCTACCATTTTGAAAGGATTAAGATCTAAAGATCACTGAAGTAATGTGTAAAGCAGATGACTCAAAACAATGATATAGGATCTCGGAACAAGGAAACTCCACTTGAATTGTTTCACGGGTCCAAATAGCGAATCAAAATAGATCTTCAATGAGACAAAAAGAGTGGGTTGAAGACTACTAGAAACAAAGAATTTATATCTCAAAGATTTTTTTTTTTGGATATTTCATATATTTGAGATATTCTATTGTTGAACTTGAGTTACAAGTACAGGTTTTGTGCAGCACTAACCATTTGGCACCAATATAAACCAGGGATAAAGGCATAAGAATGTACCTAACTATGGCAAAAAAACTACATAATGTACCATACTACTCGACTTGCTATTCACTGTAACCAACTACGTTTTTTGGGTTATTCAACGCAAGCAACCTGCTACAATAGGTTTCCATCCGGTTACATGAATGTATCTATATCTACATCATCATCATCCTTACTAAAATCGTCAGAAAAATTAAAATTGCGATAACTTTGTTGTTTCTTCGAATTAAGACTTGAAACTACCACCAATGGACTCAAAATTTGATCCCGCACAAACCCTGACCAAAATTTTTCGAATTCAACACTCGCCGGAAAAATTAAAATCGTGATAACTTTGTTGTTTCTTTGAATTAAGACTTGAAACTACCACCAATCAACTCAAAATTTGATCCCGCACAAACCCTGACTAAAAGTTTTCGAATCCAACACTCGCCGGAAAAAATGGTGATTCGCCGAAAAGTTGTTGGGTCACCGTTTTAGGAGCTGATGATATCAATTTTGGATTCTGCATCTCTACTCCGATTTCATACTATATGTAATATAGTGAAAACGGGTCTGTTGCCTGTCCGCTGCAGGGCTATCTATTTGGTTTGGCAGTTGGACTTCCAGAGACAACAACAGGAAAGAAAGAACATAGAACATCACTAGGGGAGCTGTTTAAGAAAACCAAACTGGCAGACGAAAACACTGGAAATAAGTGTAATAAGTTAGAAAAGCCAAAGGAGAAGGAAACCGAAAAGTCTGCTGTCCACTTGATGAAAAAGATACTGAAAGGAAGAAAAGCATCCGGAGGAAGAATCAATAGTAGTTCATCCAAAATTAATATAAAAAGAAAATACCAAAAGAAAATACCAAAGTATTTTAATAAAAAATAAAATAAAAATGGAAGTCTAACCGGTAACTTGTTTCCTAGTAGGTTGCTTGCGTTGAATAACTCAAAAAATGTAGTTGGTTACACTGAATAGCAAGTCGAGTAGTATGGTACATTACATAGCCTTTTTTGTCATAGTCGGGTACATTCTCATGCCTTTATCCCTATAAATTAATCAATAACTACTCCTGGCCAATGCCTGTTATATATCCATCATGACTGGTGGAAAATCACTGATCCTCCTCAGTCCTCACTGGATGTTTGATGGGCTCTTCTCCTGGGCTGACAACACCGGGCTGGACTTCAAAAAGACTGTTCGACTTGATGTTGCTATCCAAAGAGCCTTTTGGATTAGGATGCTCATAAAATAAAGTAATAAATTAAAGGGGCGAGAGTTAACCAGTTAGGTTTGAGCAACATAAGAAATCAAATATAAAGGAGGGTTTTAGAGTTTTTAATCCCTGTATGCATGTAGATTGTTGAATATCCTTTTTTTTTTTTGTTATTAGGTCATTTGAAGTTTTGTACGTAGCATGAGTGCATGACAGGGGTTTTGGGTCTCAATACCTGGACGGTGTATAGGAGAGGTTGAGATGTAGACAGCCTTACCTTTACCTAGGTAGATGGGTTGTTTCTAGGTTCTACTTCTGAATGATAGAACTCAGACTTTTGCATGGGGTGAGGATCGAACCCTTGACATCTGTCTCCAGAGATAAGGGTATTAACTACTTGATCCAACCATGCTACTTTATCTAGTATTAGAAAATCTCCAACCCTAAAATGTTGCCCCCTCCATTTGTGATGCTCTGGGCGGTCACCCACTTGGCACACCCCAAAAGTAGACTATTCAGGGCAGCTGCAGGAGGTAAATCAGTACTAATTATGGAGTTATTAACAATATTGCCAAGGTTCATGAATTGAAGGTGTAATAGAACACATGTTAGAAGACTTTTTTTTCCAACTTAAATAATGGGTCCTAGCTTAATTTATAGAATAGAAAGAAAATAATTTGAATAAGGATAACGGTCCATTATACACATATAACTCAACGAGGTAAAACTTGGGAAATGGTTGCAATATTAACAGAATAGACTTCTTCGGTTGTTCCAATTTTCTTTTCGTCATCTGTAGGTGTTGAGAAAGCAGGTCTCCTAGGCATAGGCACACTCGCGTATTCATTTCTTAACATGGCTGAAACTTCCAACATTGATGGTCTTTGTTCCCATTTTTCTTCAACGCATAGCAGCGCCACATTCATACATCTTCTTAGTTTATAGCTTGAATATGCATCATTCAATGAAGGGTCTATAAACTCCATTCCTCTGCCTTCCTTCCATAGAACATATGCCTGAAATTGTTCACGGTCAAGTCAAAGTCAAACATATTTGGTGATCAAATAGGATAGTAGTAGTGTTTAATAAGTGCTATAATGCATATTTTTGCTCCGGTATCATATTTGTGTGTGTATCTATACATGTGTGTGTGTGTAGCGCAACATATGATCTAATTAGTTAGTTACATATACGATTTGACCATAAACAATGTAGTAACTTACATATTCCAGGAGATTTAAGTTCTGATGCGGTCCATAAACATTGTAGTTCTTCTTCCCACTTATGATTTGGAGAAGGAGAACCCCGAAGCTATAAACATCATATTTTCTGGAGTATACACCTTCTTTTATGTACTCAGGAGGAACACATCCGCTGCACGTCACCAAGAAAATAGTTTAGAGGCGAATGAAATCATCAATCACATACTTAATAATTTGAAAATTAATGCATTTAGAATCAATACTTGATGAATTATGTTTGAAAATAACCCGCACCATTTCTAGTTGAAGTATTATCATTTCAAAGTTTGTGGAGGGACAATTTTTAAGCTTACTTACTAGGTTCCTACTATGCGGCCGGTATTTGCTAGAATTTCATTGTTCTGAAAGCTTTTTGCTATCCCAAAATCTGATATTTTAGGCTTCATGTCTGCGTCAAGTAAAATGTTGCTTGCTTTCAAGTCTCGGTGAACTATTGTTAGTCTTGAGTACTCTTGTAGATAGAGAAGTCCCTGTATTATTCCCTCAATTATATCAACCCATTTCTTCCAGCTCAACATCGACCTTCTACTTGGATCTATACAAATAACTTTAGACGGTCAATATATAACTAAAGTAGGAAAACTTAATGGGTATATAAAGTATGCTCACCATAGAGGTAGAAGTCTAAGCTTTTATTCGGCATGAATTCATAGATCAACGTCTTTTCTTCCCTTTCAGTGCAGAATCCCAAAAGTTTAACTAAGTTAACATGTTGTAGTTTAGTTGCAAATGTTACTTCGTTCTTGAACTCATCGAGCCCTTGTTTAGAACTCTGTGAAAGTCTTTTGACCGCTATTTCTTGTCCGTTTGATAACTTTCCCTAGGGAAAACCATATATGCAAGTATGAAACATATGGCTGTATAACTCAAACCTGAAGCTAATAGAACTATGGAAAAATATTTAAAGATCATGTAAATATGTGATACACCTAAATTTATTAACCTCTAGATATATGTATATTGTTTGGAGAAATTGCACAAAACCAACAATTACTTGGAATCTTTGAAAGGCGTGTGAACACTTTCAGATCAAATTGGTTCACCCGAATTAATTGATCAGATACAATTGAGAGAATTTAGAACGAAGTATGTGTATGATTGAGAAGAGAGAGAATAACCAAAAATGGAAGGGAGTTAATGAGCAGTTTTTGGGTCAGACAGATTCTCATGTATCATAATAGTCAAATTTGCCCTCTCCTAAATTCACATTTAGAATCCCGGAAATTAAGCAACATTAGGGGCGTTGCCAAAGGACCCTCGTTACTTAAAAGCTTCGCTCCAAGGATCATAATAAACTTAAATAAACGTGTACTCCCCATCTCGAGACTTGTACGATGTTTTATTACGATTGAACGTAGGTCAACTAAATTAATACAGTTTTACTAAAGTATCCCAGATTTTTGTTGCAGATTCTATGTCTAGTCTGTCTATTTAACTGATAGCTTATAAGGTTTGGTGCTTCTCATATAAAAAAATGTAAATATATATATATACCTTATAAACTGGTCCATATCCACCTTCACCGAGCTTGTTTTCTTCTGCAAAGTTATTTGTAGCTTCCCTTATGTCAACAAAGCTAACTATTTGCTGGTTTTGATAGGACGATTTCAGCCTATTCATCATCTGTTTCACTATTATAGCAAATTGACGTTTACAACTTAAAGTGGTCATTGCATTTAATGAGTTTATGGTCAAATAGATGAAATTTAAACTCAATACTGATGTCAAATCATATTAATTTTCAAGAAAATGATTGGTCTAATGATAAATCTAACAATGATAATGACAAAATTTGAAAATGATATAAAGCTTCTGATTTCTAGTGATATCTATCATGTTTGATCTTGGAACCCGAAAGTCAAAGCGCTTTCTTTTATTCAAGGATTGGTCAAAATTTCAAAGTAAATTATGAAACTGCAAATGGTCTACCTTTTGATGCGATTTGTTTTCTCAGGTAACAAACTATGCTGCCTAGTAGCATGATAACGGAACCAATTATGCACAAAGTAATCACCAAAGCTTGCTGGGAATGACTGTATTTATCTTCTTCTTGTGCTGCACAATTTGTGATGGTAAATGCATTACTCCCAAATTATGTTTATTATGGCTGATAAAATTAAACATTTTTGCCCATCTAGCTATAATGGTACTTTGGTGGGTGCATGTGTATGTATGGTAGTGATTGAAATGGGTCAAAAGTTGCCCAATTTGTATTGTTAATGCACAGTTGCATACAACCTACTTAACCCCTTTATTCATTGTTTTTTAGAATACTGTAACTTATTTACCTCCCATGTTAATTGTAATAATTGGGCAAAAATAGTTTTGGGTCGACCTGGCCCGTTTGAGATCTTATCCAACTAGCTTAATTTGTTGCAAAAATATTTTGTACTTACCAGCAGCCTTTGAGAGTTCCCAGTTGTAATCGTTCGAGACTTGCCATACACTAAAACCAAGAAGCCCCTTCTCTTTTGCATAAGCAACTTTATTTTTAATAGCTTCCACATCATCAAACCCAATCCAGGAATAATAATTTGCGATATAATTCATCTCATATGTTGAATTATACACAGTGGTAACCCCATTACTCCAGTACTTCTTGATAAACTCATAACTTATTGACCCGTCATTTATAATAGTCTCACCTTTGGCCGGGGCACCAATACCATTATTTTTAGGATCCATAAGCGTCCAAGCATAGCCATGGTATGCTAAGCCCATAACCAATTTTCTTGCGGGTAACCCTCTTTTGATCCATTGATTTAAACCATAATCCGTGTTGACATGGCTAGACGGATCATATAAAGCAGCATGAGCGGCTGTGGAATTTATAGTAAAAGGTGTATGATAGTCATATGATCTAAGATGCACCCAGTCAAAGTTCATGCTTATCGAGTCAACGGGATAACTCATGGAGTCGAGTTCAGGTGAGTAATGACCTGCCATGATCATGATCAGGCTTTCCTTTTCAACAGCAGCCCGCCACTCGTCAAATAAAGTTCCTAAGTTGGTCAAGTTTCCTTTTGCACTTAACACATTAGCGATGTAAAGATCAAATCCTTCAAACCCATATAACCGGGCCATATTTATTGAAGACTCAACAAAACTTTTCCTAGAAACAGGATTCTTGACCATCTCTAAAAAAATCGAGGAGTTATCATTTTTATTATTTCCAAATTCATTTTGTGTCCATATCGATAGAAGTGGTATAACGGATGGGTTAGTCTTTTTAACGGTTGATGCAAACGTTGCGACAAATGGCTCGTCAGATGGTCTCAAGAACAGCTCGTTGGTCGAAGGATTGATGAATGCGAAAGCACATATGAGGTGAGTGAAAAGGCCTGAGTTTATGTTGGGAACGGGGAACTCGCTACCAGCGTACCAGTAACCGGACTTGACCCATGTTTGTGCAGCTGTTGAAGTGTTTAACATGAAGAGCAATAAGACTAGGAGAGAAAAGATAGTCATGGATTTGAGCCACAATTAGAAGGGGATTTGGTAATGACTTTTTTTTTTCTTTCTTTTTTGGTGATTGGGTTGTTGTCTAATACTAACAAAATTAGCAATCATTGAACTTTCTTGTTACGTGATGAATGGGAAATTGGGAAGTGATTCACTTGCAATTACACCTTTTTAGTTATTTGACCTTTGTTTAGAAATGGACGTGTGTGGTGCAAGTTAAATAACTAATTAGAATGAGTTTGGAACTTCTATAGTAGACCGTACACACCGGGTGGTCTTGATGAACTAGGGCCCATACGAGCTGGAAACAATAGGTCTCTATGCGCAATGAGTTAAATTATATAATTATTTCTATAAAATGGGAGTATATCAATAAACATAACAAAAACTAATGCTCAAAGATTTTTAAGAAAAAGCATTGCAAAATAACATATCATAAAGATAGAGAAACTAATATACCCATCCACATCACTATATTATTAGAAGAGTACCCACGCAATATAGATGATGGTGGCAGCAGTGATGGATCTTGAAAATTTTAACGGTGGGGGCAAAAAAGGTTTTTTCTTTTTTCCAGCTTTATATCCGAGTATTATATATATTAGGGTCACGTTTACTAATTCGGGTCGGGTCAAACAAAAATAATACTAATAATCCAAGTTTTCAATTCAAATTACCAATACATAGTTTCTAACAAACAAAAGACTACATATACTTATGAAAATACCAAGACAAAAGGAGTGTACTTGGCACTAGAGTTACAAGTCAGCGTTACGATCTTTAAGTTCTTTGAAGAAATCTTTTATCCAACTCATGTATCTGTATATCTAATGTGGCTGTAAACAAATCTACTTGGTAGTAATGTTCAACTGTGACATGAAGATAACTTTACGAGGCCGAAATCGAGTAGATGTATATGGAGCTTTCATATTTGACATCTCTGCTTGATGTTTGTTACATAAAAAGGTCATTTCGTCAAGTAAAGAATCAAACCCATTATTTCTGTAATTATTTAGACTCACCTTAGTTGTTGAAACTAAAAAAAAAAAGGGCAAAGACAAGGCCTAAAACATAAAAATTATTAATGGGCTAAGTGAACCGTAGGGTATAAAATCTAAAAAGGTAAAGTCTATTGGACTATCAAATTCATTAAACATATCAAAAGTTTTTTAAAAAGTATATAATCCTTGGGGGCCGACTTAATATAAATAAATTTTTTCGAATGAAATACGGGTATATTAGCACTACTAATCGAAAAAACGGCGGTGGCCCGGGCCTCCACGGGCCCCTATAAAGAACCGCCATGGGTGACAGTAGTGGGATGTGAGAAATGAGTGGCGACTAATGGTGGTAATGGTTGATATATATATATATATATATATATATTTGTTTGAAAAAATGATGGTTGATAAGATAATGTAATATGTGAGAATGTATTGTAAAATATTACTCGTATTGAAATGGTTCCGTATGTATTTTAGATGTGTACACGTTCAGAGTACATAATTGTGCTATATAAATTCAAATTTCTTCTTAGTTTATCAGCTATTTTGGTGAATACATCGGAGATAGAATGAACACACGAGACATTGGTATTTGGGGCCATCATGCTTGGGAAGTCGGCTCGGGAGACATTTTGAGTGTGGTTTAAAGTAAAAATGGAGTGATTGTGTTGTGAATTGGAAAAATGATGTCCTATGATGTAAGGTTCGGAGACATCTAAACGATTGGCATTCTTACGATATTTTGCTAAAGTTTTCACATTTCATTTTTGTATTTACAAATTTTAAGCCTTTACGTTTCATATGAAGCTTTTGATTCTTTATTATTGTATACATTTTAATTCGTTATTATTGTAACATTTTGTAACATTGTCATTACTTAACAAAGTTTTTATAATCATATTATTTAAATTCATCCAACATCCGCTAAAACGATAAAACGACCTTCTAAATTACAAAAGTCGTACCAATTTTGGAATAAATCAATTCGATCACGTAACATGAGCACCGAGTCCAAATGTCATATTCTTCAAAATTTACTATGAACTTTCAAGTTTTGACCATTATTGATTTTTCACATTACTTTTTGAATTTCATGCACGAGTGTTAAACGGGCTGCTGGCAAACACCACCAGTTCTATGACATGGCATTAAGATTTAAGATTTAAGCATTAATCATACTCCAATGTTTTAAAATTATTTTTTATTTATAATTAACTATATTAAAATTTTATCACATCAACGATCATTTTTTTAACATAAACAATCAACTTAAAACTAGCTTTGACATTTTAGTATTCTTCTAAAAGAATTTTATTAAAAAAATAACCTAAAGTTTAATTTTTGATAATAAAAAAACCTAAAGTTTATAGATATTCAAAAAGAAGACTGAGATCCAATTTATAACTTTTATGATAATTTTTATCACGAGGGTTTAAAGACCCGTGCTATGCACGTCATGTTTTATATACATAGTTTGCATGTATTTTGTTGCTCGTTTCTTTAGTAGCTAATGAAAGTTATTTCATAAAAACATATTATTCATCGACTTATAAATAAATAAAAAAAGCATAAGAATAAATAGAAAATAAATAAAAAGTTTCATGCTAAATGACTTGTTTCATAGAGATTCAAAATTCCTTGAAATTAAGAGAATGAAGTATTTATATTATTCTAAATCTATTCGCATTCAAAATAATTCATTACACAAGATCTTTACTACTAAATGTGTGTTTTGTTTTATCCTACACGTGGTATTTTCGAAAAGTCCAACCGTATAACAAGATGGGTATAATCACAAAATATATAGAGATGCTCAGATCGTTTGTAGCCATGACGATTCTAAGGGTTGGTGACTTGAATTTTTTTCCAAAAAAGGAAAAAGTCATAAAAATTGGCAACTTAGGTGGTAGAGTCATAAAAATCATCTGGGTAACCCAATAGCTACTTGTCTCCTTAAAAAGGAACTTGATGAAAACATCACCCATGTTCAAATATCTGCAAAAGTCATGAACTTAGAGAGAGAAAATTTCTCTATTTCTGAGTATTTACTTTTTTTTAGGTGGTAGAGTGACTTAAGTCACCGATCCACTTTTTATACTTTATTAATATTTATAAAAATAAAAAACATGGATATTTTTTTCCTTTTCACATCTTGATCCTTAGAGCAGGGATAGTAAAAGGTAGTTATCTATATATACCGGCAGATATAATCCCTAAACACATATAATTTCATAGAAACCAACACTTTTTTCGAGTTAAATTTTTTAACAGAACCATACCATAAGAAAATTCAAAGTTTTTACAAAACTTAGAAAAGGTTAGTGCCTAAATCGTAGAAACACTATCAAAGACTTAAAGAAATAACTTAATTAGGATAAAACCTTAACTTTTTCCCAATGTGGGAATAACAAATGATGACACTTATTCTAGATGTAGGTCATACCAACAGCAAACTCATTTGCAAATTCAAATATAACTTGCTACCTCATATATCTAATAAAGCTCACACAATATTTTAACTTAGCATTTGATAGATTCGTTACATCTCTTAATGATACATTTAAACCCAGCTTGAAATGGCCAATAGCTTCTACGATACCAGTCACACCCCTTTCGGTCGCATGAATAATCTTTGGGTTATTTTTGACATTTCCAGCCTACCACTGCAGTAGTTCTTCCTATGCATTCTTCACCTATGTGATAAAAATCATTGATACTCGATCATCAACCCATTAACTTTTAAAACGACCGAATCTAGTTATGTTTATCTATAACATGTCAAACGGATAATATCTAACGTTAGCTGAAAAGGGATATAGTAGCCTCTAGGGTCACAAAAAGCCCAGATGCATTTTTAGCATAAAACACCTAAACTATCTCATTTGGATAATGATGATCACTTAAATGTATAGCTTTTTCTAATCATATTAGATTACTAATGATTTATTACATTGAAACTTTGGGCAAAAGGAATTCCAGGTCAACCTGACCTCAAACGTTTTAACCGTTACCCAAATCCTTGACCAAAACATAAAACGCAATGACGTGAGTTACCCACCATAACACCATGCACATCTGGAATGGTGAATAGCTCAGCATCATTCCTGGAATCTCCACTTGCAAGGTATATTTGGGTAAGTTTCTATAAGCCTTTAACTTTTTAGGAAGATAAGCAAGAGCTTGTCCTTTCCCAACAACTTGGGGCAAAATATCCAAATCCACCCCGTTGTTTACATCTAACTAAAAAACCAAAAAAAATTTCAAGTAAGTTCAGATAAAAACTAAAGAACCTTTTGTATATGCCATTACACGTACTTTTTAGTCCTCCTTTACGATAACAGAAATATACTAACAATGTGATAAACTACTTAACTTTTTCTTACATGATGCCTTACTACAAAGATTAACCATCAATAGTCCTAACCTGGGCTAACCGCAGATAAATATAGGATAACATACTGATCATGCCTTTAACAATTAGTCCACTTGTTGCAAGTATCCCCGCATTATTTAAAAGGGGTTGAATCGAAGGATGCTTATCTGCGTCCAAAAGCCACCTTACAAGGGATTCTTTAGACCTCATTATTAATAAAAGGATGATATACTCTTTTGGTGTATTTGTATCTTCATAACTTAAAATGTATTATGGGTTCAGAAAGATACATGAACGGTTTCTCATCTAGGTTTGCTTAATTCGCTCACTTATGGAAGGTACTATGCATTAACTCATCCACTTCGGTTTCATAAAACTGTTCGCTCACTAAACAATATAGATAAACTAAACAAAGCATGCAAGAATCAATGATATACTACTGCACATACATAAAACAAACAAAACATATAATCTTCATAATTGGTATTCAAATAAACTAATTTCTGTACAGGGCAAATAATCATGTAAATAGAACTTACAGCCTTGCATAGCCCCGACTGATGCTGAAAAATAATTAGTGTCACTAAACATGTACTATTACCCAACCCGCCCATGTTGCTACCTTTAAAGAGAGTATAGACTATCATATGGGTCAAAACTTGTTACCATAAAAGGAGCCATTGTTGGCTCAAGTAAACAAATCCCCAACTCCAATTTTGGGGGGTTGAAGTTCAGTCATGGCACAATAGAAAAAGCTTTCACGATGACCACTAAGTTCAGTAATGGCATAACGGAAAAGGATTTTCGCTAAAAACCTCGAATTGACAATGTGTATTGCAAGAAGAAAATTCTGGCAGGAAAGTCTGTAATCATTATAGAAATGGGCAACATTTGGTATGACAATGCTCGCCTGATAATCTCACCTGGACACTTCTGCATAAGCATGTCAAAAATATGAATCTTTTCACGGGTAAGTTGCATGTATTCACATTTGTAAATGCATTTGAATGCTTAACCTGGTAAATTAGCTGATCTAGAAACTTATAAAATGTTGGGAGTAATATCAGGTGTTGTAAACTTCTATCTAACTTGACATCGAGTTATCTTTACAAATTGTGAACATGTAGGAAAAAAAGGGGTACCAGGTCAACTCGAACAATAAAAATTTTACCTGTTCTGCTTTGTAACCTAAGCACAATCCAATTATTTTTCCCTGGCAGTATTCATATCAAGGGTAGCTTGGTTTTTTGTGACTGTAACTTTGTTTTGTGTTTCAACGTAATTGTCCATCCAAATCCACTGTTGCCAACTTACATGCGGAGGCCGTATGTAAAGAATCTATGAAACAGTGGAGCACTAAAGTGTATTTCTCATGGAGCTACTACATAAATCAAGTTTACGACAATAAGATGAAGGAGAACATAGAATGTTATAACTGTAAAAAATGTTTGGCGGTGTATGGTTAAAAACATGTGGTCTACGGATCACTGCCCTATATAATAACACTATATAAGACACACGTAATTGGTTGCACGTTGGCTGTCGGAATAAGGTGAAAAGTCATGGACACATATAAGCAGTTAAACACCAACACCATACGTTGGTTCCTTCCAGTATGGTAAAATCATACTGTTACCTCCCATTCCTTCAACATATATTAGGGGGTCCGTATAATCCATGTAAACTACTAATGTACCTGGGTGATGACACTCCAACTTGAATGTTTCAGCTCTTGTCACTGTCTATGTTCCTGTAACAAATAACAACCACCGTAACCAAAAATTTTTTAAAAATAAAAACACATTTGAATTTTATTAGAAAATAACATGAACGTTCAAATAGCAAATGTGACACGCCCATTCAGTGACAAACTTTCTAGAGTAATTGACATTTTTTCAAAGAAAAAACAAAACCTTTACATTCGGGGCAGCTTTTAAAGTAACATACAAATCCGAAAAAGCACTATATATGTAATTTATAACCCTTACTATATGTAGAAAACTTGTACATCTATAACCATTTTAACCCTAGCTAAGAGTTAATTTATGTATAACTGTAAATATTACCATCGTAGAAAGGCAAAGGTACTCCTTAGCATCAAGTTCAGTTAAAGAAAGATTCCTAATATAAAAATATTTCAAAAGAATCAAAAAGTAATGTGAATAAATTTACTACAACAAAAAAAAAAATCAATAGAATGATAATTGTTGAGTTGATCGGAACCCATAACTGGGCTTTTTTCACAAAAGCCAAAAGAAAAAATTATATATAAAGTGAGTGCGATCAAATATATGAACAGAGAGTGGCTCATACCAAAATCTACATGCAAAACCACACCTGGTTAAGTGATGCGTAGACTTCATCCACAGGTGCAAGGGCTACCTTTTCGGCCTGAATAGATGGGCGTAACAAACTCGTTAGCCTCACTGACGAAACAATCGTGTTAACTCATATTTTTTGTGACTTGTGGCTCCCATGTTTGGGACTTCAGTCAATTTTTTAGAAACCATGCATGGTAGTTGCAGGTTACTCTAAGATGTTCAAGGCCGGGAAACCATTAGAGAATAAAAAAAATAAAGAAACGAATTAACACTTCACAGACAAAACCGACCAATAGTCTGTGTTGCTCAAAACTCTTGGTAGGTCCGCCCGTGATATAGAGACACTCTACCACTGGCTGAAGCCAGATGAGGGCAACAACGGGCTCTGAAACCATAGTGGGTCAAGATAAGACCCATGACTGGTGGATTATAATCGTGGAGTTGATTTCAAAGTTGCAAATTCTTTATATAGTCATGGATTATAATCGTAGGAGAATTAATCAGTTTCTTTATATATTTACATGGACGCATGTAAATACAAGTGAATGACATGATAGATATGACATGACAAAACTACCATAAAAAATAATATATGAAAGTGTGTCCATATAAGTTATTTTCATGTCGAGTTTATTCCGGAGACACATACGCCATTATTTAGTTCATATATGTGTGTTCATGCATGCATTAAAACATATTATTATATGAAATCATGTTAATTTTTCCTGACAGATTTTGGACTCTATTGTATACATCTAAATTTTTTTGGGATAATAATAACCTGTGAGTGTAGCTAACTAAATCAAAATGTCTATGTAATGTAACCATCTTTAAAATCGTTTATGCAATGCAACGAAAAACGTACTTGTGTCTATGTGATGTATGTAACCGGCTAATCTATAGGTTACCGGTCATCAAAAGATTAAAACATGGTTTATTTCATATAAAATGAAAAAAAAAAACTCAACTACTTGCTGCAAATTATTCTACATCATATCTATATCTCTGGTAAAGTGTATATCTATATCATCATCATCGATTCATCCATTCACACAAAATATATATCTTCCGTTAAAAAAATATAATACTCTAGTATTTCATTCATCCTTCCATTCTCACTAAATCATATATATATAAGTTGGGCTTTTCTTTTTAAAGAATTTTCTTACTAAGAATTTTCTAATTTTCTTTTTTTCGTTATTCTTAACTTATAGCAAGAATAAGTTGGGCTTTTCTTTATAGTACAAATGTAATTGGGCTTTGAATGATAGCCCATCAAAAACAAACCCTAGGACAACCTATTAAACAGCATAGCAAGCAAACATTGTTGTTGTTGCCGTTTGCCTTCTGAAAGCATCAGAAACGACATTCATCAGCAGCAGTCGCCGACGCCACCATGGTAATCCGATCTATCCCTTTTTCTTTTTCTTTTTAATTAAAAAAATTCATCTTTATCAATCACATAAACGATACTTATATTAAAAGTTTTCATGTCATAACCTACTTATGTTAATTAAGTGATTTTGTTTCTTTTATATAGTTTAATCATACACCATAAACACACACACACACACACATATATAGTATTTTTATATTATTTTTATATATAGTGTTTGTACCTTAAGCTGCGTTTGTTGCTTGATATACTAATTAAATCTTATTTAATGTATGGGTTTTCATTTGATTCAAGTTTTTGTTATATTGGAAAAAATGGAATTGTAATATTAATCGCTAGGGAGTATAGTGTAATACTGTAATGCAATGTTCTTTTGTAAGAAATTATTCTGTATCATACCACCTTCAATTCCCCCTATATATATATGTGTGTGTGTGTGTATATATATATATATATTATATATATTCTTTGGTTATCTGGATCTCTGGATTATAAAAGTTGGCAAGTAAGTTGTATTAAACGACCTAAATGGACAAACTAGGAGTTCTGCTGTTAAAATATATGAACAAAATAGGAGTACACGATACATAATCGATATTTGTGAAAAGCGCGTACTTTGGTGACTTTAATCATTTACTATTTTACTGTAGAAAAAATTTGGGTTTATTGACTGTCTAGTTAATCAGCATTTGTGAAAAGTATGTGATACATGATCATAGTGCTTGTTTTGAGGTGGTTATAGTTGCATAATAATTAGTAGGCACTATGACTCTCGACGAATTTATGATTATATTGGAATTAACCTGTAAGCCAATTCTTTGTGTCACTGAAGGGTCTACGAACTTGTGATTATATAGGAACTTGTGATTTTATAGGAATTCATCTGTAAACCGACACTTGATTTAAATAAAAGATCTAATGTAGTTGACTTGGTTTTATTGCGGCTACTCTTGACGTGGTTCCGACATTCCGTAAATCCAGTTAACCTGATAATGTTCTCTTTTTGTTTTCTTTTTATCCCCAAATAGGCTAACCTGATAATGTTGTCATTATACAAGTGTTAAAAATGATTGTTGTCAGTTTTGCTAGTCGAGTTGGTTTTTTGTTTTCTTGTTTCAGGGTTTGTACTATACACGATTTCAGTTATTGTGTTGTAACGGGCTTGATTTATTTCTTATCTAAATGTATTTGTTTGCATACAGCCGTCACACAAGACATTCATGATCAAGAAGAAGCTTGGAAAGAAGCAGAGGCAGAACAGGCCCATCCCTAACTGGATTCGCCTGAGGACCGATAACACTATCAGGTATATAAGCTGTTTTTGAAAACTATGTTTACGCTTTTTAAAACATGTCTGTTATTTTGTGATATTTATATTTTTTCTGTTTATTCTGACATGCTTATAATTTGATTCAGGTACAATGCAAAGCGCAGGCACTGGCGCAGAACCAAGCTTGGATTTTGAGGCGTTTCACTTGAAGTATGTCGAATTAGCTCCTGATCGACTTGGAAGTTTGTGTTTTTTTATCGCTTTAACAATATGACTAGACCTTAAGGTTTCTATTGTACAAGGGATTTTGATGATACCCTTGTCTATTGGTACAATTATTCGTAGTTTGAATTAATCTTATGCGACCTTTTTATAATTTTGGAATCTGTTTGGTTAATTATGTGCTTGTTGAGTAGACTTACAGTCGTTTTGGCCAACTGGTTTATTTGTTGAGTAGACTGTTGCAGTCTTTTTGGTCAACTGGCTTATTTATTGATTAGACTGCTGCGGTTGTCTTGGCCAACTGGTTTATGCTCAATCAGTCATGCATACTCTCAACCGCCCCTGAACTATTTTAAACTCAAGCAGTCTGGCTTGAGTTGATTGCTAGATAACCATAATAATTCAGCAGTCGTTTTGGCCAGCTGGTTTATTCTCATGCAGTCATGCATACTCTCAACTGCTAAAGGCTGAATCTGAACTATTTTAAACTAGTCTCGCTAGAGTTGATCGCTAGATAACCTTTATGATTCAAAGATCAAGCTATGTTTAAGAAAAGCTTTGAACGTACTCGTTTTATACTTTTAGCTTTGTACTAAAATACGTGTTTAAGTTTGAGTTTTTTTTATTGTTTGTTCCATTAAAGTTATAAGATCTGCATTAATTTATTAGATAATTTTTGCCCAAAAATTCTGGTGGCTTGACTCAATCTTTTAAATAAAAGATTCAAATATAGGTTGGGCAGGTCAATAGATGGTTGAAAAATAAAAACTCTATAAGCACCACAAATCGAACCTTTAGGTGAGAAAATGATGGGTTACCATTACTTGGTAATTTATCTCCTTGAATATGTGTGGGTAATGTTACAAGACTCGAAATTAAGTTTTGTAGGGGGTTGGGAAGGGTTCTGTGTTGATCTTTCTTTTTGTGCCTCTGCTGTGTGCTTTACCCGCGCATGGTGGAGGAGCCATCTACGAGAGGGATTATCAACGACACGCCCGTTTGTTTGGCAAATCTTTATTAGTATCAAGCGAGTACTTTCTTAATTTTAGACCCTTATGAGGGTGTAAATATTACCGTTTTAACAATGGCTAATATCTCCTTGGAGCAACTTAAACATGTCGACCTTGAGAAAATTCCCGTTGAGGACATTTTTACTCAACTCAAATGTACGAAGGAAGGGTTGACCCACGATGAAGCAACCAAAAGGCTTGCAATTTTTGGGCCCAACAAGCTCGAGGAGAAAAAGGCATACTCTTGTCTCTTTTAATGCTTCTTTCCATCAAACTTATATAGATATAGATATAGATTATAGGAGAAGTTCCAGATTTGGTTGGTGTGTTTAAGCCCGGTTTCTAGACTTCCTTTGATTCATACTAATTTTGGGTCCTTCTGGTTCATATAAACTTTATGTATGATTGCAACGGTAATTGCGTAAATAAAGAGTAACCAACACTCCCCCTCAAACCGATATACCTTTTAAAACTTCGTATTATGCTAACCTCTAGACCTTATCTGGTCAAAATATGAATGTCACGAATAATGTGCCGCTACCTGTAAACCAGGTTAACTTTCTTTTGGCATGAAACAAATCGCGCCTCATATGAAAGTTAATGATCACTTTAAATTGAACTCTTCCAAGATTAAGGGAATTGAAATGGGAATTAAACAAACTTGGTTACCTTTTAATACACTCAACTTACATAAGAAATACTCGTACTCAGATAAGTAACAAATAAACGAATAAGAAGATCATACATGATCAGTTGTTTGATATGAAAAGGTCTTGGCTTAATGGTATTTGAGGAGGCCCATCAATCAAGAAGTTACGGGTTCAATTGTTAGTGGCTAAAAGCATCTGTCGTCGAGTTCAAATAGACTGTTTATTGTTCATTGTTCGTTTGGTAATTGACCAATGTAATGTAACTTATATCTGTACATATTTGGAAACAGGAAAGCAAGATCCTCAAATTTTTGGGGTTCATGTGGAATCCTCTTTCATGGGTGATGGAAGCTGCCGCCATCATGGCCCTTGTTTTGGCCAACGGAGGTGGCAGGCCACCAGACTGGCCAGACTTTGTGGGCATTGTTGTCCTTCTAATCATCAATGCAACCGTCAGTTTTATTGAAGAAAACAATGCTGGGAATGCGGCAGCCGCCCTTATGGCAGGTCTTGCCCCCAAGTGTAAGGTTTTTAGAGATGGGAGATGGGGAGAACAAGAAGCTGCAATTTTGGTTCCTGGAGATTTGATTAGTGTTAAGTTGGGAGATATCATTCCAGCTGATGCTCGGCTTCTGGAAGGTGATCCTTTGAAGATTGACCAATCTGCTCTCACTGGTGAATCTCTCCCTGTGACCAAGTATCCTGGAAATGCAGTATACTCAGGTTCCACGTGCAAGCAGGGTGAGATCGAGGCTGTTGTTATCGCCACTGGTATCAATACCTTCTTCGGAAAGGCTGCCCATCTTGTGGAGAACACCAACCAAGTCGGTCACTTTCAACAGGTAACATTACCTCCATAACACGTAAGATAAACTGAACCGAATTGCAGTTTCTATAGATAAACCAAACTTATTGGTTTGTCATTTCCTTGTACCGTAACCCAACGTATTAATTAGTAAGCAATCTGTTATCTGCTAACTAGTTAACTGACTAACCATGTTTATCATAAATAGAATGAAGTAAATTAGGACATGATATTTTCTCTAAATTACACGGTAATTGTTATTTTTACCAGGTCTTGACTGCCATTGGTAACTTTTGTATATGCTTCATTGCTGTGGGACTTGTCATCGAAGCCATAGTGATGTTTGCTTTCCAACAAAGAGCATATAGAGATGGGATTGATAACTTGTTGGTCCTACTCATCGGTGGTATCCCGATTGCCATGCCTACGGTTCTATCTGTGACAATGGCTATTGGATCTCACCGCCTTTCACAACAAGGTGCCATTACCAAGAGGATGACAGCTATTGAAGAAATGGCAGGCATGGATATTCTCTGCAGTGACAAAACTGGTACCCTCACCCTGAACAAGCTGACCGTTGACAAATCCCTGATTGAGGTTTGCTTATCTCCAACCAAATGATATGATGAGCTAACTTTATATACAATAAATACATAGGAGTTAGCTTGGGTCAAAATGGGTTAGGTAGACATGAGATACTTTTGTTAACTATTTTGTTAGTTTTAACAAGTTAGTATATCAGATATGATTACCAGTATATAAATTCAATACTCATATAGTTTAGAGATATTTGGTTCATTTAGTCAATTTGAACATATCAGACGTTTAGTGAACCAACCCGTTAATAAGCATATGGGTTTAACGTCTAGGAAAAAGCTGTTCATCTTTGTGATCAAATTTAACAGGTTTTTGTCAAGGACTGCAACAAGGACTTGGTCATCTTGTATGCTGCTAGAGCTTCCAGGGTCGAGAACCAGGATGCCATTGATGCTTCGATGGTGAACATGTTGGATGACCCCAGAGAAGCAAGAGCTGGAATCAAAGAGGTGCATTTCTTGCCATTTAATCCAGTTGACAAGCGCACGGCTATAACCTATATTGACAATAATGGAAACTGGCATAGATCCAGCAAGGGTGCTCCAGAGGAGGTACTGCGTTATTTAATTTCTATGTTTTGTATCTCCAATAGCGGGTTAAAAATGAATGGTCTGTGCAACAATCCGAAATGGGTCTATTTAAAATGGGTGAGTTTATTGACAGGGCCAAAATGGGTTTGTCTGACCCTTTCTTTCACTTATTACGAGTATATTTTTTGTTAAAATAAATAGTAGGTTAAATATGATTACACAATTGCTATTTCCGCAATAACACACTATTGATTCGAATCCAATGATTAAAGAAGCTGACTGTATTATAATTACACATTGGGCCACTTTCGACCCATTCATTTTTTGTTGATCTGTGAGATATAAAATCAAATTGGTTGAAATTGCTGTCTTAAATCTTTAAGTCAAATGTCTGACAAATATAAAATGTTTATAAGATCATCAAGCTATGTGACCTCAAGGGTGAAAGTTTGAAGAGAGCTCAAGGTATCATCGACACCTTTGCTAACCGTGGTCTTAGATCCTTAGCTGTGGCTCGTCAAACTGTCCCAGAGAAGACTAAGGAAAGTGCTGGTTCCCCCTGGGAATTCATTGGTTTACTTCCACTCTTTGACCCCCCAAGACATGATAGTGCTGATACCATCCGGAAGGCATTAGAACTCGGTGTCAAAGTTAAGATGATCACCGGTGACCAGCTCGCTATCGGAAAGGAGACGGGTCGGAGGCTTGGCATGGGAACTGACATGTACCCCTCTTCTTCACTTATTGGACAAAGCACAGATGATGAGCTCATTGAGAAGGCTGATGGCTTTGCTGGAGTATTCCCTGGTAAATATGATTCACATTTGCATATAACAAGTAGCAATTTCAGCCCACTTACTTGATAATTTTAGATAACTCCATCTTTTTCTTTTTTTCTTCTTTTTCAAAAAGTTTATTCCATATTTAATCATACTTTACACACTGAACCATTTTGACATGTTGCCAAGCCATCTGACTTACTCACCTTACTGTTGGAAACTTAGCTTCTCCCATTTACTTATAAATCGATCGATTCTGGTGATATTTATTTATGACACATCATATGGGTCGAACTCTTAAAATTGGATGGAATTTCCCCATTTTATTTTCAATGCATAATGAAATCATTTTATTCAAAAGTAGATATTTACTGACTGATATTAAAGTTGAATACATATCTGAAAGAAAAATATATTTTATATAAGTTTTTAACAAAATGTATCTTGAGTCAACCCTACTGCTTGACCAGTTTCAACGTGTAACTAAATTGCAAATAGGGACCGAAGCCAGTTTGACACATAACCAGACCTGCCTAACACCTCCATATTTTCACCTCTATGGTCAATAAACTAGCTTCTCCTATTAGAAATCACATAAACATTTTCTATGCAGAGCACAAGTATGAGATTGTCAAAAAGTTGCAAGAGAGGAACCACATTTGCGGTATGACTGGAGATGGAGTAAACGATGCACCTGCGCTCAAGAGAGCTGACATTGGGATAGCCGTGGATGATGCTACCGATGCAGCCAGGAGTGCATCTGACATAGTCTTAACTCAGCCAGGTCTTAGTGTGATCGTGAGTGCCGTGTTGACAAGTAGAGCCATCTTTCAGAGAATGAAGAACTACACCATATATGCTGTTTCAATCACCATTCGTATTGTACTCAGTTTCATGCTTGTTACTCTCATTTGGGAATTTGACTTCTCACCCTTTATGATCCTTATCATAGCCATCCTTAACGATGGAACCATCATGACAATCTCCAAGGATAGAGTTAAGCCATCTCCTATCCCAGACTCATGGAAGCTAAATGAAATTTTTGCCACTGGTGTTGTCCTAGGAACTTATCTCGCTTTTGTAACCGCTATCTTCTTCTGGCTTACAGCTCGGGTTGACTTCTTTCCCGTAAGTAATCCTGCATGTTATCTTCTAGTGGTTGCATTTTTGACCCATTTTACATTGGGTTGTATTCTCTTCGTTAATGAGTCAAAGGGGTAAAGTAACACAACTTAGTTAAATTTGACATGGATTCAACAGGTTTACAGTTGACTGGGTCAAATGGATCAAGAGCCACTGACTTCGTAAACTGTTTTATAAATAACTATTAGTTATTAAGTAATCTTATTTAGTAGGCAAAAATTTGTAGACAAGTCAACCAAGCCAATTCAATCCCTGTCTGGACTCACTAACCAACCCACCCATTTTGGTACCTAGGCTACCTCTATTATCTTCTCTTTCAGATGCGTAACTTGGTATGTTTCATTGTATTAGGATCTTTTCGGAGTTCAATCAATCATCGGAAATGAGGATAAGATTAATGCTGCACTTTACCTCCAAGTGAGCATTATCAGTCAGGCACTCATATTCGTGACAAGGTCTCGTGGCTGGTCATTTGTTGAACGTCCCGGTATCCTCCTGATTGTGGCATTTGCGATAGCCCAGTTGGTAAGTAGTGTAGCCTTTTCTGAGGGTATTGTATCTTCTTTTCATAATAATATACCTAGTTAAGTACTTAATAGATATTTGGACAAAAAGTTTTTGGGCTCTTAAAGGCTGTGTAACAACAAAAGCGGACAAGGTGCTTTATAAAATGGACCTTAGTTGTCCCCCCTCACTTCATGATTCAACCTGAATGAAAACCAACACTTTGACCCATTACCCAACCCACCCATTTGACACCTCTAATTCCATTTCAATATTATTTTATTTAAAAACAACAAATGTATGTTTTTTGTACATACAGGTGGCTACCTTAATTGCTGTATACGCAAGATGGAGCTTTGCTAGGATTGAGGGAATCGGATGGGGCTGGGCTTCAGCAATCTGGATCTTCAGCATTGTTACCTACTTCCCTCTTGATGTCCTCAAGTTCATCATTCGCCTCACGTTTGTTTAGATGACATGACCAAGAACCAGGCATATTAAACTGATAAACAACCCGGCAACAGTTACTTAACAAATACTCAAACGGGGAACATTTGTTTATTGTTTCTTTTTAGAAGCTTGGTTACGAGAAGGGAAAGAAGGACAATGAGCACAAGTCCATTCGCCTACAAGTTGTATAAAACATGTCCCTACGTTGCAAGGTAAAGCGCTCTCTAAATGTGATGAAGCGAATACATTGTATAGACCGGTCATGCCATGAGGTTAGGATGAATTACACTAGCTCAGAATGAGAGAGACTTGTGGTTTACAATGTCAATATGCTCGAAATCACATGAAACAATTATCATATTTGATATTTTCTTCATTTGAGAAGATGATCCAATCTAACATTACTCTTGGATATTAAATACGGATTAAAACAGGTCGGGCCAAAAGGTCAGTTTTGGTAAAGGTTGGGTCAGATTGACTCGAAACGTTTCCTTATTAGCCAACTTTTCTGAATTTACCCATTTGACCCGTTAGAGGTGAAAAATAACCCAAAGATACCCATCGATGGAGTTTGCAGTGTCGAATCAAACACATTCTAACACAAGAGTAAAGATAAAGCTTTAATTTTGTACAAACTTATAACTACATACATATATTACCAATTACTTAAACTTATTTAACAACTGAGTGAGTCATGCCTGCATATGAATTCGGTTTCTTAGATGCCTGGAGATGATCTATGATGTTTACAAGCATGATGTCGTGTTATAGGACATGATTGAGATTTGAGATATATGGTGGACCCATAAAATATAGTGTGGCCGGCCGGTGTCTTTCATTTCAGATTAGGGAATTTTAGGCGTTTGACATTTCTAAGCATCGTTTGACTCGTTTTATAGGTCTAATTAAACCAAATACAGCCTATTAACAAGATAAAATTTGTGTCTCATATGGTTTACTTGGGGTTTCTCCCCGTACTAGAGGTGAGAGGCTCTTTAGCGCGGATCCGGTTAATACAAATTTTGCTAAATCTTTCACGGCTAATAATCCACATCTTGAAAAAAAAATTAATAAATACTAATAATCTATAAAGAAAACTAAAAATAATGTGATATATAGACTTACATGACTCTTTTCCTTTTAAAATTTCATTTATTACTGTAGAATATGATACAAGTCCGAAAATATGAATTCTGTATGAAGATGTATATACTCGAAATGGCAATGGCACAGCTTTTAAGGGTCGGGAGACCCCCGAATTTTTTTTTTGCGATGTAGAGGTATATTGTTTTCGTGTTAGAATTAATTTTGATATACTCGGTTTCGAACTACCATTTAACAAAAAAAAAATACCCCACTGTCGATCACTTTTTTTTGTTGTATATCTTTGAATATGCCTCACATTATACAAGTATACAACACCTTAAATCATTTTTCTTGAATTGGGATGTCATTGTCCATGAGTACATAATAATAACAATCTAACATACCCTCTTGGCCTCGTTTCTAAAAAATAACTCTTAATACCGTCTTCATGAGTTTTGGTCCAATACTGTCTTTGGTATAAGGATCGAACCCATGACCTCTGTCTTTAGAGACAAGAACTCCAACCACTGATCCAACCCTCTTGGCCTTGTTTCTATGTTGACAATTTCAATTTATGTGTTACGTTAGATTATTTTCCGTGTAATATGCGAGTTAAATATATTAATTTGTTGTTATAACTTATACAAAATTAATAGTTATTAATAAGAAACATTGAGGTTTGCTGATACTATTATTTTGAAAAATGGTTTGTATTAGAAGTTATTTAATAGGATATGCATGTTAGTTTTATCTTTTATAAAATAATGGTATAAAGGTAAATGTAGATATTAGCTGTTAAAAGTTTTTATAAATATTTGTAACCAATTCTCACACATTTACCCTTTTCTATATTTATTATAAAAATCATATATAAAAATCATAATTTTCAAATCAAGGGAAAAAGTGATTTGAAAAGTAATAACATGTAGTTTAGGAATTAATTTTCATATTTATATCATTAAAATAATTATTTTTTTATATTTATAAAATGTAGGAATTAGTTTTCATAAGTTTTCATAATTTATGACTTATTAAATTAGAATTAAAACTATAAAAGTTTGATATATATATATATATATAATATTAACAATTTGATCTAATGATTTTAATTAAAAGTTAAATTTCATCTAAAAAATTTTAAACTTCTTTACTTTAAGATTATTAAGGTTTTTCATTGAGAGATAAACAACACATGCATCATACAAAGATTGAATCCTGAAGAAACTGGACAATAACCATTTCATTATATGTGATTCATACCTGCAGATAACATCCGTTTCTTTAACGCCTGGAAATGACCAAATTAACTTCTTTAATCCCATTTATAGTTGTCTTCCCTAACTCATATTTACCCAATATACTAAAAACCAACCAGTTTTTTACATGTTGGTATGCACAAAGTACAACCTACAACTATACATGCATAAGTTACAACTCCCATTATTATACATATTACATCTCAGGTCCTCTTACTTCTGGCTTTTAAACTTTCACCACCAATTTTTTTCCATTTCATACTTTCTACACTCAATCTCTTTCAAGCATATACATCCACCACCGCCGGCAGCCTATCTTGACAACCACCAAAACCACCGTTCAAGAACTTTGACCACCATCAGTCATCGGCAACCCAACACCAACAACCAGTAGACTATATACAAGTTAAATTTTACAGACCATCATACTCTCTTCCTTTTTCTGATTTCTGCCACTAAAATTTTCACCTCTTCGGTTTTCAACACAAACCTTCTCTTACATCCTCCACCAAAACTTCTGAGCCACCTAACATAACGGGTAACAAATGAAAGTAACAGACATTGTTGACGACCTTCTGTAATGAAATCCCATAACAAATAAATGCGGTTATTGGTTTCGAAAAAGAATTGAAAGCATTCAGAAACCAAAAGAATAGTACAAAACACCTAACTGGGTTGTACTGAGATTGACCTTCCATGTCTCCACTGTATTTTTATTATTGTCATAAAAATTGAAAGTAGAAACATATCATTTCCGATGAAAAAAAAAAGCTAAATATTTAGTGAAAAGTCAAGGTTAAATATGAAGGTGGGAGACTGAAAAAAATACGGAATAATACACAAAGAGAAAGCAGCCTATGGTTTTTAAAATACCACTTCGTGCTTTTGCTGTGACTAAAATTTAAGGGATAATTTCATATATGCCACTAATAAGCTTCAAAATATCATATATGCCCAACTAAACTTTTAAATATTAAAAATATCATTATTAAACTTGAAATATATCAAAATTACCCAAATGCTTAAATTTAATTAAAATAAAATATTATAATCATTTAAAACTATAAATAACATTTGCAAATGACAACTACACTCTCTTTGTTATAATCCTTAATTGGATAATAGACTTATAATCGAATGACAGATTCCCTAACTTTTCTTATATTAACTTGATTCACTACCTTCACAATGATGTAGATTCAAATCTTCGTTTGTATCCGACCTAAATTTGTTCATGATTTTAAATCATTTAAAACTTGAGTTGTTTGAACCCAAACAATAAAAGTTACAGGTTCTCAAAGTCTGCAATATGTTTTATACCCGACCTCTTAAGTATTGTTTGTTTTGTGATATTTTTATATAACAAAACTAATTATCCAAGCCTAGAATAAGTGTTTACATACAAGTCTATGTTTTCGAATTGTATATCATCGCAATACGTAGTCTTTACAATACAGGGAACATAGAATTTGCAAAATAATAAGGAATTAAATCACTTGAACTTTGTTGTTCCCTAAGATTATGAAAAACATCTACCTAACGAGTGCTGAAGAGTTGCTCAGATTGATTGAATCACTTCAACATTGTTGTTTATTAGGGTAACAAAGAGGATATAGTTGTCATTTGCAAATGTTATTTATAGTTTAAACTGAATTAAAATATTTTATTTTAATTAAATTAAAGCATTTGGATAATTTTGATATAATTCAAATTTAATAATGGCATATTTAATATTTAAAAGTTTATTTGGGCATATATGATATTTTGAAGTTTATTAGTGGCATATATGAAATTTTCTTAAAATTTAAAATGAAGTTTATTTAGAAGGACTTGATGACACGTCTTTAGTAGAATAGTAGTAAAGCCCACGTATGCAAATAGCATTATTATTGTAAGATTTTTTATAATTTACCAAACTTTTATGTTTTATGGTAGCTACTAAAAGCAAACACTAGCGTTTTATCTTTCATACGTTAAAAACATATTTGATATGGCATTAAGAATACGTCTATTTTAAAGATATTTAAATTTATCTTTACTTCAATGATGATAAAGATATTTTAAATTTATCTTCATTTAATGATAATAAATTATTTTTTGAAAAAATTAATAACCTTTTAATTACATGGATAGGTACGGTTGTGATGCTTCAACATCATTTTTATAATTACCGTATATCAACTGTTAAGCCAAAAGTAGCATGATTAAACTAAGTAATTAACACTTTTGCTTTTTGAGATAGGGGTGAAGGGTTCAATCCTCACCCTATGAAAAGCCGACAGTTCTTTCTATCATTTAAATAGATATTGAATGCAATTTCTTTACCTAGGTAGATGTCAAGTTATCTACATCTCAACTTTCTTCATACAATGCTGAGATATAAAAATATATTCCGCGGCAACGCGCGGGTGTAATACCTATTGTATTGCTGTTTGAGGACAAATACCACTTTTTTCTTATTATCTTTCTGAAACCAAATCCACGGTTAAAATGCGAATAATATCGCCTATCATCTTTACAGATTGTGAAGAAAGAATACGAACCCATTACTTTACATGTGCGACACAGATGGTAAATCAACCGACTGCAAGAGGAAAAAAATATGAAATAATATACAAGCTTTAATATCATGTTTTACAACATCATTAGTAGCTTGAAGTTTGCATCCAGCATTATCAATTTGGTATACATAACATTCTAAAACAAACAAAAAAAAAGGCATTATATATCAACATTTTTATAAACTACTTACGCCAACACTAACTTAACTTACAAAAAAGCATGTGAAATCTTATTTCTTCTCAGGTTTCAATCCTGAAAGAATCTTTAGAACTTCTTCCATTGAAGGTCTATCTGTCTGTTTGCTCGTCGTACAGCGAAGTACAACTTCAAACACCAGTTTGATTTCTTCCTGGATGGACTTTGAAGACGAAGAAGAATCCACCTCATTTGCTTGATAAATTTCCTTCAATAGAACCTCTCTTGGTGTCCTGTGTATCATCACTCCACCATTTTTCCGCTTACAATTTGTTAAAATCTCCAAAACAACTTCCCCAAAGTCAAAGATATCATCAGTTAACTCATGTTCCATGAGGCCCTTGTAATCGCCTGTCATGCAGAAATAGATACATAGATATCCAGACCTGTAAAAGTAATTGATTTCTAGACCAGTATCTAGAAGTAGTAACTTCATCCCATTGAGTTTACCTTATATCTTTTATATGCCCGGGTACAATATTCTAAAATAAAATCTAGCAAAAAAGGAATTGGATCAACAGGGTGGAATGGGCCAAGCAGGGTTGCAATCTGTGTGTAGTTTAATTTAACACTTAGAACCAACTAACTCAACAAATTAGCTAATGAAATGTTACAACTATGCAGTTGATGCACTTAATATTTATCAGAAATACTAAAAGCTTTGGTACAAAATTATACAACACCAGAATCCTATCTGATGCGCTAATGACTTGGAAAAAAAAACATAAATTTGTTTGGACATATAGTGTTTCATATAAAAATATTATTACCCATTTTGACATATTACCTGCTGAGCCTACCCAATCTGCCCAATTTGCCACATTAACACGAATCTAGATCAAGCTTTACATTTTTGTACTTCTAAATTACTAAATATGAAAGCATAAAACCATTATTAAGATCAGCATATTAGGTAACAAATGAATCTATACCTGTTTCCATTGCAGATATTGTTTTGAAAGCGAATTCCGCCAAATGTGGCTCCATATTTTCATCAAAAACTATGTTACTCGCCTTTAAATTTCCATGGGGAATAGCAGGGCGACAATCATGGTGAAGAAAACATAACCCTTTTGCAATGTTAACCACAAGCCTCTGTTTTGAACCCCAATCTCTCTTGACTCCAATCTTTTCATCAAGATCTCCATTAGGCAAATATTCATACAACAAATAACCAAGATTCTTGTTGTAGCAAAAACCCAACAACCGAATCAAATTCTTATGTTGAGAGTTCCCTAATCGGTTTATAAAATCCATCAAAAGATTGGAACTTTTTGTTCCCCATTCGATCTTTCTTACTATTACTGTCATCCCAGTTAACAAAACCGCTTTGCAAACTGAATTTGATGAATATGGTGTTTCCACAGCTTCAACAGAATCAAAACTCTTGAGAACATCAGCAGCCGTGAGCTCAGGTAACCCACCAAATGACACCATTCTCCAGTGGCGATTCACATTATGTCTCCGGTAATAAACGATCCCTATAAGGAAACACACGAGTAGAACCACCACTGCACATAATACGATCACCCAAGCAACCTTGTGACTCCTGCTTCCCAGATCCAAACCCTCGCTTATTGCTTTTCCATGATGACATGGTCTTGCTAGGGGTGCCCCACAAAGATTCGGGTTTCCAAGAAATGAATTACTATCCATTGCTTTGAAACTATTCTCCATAGGAATCGAACCCGAAAGATCATTATATGACAAATTAAGAAACTTCAACTTCGACGAGCTTCCTAACTTGACTGGGATTTCACCAGATAAGTTATTTTCAGCTAAATTTAACATTCCAAGATTCTCACAAACTGACAAACTTTCTGGGATAGTTCCTGATAAATGATTTCCATTCAACTCAATAACGTATAACAACTTACATGACTGAAATCCAGGAACAATACCCGAAATGTTGCAAAATATGGCTGACAAATTCTGGAGAACAGGCAAAGACCATATCTTTTCGGGGAGTATTCCTCCAAGACTAGGATTACTAGACACATTAAAATGCTCAAGATTTGTAGCATGAAATATATCAAAAGGAATCCCACCAGAAAACAAGTTATCTTCAAGACGCACACGAACAAGAGAAGAACAATTGGATAGAGAAGAAAGCCCACCCGAAAAATAATTCGAAAAGAGCATAAGTCTACTTAACTCTCCCCCTGAGCAAATATCAGGTGGAATAACCCCAACAAAATCATTTGTTGAAACATCAACCCATTTGAGTTTCGAATATTTACCTAATTCTTGTGGAAGTTCACCACTAAAAAAATTATCCCAAATAAGCAACGATTCGAGATTAGGCAGCTTAGCTATACCATCAGGAACAGAACCATTCATATCATTATACATAACACTTAACAACTTCAAGTTTTTCAAGTTGGAAAAGCTTTCTGGAATAGGACCAGTAAGCATATTATCCGAAACATCTAAGCTTGAAAGTGTCAAAATATCACCAAACTCGGTCGGTATCATCCCAGAAAGACGATTTTTAAACAGAAACAACGTATCGAGTTTAGTCAAATTACCTAAATCTTTCGGAATAGGACCCGAAAGATTAGCATCAGCTATGTCAAGATACTGAAGCTGACTCATATTACCAAATTCCCAAGGAATGCCACCTTCATACATATTATAACCTATTTCCATATGCACAATATTTTTTAACTGCCCAAATTCTTTAGGTAAATTACCAGTTAAAAAATTACCACCTAAGTGAAGAAACTCAAGGCTTTTACAATATCCATATTCACTAGGAATACTTCCACTAAAATAACTACCAGCAAAATTCAACACTTTTAGTGACCAAATTTCACACACATCTTTTGGCAATGACCCAGAAAAGCTATTACTAAAAGCATCAAAAACAACCAAATTTTCAAGCTTTGAAATCCCAGATGGGAAAACACCTGAAAAATTGTTTCTACTAATATCTAATGTTTTTAAATTACTAAGATTAAAAATCCCAACTGGGATTTGGTCACTAAATGAATTGTGACTAATATTTAAATCAATTAAATCAAGAAACTGACCAAATTGATTATGTGACAGAACCCCACCAAGATTCTTGAAAGAAAGGTCTAAAGATGTGATTTTTGTCATGTTTTCATCACATTTTATGCCTGTCCATGAACAAGCTATGATTTTGGAAGATGGGGTTTGATTTTCTTGGATTTTCCAATCATTTAACACATTTTCTGATGGAATTATGAGCTCTGATTTTAAGCTCAAAAGTGCTTCTGAAAATGGATCACTAGCAAAACAAGAAGAAGAAAAAACAAAGAAAATGAGGATTATGAAGATTGTTTTTGCCATTGAAAGAGAAAAATGAAGTGTGTTATTCTTTAATTGTTGAAGAAAGTTAGGTCAATTTATTGTAGTATATGTTGTCTATATTTATATTTATTTATGTATGCATATGTACATGAATGATAATGAATGATGCTTTTATTAATTTATGATGATGATGGTTTATTATCAATGCATTGGGACTGCAAAAAAGGTTTGGAGGAAAAGGAGGGAATGACATAATATTTTTGTGGAAATAGGATGCTTGGGTTTTGAATTGCTTTTTGAATGATATGGGGCCTACTCAATAAGTCCATATTCCATAGTTGTGGTGACTGGTGAAGTACTATCTACTCTTTCTTAAATTAATAATATTTTGAAATTGGAATATATAAATGATTCTTATAAAATATAATAGTTTATGCATAATATAATATTAATATTAATATATAATATATAATAGTATATAACTTTTTGAAAACAGAATAAAAGGTATACATATAAAAAAAGAAAGAGTGAAAATAAATATTCATATACATTTTTTTGTTTTATCATTGTTATTTATAATTTTCTTTTTAATTGACAATTTTGGATAATGGGCCTTTATCATTCTATCGTCAAAAATGAGAGGAAGAAATTATGGCCAAATTTTTTTTTAGTGACACAAAACTTACATACAAATTTTTAAATAACTAAGCCTTAAAATAACGGTTAATCGACATGTACAACATCTTTTTTTCAAGTATTTTTTTGGAATTAGGGTTTTGGAAACAAAAGATGGTTTGTGTTTAAATCAAAAGAAATATTATTTAGATTTATTATCTGCATTTGGTTTGCTAGCTAGCAAACCAATAAACACTCCTCTTGAACAAAATTTGAGTATTACTAGTGTTGAGACTACTAGTGATTCAATTCTTGACAATATTATAGAATATAAGAAACTTATTGGTAAGCTAATATATCCCACTCACACTAGACCAGATATATCATACATTGTTCATTGCTTGAGCCAATTTATGCACAAGCCCTTGACTTCTCATTTTGAGAACAATGAAGGTTCTAGGGACTGGTAGACAAACTAATGGACTTTATTATATAGATGAAACAGATTCTAGTAATAATGTGATATTTACTTGCAATGTGTCTAAGTTTGTATGGCATGCTAGGTTAGGTCATCCTACTGATATTGTACTTAAAAAATTACATGCTTCTTTACAATATAAAGATACTAAACTTAATGCTTGTGAAATATGTTTTAAAGCAAAACAAACTAGGGATCATTTTCCCTTGAATGATCATAAAAGTTCTAAATTAGGTGAATTAATTCACATAGATGTGTGGGGACCTTATAAGGTTACTATTAAAGGAGGTTTCAGGTTTTTTAGATAATCTTGACATGGTATTAGAGCTAGTTCGGGTTTAGATTATCGTTTTTAATCAGATTAAAATTGATTAATAATAATAAAAAATTCGATTTAGGGTTTCATCGAAATTGGGGTTTTTGTTTTTAGATCTTGTTTTTGTGAACGGTGTATGATCCTTTGATCACCGTTTGTATTACTAAATCTAATTATTACAAAAAACTTGAATTTTTGGAAGAGAAAATTAGGGTTTCTAGTTCTAATCGAGTTTTAGGTTTATTTGTCAATAAACCTAATTTTCTTGGTTGTTTCCGCTGCAGAGATTCAATATTATTCAGATCCTGCTAAGTTTATTCACTAAGTGAATCAATAAATTAGTAGGGTTCCATCATCTGATTCATCCGATATCACTGTTCGCAATTTCTTTCCCTATTTCCTTATTTTTTTAATTTTTTAATCTGTTTTTTTTTATCTCATTCTCATTCAAAACAATTGTGTTAAACTTGACCTACCTTCTTGAAAGGCAAGGAATCATGTCCCTGGCACTTGGACATAAGATCTATTTTCAAAAAAATAATATATATATATATATATATATGGTGGCAGTCAAATGAGAACAAATGAGAACACTTAAAAACTACATTTTGATGCATTAAAAGTCCATAAAACTGACATAGTGCATAACTAATTATCATTATTTAAGTGTTTAATAACACATTAATCTGTCAAAATCGAAAAAATCACGTTTTTTGTTGGATGCATCATTTTGATGAATATGCATACAAGATGGATGCACAAAACAAAAAACATGATTTTTTCGATTTTGACGGATCAATGTGTTATTAAACACTTAAATAATGATAATTAGTTAAGCACTATGTTAGTTTTATGGACTTTTAATGCATCAAAATGATGTTTTTAAGTGTTCTCACCGTTCTTATTTTATATATATATATATATATATATAATGATAGGTTGGCTTTCTTGATATTTTTACAAAATTTGAAAGAACGTAATCAGTTGTGAATTAAAATAACAAAGACGGTTGTTTGATAATTTCACAATATACTAGAGCGCAATTTGTTTTGGTTAAAACAATTGTAATGTAACTTTAGTAATTTTGGAAAATCAATACAAGTATGTACTTTCAAAAAAAAAAAATTTTTTTTTTTAGGATTTCAGGGTTTTGCTAAACAAAGTCCTAAGGCTTTTGTTAAATTGCATTAATTAGTTGTACACTTACCATAAAAATCAGGAGACCGACATTTAATATGAAAATGTACAATCTTTTTATACACGTTAAGTGAAGCCCTAAATGCTTCCCTTAACATTTTCTTTTAATTAATAGTATGAAATGTCAACTTCTGTTAATTTAATACTATACTAGGAAAAGTATAATGCGATATCCTTATATGGCGAATCCGTTGACATCAAATTTTTGTAATATATATGGCCTTACTCCTTAGACATTTTGTATGTATTTAAATAAATTAATAAATGTGGCCTTTAGTTCACTTAACGTATATAAAAAGTTTATATATTTCATATCAAAAGTTCACCTGTTAATTTTATGATAAATATACAACTAAATTACTCACTGCAATTATAGTCTTTAAAACTGCGTTTAGCAAAAACCCAAAGTATAACTACACAATGGATAATGCTGGGGTGATTTGTTTAAAAACTTATATTGTGATTATACATAAAATTAAACTTCATTCACTATATGTGTCAAAACAAATGATGGTGATGATCTTCGCTTTGCGGACCGCCGATTATAGATTATCTAACACACATGTATATAAATAAGGTATTTACTATTATTGCTAAAACATTTAAAATGCAAATGATTATGTAAACTAATATATACATAATATATAAACATTAAATGATAAAATAAAAATATAATACTTCAAAATTTTAAAAAATAAACACCCTAAATGAATTAAAAGATAGCATAAAGAAAATATCAAACAATAATTTTACCCAAAAAATATCATAAAAGAAATTAGACATTATGTGTTATTATTTTGTAAAAAGTATAATTTATATATAAATATGCTGCTGTGATATGCAATTTCTAATGTAAAATTGCCTTTTCTCAATTTCATAAACTGAAATATACGTATCTCTGTGCCTAATCAGCTATTTGGCATCTGCGCTTTTTGTCTATCACTTTTGTGCATTTTTGTCTACATTGTATTCGACAAATTTGGAAAATCTATCACTAGTCTCTTAAATTCAAAACAAACGTCAGTTCAAAAATAAAAAAATACAAATTTGACATATATACTGTACGTATATTGGGAAAGGATATTTAAGTTGTAGATTTCAAGTTGTATTGGTCTTTAAAATTGTAATGTAAAGTTTATCTTGTACGTGCGATTATTATCCCGTGTAATATATGAATATACATAAGTAATTAATAATATATTAAAATTTTATAATATTATAATCAAAAAAAAATATAATGTATTAAAAAATAGTGATCTTGCCATTTTTATAATTTTTATTTAAAATATAATTAAAGAGTTATTTTTCATAATTATAAATTAATTTCTATGATTATAAAATGTAAAGCATATTTGACTTTTTTAAAATTAAAATTAAATAAAAAGAAAGGTAAGAAGATATATATATATATATATATGGGGTGAGTTATTTTGAGAAATTTATTAAAAAAAAAAAATTCAAGAACCATTTTGGACCACACATTCTTTCTTTCTTTCGCTCTCTTAAATTAAATAATAAAATTCACCCAAATCATTCAAAATGATTTATCTCACAAACCGTAAATCATTAGACGAAACAAAAAAATGGGTAGTCTTAAAATTTCGTCATCTTTCATTAGAGATCTAATTCGATATACTTTTGAAGACTTTTTAATTTTCGTTTTCTTTTGGTACTTACACATGTGTAGGTTGAACAAAAATTATGATTCGGAACGGGCTTCGCCCTTACGGATATTTTCAACCAAAGCTGGTGGGGGTGATAGGTAATTGAGGGTGATAGGTCACAAAGGGTGATAGGTCATAGGGGGTGACTGGTGATGAGTGATCTACCTAACGGGATCCGCCCTTAGCCGCTTTGGCTCCGCCATGGACTGACGGGCTCCGCCATAGATTTACGGGCTCCGCCATGGATTGACGGGCTCCGCCCTTAACCTTCATTGTTGTGTACACACATTCATTTACTAATTTACATGTGAAAACAATGATACTACACATGTGTAGGTACACAAGTACAAGAGGAAAAAAAACAAAATTTAAAAAGTCGTCAAAAATATATCGAATTGGATTTCTAATGAAAGAGGAAGAAATTTTAAGACTACCCATGTTTTTTGTTTCGTCTAACAATTTACGATTTGTGAGATAAAACATTTTGAATTATTTGAGTGAATTTTATTATTTAATTGAAGAGAGAGAAAAAGGAAAAGAAAGTGTAATCTATAATGGTTCTTGAGTTTTTTTTTTATTTGTGGATTCAAAAATAACCCTTCCTATATATATATATATATATATTTCGTTTTTTTTCCTCTTATACTTGTGTACTTACACGTGTGTAGGATCATTGTTTTCACATGTAAATTAATAAATGAACATATGTACACAACAATAAAGGTTAAGGCGGAACCCGTCAATCCATGGTGGAGCCATGGTGGCCAAGGGCGGAGCCTGTCAGTCCATGGTGGAGCCATAGCGGCTAAGGGCGGAGCCCGTTAGGTAGATCACCCATCACCGGTCACCTCGTATGACCTATCACCCTCTATGACCTATCACACTATGACCTATCACCCTCAATAACCTATCACCCCCACCATCTTTGTTTTATGCATGTGTAATTTATGTGTAAGTACCAAAAAGAAAGCGAAAATGAAAAAGTCGTTAAAAGTATATTGGATTGGATCTCTAATGAAAGAGGACGGAATTTTAAGACTACCCATTCTTTTTGTTTTGTCTAACGATTTACGGTTGTGAGATAAAACATTTTGAATGAGTTGGGTGAATTTTTTTAATTTAATTGAAGTGAAAGAAAGAGAGAAAGAATGTATGGTCCTAAATAGTTCTTAAGTTCTTTTTTTTTAACGAGGTCTCAAAATAACTCATCCTATATATATATATATATATATATATATATATGTGACATTATCATATTGATTTAATAACTCTAATTAAAACTTGAACTTAATATAATGGTTTATACTTTTTTCAATTATTATTGAAGTTTCTCTTTCATTTGGTAGTCTACTAGTCTGTAATGAAATTTTTCAATCTTTTCTTAAAGAAAAAAAAACATATATATGGATAAAAAAAAAATCACCAAAGCAAATTGTATCAAACTCAGATAATTTTTCAACTTGTATATAAATTACTTAAATTTTGATATATGAAATACCATTCTTATTTTTAAAAAAATATATCAAATACAACACTAAGAGCTGTAGTTAACGTATATCAAAAATTATACATTTCATATCAAAAATTCATCCTCTGAAATTTATGATAAATATACAACTATTTTATATTTATTAAGTTTAGAAGTTGTATATAACAAGACCAAACAAAAGCCAATGAAGTTAATTGTTAACTATTTTTAGAAATAGTTTATATCTGTTGGTATTAATTTAAACTCAAAACATTTCCTAAGTTAAATAATCATTTATGTTTTATAAATTTTAATAAATTAAGTTATAATTAACAAGCTGAAATTACATAAAATTTATAAAGTATGTGTGATGTGTCTTGAGTTTTAAATCATTAAAAACTAATTAACAAGGTAAATTATAATCTAATAAATGCTAATCACAACATTTTTTATTAAAGGGTTTTCGACCCTGAGGTCAAAATAAATTTATATAGCCATGCACTCCGTACATCCAAATCTATATGATCTCTTATTATGACGAGGATGAAATGACGGGAGAAAGAGGGTTACTATCGGTGGAGCTAAGACACCTTCGAGAGATATCCTGGGCCAATAATAAAAAAAATGGACGATATAAGTTAATTTTATTAAAATAAGATATCTAACACACATTTGGCAAATGCGGTTGTTTATTTTAATAACATAACATTATCATGTACTTGTATGTTTAAGAATTATTCGTTGAGGAACTCTAGGCTCCGTTTGGCTCCATCCGATTATGAAGATGTTAGCAATGTCAAGTCTAAAACCAAGTATAGGGCGACTCATAGAGGGATTATTAGAAGAAGTTTAAAAGTTTGTGAAATCGGGTTTGATCAGGATATGTATGCGTACGAAAAACTTGTAGTCTACTAGATGTTCATAGACGAACTCAAGGCCAAGATACAAAATAACTAGTTTCAGATGTTTAAACCCGAGTCACTAAAGGAAACCATATATCAATCAAAACTTATAGTGTGAATGAAGATTGAAGAACGAAGAACTGATTTGGTTTCTTCGAATTTTAAACTTTTGGCAATAAAGAGCTCGCCCTTTTTGGTAATTTTATATGCGCTTATTAGTCAAGTTCTACGCTTTGAATTATGGTCTTGTTATAATGAGACAATATTGTTGATGTTAGTGCTAATCCTTCATTATTGCCCTACTTTTTCCATTTGATTTTTAGACTTATGTAATCACTTTTACCTTATAAAACTAAAAACTCTTCTCCCTTCCGTTTTTAAAAATGTTAAAAAAAATAGGATATTGGAAATGATCTAATTGCCCTAATGAATCCTACTTTTGAAAAAATTTCAAAGGAGTTACTTAATTTGCCATTAATAAAATAATTTATACCTTTATCCTTTAGTAACTTACTTCCTAAACTTTTATCTTCTAAAATATATTCATTACCACCTGCAAATCAATTACATTTATATCAACTTACACAGCTCGACGCAGCCACTACCACCACCACGAGTCGCCACCACCACCAAACTATCATTGACACCACCGTTATAACATTGTGCAGTTACCGTGCTAGTCAGACCCGACCTTAAGCAAGTGCAATAGACACATATGAGCAGGGCCACAAAATTTAATGGGGCACCAAATTTGTTACTAAGATACGTTAATATATGTATATATAAGTCAAAGTTCAATTGTAAAACTTCAATTGTAGTCAAAGTCTAATAAATATATCTATAGTTATAATTATTTTTATTTATAAACGAACAATCACATCCTACTAATGATATATATTTTTTGATGTTTTCGGAGAAAGTCTAGACAGCCAAAACGCGTACTCAAACATAAATCGATTTACTTAAAAAAAAATTCTTAGTTTCTATGTGACGTAAACATAATCCTACTAATTACAATAGGGGAAGGGAATATGAGGTTGTTAGACATTTAAGTTGGGTGAAAAACCTCTCACATCCCTTTTTTTAAACCACAAAAATCAGAGGACCCAAGCATTTATTCAAAATATTATAAAAATAGTATGTGAGGGGTTTTTCACCTAAGTTTGGTGTATAACAACCCCATACTTACTTTTCCCAATTATTATATGCTATATTATTTTGACCTGTTAATTTAATTATGTTTTTTATTTTTACAGTTTTATTTTTTTATATAATTACATTATTTATTTTATTTTAGATTTAGACAGCTTACAATTGAAAAATTTTGCAAAGTTGTTTCGATACTTTTATAAATACCTACTATCTTTTTATGGTTAAAGAAAAACTTTTAGTGTTTGATGGACACCATTTATATTATCGAGCCGGGTATATAAAATCCATGGGACGGGCTTGGTGCTAATATAAATACATACTAACATTGTAGGTAGACACATTTCATTACATGTTAAATTTGCATGTTATATTTATATCCAATACGGATAATGTAATTTTAATATGGAATAATAGTTGCAGAGTTCTTTTATTTTGTTTGATTAGATCATCCCAATCCAAATCATGCTTTTCTTTCAATTTTAGCCGGCCTTTTATGATAAGAACAATGGATTACAAGTAAATCCCTTTGACCCCAACCATACAACGTGAAAATCAAACTAACTTTAACGAGCTAATTGCATTCGACACTTACCAGCTCGTATTTAAGATTAAATTGATGATATCCTTTGGATCAAGTAAATCATAATCATATTAAACTGCTCATGACACTAAATTATCATCAGATCAAGTTAATTACAATATAGATGTTTTCAAGATGTAAGTGTGTTTTTCTTGTTAAGGTACATATATGTTATGAACATTTATTTTAAAATCAGGTTGACTCAAGGAAATTGAGCAACATTCCAACCGGTATATATACATATTTAAAAGAGTTGGTGAATATGATCTTTGATGTTTTCTTATGAAAGCATGGATGTCGTGTTTTACGACATATAATTGACATATATATGGACCCATAAAATATGGTGTGTGGCCGGTGACCCGGTGTCATTCTTTTTAGATTAGGGGATTTTAGGCATTTAGTGTTTGTACTAAATTTATGTCGTCTCAAATATACGGGTTATTTATATCTTTAAAATAAAATAAAGTGTTAAAATATGTAAATTTAAATATAAAAAGTATAAGTAAAATCAAATCAAAAGAATATAATTTTAAAACATTGAACATATACGAGAATGGTACCCGCGCGATGCAACGGTAGTGACGGGGACGGCGGTCTAATGTTGTTGGTGACCGTATTATTGGTTGTGGTGGCGGTGTCAAGTGGCGTAGGTTGATGTAAAGATCATAATGGAATAATTAAAAAGATAATGGCTTAAAGTGTTAATTATTAAAATTTGGGTTTAGGGTATAAATTAATTCATTAATGACAAATTTGGTAATTTATAAAAACTTTTTTCATAGTGGGTGTTTATTAAGGACAATTCAGTACTTTCGTATGTCACATTTGAGTAACACTTTTTATTTATAAAGGGTGAATAACTTTTATAAAGGAGTACATATATTGTATTTCATCAGTTATAATACCTTTTTGTTGATAATATTTATCTATATTTTTAATTTGACATGTGTTTGCTTAGCATCAGCATAAAATAATTTCTGATTTAACATGAGATGTCGCAATGTCAATTTTTTCGTATTGAAAAATTGGACATTGATGACGTACCCGCTGCTACCCAGGGTAAGCCCCAGTCTGGGAAGGATGTAGATTAAGAAGTTACTCAGGGTGTTACGTAGCCTGGGTAAAAGGAGATAAGAACAAAGAAGATATCGATATATCATTTCCCTAAATAAGGGAGATCGTTGCTAAAGATAAGAGGCGGAAAACGCGTGTGAAGACTTACCCTTCACAAAACATCACTATAAAAAGGGGAGAAAACCCTAAAAATATATCATATACTAGATCTCTAGAAAAAACAACAAGATCTAAATACCTCTAAACCGACGTACAAGGGATTTAAACTCCTACCAACAGGGAATCGCCGTCCGATCAACCAAAACACTCCAAACCTACTAACCTAATCGGCTGTACAAACAATTGGCGCCATCCGCGGGACAGCCGCTACTCATCACCACAAGCTACGCCGAAAAAGGTTGAAACCTGTTAAAAAAAATTCTTTTCTCATAAGAAATTCATTTTCCTAACAAAACTAGGACGCCTTAGATTCCCTGTAGTTATATTCAACCCCCGAAAATGCATGCCGTAGCAGAAAAAAATAAAACAACCGCTAAACGCTAGGATCCAGAGGACTCACAGATCCCATCAAGAGACTTGTGTTTTCCCGCTTTGGGAGACAAAAAAACCAGTAAAGATCCACTAATAATACAGGCACAGGTATTCGATATTTCGGTGCGAAGGGTATATATAGATAATGGAAGCGAATGCGACATTATATATGAACATTGCTTCCTACAATTACCAGAGGCGATCAAGGCTAGAATGACAAACCCTACAGACCCACTTGTAGGATTTGTCGGGAACCGCGTATGGCCCCTTGGAGAGATAAATCTAGACGTCACGCTAGGAAACCCTCCGTTCTCACAAACAGAGACCCTAGACTTCACCGTGGTACGAGCACCTTCACCATACAACCTCCTCCTGGGTAGACCAGCAATTCAACGGATGGAAGTGGTACCTTCCACAGTCCATGTCATGGTGTTGTTCCAAACGAAATCAGGTATAGGAATGATAAAGTCAAGCTACGACCAGACAAAGCAAGTGAGCGAGGTCAAGAAGGCAAAGGAGGAACCAGAAGAAAAGGAGGCACCCAACCAAAACGATCAAATGCAAAATAATGATAAGGTACTCGTAAACCAAGCCTTTCCTGATCAGCTAATAACAATAGGGAATGTGTTTGTACACCGAACTGAGGTTAGGATGAAGATGGGGTGGTGGATGTTTTTGGGTCGTTCGTTGGCGATTCCTCGAAGGTAGGGTTCTAGCCTCTTTACGCCAATTGAACGAGATGTGCGTGTGTCTATGTATATGAATGAGTTATGTCGTGTCTTGGAGGTCTTTTGGATCTCCTACTTATAGGAGATAATTTAAGCGGGAGGAAAATGGCGCCAAAGTAGACTTTTCTTTAGGGTTTCCTAGGTCTTCGATCGACCTCAACCATTTCCTTAATTATTTGCTTACAAGGATGGAATCGAATCCCTTTATTTATGGATAATTAGTTCCTTCCCTTTTTGCTTTGTGCGATATCTGACGTTCTTTCGTGCCGCAGCGTATTCTGTTGATGCTTCGTGTGATAGGTTTTGCGTGTCGTAGGGTGGGTACACCATCAAGCCCCCCAGTCCAAGGGGACTAGTGTTGCGAAAGACTGGTGGTCTTGGACTTTCCTTGCCATTCCTTATTTTTCAAGGGGTTTTTTCTGTAAAATGACCCTTAGTATTTTGGTTTAAATTGATTTGAAGGCTTAATTACTCTTGGTAGGTTAGCTCGCATCTCAAGGCACCCTAATCCAATGGCTCTAAAGCGCATGCAGCCATATAAATAAATGCTACCCATTTTAAGACAAAATTCTCGATTGTCTTTCCATTTATTGTTGCTACTGGTTTAGCTTCTATCCATTTTGTAAAATAATCGATGGCTACAATTAGGAGATTTACCTTTCCCAGTGCTTTTGGTACCTACTATGTCGATTCCCCATTTTGTAAATGGCCATGCAGATGTTATGGATGTCATGTCCTGCCGTTGGATTAGGGCCGTTGGATTAATACCTGGTCGGTGACCGGGTTACCAAGTAAATTTAAAAGATTTTTACCCAAAATTCGACTTGAAACCGACCTACCAACTCACTTAATTTTTTTGGGTCGAAACCTAAAAGTATTTAAATTTATATAATATTTTTTTTAAGTCAACTAACCTACCAACTCACTTGATCCGACATCTCACAACTTTGACTTGAACTTAATCCGCCAATTTATATATATTAAAAGATCAACTGACTAACTCATTTATTGCAACAACTTACCAACCTCTGTGACCTGAAACCAACCCATTTAACTCGCATACCCGTTTTTTTTGGGGTTAGTGGTTTGGTTCGGGTTGAGAGGTTCGGAAGTTTCATATCAAGTCAGGTTCGGGTTGAATATTTCAACCTGCTAACCCAAACTCGTTAGCCTAACTGCATTATAACTATATTATAGTTATACACTTATACTTATCATGCATCAAAAATTTTAAAGTTCACGATTGGTGAAGTGGAACGTCGTCACTCTCACCCGTTTAGGAGTAATAACTTTGACATGTATAAATCTTTAATCTTAATAATTTTTACCATACCCCCCCTATACAATTTTACTTACATAATTATTTTAATTTTAAATATTTTATCAATAGATATATATTAAAGTCCAAAACTAATGATGTAGTTGGTCACAATCACCACTCGTCTCCACCAGCCTCGTAATTTTCTACAAAAATTTTTACTATCTTTTTTCATATAAAATAAATGTCCACAACATAAGAGATAGCTTTAATAAAAACTAATTGTTCACAGTAACCAATTATAGGGCAACTTTTTTTTAAAACACTGACAATTAATTTTGACCACGAACTTGTGCTTGCAAAACCATAAGATCAAAACATATTCCATGTCACTTCTTATTTGATTTCGGAACATCATGAGCCATGTAACCATTTTGTTTTTTACGAGTAATATTCATTCTTAGTTAATACATGGTTTAATTTCACACCTTCTTTCCTAAATTGTGTGTTTTATTTTCAATGGTGGAGATTAAATGTAGAATTTATTTTAAAGGGTGAAGATTGAAGATTAAACATAATTTTTTCTCTTAGCTCTACCAACAATATATAACTAGATCAATACTCGGTTGTTGACGGGGTCAACGCACTAACCCATATGACTTGAAGCCAACCCGCTAATCTACCAATTAATCAACTCATATGACTTGAAATTAATTAACCTATTCATTTAACCTGTGATCTTAATTTTTTTAGGTTGGCGGTTGGGTTGGGTTTGGGTTTACGGATTGACAGATTTAAATTGAGATTTCAAACTCGATATTGATATGAGGTCGGGTTCGTGTTGGATTTTATCAATTCGTCAACCGAACTCGTCAATCCCAATTAATTATTTTATGATTATACTTATACTTGTCTTAGTTACTATTTTATATAAAGTTATTTACTCGTGCATTAAAATTTTAAATTGACGGTTGATAAAGTTAACCATCATCACCCTCATCCGTTTTTCCCAAGTAAAAACTTATGAGCATCATTTTTAAATCCAAATTTAAATTTTTTCGTTATTTATCATTTTACGCATTGCACGGATATTATTCTAGTTTTTGAATAAAATCTTATAAATAACCCATTAAATACTTATTTTAAATTTCTAATTTTGATTGGAAATGTTCTATTATGTTTTATTAATGCAATTTATATATATATATATATATATTATATTAGTCAGTTTAATATCTTCAAACCAAGTTATAATGTATTAAATAACAAAAATTACATATATTTTTCTTTACATTTTATTTTCATTTAAAATATTATTTAAAATGCTCGGGTTAAATCCGGGTTGATTAGCTAGTATATTATTATATTAATATTTATATTATTTTGTAGAAAAAGTCTCATAATGTATACTTTTTTGTTTTCCATCAATAATTTACATTTTTAGCCCTAAATACTTGATTTATATTAATTTTTAATCATCAACTTGAGATTTTTTTTTAATTTATAATCATTTAATTAGTTAAAAAAATTCAACATATTAAATATTGTCTATAAAAAATTATTTCAAAACCTAATGACTTAGTAACAAATATTAAATTAGATTTTTATAAATAATAAATATTCATATTTAGTTTAATATTTAATATAAACACAATTTGAACTTTAGATACATATCTCAAACAATACAACATCCTTATCTTAAACACAATAGAAATCACTGAACATGAGACGATCACAGAACAAAACACGATTTATGACAGATGGTTACTTGAATATTAAATCCAAATCAATATAAACCCATTCAAGATTTATTATATATCTTAATTAAAAAGGTACATCACTATCTCCTTTTTTATATATTAGGTTTTAATTAGAATCAAATTTTCAATATGTTTTAATTGGATCTTATAACTCTTTTTTTCTTTTGTATAACATAAATCTATCATGGAGATGCAATTTTTTTTGAACGCCAACTTGATGCACCTTTATTATCTATATTATATTTATTTATTTATAACAAATAATTGGTTTTTTAATTATGGATTAATGCATTATTGCCATATTTAACCATCAAAGTTGACTTTTAGTTTTAATGGTAGAGATTAACTTATTGGTTTATTTTCAATGGTCTAGATTAAAACATTGTTTATTTTTTTCTCTTTGTAGTGGTAACCATATATATATATATATATATATAATATGATTAAATTATAATATCAGTCATTGCGTGGGTACAGTCACCCTCACCACGACAACGTTGCCGCCACAACCACCGCCGCATTGCGCGGTACCGTGCTAGTTTTATCATACACATTTAAATGTGCTTGACATTATTATACAACCTAATATTTTAAATCATATTTAATGATATATAGTTAAAAAAATGAGGTATACGAATCATAACATTATAATATATTACAGTAAATATAGTTCATTTTTAAGTTGTTTTTAACTTTTTTTAATCGTCGTCCACATGTACAATTATAAAATGAAGAGACAAAGAAAGTTTACTTTGGGAAAAAAAAAGTTCAAACAATTAAGTTAGTAATGTATCAAAATCGATTGTTTAAACATCATAGACAAATTTCATTTAATTATTTAATAAACATATGTCCGTCGTAATAATGTCTCTCTTAAATTTTTCTATCGAAATACAGGAAAAGTACATATATATAATATGTTTGGCATCTTGTTTTTGTTCAATCTATAACTTTAACATCAAATCAAAGTTCAATAAGACATGAAACCAACTCCAATAAACAAACCCTAAAGTGCTTATTAGAACTTTTTATATTATTTAATGAAAAGTAATTAATTACCGTTGCCACTAAAAATTATTGAACGCACTAAAATTTAAAAAAAAAAATATTGCTCTTTGAATTATTGTAAGAAACAAAGAAAGTTCCGATTTCAGATAGATATATGTAATACAATGCTTAAATAACTATAACTATAACTAACTAGGGGTGAGATATTTTGAGACCACCTCTTATTTTAGGAACAACTAGGATAATTGATTTTTGTACACCATCATCATCTACTACGATATACAAGACTTTTTTGTAAAAACACTAAGACTTTCCAGCGACGGACCCACAAAAAAACAATGTGTAAGTTAACTTACACATGATTTTCTGGTGGGCCCGTCGCCGGAAAGTTTTAGTGTTTTTACAAAAAAAGTCTTGTATATCGTAGTAGATGATGATGGTGGTGTGTAACTTACGAAAATCAATGGTTTTTTTTGGACTTTTTTTAGTTGGTCTCAAATTATCTTTCCCATATATATATATATATATATATATATGTGAGAAAAGTGAATATAACTATATAACTATATATATATATATCTATATACATGTAACACTCCGAGCTAGGGATCGAAATATTACGAAAATTAAATAACACACGGACACGGTGGAATTATCGTAGGCAACTAAATGAACATAATTCGAATACAAGTAAAAAATGCATAAGGAGCAAGTAGCTATCAAACGTTTACAAAAAAAATCCAAAAGATGGCAAACGATCCTAAGCATAATGCAAAAGAAAGGTGAATGAATCCTTGATCCATAACAGTTTAAGTCCGGGTCCAAGCAACAATCAATCATGCATCACGTCCTGGGTTCACCTAATTACCTGTAAAGTGTATTAAACAAGTCAACACGAGGTTGGTGAATTCGTAGTAATGGTTCACAAGGAACCATTATCAATAATCACAATATCATTCACAACAAGATTACATGAAGTAAGCTAAGTGCGTGTAATAAATGAGCACAAGTGGTTTCAACATCAAGTCATGTGTCGTAAGCATGTCAATGTCGTAACATTCATCATAAGTGTGACTCACAAGTCAACAATGCAATGATACACACATATCATCACCATGACTAATGTGGGATCTCAAATCCTTGAGATATATATGTCTAAATACTCGGATGCCCATGTCCGTTTCACCAATGCAACGATACTCATGATGTCGTCAATCCGACCATCATGGCATCTCAAAATCATCAAGCATATACATCTATATACTTGGGTGTCCATGCTTGTTTCTCAACAATACATAACATCTTTAGTGTAACCAAATCGATCACAAGTCCATACGACCATCAACCAACCATAACAACAAGTGCATACATTTCGGAGGATTCTACTTTCAAAGAATCATAGATGCTTATATATAGGGTCACCTGCAGCCTTCCCACCACATCTACAACCCTTTGAAGGCATAATCGACTTCCATGTATGTACAACTATCCTAAATAAAACATAATTTCACAATCGTGTGCAAGTCAACCAAACAATCAATCAATCATCAATCAAATAAACCAAACAATCAAATAATCACACGTAGATTTTCCAGCCCAAATCTCAAAGTGAGTAGGGAGCTACGGAACTCACCATGATTTCCAAGCAAAACGACGAGTTAATATCAAGTTATAAGCGTTCAATAACCGCCACGTGTCCACCACCTATCAATGTATATCACAATGCAACAAATTTCAACACTAACACCCTAAGTAATAAGGTCTAGTTAGTTTAGGTCATGCCATAATCCTACAAACACCTCAACGGCTTTCCCTAGCAAGAACAAGGGTATTTTAACCCAACATTTTATAGAAATGGAGGAGTATTGAGCCCAAAAGAATGACACCATAAGAAAGTATACTCTCATACGATTCCAAAGATATGTCATATGTTAAGATTGGAATTACGGTTTAAAAGTTACGAACGTTAAACGAAAGTAAAGTCAAATGTTAAAGGAGGGAAAGTTGCGTCACACCTTCCAAGGTTGCAGCGCAACTTTTGATGAGTGGGGAAACCAAAATGAAAGTTACGTCACACCCTTCCAAAGTTGCGGCGCAACGTTTGATCAGTGGGGAAACAAAAATGAAAGTTGTGACACAACCCTCCAAAGTTGTGACACAACTTCCCAGTTTCCAGGAACTAACACGACCCAAACACCAATTTTGACTCCCAAAACGATTTGTAAAGGTTCAAAACTCATTTTTATACATGGAGGAACATAAATAAACATAAACAAGCATAACCCATATTCCAATTTTGTTCTATAACATCAAATTCTTGCTTGGATCATTCATTACCCATTTTGACTTTTGATAAAACCCTAAATTTGACATAAATTGATTTTTGGAAGACATGGAACTCATTTTAGAAGCTTGTAAAAATGAAATTAGACAACCCATCTCAAAACTCAATTCCTAACAACAATTTCATGCATGAATCCGAAAATGACTCATCTTACCCATTTTGAAACCCTAGTTTTGACCCATTTCAGTTTTGGCTTCCAATTTGACCCAAGATTACTTAAAATTGACTAGATAAATGTTCAACAACATAAAATGGAAATTATAAGATAGATTTAACTTACCAAGGTCACCTCCAAAAGTCCAAACCCGAAATTGACCCTATTTGAATGAATTTTTGCACTTTGAATCCCAAATTTGAGATATGATGTTTAGAAGACGATGAAGATGATTATTCTTGTGAAATTTTAGTTTGAAACACCCATTTATGATGCAAGAATCTAGAGAGAGAGAGAGAGAGAAGAGTGTGTGCATTTACTAGAGAGAGAGAAAGAGATGGAGGATGAATGGTGGAATGAATGGATAAGGCGGGGAGGGTTAGATATGGTTGGGTTGACTTGGACTTGGGTCATGGGTTGTGGTTGACCCGTTTCAAATTACTAGATAAATCACATAGTCATTTAGTCTCAAATTGAACTCTATTATATCATTAATTGAGATCGTTAGTCACGTTACATACAAAGTCAAACGGTCAAGTATTGCAGTTGTTACAATAAGTTGGGGGGGGGGGGACAGGAGTTAAGACGGTTTCTGGTGGGCCAGCCCAAGCCACCAACGAACACTTACGCCACCTATAAGAGGGTTGGTTTTGGAGGGTATAAAGCCTGGTGGAATTTAGAGAGGGTTGTGAAATGTGACCCTTTTTGTGTCGTTAGTAGCATATAGAATGAAGAATATGACCGAATTGAAGTCATCTATATTTAGTGTTTATTTATTATATTTTATTAAATTTTATGTTAAACCTTAATGTTACGCCCGTTATATATATATAAATATATATATATAACTTCATTTAACTTTCTATAGATAAATATGTATTCAGTAAATACATATTTATTCGACAATGCCGAATACTAATTTATATCAAATGGCGCAATGGAAAAACTAGAAATTTCGGCATGACCTCGTCGTAATATGAACAATCCATACCTGCTATTTTTAATCCAAACCACCTGTTTATAAAGAACCAAATTACTTGACATGACTCAGCTTAACGACCACATTACCAATTTAAAGTAATCGACACGTTAAATTCGTAAAAATATGGGCTAGTAATGTAACAAGCATAATATACTCGGCTGTAATTTAAAGATAACACTTGTGTAAACCTTCTACAAGTGCTCATCCACGGTTATGGCTTCTTAGGGCTCATTCTTTAAGGTTGCTCATCACTAAACGCTAAATCCATAAGCACCTACAGCATTATAATTAAGGGAATAAGCACATCGCTTGGTGAATATATAGAAAGTAAACATATTAATCTTTTGCATTATATAAACTGCGTGTATAATATATTAACCTTCTGCATTATATAAACTGCGTGTATATCGTATTGCATGAGATAAACTGTATGATAGTCTGCAACTGTAATCTGCCAGCTATTCAGTTATATGGACCAGACTACACGTATATAACCAACCTCCCTATAATCAACTCTGATTCTGCCTGCTAAAATAGATTCATTGTAACAAACTATAAGAAAGTAAATAATACAACTATTTGCATCAAAGGATTAACTGCTTCTACATCGTCAATCTGCATAAATCCACAAAATCTGCACATTAGCCTTATGTATCAAAAATTTACAACACACACACATTAGCCTTATACATCTAAATTTACATCACACAATCACATGGCAATCACATAACAATTAAAGCATGTGTGATTACATAACATACACACTTACACAACAAAACATCTACATACACATGACAACATGACTAACACAATTCTACAATCACATAACAATTAAAGCTCGTGTGGTTGAATAACATACACACTTACACAACCAAACATCTAGGTAACACATTGTTAATCCAAAGAACACGGCTATCACATTTCTAGCCTACTTAGCGTTTTAACACACAAATAAGTCGATTCAGCATTATAATCATTCTTCAATATACAACATCAACGACTTAAATTCTACCTTTGGCATGGTCATTATCTAAGGCCAATAACAATGGTTAACCGCAAATACTGGCTATTAGTCTTCTAGCTGCTTGATTATTAACTAAAACTTACAACTAGAAAAAGGATTCTGCTTATTACATTATCAACTTAATTTTTTCAATAACAACAAATTTTTACCACAACTTCTATATTACCATGCTAATTTCCATGATCTTATCAAAACAACAATCTCATTGCTACGACTTATTTATCTTCATAATTTTAACAAAAGCCATATCACATAACTAAAGAAGACTGCATATCAACTACTACTATATTAACACCAACTGCATTATTACATGAAATCGATCACACATATATAACCGAGTTCCATATAATTCAATCTTACGACTCAATCCTGCATAATTTAATTAATAATAGCAATTTCAGCATATATTTCCAACAATTAGAACTGTAAGTGTAATCTAGAGGGGGGTGAATAGATTATACCAAATTTTAACTTCTTTTTGAAAGACTATTTGTAAAATATCAATTCAATCCTTTGTTTGTGCAATATATAAACCCAACAACAATTATATAGCAAATATGATTAAAATGAAAAACAAGAGTAAGAAAGACATCACCAAATCAAGAGACACCACGATATATAGTGGTTCGGGCGAATGTTAACGAATTCGCCGTAATCCACTCCCCGATTCACGAATCGAGAGTTTGTAGCACTAGTCTCTCTAAACCCGGTGGAGAATCCGAAATTACACCAAGTATTCTAACCACTAGAATACACCAAACTCTTAACACTTCAAGAGATGAACATACAATCTCTAACCACTAGAGATATCAATCAAGATGAAATCCTAACCACTAGAACTTCAACCCACTATCACACTCACTAGTATGATAAATTACACAATTGTAGGCTAATCAATATTCCACAAATATTTCCTCACTACAATTATATCACTCTTGCTAGATTGATCTTTAATATGAGATATGAGATATGAATGTGTATTTTCCAGGAGTAGTAGATGCAAGAGGTGAGGTACAAATGAGCCCAAGTCTTCATTTTATAGTCAAAGAATGCTTTATGACCGTTTGATCCGGACGGCTCTTAACTGAGGCCGTCCTCCATGGCACAAGAGTCGTGCTCTTCCTGGAGATCTACAAAAAGCCTTTGCATCCTCCCATGAAATCCCACTACAACAATAATTTTCCTAAACCAATATTAACTTCAAAAGATAAGGAAAGAAAGTTAAGAGGATGCTTACCAAGAGAGGGAGATTTGTGGAATGGGATAGTCACAAGATGAGTTATGAAAATGAAACACAATCCGACTAAATTCAAATACAAATCTGATATATATAAGTTCTTGACTAATTTTGACCATTCCAACAATCTTGACTTTTATTGACCTTCAACACTTAGAAAAATTTTGGCCTCCAAATTTTGGTGAAAAATCAAAGTGTTTAGATTTGTAATTTGACACTTTCAAACACCTTAGAATGATACTATAAGGCTTAGGAACAAGTTTCGGGTCAATAGCATATGTAACGAATGCTCGGTGAATAAACTAGATATGAGCAGTGAGAGCACGACCTTTGTTTCAACACGAGCCGTGCTCTCTTATACTTAGACAAACTTTCGACTTACAAATTTGACGAAAAACGAAAGTTGTTAATTTTGAAATTTGTCAAATGTAAACATTACTTTAAACAATTTTAGTTTTCTTACACTTTTAGTCCTTTAGTAACATTACTTTAAACAATTGGCCGACATTTGATTAATACTGCCTTTTAAATAACTTAGAATTTATTCATTTGATATATATTACTTTTAATAATATAATAATACTGTGAAATTTGGGGTGTTACACTTAAAACTTCATGTATAACAACACTTATATATTATTTATATTATATTTAGTGTTTATCTGTTTCATGTAGACTACTCGACGTCGATCACCAACAGTTGCTGTTACCACCAAACTGTCATCCCTTGCCATCACTACAACATTGTGCTAGTATATCTATAATCCTTTATAAAGCATATTGGCTATTCTATTTTAGGAAATTTAGCATTTTTTTTATACAAAAAATACCCTTGCCTTAAACATCCTTAATGTATTACTTATTTATAAAACAAACTACTTCTTTTTTTAAAAAAAACTTTCTATTTTTAAAAAAAATTCAAAATACCTTTAAATTTAACATATTTTCAACCTACACACCAAAGTTACCTAAAATACCCATCTATCTATTTAAACTAACTCACTATCTTATTCATTTATTTAAATATTTTCATCTAATATATACTTATAACAATCTTAATGAAATTATCTACAACATACATCTTTCAACCCATATATAAATGTTAACTCACTATCTTTTTTTTACATTAACAATCACATCGTTACTGCTACCACCACCACCACTAACACCACCACTACCATTACTAATGCCCCCCCTCGCCGTCACCACCGCCCGCACCACCAACTGCCGCTGCATTACTCGGATACCCTTCTATATAAAGCAAACTGAACCCTCACTTTTAAGTAATTAAGCAAATTTTCAAGTGTTATCCCTAACTCACATAGAATTATAATCTATATATATATCTATACTTCTTTATAATGCAAACTGTTTTAAGTAATTAAGCATTTTTTTTTTGAATATTCTCATATAACCACTATACAAATACCCTTCAATACACATACCCTATTTGAGTATTTTCTAATATTGACGTACCGTTTAGCCGCTGCAATGTGCGGGTACCAGTCTAATAGATGATAATAATGATTTAAAATCAATCAAATGTCTAAAAATTGTTTGATATAATTTGAAATCCATTATTATATATAACATTTTAAGAAGCGTTTACTACAGTACAAGCAACTAGGTAGGCTGCTCAATCAGCAGCCTGCTTGTCTGCTTGATTTTTTTTTTAAATTCGTTTTTTAGTTAATTTTTGGTTTTTTAATTTTTGCCATGAAAGTTTCATTCTCTTTAATTTTTATCACATAAATTACTAAAGTTTTCGCCCTTTTATTTTTGCCACATCACTTGTGTTTATTCCACTTTTCGCACGAAAGTTTTGTTCTATTTACATAGCTTTTATGCTTTTATTTTTCTGACTTTTGCCACGAAATTTTCATTCGCTTACTTTTTACCACATAACTTTTGTTAAGTTTTACCACATAAGTTTCGGTTTTTTTACTTTTTTCACGAAAGTTCATTTTCCTTTGTTTTTGCACATAACTTTGATCGAAACGAATGCTTCATTTTCTTTACTTTTTACCACCTAACTTTTGTCAACGAAGTTTCATTTTCTTAACCTTTTCCCATATAGCTTTAGGTATTTCAAGTTCGGTCACCAAAATTTCATGTTATTTATTACTTTTTACTATATAACTTTGAGTTTTCGTGACATAATTTTCAATTTTGTAACTTTTGTCAAGAAAGTTTTATTTTCTTACTTTTAACCTCAAAACTTTTAAATTTTTTCCCTTTGTCAACAAAGGTTCATATTGTTAACTTTTTAACACAAACTTTAAATATCTCAACTTCAGCCACCATGGTTTCATTTTTTTTACTTTCTGCCACATAATTTTTCACTTTTTAACTTTTGACACACAAGTTTCATTTTATATAACTTTTGCCACAAGTGTAGATATTACATAATGTCTCCCGAGGCAACGTCCTGAAATAAATAAATAGTTTCTAATTAAAAGTACACAATATATAATGATAATAATAATAAAATATAATATTAGCTTAATTCCAAAATAGTTTCATACGTTGAAACAAAGAAAGTACATTTAACACAAGGGAACATCCTTCAATCAAGCTTTAACTTTTCGGCAAAATCTAGAGTCACAAACAACTCCACTAATATCAATTCTAACTAAGTAATCACATTTTATAATCACAACCAAATAATCTAATGAAAACGACCCTTCCTCACAAAAGGTATTAGGTCCGTGTTCAATTCTAGGCAAATTTGAGGGTTTCCGCAAATATATAATCTAAACAATACCCAATTAAAACAATCTATGGTAAATTTCTCAACATTTATGAATAATTTACACAATTAATAAAATATATCACATTTTATATTACTTTGAGGTTTATGGAGTACTTTCTATTTTCGTTAATTACTATAATATATAAACACAAAAAGTAAGCTATAAAGCTAAAGAAATCAGACAACCAACGAATACTAAAAAGAAAATTAAAATCTTCGATTTGTATGTACCTAGTTTATAACAAACCAAATAAATAAGATAACACATAACATGATACATATACAATACTTAATTTTTAAGGGTAGTAGGGAAGGACATCATATGGTGGAGATAAGTTTCTTTAAAAAATGAGTTAGTAGTTATTAGTTAAGATTCGAGACATCACACTGATATTTAATTAGGACAGTATGCAGAACTCAAACCACACGTGTCTATGATGTAAAAAGTAAGATTGAACCTTGGTAGATTTCCTAAGGTCAAAAGACCTTACAAGTGAACCACCATCAAATTAACCATATTGTGGCGATATTGATTATTGGCAAGGTGGAATACCCCCCTACCATTTAGCATCAATCATCTGCATATATAATTAACTGGTGGTGGGATGCTGATCAAAGTGAACATTTGACAGTTGGTATGAATCAGGATAATTTGAGGTCAAAAAGATTGTTGGAGTGCATTAAATATTTTTATATCTTGCTATGAATTGGTATGGTTAGACAACCATCTCTCATATTTTGGTATATTTTGATATTTGACAAATTTGACATGACAAACATCCATTGTTTGAGAGTTTGCCCACTTTTAACATCCTTGACAATCATCTTTTTACGAAACTGTAACTTTAATACACCATGCACATGGACGAAAAAAATGTAATTTATCAACAAAAAAAAAGAGTTATATATATGTTAGACTATAGGGCAGTGTCCTATTTTTGGGGTTTATAATTTTTAATAGCAAGGGGATATAGATGCGATGATCATGATTGACACTTTAACGGTCTTATAATACTATAAAAATGTTTTGGGAATCTTAGATGAGATTAGTTTCCATGACAAATTGAAATAGACATACACCCATCGTGTGGCTTTGGGGCAAGAGATAAACAACGAACTCTACTTTTTAGGTAAAGTTAAAGTTAAAAAACAAAAAAGACAAGATTTGTGGATCAGAATTCCATCTTTTCTATGTTCAAACATATATATGACAAAATAAGATCACTACTAGAACATAAAATAAAAAATACTCGCCAACAATGTTTAAAATCCGTTTTTGAGTTAATTGACGAAGTGTTAAAATTTTTAATTCAACGGATTAAACAAACAGGTTGAATTGGATTAACTATTAAATATTTTTTTTTAAGTTCTAAAATAATTTACTGCTTCAATTTTGTCAAATTACATCATAATAGCTGGTAGGTGGGCAACAAGTTGCGCCACACAAGTTGCGCCACCACCCCTTCCTGAATTGCGAAACCAAATCTACTGGAAACAAACCTATGCCCCTTGGAGTCGAGATATTGTTATGAATAACTCCTTGAACCCTGGACAGGAAACGAATTGCTTTTGGTGCCAAGGAACCAAAGGTATTGTAACACCCCACCGTTGGTGGAAACATGAGGTGTCATGAAAAGTACAGCACGTCATAGAATTACATAGATACTGCTATATGGAATAGAATATAATGAATATATTCCCAAAACATGAGTTCAAAGTCATGACAATGCTAGGAAAGCTTATCACAAGTACATCCATAAAAGGAATAAACCAAGGCATGCAGCCTTAAAGTCTGACAAAAGTAAAGGAGCTCTAGTCTCCAAAGTCCAGTCCTAGCATGAAAGTCCTTATCCCTAAATAGCCTGAGTACCTGAAAAGTATACTAAAACGTGTCAACACAAAGGTTGGTGAGTTCGTAGGTTTTAGTCAAAAAGTCTAGTCAAAGAAATAAGTCTTTTGTCGATTTTTTAAAGTCTAAACAAGTATTAGTTGAATACATAATATGTCCAAAGTCTCATGTCTCATGTCTCAAAGTCTCGATGTCTCAAAGACTCAATGTCTTGAAGACTCAATGTCTCAAAGTCTCAATGTCTCAAAGTCTGGCCTTACGGTACCTGCCTTAGTCCAAGTCTCAAGTCTCATGTCCAAGTCTCAAACTCATACAATAAGCACGTCCAAACCATAAATCATAACAATAAACACATAAATCGCACACATATAAACAAAATCAAGCACGTCGAATGGCACAAGTAACTCTATACGCACAGGCTCCGTTTTGAACATAAACAGAAATCGACAAAACTATTTGAAACATAAGTATACTTTCCACCCCAAAACTTGTAAAAAGAGGGGCTACGAAACTCAGCTTAAAAGTGTTATGAAAGTATAACGAACGAGCACGACAAGCACAATCAAAGTCCACGACAATCAACACCTATCAATAATACATAACAAGTCACAATGAAAGTCTTTGGTCTTAAGTCTTAGCCTATTAGAAATGCCTTTAAGTGCACATGTCTTTATTTAACTTTTAAAACGACGTTTGACAAAATTCGAATAAACCGAACAAGAGTCTAGATTTGACACCAATGTCCTTTCTTAAGTTCAAAATAAATTATTTTATCAATAAAACCTGATTTGAAATCATTTTGTAGCCCAAAATAAGTTTTACTCGAATTTAATCAAAACTAGGCGAAACCGGAGATTTTAACCGAAAAGCTTACGAAACCGAAACGAGTTGAGGTTGAGCTCAACCTTATGGTTGAACTCGACCAACTACAGCCTAAAAATGTTATTTTGAAACCATTTAATCATACGTTAATCAATTGGACCAAAACTACACTTTTTGAGAAGACTAGTCAAGTTTAAGAACCGATTAAGCGCGTATGGACACGAAGGGCCAAAGAAATCGATTATATGAGTAGGGAAGTGGTTGAACTCGACCATGACAGGTCTGGACAGAGGTCAAAATGAGTTCTTCCCAATACTTAAGGGTCCGAGAGTTAAAACAAGTCATTTCGGGTCAAACTAGTAACTTTACGAGACGTTTAAGCGACAAAACCTATGAGAGGTTGAACTTAGACCAGGTAGAGGTAGAGGTCGAGCTAGACCTGTTCGGGGTCGGATTTGGACGCATTTTGATCAAAAACGACGATTTCGATGCGATTTTTGTTAAAACGACGTAGATTATGGCTAGCCAATTCATACCCATGGATCTTGGATGCACAAAAGTTACACAACTCAGTACAAAAAGGGTGATGATTGACCGATTTCATACATAATGTGATTGACAATTGCACAAATCTTGATCTAGGATACGAAATCGACTAGTTTTTGAGTCTTTTAGCCAAGTAAAGGATATCTTCAATTTGTAGTTGCACAAAACCGATTACATAAGTGCATAACGAGTCGAATCAAACCTTAATCAAGGTTCAATTTCAGTTCTTAAACACAAATGTAACCGAAAGATGCACAAACAATAATCAAAGACATGATTCGCTTAGCTTTTGATAAATAACGAAAAAGTAAACGTATATATACATATAGAACGAATTAAATAGATGAAGAACAGCCTTACCCACGTTTTTTGATGATAATTATGATAATAAACACTTGTTTCTTGATCGATGATTGAAGCCTTGATTGATTTACACGCATTTAGAACCGAAAATCAATAGAAAATTTTGCTAGAATTCTTGAAAGAAAACCTTGAGTGTGTGTGTAGCTATGTGAACGACCAAAACAAGAAAAAAAGGGCAAAAGGCTGGTCTTCTATTTATAGGGAGAGCCAAGGGAGGGGAGGTCCGTCAGACTAACGGAACGCCTGACAGTTTTAGTCCTTTTTGCTTACCGGATGAACACCGAATGTCATAAAAATGATTTGACCATATTTTATGATATATTTTTGAATTACGAACCCAACGACTAGTCACATGACCATATTTGACTCATGAAAGTATTTTAAGTCTTTATTTAGGCATTTCTATTAAACAGCTAGTCTTCCTCAAACATTCGCACCAAGTCCTAAAAAGTCTAAAACACTAGTATACAATAAAATGACATGTCTTAATCATACTTTAATCTATAAAAACTCACGTCTTTAGACTTATGTTTGACGGTTACTAACCTTATTCGAACGGAAAAGTACAGTCAGACGAACGCTCAGGTGACGGTTGTTACAGGTATCAATGCGAGAGTAACAAATACATGTTGATTCTCTTCACAAGCTTTGACATGCTTTTCAACTTTCTTCGCTTCAGCTCTTCTCATTGCTTATTCAGCTACAAAACCAATATACCTCAAACCAGCTAGAGGGGATACCCCTGTGAGGTCAACACATGCGTGTTTTCCCCCGACCTAACCAAAGACGAGCAAATTTGCTAGTCGCAGAGTAGATCTCCCTTCTGCGGGGTTTGTAAAGAAGTTCACTAGGGCCTCTTTTTTGGACGCGATCCCGACTCGCCTTATAATGTCCCATGGAACGTCCCACACCCAATTGTGTCGATATTTAAACCCAGACAACTCCTTACAATGAACCGCATGTTCCCCATACTTATCCAGGCAGGCCTTGCGGCAGACATGACATGTTTCGTCTTTAGGGTACATGAGAATCATCAAATGGTATTATTAAATTGTTTTCATAAAAGTAATATATTTAAATTAATACGGTTAAACAAAAATGCGTTTACAATTCATTATATAACCAATACTTATATACGGTTAAACAAAAATGCGTTTACAATTCATTATATAACCAATACTTATAGTTTTTTTCGATAAAAGGTCATCATCTTAGACATTGTAACTCACAATTAAAATAGGCGTTTGAAAGAATGTCAAGACTAATTACAACCTATGCACTTAGAGTGCACCATCCAATAAACAAATGAGTGACAAACCGCTCTAACAAACAATGAAATAAACCTATAACCTAACTAAGCGATAACAATATTTAAATACATAAATTATATATCAAATTAAACAAGTGAACAATAACAACCAAAAACCCAGGATACAAAAAAAATCCACCAATTTAACTAATATATTGGTCTTAGTTAACCAGTTAACCAGAAGTTGTTTCGAACCTGGTTTTAAAAACATTTAACATAACTAATATACCCAACAAATTTCCATAATTGTAATGGAATGAATAGCTTGTGCCTTATACAACTGGATTCGACCGTTATGAGCAAATGACAGTAAAATGTCATCATGAGTCGCAATTCTTTTGGCAAAGATGTATATATGTTGTTTAATTAGCATGCATGTAATGCTCTGTATAGTGAAATGATATGATATCTCTATAATGCATTCTATTAAAGTGACAAGTTACTATAGATTTCAAAGTGCAATCTAGCAAAGTGACAAGTTACTATAGATTTCACCATCACTTTGAACATACGATTCTTTTTTTGTTTACGTGAAAAAGGCATATTTTCTAAATACAAGAAATATTAAAAACACAACGAAATTTTTATGCCAGGCTAGGATCTCTTTAGGAGGGGGAGGGGTGAGGCTTTGCATTTTCACCCCAGAGTGCTATTTTATCAAAAAATGCTACTATAACAACCTAACAAGTACATTTTTAAGTCATCCAAGACTAAGTAAATGTTCGGAAAGTGAAATAAAGTGACCTGGATATATAGAATACAATCTTTACTACAAACTAGCAGGGCCGTCCAATAATTTTGGAAATCCTGTGCCATATAACAAAAATAGAAAGAATTATATCAACATAAATCCAAAGTATTATATTCAAAATGTAAATAATTGATGTATTATGGTGGCGTATCCACTCAATAATTGGTACATTATGGTATGTCCCGCTCTATGCTACATGGCAAGAAATAATTGCCTGAATTTTGACATGTTTATTTATGAATGAGTTAATTTATAAATCATTAAAACAACATGATTTGGATCAGTGGTAAACACCTTGGGTTCAATTCTGTTAACAAAAAGAAATTGCCCCGTTAGAGATAGATGATTTATAAAATAACTAAAAAATAAATAAAAAAAAGAAAGAAGCGATATGATTCTAACAGACAACTTATAATTAAACTGATTACAGTATGTGCCTATCGGCGACCATGTTCTGTCTGTCTTAACTCCGTCTTTCTTATGACTTTTCTAATACGATCTTCTTCCAAAACCAATGTTTTTGCCACATTAGCATCATTTCTTCAATAGGAACTCCTTTTGTTTCTGGCAGGAGAATGTAGACAAATATTGTCATTACAGTAATCCATCCAGTGAAAAACAAGAATAGCCCATATTTCAAACCACAAAGGAGGGAGAGGAAAGATTGCGCCATGATGAACGTGAAGAAGAGGTTGACTGCAACGGTAATGCTTTGACCTGCTGACCGTGTTTCCAATGGGAATATCTCACTTGGGACTGTCCAACCAAGTGGGCCCCAGGACCATCCAAATGCTGCCACAAAGATACAAATTACAACTACCACTCCGACCGAATAACTCTTTGACAGTTCTTGATCATCGCCAAATTTGAGCCCCATTATTGTGCCCACAATGATCTGTTTTAAATGAAAACAGGTATACCACATATATTCAGTATGTTAGGCCTACTATGTAAAATAATAAAAATCTTGGAAGGGACAATATGGGTGGGTTGGGTAATTTTACTTGAGTCACAAAATAAGTAGCTTTTGGTGTCTTAACTATTATTTTCTATATTTTCCCGTTAGAGATTGATGATAAACAAATTGACTTGTTCATAAATAAACGAGTCAAAATAGCCAACTCTGATCATTTTTCGACTTACATGACAAATGATCATTAAAACGCCACCTACAATCAGCAAAACTCTTCGACCCAATTTGTCAACCGTGACAATAGACACCAACGTAGAAAGAACAAGAACTGCTCCAGTCAAAGCAGACGAGTAAAGGGATGCATTCCTTTTAAAACCCATACTTTGAAATAATACCGGGGCATAAAAGAGAATTGAATTTATCCCTGTGAGGATTTGAAACATAGGCATAAAAATCGCCATCACTAACTGTGGTCTACTCCTTTTCAAAATATTCTTGAAAGGATGCTTAATTGAGTTAGCCAATTCACTTGCATCAATCATGTCTTCGAATTCAGCATCCACATTTTGGGTTCCTCGAATTCTTTCTAAAACTTTCCTCCCTTTTTCCTTTGATCCCTGTTCGATTAAGCTGTTTGGGGTTTCTGGAAGAAATATACCCCCCACTGTCATTAATAGTGCTGGTACAGCAGCTAGTCCTAGAGAGAGCCGCCAATTCCACTGCCCGAGCTTACTTGTTCCATAGTTGATCATGTTTGCTGACAGGATTCCGAGTGTGGTTGCTAACTGAAACATCATGTTTAAGCCTCCCCTGAGATGGGTTGGGGCCATTTCGGATAAATAAAGTGGTATTGCCTTCAAACAGAAAAACACGTTGTTGATAGATATATTTGAAAAAGCTTAACTTAGTTACAATGTTCCTTATAGAATATCTATATGAATGAAACTCGGATCTTGTGACCAAGCAACATTTTCTTTTACGCTAGTTCTTTGCAATTTCTTTTGCCAAAATCAAGCATAGAGGCAGTGAGATAGCCTACCAACCATTCTGTAGCCGGTTCAAGTCCCTAAAGAAGCAATTTAAGTGAAGGCCGAGGACTAAATTACCTGATTACCAAAGCCAATGCCAACCCCAAGCATTATTCGTCCCAAAAGAAGCATTACAAAACTGATTGCTGTAGCATTGAGTACTGCACCCACAAGAAAACTGAACCCACCACATATTATACTGATTCGACGCCCATATTTACGTGTAACAGGAGATGCAAACAGTGTTGCAACCAAGCCAGCCAGGTATAGAGATGAGGTAAATGCTGCTAGTCCTTGGTCATTGAACTTGCAGTAGTTATTTTCTTGTGAGCGTATCTTCTTTTCATACACCACGGGAAAGAACTCTTTAAGGAATGCATCCATGGATGTCACCCCTCCTGGTTTGCAAAAGAATTATTCATACGTTATCAGAAAAGATGGGAGATTGAGCAGGTCAGGTAACAGGTCCAAATGGGTTCAGGTCAAAATGGGTAATTTTCTACTACTTGTTAAATCAAGTCGGTTGACCCAAAACAAAATTTAATGATAGATGTTTGAGCAATCCCATTTAGTCAGTTGACACTTGTTTAAACAACTAAATTGATTATAGATGTTTGTGCAATACAAATTACAGATATAATTAATGATCAAAAAATCTAAAGGTTGCAACTTTGAACAGTCAAATGTGAAGGTGGTCCAAATTCGATTCAAATGCCTGGAATCATCGAAAGGGCTATTAAAAAGGCTAGATTAGGGATAACTAATTTCAATATCTTTTTGTAGTCATATTTATTATATGTAACAGAATATGTTGGCCGCTCAACTTGTCACTTGCAGAGCAATGGCTCATTTTGACCCATAACAGAAAATGCTTAGGTCTGAACAATTTTAGACCCTTAAAACATATTGAACCTAAAATCTGGGCCATGACTGACCAAAATAAAAACTGTATCGATCGAATCACCTGAAATTCCAATATCATATCCAAAAATGGAACCTCCAACCGCAGCAACAATGCAAGCAATGATGACGTAATTCGTAACCTTCCCTTGATACAACTCTGCTCTTTCCTTTGCCACTCCTGCTGGTGCAAAAGCCCCCCCTGCCATCTTCCTTAGATATATCTATGGTTATTTTGATACATATATATTATCATTACGCCCAAAAGTAGCATGTGAATTAAAAAACAAAGAATACATTGTAACAAATTTTAATTTTGTTGGGCATTGTCTTATGTTCTTACCATTTATGAGACGATGGCTATATTCGCGTTTAACAGAATGTTCAAAGATCATTTTCTCTTCCATCCGGCTATCTCCTCCATCGCCAATGGCCATCTTTGCTTTCCACACGAAACAATCAATCCACCTTTAATTTCTTCTGCCCAGAAATTTGGCAGAGTTGTTTATGAATTTAATGCATAGTTATTTTCTCCGAAACCAATGGCAGAAGGAGAAATATATTATATGGAAAGTTTTGGACCATTGGAATATGACAATGGCTGAAAACATAGGAGAAAAGCAGGACAGGCTTGTGTTTTGCAAAAACATATTTGTTTGGTATCCGATATATTGTTAGTTTTCAAACATACAAATATTTTAAAACATATTTTGGTGTACATTTTGATGAGTCTATTTCTATGGTTATTATCAGTTGTTTTTTAGTGTCTAGAGTTTATTAGCATGTTTAATTTACTTGGTAGAACGGGTCTTTGTTTGACCACTTTTAATTGTGTAGTTAGTCACATGAAACCGATTCTTTAGGTAGTAATTTTAGTGGGTTTAGTTGGTCAGTTTCTTGAGTTGTATGGCTATAACTAGCCTTTGTGTTTAGTGAATGAAACACACCTTTTCCCTTTGATAGAACAGAAAGTTTCTCTGCATATCGCTTTTATCATGCATCTTCTCATATTATTATATATATAGATATGGAGGAAAGTCATTTGTAGTACATGTACTTTTTATAGTACATGTGTAATTACATGTGTAACTTAACTTACACGATTCTTCTTTCTTCTACCTTCCATCTCCGACCACCACCACCACCACCACCATGATCATCTCCGACTACCACCATGATCCTCCAGCGACGGCGACCATCTCCGGCGAGACTTACACATGTGTAAGTACAACTTCTTTTTTAGCATTTTAGCGTTTAAAATTTCTAGATTTTTTCCTTCGCGAGACAACCACCACCAGCCACCATCATCTCTGACCACCCAGCGAAGGTGCCTGCGCCGGCAGCAAGGGCGGAGCCCGTACCGTAGCACACCGCCACCATCTCTAGGATTGCCGCCCATCAAATCCATACGATTCCCATATGCGTCCCTTGACGGTTAAGTTTAGAACGGATAAGGGCCTCTGGCCCGTACCGTAAACACCCGAAAACGAACCTGATTCTCGCCGGAAAGTTAACTTACACATGTATATGTTGTACTTACACATGTGTAAGTTTCGCCGGAGATGGTCGCCGTCGCCGGAGTATCATGGTGGTCGGAGATGATCATGGTGGTGGTCGGAGATGGAAGGAAGAAGGAAGAAGTAGTGTGTAAGTTAAATTACACATGTTACACATGTAGTATAAAAAGTACATGTACTACAAATAACCTACCCCTATATATATATATATAAAGAGAGAGAGAGAGAGAGAGAGTGGGTTGTAACTAAAACTTGGGCTTGATATCCAACATCAACTATGTACTTCACATCTACTTCTTAGCAGCATGAAAGAAGCATGCTTGTTCTGATTTCTCTTCTCTTCTATCTCACAACACATCATATCAATCGCTCATCAACTACGTACTTCTCATCTACTTCTCATCATCATGAATGCATTCTAACTACTTCTCATCTTCATGAAAGAAGCATCTATTTCTTCTTGATCTCTTCATCCATGAAAGCATATATAATGGACTTGTGATTTCTACGAGTCTAACATAATATGGTTAAACATATCGAAAACTATATTGTTACAATAATAGTGACACATTCACGAGGCCACGAGTGCCAAAATGACTTGTGACATATTCTCCCTATGTGTATGATTTTGTTTCACATGGGAATTATGTTTCAAGTTTTTCTTTACGAAAACCCACTTATATTATAGGATATATATATATCATCACTACATATACATGCATAAACAAACACTTAGTCACTGTATATTTCAGATTCTTGAGTTGAAGTTGTGATAGTGAAAGAAGAGATTGGAGCTGAGATAAGTATGCTGGGAAGTTTGTGTTTGTTGCACTGATGGATTAAAGCCCAATAGTAACAACTAAGCTTAGCCATTGAAGAGACATTTTTTGAAATATGAATGTAATTTGGGGGTTATTTATGGAGTTGTATACACAAGGATTATATTTGAGTTGATCAAAGTGTCAGATCATTTTAATCACTTTAAAATTACATAATAGATGATACAGAAACATTTTTATTTTCTTTCCATATACAACTAAGTATATATAAACATGTTACTACAGTATGTATAATTCTCAGTGTATGTTGTATACACAGAAAAAAAATAATTCTCAGTGATTGTGCCGGCTTAAGATTTCTGGTGACCTTAAGCAAGATAAATTTTGGGGGCCTAGTTTGCTAGCATAAAAAAAAAGGGTACCTAACTAAACATGAGGCTGTGAAGGAGATTTTATAGAACCTGCTACTGTTAAATAGTGAGTTGAGTTTTAACCCATTAGAATGAGACCATTCTGAGCAGCTAATTACTTATTATCAAGAGGCAAGAGTTATAAGATTGATTACTACGCTTTTTTTTTTTTTTTCCTAATAATGTCATTAGCAAAAGTATGGGGACCCAAAGCAATGGCTTGACTCTCATATACTATTAAGGCCGGCTTTGAGTGATTGAATATATACTTTTTGCAGTTCTTGATGGTTGAATATTTACTCATAAGTACACGTTATAATAATCCTCGAGAGAATTATTACAAACTTTCGAGCAAGAATGCTCCTCATGTGAAACATGATGGATGATCCTCAAAAAGTTTGGGTGTGACCTACATCAAGACATGTGTTGTTTGATATTGGCAATTATTATGCTAATAGTCATTGATTTCCTACACATTATACAAATTTGATAAATTTCTACAAGTATAATCTAAATGTAACTATCAGATATCTTGTGGCAATACTAAGGAATTACGTTGTCTCTCGTAACTCTCGTCTTTTTCTGGATTTTCTGATATAATCTTCTTCCAAAACCAGTGCCTCTGCCACATCAAAATCATCTCTTCAATCGGAACTCCTTTTGTTTCCGGTAGAAAAATGTACACGAAAATTGTCATTACAGTAATCCACCCAGCAAAGAATAAGAATAGCCCGAACTTCAAACCACAAAGAAGTGAGAGGAAAGACTGTGCTATTACAAATGTGAAGAAGAGGTTGACCGCAACTGTAATGCTTTGACCTGCTGACCTTGTTTCTAATGGGAATATTTCGCTTGGAACTGTCCAACCAAGTGGTCCCCAGGACCACCCGAATGCCGCCACAAAGAGACAAATGACAACCACCACAATGATTGAATAAACCTTGGAGAGTTCTTGATCATTGCCAAACTTAACACCTAATATGATGCCCACAATGACCTGTTTTACAGGACAAGATATGAATTACATAAAATGCAGCATACTGGCAAGTTGGATGGGTTAGGCGGGTCGTATAAGAGGTCAAAACTTGTCAGGTCAGGTTTGCTGATGTACAGCTCTTTTCTATCAGTTTTCTTATAAATCTCTTGAGAGTTAGATTTGATCATGTTATTACATTAGGAATCTAACTTATAAAATGTATAGTTTTCATTATACTACAAGTATTTGAAAAAAAGGATTTAGGATGTTGTATGCATTACAATTATGCTATGGCTGTGTGTACTTATGACTTGTTCCATTAACAGGTAAATTAGTCTGCAGTTCAAAAACATTGAGTAAATTACTAAATATTGCCATCTCTAGAAATAAGAAATTTTTTGTAACTTACCTGACAAATGATCATTTGGATGCCTCCACCAATCAACAGAACTCTTCGACCCAATCTGTCAACCGTTGCAATGGACACCAATGTAGAAAGAGCAAGAACGGCTCCAGTCAGGGCAGATGAGTAAAGTGACGCATTTCCCTTAAAACCCATACTTTGAAATAAAACCGGGGCATAGAATAAAATAGAATTAATCCCTGTAAGAATCTGGAACATCGGCATGCAAATTGCCATCACTAATTGTGGTCTATTCCTCTTCTCCAAAATATTTCTGAAAGGATGCTTGATTGAGTTAGCCAACTCACTTGCATCAATCATGTCTTCAAACTCGGCGTCAACATTTTGTGTCCCACGAATTCTTTCTAAAACTTTCCTCCCCTTTTCCTTTGATCCTTGTTCGATTAAGCTATTTGGGGTTTCTGGAAGAAGTATGCCGCCTATAGTCATTAGAACTGCTGGTGCAGCGGCTAGCCCTAGAGAGAGCCGCCAACCCCAGTGGTCAAGCTTACTGGTACCATAATTTATCATGTTTGCTGAGAAGATTCCTAGAGTTGTTGCTAATTGGAACATCATGTTTAATCCTCCTCTTAAATGGGTTGGTGCCATTTCTGATAAGTAGAGCGGAATTGCCTGAAACAGTAGAAAGATTGTTACTGGGAAAATGTCACTTAGCAGAAGTATAACTCATATTCTTTGACACTGATACAAATCCTGGTAGCTCTACCGGAAAAGCTAAACTGTTTAGATTTATCAGTTAGAATTTTCACCACAAGAAACGAAACCAAAACTGTGTAAGTTTATTTTTGTAAAAATAATCATCAGAAACTCAGAAATCAACACAGCATAAAATAATGTTGATACAACTGTGGAAAATTGAGCTTGAATTTGCTCAACAAATCGCATCAGAACTCAGAAAGGCGTTAAGTAATGACTTACCAGGATCAAAATGAACCATTAGAATTGACTAAATGTTTTTGAAACGAGTGATAATTTAGATCTGTGGTCTGAAAATAACAACTTATTATTTATAATAAGTTGTTTTTCACCCAAATGTAGGATCATGAAACTGGAACACATTTGTAAGTTTAAGGACTTAACAATGGCTTAAAAGGGACATGAAAAAGCAAGTTCTTATTTTAAACGATAAACTTAATTGTTAAAGCATCGGAATTGTTTAACTAATTACATTACATTACATTGGCAATCTAATGCTTAAAAGTATCAAATTCCTACAACCTCTATTAGATTGTAACATTCACAGATTTAAATTATAAATGTAATCTCTATATATACATTCCTCTATAATGTACTTGAGAGATATAGACAATAACACGATTACATCTATTCATACTCAGTATTACTTTAACACTATAGTATTTGCTATCAGATTGGATACTGTAATTGGCATTTGAATGTTAATCAGTCAGCACAATCTAATGTGACCCATTCTAATCTTTAACTGATTAAGTGGTTTTTATGCTTGTCCATTTCGACCTTTTTGCAAAATGTTCTTTTAACCAAATCTACTGAAAAGTGTCCCCTCTCAAATGGAACAATAATTTCATGGAGAGCAAAGTACCTGATTACCAAAGCCAATGCCAACACCAAGCATAATTCTTCCTGAAAGAAGCATTGCAAAATTGACTGATGCAGCATTGAGCGCAGCACCCACAAGAAAACTTAGTCCACCACAGATTATACTGATTCTACGCCCATAATTACGTGTGACAGGGGATGCAAATAGCGTTGCAACCAATCCAGCTAGGTATAGGGATGACGTAAATGCTGCTAACCCTTGGTCATTGAATTTGCAGTAGTTGCTTTCATGTGAATGCATCTCCTTTTTATACACCGAGGGGAAGAATTTTTTAAGGAATGCATCCATGGATGTCACCCCGCCTAGTATACGAATTCATTATTAGTCATAAGCAAAGTTGACAAAACAGACAGGTCGGGTTGGTTTGACTTTGACTCAAATCACATTTTGTCCCAAGTTTTTGGTCAAATCTTTTATGTAAATTGAATGAATTGCATCAACGTCCTGAGTTTTTTTTTTTTTTCATCTAATGTGAATAATGCTACACTGAAAATGCTCTTGAGGTAGTGTTTGACCCATTCGGCTCACTTCTTATGGTGATCATTTTTATTTTATTTTACCCAACTAGAAGTAAAACGCATTTTGTCCATTTTTCCAAAAATTGGTAATCTGGTTACGTATATAAATTTATCTATGATGTTACTTATGCATTTAGAATACATTTTAAGCTAATCTTATTAACCATTAAAGATGAACATAACCCGAATGAGAACAGTACTTCAATATTGCCTCCTCTAACTATCGACATATATAAAGGATGCGGGACCCACTTAGCTGGTCCATAGTATTCAACACGTATTCATTAACCTTTTTAATAGATGTAATATCATTTTGAGTAAAATATTTATAAAATAAAAGAAAAAAAAAACATAAATGGTTGTGAACCCATTGGTCTCATATACCGTTTTGATAATCAGAGCACATACGAATAGAAGTCATCATCCTCACGCATGTATCACAAAATATAGTTTTTCCGCTTGTCCTTGACAAGTTTTAAACCTATGACCTCTAACCTTCTTCTGTGTGCCCATCACATGATGACGGTACCACAAGAGTTTCACCCATTGGTTGTGAAAAGCAATAACAAAAGTCTATCAAATATAAAACATTTGAGCAGAGATTTGAAAGAATTTGTTCTTTCAATTGAATTATTGAAAAGGCGCTTTTAAATAGTATAAAAACTGAATCTGTTTTGACCTGTTATTCAACCCATTTCAACTCTACCCAATTTACCACCTGTCAAGATATATACTGAACCATAACTTACCAAACAAAAAAACCTCGAAATATTCATCATTCTCCCAAATTTTTCCATAGTAATGAATAAAACTAAATTTCATGTCAAGATATCAAGAAATTCCAAGTAAAGATGATAGAATTACCTGAAATTCCAATATCATAACCGAAAATAGAACCTCCAACAGCAGCAACAATGCAAGCAATGATGACATAAGTTGTAACCTTCCCTTGATATAGCTCTGCTCTTTCCTTAGCCACTCCTCCTGGTGCAAATGACCCACCTGCCATATTTACACACACTTACACAGATTGTCTGCTTAATTATGTGTATGTCTATGAGTGATTTTGTTATATGTAAACACAAACAAGTGTTCCAAAAAAATATCTAACTTGTTATATGCAATAATTGGAAGCTTTTAATGCTTTGTTGATTTTGAGAGTTCTAAATATAAACTAGTGTTTGTTTGAAGCTGATGTGAGTTGTCTATTATATCTTCTTTTTTTTTGGTATTTTTTGAGTGAAAAAAGTCAGCTTTTATTTCCACAAAGTAATCAATATCTAATGATGTTTTTGAGATAAGTTATTTAAATAGTCAAACAAGATATTTACCTGGCTTAAAGTACCATGTAGACATGTAGTAATTGTTGACACGTAATTGTATAACAAAAATTACAAATGAATTTCAATGTTCATTAATTTTATACAAACATACATATATCCAAAAAGTTGTCACATTATTTTGTGGAGAATTATATGATTTATTAGATTTGATGTGGAGAAACGTTACAAATATATACTGTATATCCTTTAAAATGATACTTGATAAAACACTTTTGGTCAAATACTTTTGGAAGGATTTTAGAAAAGTACAACATTAATGTTTGGTATATTCATGTAATCATGATATCCATTCAGTTGAGAATTGTGTTATGATTGATACCTTTTTCTAACATTTCACATGCCTAAGTCCAACTTGCATGTTTTAGATTTTGGGGATTCACAATCTTGCAAATTGATACTACCGTGTATGAAAGAGGTACATAGTCATTCACTCATTCTTTCAGTTAATGCATTGACTTTTAAATAACTTAAATTGGACACTGTGATTCTATGAGTATGAAAGTTGTACATATTCTCAATCTTGCAAGTTGTACCACCAAGTATGAAAATATTTTAACCAAATATATAGAATTATGCAAAATTTATAAATTGAATTTGACCAAGTTTGCAACTCTAATGTAGATTGTAGAGCATATGTACTATATATCTTATGTATTTTTAAGACTATAAACATACATGAAAAGTTGCATCCTTTGGTGAAAAAGCCAAAAAGGGTGTCATGGATGGTTGCACCATTTGACAAACAAATATGTCTTATGGTCAAAAGCATCAACCAAAACGCAACCATTCGCTTTATCTAGTTAGCTTAAACGAATGTGCATTTCATTTTGCAGTCTCCTAAATTATCGGTTGTTAAGCTTAACCCGAAATTTCTAAGTTTTCACTTTTCAGTAAATCACGAGCGCGTTAAATAGTCCAGTAACACTAAAATCAACATATACAACTCTATTACACTAAATCTAGACAATGTATACGAAAAACAAATGTTTCTTCAAACCAAGCGTCAAAATAGGGATTTTGTATAGATTGATATCAACTACTCGTAGTTAAGAAGTATTGTGTCCGCGTAGATACCATATCTTTTCTATCTCCGTTTGTTCGGTGTATACAAGAAATGAATTCTTGTGGTCACCTGTAATTTGGTTCATCCTCTTGGCGTTTTTTCCCCATCATAGTTTTGTAGATAGTATAATGCCAAATAAAATAGTGGGAAAAAGGGTGTTTTTCAAGGTTGCTTTTAACATTTTTGGTGACTGTGAGAAGACTCTATTTGGGGGACATTTATGTAAATTCTTCAACAGAATCATTTTTCATTATCCGGATTAGGATTAGGCAAAAATAAACTAAAAATCTTAAAATCATTTAAAATATTTTTATGAAGTTTATTTTCATAGTTTTTTCAGGACTAAACTCTTTAATCAAATCTTCATAATCAACTTAATAAGATAAAGTTTTGAATTGTTTAAATAGCAAACCTATTTAATTTTTCCTATGACATTGTAGACTGTAAATAAATTTTTATGAGTTATATTAGAGAAAACTTATTTGGACCGTTGACGTTGATAATGGTTATATAGTTATTGTTATGAAATCTAGTATGTTTATCAATTAGTAACAAGAATCTAGTAAGATTGTGGTAGATTCTTTGTGGTAGAGAAATTAGAACAATCTCGTGTGTTGCTCGGGTTACACTAAATATAACACATTTATAATTTACACCACATATCTCATAAAAGGTTTAATGACAAAATGAAATCATAATATACAACATTAATACAATGTATGTTTAATACAACATAATAATCAAATAAAGTATAATTAAAGTATTAAACACTAGATAGTCCCATAATACGTCATCTCACGAGTTATCCCAAAGTCTCAATACGTTATCATGGGGATGGTAAGTCTCAATACTTTATCATGGGGATAGAATCGGAAAAATCAAAAGATTTGAAGTTGTCACCAAATGGTAATTTAAAGAGTTCAATTTAGAGATCAAAAACTTCATGTTATCCTGAAAAAACTATAATTAGTATGCAAATATGAGGAAATTTTTTTTTATGTGGAATGTTGTAATATCCCAAACTTTTTAATTAACGGTTGACTTGAGTCGTAAAGTCAACACAACGTGTCCGTTAAGTCTGTAGGAGATTTAATGCTTAGATGTGTTGAATGTGCTATAGGTATGAGGCTTTAATGCCTTAATGATTTATGTACTAATGTGTTTAAGGTATATTTATATGCCTTTAGATGTACTTGAAGTGCTTAATATGTTGTAAGAATTTCCTATAGGTGTTTTTAGCCTAAAATGAGCCATAAGGAAGTCTAAGGACTAGTTTTGATATAGGGGGAAAATTAAAAAAAAAGGATTAAGGGTTAATAAAGCCCTAATTACAATCAAAATCAGTTTCTCCCTCATTCTTATCAAACCGTAACCGCCCTCTCCCTTCCTTGATCAGTTATTGTGTGATTCTTCCGATTTAAGGTGATTTGATAGAGTTTTTGTCTAGATATTTCATCCCCGTAATCATCTACAAGTATATATGATGTTTCCCTTCTGATTTAATTTAACAGTCTTTTGATCTTATTATGTCAATCATTTCTGGTCAAAGGGTTTCAGTTTGGATTCGATCATGTTTGAGAGTCGACTTAGGTCAAATCGAGTGTCAAATCAATTGTAAAATGTGTTTACTGAATCCGTGAATCAATATAGGATTTCTTGTGTCAATTGAGTCATATTTTGGGTGTATATGAACTATAGGTGTCTTGGTTAATTTCCATGGATGTATGGTAGTCGAGATCTTTTGAAAATCAAAGAGTTTATAAGTCTGAAAATTCAGTCATGTTGCAAGAATTGTATCTCCTTTATAATAATGAGTTAGGAGATGAATCTTATATTTTTGAAAAGTTCTTTGAGTCCCCTACATTTGTAAAGAACTGAGTTTCATTTGGTCGTCTTGTATGTCAAAAGTAGTCTACAAAACTGAATATAGTTAAAAGATGAAAGTAGTCTACAAAATATGAAAGTAGTCTACAAAAAGAGTCAAGTAATCTACAAGTGAGTCAGTTAGTCTACAGATGGCGAAAGTAGTCTACAAAAGAGTATAGTAGTCTACAAAGGATTAAAGTAGTCAGAAATAGACTAGTAGTCTACATATAGAGGAAATAGTCAACAAAGACTATTATTCGGCACACATATATAGATGTAGGTCGTATAGTCTCGTTTACACTCGTTGATTCATCCTATGTTTGTTATAGGTAGCCGGAAATACTTGCTTTGCACGGTAACTTTAGTTATCGTTTGCGTACGCTTCTAGGAGGTAAATACACTACTTTTACACGCTGAGAGTTCAACAAAAGCATGGTTTTTATAATTAAACTTCCTTAACGATATTTTGTTGCTTATGGGTATTTGGGATTACACGGAAGGTTATATGGGCTATGTAATTGACCATTAAGACCTGAAATGCAATCCCCATGATATGTGATATAATGATATGTAATGTCTTGCGATGTAATGAAATGAGACACATGTTGATGATTATTGAAATGTGCATGAATGTGTGGCTTGTTCATCTAGTTCACTAGACTCTTTAAGTTGTCATGTCACATGCACGTTTAAAGGCCCAAACATAAAAGATGAATATGTGTTATGTTTAGGTAATGTGGATACCTGAACTATATGTGATGTAAATCGAGCTCATATATGATATGAAAGTGTTAAACTTAACCCGTACTTGCCCTTGCCCGGTGAGTGCGTATATGTAGTTGCTTGGGTGGCTCCTTGTAACATAATTACGTAGTTTGAGTATCTCCGAGTGGAGTGATTACCAACTAATGTCTTTGAACATACAGACTACTCCTGGATTGGCTTGCCATTCCTTAACGACACTGATGGACCACTGAAAGGCTTATCCATCCAGTCGGGTGTGAGGTTCCCGTTAAGTCTTATGACCGTCTACACACAAACTTACACCCTATATGATATGTGTGATTTATGTCACACCTGAAATGATGTTATATGGTATGATGAAAAGATGATTAGGCACAACTAAGACGAACGATCCTATATGAATGATGTTTATGGCTATATGAGTTGTTTTGTGATGATATGTGCCTTAATGATGAAATACAACTTTCAATAAGTTTTAATTGGACAAATGTTTTTATAAGCTTGTATTATCTTACTTAGCTAATTCGTTAGCTAACACTTGTTTCTTGAAATGTGTTGTCCCCTCAGGCTTAGCAAGCTTTGAATGTTGATGAATAAAGAGCGAGGCATGGGTAGATTGCTTGAAAACGATCATAGTTTACCAATAGTGGTTGCTCCTTTAGACCTTTGAATTATGTTAAGACATTTATGAATTATAATGACTTGTATTCGGTTGTTTTATGTTGGGCAACCGATGAATTTCCATTTAGACTCGTTTCAATAATAGGACAAGTAACACCATTTTGATGAATAAACCAAACTGAAATTATTGGTTTGGACTTTTAAATGTTTGTTCCGCTTTCTTTGACACCGTTAGCTAAAAATTTTTAGAAATTCATGTTTTTAAATGATGTGTTACAAATGTGAAACTCAATAAGAAAATTAACTTCATTCACGATCCGTACCTTTGCTTGATCTCTTTTCTTGGACTAATCATCTTCTACTGTTTCAATGTACGAGCATTAAAAAACATTCATCAAGTGGACTCTCAGATTAGCACCCTTACCTAATTAATGATGAAATCTTTAAATGTAAATTTAACTACTTGGAAATGATTTAATACATGAATCACATCTACAAAGAAATTGATATGAGCCATGTATCTTCTTCGTGGCATTGAACTTGTGGTGCTTTAAAAAGATATATACACTGTACGATTAACATCTTTTTTTTTTTTAACAGTCAGTTTATCAAGGTGCAAATGAAATAAATGATCAAGATTAAATAAATGGAATAAATATAACACTTACCATAATTTAACATAACAATTAATTGAACACAACTAAATAACACTTACCGTAATAATTAACTCCATTTACAATCACTCTAAACCAATTACCCGTATTAGAAATAGTGAACATTGAAAAATGGTATTACATCCGTGAAAAGAAAGGCAGTGTAGGCCTGTGGGGTATGAAGGTAAGTTTCAATGTCATGTTTTGTAATTATGGCTAACCTAAATGAGCTTTTTCTAAGGAAGTACAAAAAGACCATGCATGTTAAGGAGAGATGCCTTACGGTTAGCTTCTGACCAATTTTTTAACAATGGATCCAAGCATTGGTTTATGTATAATATATACCTATTTTTCATGTATGTGTTGCACATTTGTGTAGTTGGCACAATAGCTCTTATAGAGATACTTTATAAGCATTTGCTTGGATATCAAAAGTCAAAATGTAAACATAATAAATTACCTAATCGGCCTATATATCTTTTTTATATTTACATTTATTTTGTATCAAAAGTATTTTATTTTGTTATTTTATCACTTTTGTATCTAAAAACAATTAACTATAAACTACCAGTTATTTTGTACATTATTTGGTGTTTTTTCTAATTTTTTTTTCTTGGTATTATTATAAATATATTGATTATTATTATTATTTTATTATAGTATTCTATAGTAATTGATTTAGTGGTTTTAAGGATTACTCTTTCACAAAAAAGATTTTGTTTTTCATAATTTGAACAAAAATTTGCTTTATAAATTTTAAAGTGACATGTGTTACAATGTTATTAATATTAGATCTTCATACATTAAACTAATAAAAGTTTATAATTTTAAATTTGAAGATATACATAAACTAACTATTCAATTCAAATGTAAAGAAGATTATGAAATAAAAACAAATTAATATAATAAATAAACAGTTGTACCAACAAACTGGGTGGTTGTTTCAGTCTTGGTAATTGAACTTTTTCCCCAAACAACATAATAAATATGATAATTTTTTAAGTTTTATAAAAAATAATAGTTACTCTTAAATATTAATATACTTACATTAAGTTTTATTTATTTTTGGTTAATTAATATTATATCTATATGATAGAACATTTTCTATAGGAATAGAACATTTTATTGGATATATATTAGTTATTATTCTATTCGATATATATTAGTCATTATTCTATTGAATAAATATTAGCTATATTTTATTGGATATATATTAGCTATTATTATAATTTATTTATTATATTAAGTTTATTAGGTAAAAAATGTAAATTAAAGTCAATTTTAAGAAATTAGGAGCTTTGATTGGTCGATAAATTATTAGAGCAACTGTGTTTTAGTATAATAATAATAAAAGATTAGGAGTTGAAATCCCTATTCTTAATTAAGAATTTAAAATTTATAAATCTTTATAAAGGTATATCGGTAAAGATCTAAACTTTGTAAACATCTTTAAAAACATGTAAAAATATTCATAAAAGGTGAATATTAAAATGGGTATATAGAGGCCACGTTTATCTAATAATTATTTAAAGTATATGTTTATCTCATAATTAGATAATGATGGTTATATGTTGGAGATATCCTTTTCCATGTTGTATGGGAATCGGATGTATAATTACTTTGTAACTTATATTAAAATTTTTAATTGATATTAATTATGACATCATTAATGTTTAATTTGATGAAATTGAGCTTTTTATTGGTTAATAGGTTATTAGATCAGTTGTCTTTTAGTATTATATTTATCTTTATCTTTATATATACTAAAAGACAACTAACCTAATAGCTTATTAACCAATCACAAAACTCAATTTGATAAAATTTGGATTTGATGATGTCATTATTAAAAATAAGTTAATTAGAAAATCAATAAAATTAAAGCCTCGAGAGCTATATTATATGGATATACACCAAAGTCATATGTTATATAAAATTCTATCACCTACATGATATCTATGGATATATCATATATTTAATCCTATGTTATTTAAATTATGTTATTGTTCCCGCAGGACTAAAACTTTTCCATTTTATCAATTGAATATTAGTAGTACTAATATTTATACTTAATCAAACTATATAAAAATAATATTCTACTATTGATAATGTTTTACTTAAGTTTTTATGTTTTTGTTTTTGTTTATTGTTCAAAAAAAAAAGTTAGCTACATCATGCAACCGTGATATTATTTGTCGTAGATGAACAATATGTACTTATTAAAAGGGCAACAAAATATACTTCTCAATCAATTACTTTGATTCCGGATTTTGAACATTTACTTGAAGAAGGATCAAAGTTAAAACCACTTAACATGTCGTAACTGCAGTAAATAGGAAGATAGTTAAGCCGAAAAAAAAGTGATGAACACAAGAACATATAACGATTGTAAAAATGTCTTGGATTATATGATTTTTTTTCTCCCCTTTGATTTGGCTTACGCTATTTTCATTTGAATATGTCGATTATTAAAAATTATACTTTTATACAATATGTAAGGATTTTTGGGTTGCATACTTGCATATACTTATTCTTATTTTGATAATATTTTAGGCCATTACTTAAAATGCAACTGATCTAAACTTAATTGATGAATCACATCACTTAATTTTTCAAAATTAATTAAATTGGCAAATGTCTAAATTAATTTACATTTTTGGTTTTCCATCAGCAATTTACAATTTAACTCAATTTAAAAATAATTAATAATTTATTGTAAAATGTCTATCTAATCACAAATATAGATAAAAGTTAGAAAGATTACATTTACATTAATACGAGTTAATAAACTGTAATCAAACTAATTGAAATATTGTTTTTATTTATGATTGTAATCAGAATATAATTGGGATAATTATTATTGTTATTACTAATTGAAATCAAACTATATTTAGGATATGATTTTTTCTTCTTTAGACTGATGCCTACTGATAAAATCACAACACACAAAATCTTTGAAAATCTCATGAATCAGCCGCTATTTTTATTGTTCTTATCAACCATGATTAACGAAAATAAAATTAGTTTTTTGCAAGACATCCATGGAAACTCGATCAATTGTGTAATCAAAGTTAAAATATTGTTTATATGGAAAAGTTTGTATAACAGATTCATTGCTACACCATTCAACCTTGATATGATTTAGCATTCAGTATTTGATTTCAAACATCTCAATTATTTTTATTAATTATATTTTTACATTTAACGTATATATTAATTCTTATATAAAAATTATACTAAAACCCGTGTATTTGACACGGGTCTAAAATCTAGTATTATATAAAGATAAAGATAAAGATTTTTCGTGGTTATATGTTACAATCTTTTTTAGACTTATAGTTTATAAATGTTTAGACTTACATTACATGGCTTATACATCAAATAAATATATAAATATCAATATAATAAAATGAAATATAAATAAAAATTTTATGAGCCGATCGTGCATCACGCACGGGTATTAGGACTAGTTATACATTATAAATCGAGACACATTATTAGCATGAAATATTAAATACATATTATTAAAATTAAATATTTAATATTTAATCAAATTTTAAAATAAAATATAAAATTTGTCATCTAAAAAAAATGTCATATAGGATTTTTATATCCTCTCTTAGTTATAATAATTATATATATAAAAGATTCTTAAAAGGCTTTTAAAAACAAAATATGTCTTGTAAAAAATTATTCTGTTTATGATCCACCATAAAATATTTGGATTCAAATAAAGATAAAGTATACGTAATTTTCACATACAAGTAAATGATTTTACCATACATGGTTAAGATAACTTCAATAACTAATTAAATTAAATTTTAAAATAACAAAAAATAAACAAAAATTCTAACAATTTGACAAGTAACTTGTCATTTAAAATAAAATATCACATATTTTTTTTTTATATTCTCTCTTAGTTAGAGATAAATAAATAAATAAATTACATTTTTTTCTTGTGATATCACACTTTTGCAAGAATTGTCCAACCTATACCAAAATGGCGATTTGGTCTAGTTTTCATGTTCTGGTTGCAATCTCAGTCCAATTTAATGATTCCGTTAATAATCAACCGTTAAGTTGTTCATGTGCCCGTCACGCATTGTCTTTTTACACATACAAGCAGTGGCGGATCCAGGAATTTTTAAGGTCGGGGGCACAAAATTTTAGCTTAATATATTAGAAAGAATTGCGTAAAAAACTATCTTAGATGAAAGAACAAATTGCAATACCTTTGATGAAAAACAACATGAGTTCTACAACAATTCTGCACCAATTACAACTTGAGATAGGCCATAAATCTGCACCAAAAACTGCTGCAATTCTGCACCAAAAACTGCTGAAATTCTGCACTAAAAACTGTTGCAATTCTGCACCAAAAACAGGAGAATAACAGCCATAGTTCAGCAGAAAAACAACTATAATTCTGCAACAGGAACTTGCAATAAACCAGCAGGAATTCTCCAATAGACCAGCAGGAATTCTGCACCAAAAACAGCATAAAAGTACAGCAAAACAATAACAAAAAAAACTGCCAAAACAGCAGCAACAAAACTGTATAGCAGGGGGAAAAATGGGGCCAAAAACAAGTTTCTTCCATTAAACCATGATTAAACAAGTTACATATTACAACTTTCATTGAACCATGATAAAAACAAGTTACAGATTACAACTTTCCTTTACGATGAACCTTGTTAAAACGAGCAATGACATTTTCATTTTTCACATTGGCTAAAGCTTCTTTTTCTATAGTACAAGTTAGACAAGCATTCAAAAACTCGTCGCCAATTCTGTTGCGCAAGTCGGATTTCACAAGCTTCATTGACGAAAAACATCTCTCAACCGTAGCAGTTGCAACAGGCAAAATCAATGCTAATTTTAACAATCGATAGACCAATGGATAAGATTTATGTTTGTTTGTTTCCACCATCACTCTAGCAAGATCGGTAATACCATTTAAGTTAGCAAATCTTTCATCTTTTCGCACATTATGATGGTAAAAGTTAAGCTCATGTTCAAGTGTTCTCCTTTCAACACTATCAAAATCATATGGATACAACTCACTCAAACTCATTAACTTTGATATGTCAAACTTAGAAAATGACTTGCACGGGCTCAAAGCAATCATATTTTCAAGTAATTCGGTGTTAACTTCACTAAAACGATCACAAAACTCTATAATTACTTTATCCATAATGGTTTTAAAACAATCAACCTCATAATGTTGTCGATTCGTGATGTTGCCCCTTTTTCTTCTTGAATTCACACAAGTTTCCTCCATATCCAACAATGGAATACCATATTCACCACAAAAAGTTGAAACTTTCTCTAAAATCAAAACGAAACCATTTGATCTAAGCTCTTGAAGTTTCTCTTTGGTTGATGTCACTAATGAAGCCGCTTCCACAATGTCTTGATTTTTTCTTTGAAGAGCTTGTGACAATATGTTGGTGATACCTAAAATACGTAGCATCAAATGTAAAAGAAACACACAATTACATGATTTTGGATACTTCAAAAGTCCACTTGCTTGATTTTGGTTAGAACCACATGCAAAGCCCCCCCTCCTTAACATAATCAAGCACCCTAATAACACTTGGAAACATATCAACTAATCGCAAAAGTGTTTTGTAATGTGAATTCCAACGTGTATCACCGGGACATACAAAAGAAAGCTCTTGATTTAAACCGCTTCCCGTCTCAAGTAAACCACTACGAATGCTTTTTCTCACTCTTTCTTTCTCAATCTCTAAAAGAATATGTTTTCTTTTACAAGAACCACAAACCACATTCATTAAAGTGCACAACTTGTCAAAAAAATTTGTAACACACAAATGTTTTCGTGCAACCGCAACAACCACCAATTGTAGTTGATGTGCAAAAACAATGGACATAATAAGCCGACTTATTTACTTCCAAGATCCTTGCTTTTAACCCATTGAACTCCCCGCGCATATTACTTGCTCCATCATAACCTTGTCCTTTTAAACGACCCAAACTCAATTTATGTTGAGCAAAGAAAGTATCAATGGCATCTTTAAGAAATAAAGAGGTTGTTTCCTTAACATGGATAAGTTCCACAAATCTCTCCTTAACAAGTCCATAAGCATCAACATATCGTAAAACTATAGCCATTTGTTCTTTTTGAGATACATCACTAGACTCATCAACTAGCAAAGAAAACACGTCATCACCAATTTCTTGAAAAATGGATTTAAATATTTCAAGTTCAAAGCAAGTGGCAATATCTTTTTGGATTGATGGAGCCTTATATTGATTATTCCCGGCGGCTTTTGGCAAATTACGAAGTTCCTCATTTTGACTTAAAATTAAATCCATTGTTTCCAAAAAGTTTCCTTTGAAAAGAAATGTTTCCCTCTCATCATGACCACGAAAAGGTAATGCACATTTCAAACAAAATCTACAAGCAGAAACTGTAGCATTTAAGCGAATTCGATTTGCACGCCTCACGACATCATCTTGTTTATGAAAAGCCATTTCAATATTTTGCTTTGGATTTACCAGATCCTCACAACTTTTAAGAGCTCTATTGTGATGACTATTGATTTCACCAACATGCTTAACAAGACTCTCGGTTTTGTTCCAACAATTAAATCCTTTTATTGTAAATGAATCACCCCCACCTTAGTTCCCCACATAATCACCACATAAGTAACAACACAAGCAAAACGCTTTGTCCGCTTTTACACTACACTCTAACCAATTACCATACTTCCCAAACCATTCCACACAAAAACGACTTCCCTTATTCCCTATCTTTCTTATTGGAAATTTATTTCATTTCATCTCTTTGATTAGGTCCATTGATCCAATATTTTCTTCTTATTTCATCTCTTTGATTAGGATGATAATCCAAAATACGTATCCTATCAATGGGATCCCATGGAAGATTATCTAAATCAACTAGTTTAGGCATTTTAGGTGTAGAGATTGGTGTTGCTTCATTATTATTAGCCATATTTTTATATGAAAATTTCACACCAATACCATCATTTTCCTTTTGAGGTATTTTTCCATGATTCCTAACAAAACAATTAAACAAGTATAACTAATAATATTACATATATTTAAGCCCTAGTAAACAATAATAGCAATTAAATAATATTAACAAAAAAAAGGAGTTAGGGTTTAGAAAATTTACCTTTGAATTCAATATTATAGTGAAAAAGAGATCCAACAATCCAAACAAGTTCAAGAAAGATTAAAATTTTGTAATTTCATATTAGGAAATTTAGAGGGACATAAGAAATTTAGATTTAGTATTTTAGATCACTTTGGAGTTTGGAGGGAAAGGTGAAAAGGGAAAATACCTGTGTACCGCCTGTACGTATGGAGCTTTCTTTTTGTGAAGGGTCTAAAAATTGAAGAAGTAAAGAGCTTTGGTTTAATTTGGTTGGGGCCTTCACATAAAAAAAAAATAAAATCTATTGGGCTTTTTTTTTAAAGTGGGTCGTCCCCCCCCCCCCCCCCCCCCCCCCCCCTTACAGGCTCTATCTGCCACTGCATACAAGAACCATTCTTGCAATTTATATATCCATAGAACCTATAAGATTTATTTTCATTTTTGTTTTATTAAATATTTTCCTTTCTTCTCAATCCTACCATCACCATCAATCTATTATCTTTAAAAACAACTTCCATTTTTGTTTTTACTTTTTCGGATCTTCAAACATAAATTAAAACCAACCCATAAAATTGATGATGATAATAATTTCTTAACCTTATAATTTGAGGATTAGAGAAAGAAAAAAAGGTTTCATGGACTTTGGATTTAATTATTTGCCAAGTATATAAAGAGGGTTTAAGTTAATTGTTTATATATATGAAACCGATTGATAATTCTAGGAGAAGAAAGAAAAAAAAAATAACAAGAAAGGAAAATAAACTAAAGATTTGAACTAGTTGCAAGAATGGTATATGTATGTATAAAAAGACAATATCGCCCCTCATGTGAGGAGCACATGACCAACTTAACGGTTGATTGTTGATGGAATCGTTAAAATGGTCTGAGATTGCAACCAAAACACGAAAACTGGACCAAAATCGCCACGTTGGCATACAAGACAATTTTTGCAAAACGTGTGATATTACAGGGACCACAAATGCAGTTTGTTCTAAATATTGAAATCGCATTTATTTGTCTAGACATTTCGTTAAACATCTAGATCAGCAAGCAACAGTATAAGAAAACCTTTTTCTTCCCTATTTCTTCAAGCCCTAAACCATCAAATAATAAGGTCAGTTCAATCTTACTATACAATCTTTCAATTCTGTATTCTTAAATTTATTACTATTTACATTCTATTTACATATTTGTATTAATGTTTTTTATTAATAATTACTTTCTTGGAAATTAGGGTTATACAGATCTGATCACAAAAAAAAAAATGGAAACTTTAGATAAATTGAAGATCTGGGTATTGTTAATTTGCATGATATCTGAAATGGGTCATGGGTTTTATCTTCCTGGAAGTTACCCACACAAATATATTGTAGGTGATCCATTATCTGTAAAAGTCAACTCTTTGACTTCTATAGATACAGAAATCCCATATAGTTACTATAGTTTACCTTTCTGTCAACCTCCAGAAGGTATTAAAGACAGTGCTGAGAATCTTGGTGAGCTTTTGATGGGTGATCGTATCGAAAACTCGCCTTATAAGTTTAAAATGTATAAGAATGAGACCGAGATCTTTCTTTGTGAAACGAAACCGTTGTCTAGTCATGAGTATAAGTTGTTGAGTAATAGGATTGATGAGATGTATCAGGTTAATTTGATTCTTGATAACTTACCCGCTATTCGGTATACTAAAAGGGATACTTTTTATTTGAGGTGGACGGGGTATCCGATAGGGATCAAACTTGAAAACGCGTATTACGTGTATAATCATTTGAAGTTTACTGTTTTGGTTCATAAGTATGAAGAGACAAATGTGGCTAGTGTAATGGGAACAGGGGATGGTGCTGATGTAATTCCGGCTGTTGGTAAATCGGGATCCGGTGTTCCTGGTTATATGGTTGTAGGATTTGAGGTGACACCTTGTAGTGTTAAACATAAGCCCGAGTCGTATAAGAATTTGAAAACTTATGGGAAGTACTCGTCTAAAATCACGTGTGAGGAGAACACTGTTAACATGGCTATAAAGGAAAATGAGCCTGTGGCTTTCACTTATGAAGTTGCATTTGTTGAGAGTGACATTAAGTGGCCTTCAAGATGGGATGCTTACTTGAAAATGGAGGGGGCAAAAGTACATTGGTTTTCTATTCTTAATTCGTTGATGGTGATCACTTTCTTGGCTGGGATCGTTCTTGTGATCTTTTTGAGAACGGTTAGAAGGGATTTGACTCATTATGAGGAATTAGACAAGGAGGCTCAAGCCCAAATGAATGAAGAATTATCTGGTTGGAAGCTCGTTGTTGCTGATGTGTTTCGGGCTCCTAACAATCCGTCACTTTTATGTGTAATGGTGGGTGATGGGGTTCAGATTCTGGGAATGGCAGTTGTGACCATCATGTTTGCAGCTCTGGGATTCATGTCACCAGCTTCCCGTGGGACCTTGGTCACTGGTATGCTAATCTTTTACATGATTCTTGGAATTTTAGCTGGTTATGTTGCTGTACGTATGTGGAGAACGATCTATTGTGGGGACCACAAAGGATGGGTCTCGGTTTCATGGAAAGTTGCATGCTTTTTCCCTGGTATTGCATTCTTGATCCTCTTCACATTAAATTTCCTCTTATGGGGTTCACATAGCACCGGAGCTATCCCGTTTTCGTTATTTGTAATTCTCATCTTACTATGGTTTTGCATTTCCGTTCCTTTAACATTTGTTGGTGGTTACTTTGGTGCAAAAGCCCCTCATATTGAATACCCCGTGAGAACCAACCAAATACCCCGTGAAATCCCTGCCCAGAAGTACCCATCATGGCTTTTAGTTTTAGGAGCAGGAACTCTTCCATTCGGTACCCTTTTCATCGAGCTTTTCTTCATCATGTCTAGCATATGGATGGGTCGGGTTTACTATGTTTTTGGATTCTTATTTGTTGTCTTGATCCTTCTTGTGGTCGTTTGTGCCGAGGTTTCACTAGTTTTGACCTACATGCATCTTTGTGTTGAGGATTGGAAGTGGTGGTGGAAATCTTTCTTTGCATCTGGTTCGGTTGCATTGTACATTTTCTTGTACTCTATAAACTATCTCATTTTTGACCTCAAGAGTCTGAGCGGACCAGTCTCAGCTACACTCTACTTGGGTTACTCTTTCTTAATGGTCCTAGCCATCATGTTAGCCACAGGCACAGTTGGGCTCCTTTCATCTTTTTGGTTTGTGCATTACCTGTTCTCGTCCGTGAAGCTTGATTAAAAGAAGTAGTTGACTGTTACATACTGTTCTATTCTTCTTGTACCGGTTTTCTAGGATTTTGGTTGGATATACGAATAATTAAGTCTGAGTTTTTTTTCTTTACTTTCTGGTATTGTACTTTCATAGTTATTGTACTTTCATAGCAGGAACTTAGTTACATATGAATGAAGAAGCAGATGATTATTAAGTAGTTCGTATAATCGTATGTGGGATTGCTTTCATGTTTTGTTCTGTTTTTTGTTCATTGCGAGTAATTTTTATATTTAAAGATCATGATTTCATATACAGGAATATGAACTTAACCCTTGCCATATGCTCATATTAACTAAGCTGCAGTATCTGGAACCCATGGATCTTAATATGACAGGTCCATGAGAAAGTAGCGACTATAACGTCAATGTTTTTGTTTTTAACATCTTTAGGAAATGTTTGGGATTGCAAACTTTGTGAAATATACAATCGTTTACAAATGATAACTGATTTTAAATCACAATTTCAAAGGCCGTCTTACTATGTTGTACAGAGGTGGTTTGATCTCTATGTTCTGAGGCGATTCCTAAAGAAGTTACATGTAATCAGGTTCCATTTTGTTTTAGTACAAACTGTAATTCCTAGTATGCCCTTTTGTGTCTTTCCTTGCATATTCATCGGTAAAATGACCATAGGTTTTGAAGCACATCAATGCCATCAAACAATTCTAACCCTTTGTCAAATACATCTAACTAGAAAATTTTGGACCCCGCAATTCCCTTGTTGAAACGGTTCGTTATTTTAGTATATATGCTGTGAATTTTTGACCGCTTAATTAGAAATAATTTTGTCATTTATATGTTTGTTTAAAAGTATGCAAGAAACCAAAACGTAACCCGTAGTAGAAACCCGAATGGGATGTGATATGACAAAAATATCAATATATTAATTCAAAATTTAAACGGATGCGATATAGCAAAATGCAAGTAGTGGTACGGGGTGTATCACAATAAGGTTGAATGACAAATAAAAAGTGTGAAAAAAACAAAACAAGTAACCCGTAATAAAAAAAATCCGAAAAGAAAAAACAAAACTAAAAAAATATAAAAAAAAAAAGACGTGACAAATCCGAACAGGATGCAATGTGGCAAAATCCAAACTATAAAAAACGTATGATGTGTTACTTTATAACCGATGCCACATGTCAAGTTTTAATAAGCATGATTACTATTGATAACCATGCAAAAAAAAAACTCCAAATGGGATCCGTAATGTCAGAATCTAAATAGTGATGCGGGGTATATGATGAACCAATAAAAGAGATCATATAAGGAAAAAAAAAGATATCAAAAAACCAAGAAAAACCGAAAGATAAATAACTTTAACGAAAATAGAAATAACAAAGGGAAAAAAAATATTGAGTACAAGTTTCCAATATATTAATTCATAACACAAAAGCCAAAAAACCATGATGAACACCAAGAAGAAACCCCAAACGAGATCCAAAATGGCAAAATCTAAATAGTGATGTGGGGTATACGATGAACCAATAGAAAGAAAACACAAAAGCAAAAAAACTATGTAATAAACCAACAAAAACCGAAAAAAAAATAACCTTAACGGGATCCAATATGGCAAAATCCGAAAAAACGCGGGGTATAGGTAGACCAATAGAAAGAAAACACAAAAGCAAAAAAAACTATGTAGGAAACGAAGAAAAACGGAACAAAAAATAACCTTAACGGAATCCGATATGGCAAAATCTGGGAAAAAAACGCGAGGTACAGGTGGATCAACATAACAGCGCCACATGGCACGTTACTGTTCATAGACATTGTCATTAATGAGATTATTATATATATATATATATATATATATATATATATATATTACAATGACTCATACTGGTTGTCAAAGGTTTTGGAAAAAAATGTTCTTAGAATGAACTTAAGTTAGTTACATTTTGTTTTATCGATTCACCATGCATTAAGCTTCTAGTGCAAATATGACATCCACTCGAATCCTTTAGCCTACCTCACCTACTTTACCGCCAATGCAAATCCTACTCCCGATTACAGGGCCTTAGCGAACATTAGTTAAAATGTTGGAGGTCCTGTGCTGACTACTGAGACTCTAAAATAAAAAGTTAACGGCTCAAACTATGATGACTGCTAAAATTTGTGTATGGGCCTAAGTGCCTGGCTTAATTCCAATAGTTCAAATGAATGTTTTCAGAATTTTCTTTTGATTAGAAACTGATAAATAATCTCATCAATTTGCATCCACCATATATAAATAAGATTATAAGAACAAGAAAGTTAATACGCGTCATCAAAAGGCCATGGGGCATGGGCTAAACGGACCTACCAACAGTATCCAAAAAAAACATAGAAATGACATACAACACTTCAAAATTTGGGACCAAAAGATGACCTTTTGGGCCTTGCCACGTCGATTTAGGCTTCATTTTAACTGATGACACATCCAAAAACAAAAATCTTATAGAGTTATAGCCCAAGACCCAAGTTACTGTCGTTTTAGTATGGTGTGACCAATACCTTTTTTCTTGAATTTTCTCTTTGTTAAATGTAGTACATAGTATTAGTTAAATATCCAAATGTGAAATTTCAATTGTATATGCAAACGGTCATTTCGAAAGGTAAAGATTGCCAGATTCTAACAAAATTTAGGTTGCTGTTTATTTCAGTTCAAGATTTTCTTTCTAATATACAAGTTTGGTTTATTAGATTCCCAACAACTTTCTTCAATTTAACCCAACTTCGCATGTTTTGATAAGCATTTGATGCCCACTATTAGGTATTAAAAAATAAATAAATAAATAAAATTAACTGTAACTTTTATTAAGTCAACCCAAAGACATAATACAAGCCATTACAAGGTGTCACCACAAATTAGTGATTGAACAATTTGAAACCGGGACCTCCTTAAGAGGGCAAACCTCCCACCTAGCTACTCATTGACATTAGGTAAAAAAAATCTTAGTATGCGTCTTCTTCTCCTTTCCCAATAACTTCCTTGTAGGTCATCAAGGAATTGAATATGAGTAAAGATCCAACCCCCATTAGGATAATCAAAACTACCCGAGATCAAGAGAGCATCAAGGGTTTGAAGAATATCTGTGAAGAAGATATCGATGGTGAACAACCATTGAGTCCTACGTCCAGGTTGTTTCATGAGCCCGGTGTTAATGTGTATATCGTTGTTATTATCGGCATGAAAACCTTTATCAATGTAGAAGTCTTCAAATCGTATGCGAAAGTTCTCAAAGATAAGAATTGCCGGTTTTCTAGTTTACAGGTATATTATGGTACTAAAACTTTCTAAGTACAAGAGAGCATCTTCTTATTAGTATAGTGATATTTTTGAGTGATGATCCATACTGTTTTATTGTATAATAATGTGAAGCGTGTTTGGTGATGTATAGTTAAAAATTGGTTGTGTACAGGTCATCTCTTAATATTTTGAAAATCCCCTATCAAACCATTTAGTCCTTTGTGGATGTTGAATTTCTTTGCTTGTTCATTATTTGCTACAGGTTTTGAACAAAGAAAATGGGAGCATGACATGGGTTCCAATAAATGTAGACATAAATAATCATGTTGTGGTGCCCGAGCTTGATCCAAACCTGGACTCATCCGACATATACGTTGAAGATTACGTTTCAAACCTTAGTAGATCTCATATCGAAAGCTCAAAGCCCTTATGGGATGTTCACATCCTCAACACAAAGACAACATACGCAAATGGCATATGCATCTTTCGCTTTCATCACTCAATTGGTGATGGCATTTCTCTAATGAATCTCTTGCTTGCTTTTAGTGGCAAAGCCTCAAATCCTGAGGAGTTGCCCACACTTTATGGGGAGAAAGCGTCTCCTCATCGTATCCAAATTACTTGTTCTAGATCCCTATTAACGATCCTCTGGAACTCCATTGTCGCTCTTGTGATGTTTATGTTAACTGCAGTTTTTCTAAAAGACACAAAAACTCCGATAAAAGGCAATCCGGGAATAGAGGGCACACCTCGACGTTTTGTCCATCGAATAGTCAGTTTTGAAGACATAAAGTCGACGAAAAGAGCCATGAATGTGGTACGAATTTGATTATATATTCAAGCATTACATATTCTGTTTAGTCATTGATAAGAAATGAGACCCAACTCAGCCCCACCCTAACCCGACCCGAACCGACCAGCATGATAGGCTAACACTCCGGGTAACGGGTTCGGTTTTGTTGCATTGTCGGGTTTCGGGTTGGGTCAAGCCAGGTTTTGACACGTGATGAACAAATGTCCCTTACACCCGAGAACCGAACCAAACCCGTCTGAACCTGACCAAACCGACCCCCTTGGTAGGGTGACGGACTGGGTCACAAGTTCGATTTTGTTATACATTCGGGTTTCGGGTTTACACAGATCGAGTCGGGTTTCGACCTGTGCTCATTCCTACTAATCGATGTCGTTGGACCGATCAAAAATAAAATTAAATACCACTAATTAGTAGAGGTAAATCGAATATCGTTTCCACAGGGAATCATGGGAAAATGTTAAACAATTTACAAAGTTAATAAAACTAGGCATAAACTTAAAATTGATTGATTGGTTTGACTAAAGCTAAAATTGATTATGAACTTAACAATATAATTCAATAAAATAAAAAAAGTAGACCATTTTCATTCTTCTAATTATACTTTCAAGTGTATAACCTAACTTACATTCGTTGGAAATCATATAGACATGATTTGTTATAATGTTTGGATTAAATGAATGCTAAGAATTAATTGATTAGGTTGTGATGATTCACGATAATGACAACCGAGGAATTGACACAACTAAATTATCTATTGATTAACTAGATTAGAAGTTCATAAGAGACTCTTTCAATAATCCATGATTAACAAGAATTTGAAATCAAAAGATAGATGAAGTTCATTCAAGTCATAAACATGTAATCATTCAACTAATCCAAACAACATTAGATGCAAAACACTAATTAAGAATTAAACATCTAATCTAACTTGAATATAAGAAAGGTTGAATACAATTGTCTTACATAATTGTTCACATGAGAATGATCAAAATGAAATTAGCCTAATATCTTCATCATTGATTCTTCAATTAAGGCTTTAATCTCCATGGAATTGTGATTTGGTGATGAAATTGAGGTGTTGAGAATGTTAGGAACTGCTCCAAGTATGTGAAAATATGAGTAGTTAACTTCCAAGTTCGTGTTTGAAAGTAATATAAACTGAAAATTAATTAAATTCAAAAAAAATTCGGATTTTCATTCGGCGGCCACCCTCCCAGACGGTGGCATTGAGCGTCCCGCATGGTAGTAGAAGTTGGGGCAGATTTCTTTACGCCAAGAAAACGTCCCAAACGGTCAAAATTATTGGCCCACCGTCCCAGACGGCAGAAGGTGGTTTCTACCGTATGAGACGGTAGTCCAAGTTCATTCAAAATTCTTTTACGCTGCCTAAACGTTTCACACGGTGACAAGAAATGGCCCACCGTCCCAGACAGTGGGTCTTGGCGTGTTGAACGGTGTTCCAAAAATGGAATTTTTTTTCCAGATTTGTGCTTTGAAATTTCTTTACTCCAATTAGCTCTATTTCATTACTTATAACCTGAAATCACTCAACAAACATAAAACCGCCTTAATCGTCTATTAACCTTCACAAAACATGTCATCTTAATATGTTAAGGTTATACAATTCAGGCGTTTATCACCTACTTTCACATGTCATGTGTGTCCCTGCCACCTATACCTCATCTGCACATTTAAGATCAATCAAAGCGTAGAATTACTTTATCAAATTGATAAATTATATGCCTTGTTGCATATACATTTTATACTGTGATGCATAGGGTAAATTTGGGTCTAGGATTAACGTTTATCACCTATTAAAGAGTATACACAAATGCCATTGGATTTAGCTTGAGGTTTAGAATGTAGTTAAATGGCTATTGGACATCACATGTAGAATTTGGGATTTTTTTGCCAAATGAGGCGTAAAAGCATATCACTTTGCGAAATGATTTTCCGGCCAAAATCTTTTGCAAAACCAATATACCCGGCACTAGAAGTGTCGGGTTCATCCAAATTAGATTCAATTCGGTATTTCTAATTCCAAGTTCTAGATTCGCACCATTCTCATTATGACAAGTGTTTTTGGTTTGCAGTGCACCGTTAGAAACTTAGATGCACCCGGCAATGGTAGTGTCAGTTACCACTTTTCTGCTAATGTCTATTTGCCACGTACATGAAACTGACATTGACAATGCGTGGTTTAGATGACTAAGAAGTGCCCGACACTAGCAATGCAGGGTACCAGTTTTGCAAAATTTGTTGCCCGTAAACCAGTTTTGAAAATTATGCAAATTTATAGGCTCTTATGTCTCATTTGGTAGAAAATTCAGAGTTTAGGCTTTAGCTGATATACCCAAAACCTTATCTATGGCCATAGGGTCAAAGAGTAAACATTATACTTGCACTTTGATGCCCTTGTAATCACACGGTGATGTTCCTACATGAGTCCAATTTAGGCAGAGCTCAGATGCATACTTGTAAAAGGCCCATGTGAACCAAACCCTATGTAGATAATATCTTATTTCTCATATTTTACTTTTAACATCCTTCCTTGTTTTTTCCATATTTTTAGACACTTCACATGTGAACCAAGGGTGAGGATTCCCTCAAACTCCAACTTGACTAGTCAAATTTGAAAAATTCTAGTACTTGAATTAAAATCAAAGATCAAAATTAAAAGATTAACTTTAAATCTTGACATTTAATTTTCATCTGATTCTCTTAACTTGACCCCTCAAGTTAATTTCAACTTGAGGGGATCTCCACCCACATAGATAATCTCTTATGTATGCATTATGTAATATGTTGACTTGTCACATTGGTTTTGTAGACGGTGAATGATGTAATACTTGGAGTAGTACAAGCCGGCTTATATCGTTATCTAAAATGGAGATATGGTAAGATTTTGTATGTGTCTATATATGTATCTTTGTGTAAGTAATTAAGTGTGCAAGTATTTTTGGATGTCTATGGAGACTTTATATACATCTTATTATCATTGACAACTAACCTCCTCAACCTTTTGTATTTTACATTTAGGACTAACACTTTAGGTTTTGGAATTGACACAATAAACCCCTTACTTTCATTCTTCCCTTTAAATTGAGAGTTAAAGACACTAGCAACTCCCAACTTGGATAAAAGCATAGTTTGTTGATCAACAAAGATGACTTTTAATTCAAAACGCCATATTCCTTCAACAGATCAGCAATATATTTCTGTTGAGATACAAAGATCCCATTCCCTATTTTGCTCATTCTAAGGCCCAATAAAATTTATTTTTAAATGCTTCATGTGAAAATGACATGTGGATTTTTGAGAAACAAAAGTAGAGGTGGATGGTTGTGAAACCGAAACTTAATAGAACAGCTCAAAAGTTGAATTCTTGGACACGGGTTGGGCTGATATCAGTAATCAGATCACAAGCCAAAATAAGGCGTAAACAGTGGCCCGTATTGGTTAAAATTCTTGGACAGAGGCAAGGCCCAATATCTGTGAGACTGTGACACTTTTTAGTCAAATATCGCTAATACTTGAAGTCTGCTAAGGGAAAACAACTCAAGTGGATCTACACGCTTAATGATCATAAAACGCAAGAAGACGAAAGTTTATTACCTCACGATCACAACACAAATGAATGAATGATTACAAATAAGTACAAATTGGCTTTACACTTTTAAGTCACAACACAATGTTTCCACACTGCCACAAAGGAACTTAGGAACATGACTCTATATACATAGTCTTATTACCAATTTACAATTAACCTCTCAATTTTTTTCTATTTTTAAGTTTAGGATCAGAAATTATAGATTTGGATATAGTATATTTATTACATTTAACTTATTTAATGTCGTTATTTTAACTTAATCGTATGTATACACATGACTAAAATCCATATATGCTTGATAGAAAATGATGACATTGTTTCTGAGAGTATTCGGCTTCGAGCAGCACTTTTCTTCAACTTGCGAGCGACTACAAGGGTTAATGTGAGTGTTGCTACTTTTCCTTAGAGTCTTCTTAGCACATATGCTTCATTATTGTTCTCTCACCTTTTTCATGTCCTAATTATTTGATTAGCCTTTCGGTGATGATACAAGTAAGCATGGGACATGGGGGAACGATATTGGTTACGTTTTACTTCCATTCAACATTAGATATAGAAAAGACGTGTTAGATTATGTGCGAGAAGCAAGGGCTAGTATGGAACGAAAGAAAGCTTCTTTAGAGCCGTTTTGCACAAGCTTCCTGGCTAAGTTAGTGATCAAGTTGTTCGGTGTTAAGGTACTTGAGTTACATTTTCAGAAAGAATTACTTTACACTTCACTTACATAATTGTGTGATTTTTGAAGACTTGATAATATAAAATTAAGGGTGCGTTTAGTCATAGAAAACTCTGAATATTTCTAGAAAACATTTCAAGGGAAATATGCAAAACAGTAAACAAGACAAACACTACACTTTGAAAAATTTTGATAGCTTTCCAAGTACTTTCTCTTTAAAGTTGACACTAAATGCATCTTCAAAGTTTCCAAATGCTCCCTCCCGAAGAGATGAAAAACACTTTTCATTTTCGAAATTTCTGTTTCTCTGAATTTCAATCGAATTAACCGAAGATAGTGAACAGGTATCTGGAAAACTGAATTACAATGTTCTCTCAAATGTCACACTTGGCTATTCTAGTCTTCCTGGACCACAAGAAGAAATCATTCTATTTGGACATGAAGTCGCCTATATTGCTCCCAGTTGCTACGGCCAACCAATGGTAAGTATAGTTAGTTTGTCGCAAATTATCTAAGCGTGTAATTATCTTAAATAACCTATCGTAATATTAGCCACAAATGCTTGCTTAACAATACTTTTACTATTAATAATGAACCACTATTACTTCCTTGAACTTCAAGTTCTAATTATCGATATTTTTTTTATCACATATAGGCCTTAGCGATTCATGCCGTGAGTTATGTTGACAAAGTTACATTTATGATATCAGTTGATGAAGAAATCATACCAGATCCTCAAACGTTGTGTGATGATATCCAGCAATCCCTCCATCTCATTAAGTCTTCTCTAGCTTGAGAAGAACTAACCTATTAACATGCTTATGTTTTATTACATATATATATATGATGATAGATAGACGGCAATAAGTTAATCGATATGATAATAGACGGCAATGAGTTAAAGATGATAGGTCTAAAAAAACTTTATGAGTTATAGATATATCGATTATAATCAACTTCCAGATAAAATTTTTTTTTTTAAATAAGTGTTTGGTTTAATGCATTATGGGTTTCTGAACAATTTGGTGTAAACAATTTGGTCAATGTCCTAAATCCAAAGTTCCAATTAAGTTTGTTCAATGGTTTTGAACAATTTGATTTTATAACAATTTGTATTGATTTTTTAGTTGAATGCATTATGGGTTATTTAAATGGTATTTAGTAATTTGAATGATATTTGGCTTGTTTTTTACTTTAGTGGGCTATTTTTTTCCAGGTCCGGGCTTTTCTTGCGCCTCTCGCTTTCGTCCCATTTGAGGTCTTTACGCTCTGAGTTTGTCTCTGCCTCATTTGGGGTCTTTGCGCTTTGAGTTCGTCTCCATTTTTGACAAGTATGACCAAGGGCGGATCTTTTTAAGGGCCCAAATGCCCCCGGCCCTCCCGTTTATTTCGTTCTATGGTGTTATTTGATGTTCGAAAAAACTATTTGTTTACTATTGTTTTTGGATCTCAGGGCTTAGGCGGATCCAAGGGGAAGAATGACCCCACAAGGCCACAACTTGTAATTGAGCAATAGAATCTAGATGTATTTTTGTAGTTGATCTTAGCCAAAATAGAAAAAATAACCAACCTCGAAAAACTAAAAGGCCCAAACGATAGAAATTAATATATTAGGCCGGAGCCAACGCCCCCTTCGTGGGCTCTTCCTCAGCTTCGTCGATGACGACACGGTTGGCAGCGAAGCTTCCTCATCTTCGTCGATGGAGGCATTTCGTTGGGTGAAAGGGGGAGGACAAGAGGGAGCGGGGTGAGAGTGGGTCCGAAACAAAAAAAAAAGTTTTTTTTTTAAATCTAGCAACTGCTAGTTTTTTTTTTTTTTTTTTTTTTTTTTTTTCTGTTTTACATCTTTATATAAACAACTCCATTTCATTCTATTTCATTCCAAAAGACACACAGAAACACATACAAATATAAATCAATCATCCATTTCATACAACAAAAATGTCAAGTTCCAACGAAGATTCAACAACCTACATGCAAAGGTATTTTATAGATCCATAAATGTTGAACACATTTGTTAATTTTGTGGAAGAGGAAGAAGAAACAGAGGCCGAGAGTTCCAGAATATCAAGAGTACCAAGAAGATACATACCCAGAAACCACGCCGATGCGGCAACCCGTATTTATAATCATTACTTCGCCCCGGAACCCATCTTTCCTGTTGATTATTTTCGCAGGCGTTTTCGAATGCCCAAGAAAATGTTGTTTATCCGTTTAGTGAAGGACATACAAACCTTTAACTCCATACAACCATTACTGCCTCACTTTCAGTACTTTCACAATCCACCTTTCGATGTCGTGGCTCTTCCCACTCTAAACATTTTTCAAAAATGTACTTCCGCAGTACACCAGCTGACGTACGGTGCTTCCGCCGACCAACTAGATGAGTATTTGGAAATGGGTCGACAAACATCATACGATGCTTTGAACAACTTTTGTAAGTGCATCGTTTAATTGTATCAGGATGAGTATATGAGAAAACCAATGTAAGAAGATGTTAATCGAGTGACCGTGAAGCATTTGGAGGTGCATGGTTTTCCGTGTATGCTCGGCAGCGTTGATTGTATGCACTGGCCATGGAGAAACCGCCCCACCGCATGGCAAGGCCAATACACTTGTGGCGACAAAGGACACCCCACAATCATGCTTGAAGCTGTTGCTTCATATGATTTGTGGATTTGGAATGCTTACTTTGGACCAGCCAGTTCGAACAACGACATAAACGTACTTAATGAATCTGACTTGTTCAGCCAGCTCCTGGCGAGCAGTTTACAAAGCGGTATCATCAAGCCGACGGTATTTATCATGAATGGTCTACACTCGTGAAGTCTTTCAAGTGTCCCATGGACCCAAAGACCACAAAGTTCAAGCGCTATTAAGAAGCTGCAAGGAAAGACGTAGAGCGTGCATTCGAGGTACTTCAAGGTCGTTTCCGTATCCTCACTCATGGAGCGCGTCCATTGAGCATCAACAAAATTAAGCGTATGATGTGCAGTTGTGTGATTTTGCACAACATGGTTGTTGATTATAACGGTCGTGCAATTAGTCTATTCGAGTTGGAGTTAATTCCGGAGGAAAGGCCAGTTCGTACTTGGGACCAACGAGTTGGAACACAGTTACGTATGATGGGGGGTTACGTGATCGAGTGACGCACTACCTTATTCGAGGCACTCTAGTCGAACACATTTAGAACTTGCCTGCACAACAACGTCAACGTTGAAGTTTTTTTTTAAAATAATAATAAGTTGTCTTTTATTTATTTATTTATGTATCGTGTTCTTTTATTTTCTAGATGTAATTTGTTTTATGTTTTTTTTTTAAATTAATGTAATGTTTTTTTATTTAATGTTTTTTTATAAATAAAATTAAGTTTGTGTTTTTTATTTTGATATATTAAAATAAAATAAAAGTTGAGGAAGAGGTAAAGAAGAGATAGAGTTGGTAGTGAGTAAGAAAGAGGAAGGAATGTGTCTAGGGTTGCCTGTAGCCTTAGTGCCTATTTATCCATCACTGCTTTCGGGCCCCTTCGTGACTTTCCACGACATTGTCATGGACTTAACTTCATACTTTCTTACTTTCTTGAAGCCCAAATAGAAACTAATAGATATTGTCATTTTGTTTTGACAAGCCCAAATACATATATAAACATTATATAATAATAGATTAATAATTAGACATTAGATCCATGTGTTATAGGATTAACAATGTATGTGCTTCCACAATGCTGACCTCATCGACAAAAAAAAAAAAAAAAGTTACAAGAGATTGCCGACATTATGAAATTTTTGTTTATAATGATAATAACTACAGCTTATTTTAACAACGTATCATAATACAATGGGAAAAAGTTACAAAAAAATATATCTTATACCTAAATTATCGCTATATGATGTTTCCAGTGTTAGCCACGAGTGAGATGTGTAGGTTGATCATCACCAATAATCTTGGTTGTAATGTTTTTTATTTTTTGATGATTGAATTAAATTCTTAAATTAAATATAAACAAGAAAGTGATATGAACATAAACAAGATTTGTCAAATTATGTTCCAATAAAATCTCCCTTCTTTATCAATAAAAACTTTTTCGACCAGTAACCGATTATTTTTTTGAAAAATTTAGTCCTTTGATCATTGGCAGGTATAACCAAGGTTTTTTTTCTTAAAAAAGTAACATAAAGAAACCTAGGCGGACTTACATAGAACTTAGGGGTAGCTTGGGCTACGGGTCCGCTAAATCCATGTAGTGTAATTTTTTTTTGAAAAATGATATATTATTTATTGGTGCTACGGGTAAAACAAATATGAGATACCCGTCAATGTAACTATTTGAAAACTTCTAAAAGATTATCGTAATAATAAACTCATCAAGACGTACTTGTGCAATTAAATGATAAATGGAAACTACCAAAGTGCCAAAAACTCTTAACAATCATTAAAAATAGCCAAAAATCCTTAAAAAATCGTAACAATTTAGTCGGTATTATTATTTTACGTCGATATATGACTAACAATAAAAAATTTTGTGTTACCCCTCCCTATAAATCCTGACTCCGTCACTGTAAAGAAAGACAAATAATTAAATAAATGTAGGTTAGTATAAGATACCATTGCTCGAGACTTGATACAAATATGAAACCCAAAACAAAGGATATTTAAAGAGAAGACAAAAATAGAAAAGAATAATGATAATAATTATAATAGTATTTTTAGTTGTCTTTTGCAATTTAAAGTATATATTCTGATTTTAGTTGTGGAGGAAGGTAAAGTTAGGTGTGAGATTGCCAAATTGTAACAAGATTTTGGGTTATACACATTCAAGATCTCCTTTGTTATCTACAAGTTTTTGCATGTTAGATTTCCCAACTACTTTCTTCAATTAACCAAAATCACATGTTTTGTTAAGCATTTGATGTGTTTATTTAGGTATGAAAAATAAGAATTTGACATGACATATCTTGTTACTCGTTTTAAACTCCTAATCTGATACGAGATCGATGAAATGCGTATAGTAGATAATATATGTATGTTGATTTTGTAACGCTAGCATCCTGTTGCTTTTTCCAATCTTCCCTCTTTCAGAAATTGTAAGTACCAACCATTAAAAAAAAAAATGCCCTAAAAGATAGAGACATTTAACATGATAGTTGTTTAATAAATTGGTTTTTTTTATTCTTACATTTATAAGTCTGCATTGACTTCTAAAAAAAGAAAGTTTCGAGAAATTAATTAAGGGTAAAATCAACACCACAACAAATATGTCATTTCCTCACACTTGTTTTTTCATACTTTTAAAAAGTATGAAAAATTTTGTTAATTTAATCACATTCAAAAGTGTGTATAAGTAATTTTACATCTAAAAGTGTGAAGAAATTTAAAAAATCACAATATTTACACACTTATACATGTGGAAAAAAAAGTTCACACTTTCAAGTGTGTAAAAATATATCAATTGTTCACACTTAAGAGTGTGAAAGTAAATTTGTAACACCTATTTTTTTTACACTCTATTTTCTTCACACATGGAGAGTGTGAAGAAATCATGTGTTACAAATTAATTTTCACACTTTTAAGTGTTAACATTTTGTTTACACATTTATAAATGTGAAAAAATTATAGCTTTTAAAATTTATTCACGTTTTTAAATGTAATATTTGTTCAACACATTGTTATTTGTGATTAAATTCATAAATTTTTTCACACTTTCTATAACCAATTGTGAACAAATGAACTTTTTTTGTAGTGCAATGAGCTTATGCTAATCGATCAACGCCTATTAATGTTTTTAGCGTACATAAAAAGTTGTATATTTTTGATATTACACTAAGAGGTGGGATTTTGTACGCAGGATACTATTTTTATGTATGTTATTATTGACCGTTCCGGTATAAAAAAATATTAGACTTACAAATAACATTTATAAACATGCGTACATAGATCAATACAACAAATAGAGAATGAAAATAATCCGATTGGTTATATTTAGGCCATGTGTATTTGCAAACAACGTTAGTAAATATTTGTTTGTTAGTTTATCATTTTTCGTTAGTTTAATTAAATCAAAAAATCATAATTTATAATTAATATCAAATTAAATAAATATTTTAAGAAAGAGAATAAAAGTAGGACGGAGATATAGTGACCAACAGGTTCTATGTGCGGCAATCCAATGCTAAATAAAACAAACACATCATAAAAGTCTCGATCAATTCAAAGTTTGTACGAGGTAATTAAATAAGACATAAATTGAACCGTGCATTCAATTGATCAAATATTTGAAAGGCTATTGTTTCCTTTCTATCACTACAAATCATATTGTAATTTTTCACATTTTCAATTAGTATAAACAATTTTAAAAGTTTGTCACGATTTTAAGTGTAAAGCTTTATTGAATTGAAGTAGAAATTTATCCATATTATAAAGTGTGAAGTTTTAAAAGTTCACAATTGTAGATGTGAACTTTTATATTTAATTTGTTACATGAATTTTGTCTATAGTATAGACAAAACTGGTCCTGAGATTTTTAATGCTAAAGACTATACATCAAAATAGTGGCCCTAAATTTTGATAAACAAACGAAATACTAACGCTTTTAGGTGTTTGGAAATTAGAACATATTTAAACTAAACATCTACTTTTAATAACGATTTTTATTAAATAAATAAAATATCACAAACTTACGGTTTAAGGATCCAAACTAAAAACTGAACCTAATAGACGATTTCAAGGTTGAAACATAACTAAGGCTTAGAGTTTGGGTTTTATATATATATATATATATATATATATGGTGAGGATCCTGGAAGAAGGGGTTTTAAGGAGAGAAGGGATGTTAAGGAGAGAAGGGAGAGAAGGTCCTATTGACCAATCAGAACGCGACATGTGTCTAAATTAAAAAAAAAGAGCGCAGTGGCAATTTCGTAAATAATTTAAAGTTTTGTGAAGCTTGGTCAGCTTCAACTTTCAGTGGGTTGAGTCAGCTTGGGTTGGGTCAGCCTGAGTTGGATCAGCTTAGTTTGGGTTAGCTTGATTAGGTTGGGTCAGCTTATGGTCTGGGTGAGTTTGGGTCAGCTTGAGGTCAGGTCAGGTTAGGTCAGCTTGGGTCAGCTTGGGGTTGGGTCAGTTTGGGGTCTGGGTCAGGGTTGGGTCAGCTTGACACACAATCTACACAAATGTAGATTATGGGTTTTGGGTCAGCTTGGGTTCTGGGTTGGGTCAGCTTGGGCTCTGGGTTAGATCAACTTGGGTCAGGTTGGGTTAGCCTGGGGTCTGGTCAGGTTGGGTCAGCTTGGGGTTGGGTTAGCTTGACACAATTTACACATAATCTACACAAATGTAGATTATGGGTTTTGGGTCAGCTTAGGTTCTGGGTTAGGTCAGCTTGGGTCAGGTTGGGTCAGCTTGTGGTCTGGTCAGTTTGGGTCAGCTTGGGGCTGGGTTAGCTTGGCACAATTTACACATAATCTACACAAATGTAGATTATGGGTTTTGGGTCAGCTTGGGTCACGTTGGGTCAGCTTCGGGCCTGTGTCAGGTTGAATCAGCTTGGGTTTTGGGTCAGGTTGGGGTTGGGTTGGGTTAGCTTGGGGTTGACCAAGCTGACCAACCAAGCTGACCCAGAACCGGGGCTGACCAAACTGACCCAAGCTGACCAACCAAGCTGACCACCCAAGCTGATCCAGAACCCAAGCTGACCCAAAACCCAGGCTGACCAAAAGTTTGATTTATTTACAAAAATGCCATCGCGCAATTTTTTTTTAAAAATGACGTGTCACACTCTGATTGGTTAATATAACATTCTTTCCCTTCTCTCCTTAACACACCTTCTTATTTGATCTCTCTCTCATATATATTCATATATATATATATATGAGAAATGATTAATCATCCTAACCAAATAGCCTAATAATCCTCCTTACTTTGAGATGATGACATGTGAAAAAATCAGGGGGCAAGATTAGGAAAGAGAATTAGTGGATACCACATGTCACATTCTTAATGTATTAGGAGGATTATTAGGCTATTTGGTTAGGAGGATTTTATTTTCATATATATATATATATATATAGGTTTTAGGTAAAATAAAACAAGTATTAAAGTAAAATAAATAAAACAATAGGTTTTTCTTCACTGAAGATCACCGTGCATCATGAAAATCATTGTGCATCAATTGCTTCGTGAATCTTTGTACATCAATTTAACCATGATCCAAGGGTCAAGATCATGTTTTATTTGTTTTACTTTAATAGTTTTTTTACAACACCCGACCCATATATATATATATATATATATACGCTGACTAGGAAAAGTATTAAGAGGACTCTTTTTTCACCAAGTTGCATTGGATTCCTTCAGTAAGAATTCTATAATAGCATCAATCACCATATGGTCAAATAAAAGCATTCAAAGTTACAAAACCTAAGAAAATCTGAAATTGGACAGTTTTGAGGTAAGAGTTTAATCATCCGTACAGGGGTCACGCCATAAAGGACATACGGCTACTCCTATGCTCATATTTTAGCCGATGATTGAAGATTCAAATATACCTCAAACACCGCTACAAGCCTACAAGGAGGCCTAATTCTAACAAACTTTTGTTAATTACAAAAGTGGTCCCTGTAATTTTTTGAAATTACAAATTTCATCCCTACATTTCATAAAATATGATTTTGATCTTTAATTTTGAAATGCCATCAACATTTTGACCAACATTATAGAATTTTTGACCAAAAGTGTTTCGGAGGTCAAAAGTCAGAAATCATGAAAAGTAAAAAATGAAACCTGTAATTTTAACCAACCACAAGGTCGATTTTTGTAATTATTTATGTTCTTTTTTTTTGGGTTACTTTTAGTGATAAATCTACTCTACTTCTATACTATTCAAATAATTATTCTAAAAATGATTGGTGCAAACAAATAAAACCCATGCGGCATAACTTTGTTCGATTTTTATGTTGCATCGATATCGCAGGCTTCGCCAACAGAAATTGTTTTGCCAAATTTGTTAAGTTCGACGAGTCTCTTTGTTTTATTCATTTCTCGATTTTCTCAGCTCGATCCTGGGGATGGTAACATTTCCTTTTTAAATCTTTTATTAATCGAGTTAACATCCGCTTTTTAGCTTTTTATTTTCACTTGTTAAGTTTTTGTTTCTTTTGCTTAGTAGTTGTCCACAAACAAAAAAATGACAAAATTCTAGTGTGCAAAACAAGCTAATTGTAACCTCGGTCAACACGTAGTCTCTTTAATATAAATATATATATATACACATCCATATGGTATTGTAATTTCCACACACCATTTCATATTATTCACTTTCTTGTTGTGAGAGTTTATCACATATTAGATATTTTACTATACCAAAGGAAAGGGTTATATCTATATCTATATCTATCAATTAGATATATGCATGGCAAGTGGAGATGCAATGTTGCATGGAGTATATGGGGGATGTATATCAATAGAAGATATGGGACTTCAACAAAGACCATATCATAGCAATTGTAGTTGTGCTCTTCATAAATCCAATAGTGGTCAAGCTAGTCATTGTTCGCATATGGTTAAGGTGTCGTACCCAATGAGGCGGTCTTGGAGCGAAGGTTCCATGTTGGCTATGAAGTCGATGGCACAGTCGCCTGGCTCATCGCCTTCTTGTTCTTCCTTATCGAATACTATGGCAACGCCGAGCACTATTAAGGATTCGTCGCTTTTGCCACAAGTTTAAGAACTAATGAAATGTAAAGCCTTAGTTTTATTTTTCTTTATTTGTTTCTCTTCTTTTTTTTTTCTATGGATTTTTATATATGTGATGATGAAAGTGGTTCCGTTCGATCTTCAATATTTGTGAATAAATCAAACCCTTTTGGGTTAATAGATCTATTATTATCTCGTGTATTCTCTTTATTTATGTGAATGTGAATAAGTCTTGTGTTATCTTTTATGAATTAATACTTAATGTATCTATTATTCAATCTTGTAATCTTGTATTATCGTTTACTCATGTTGGATTATCAACAATTTGGGTTATAACAATTCATTCCATGCAAAACGATATGTTTTGTTTTCAATTTTCAAATAATATTGCATGTGATCTTAGATATGATCGATTACATATTTACATGGTGGGTAAAACCGATTTCTTATAGTTTGTTTCTAGATTATTATACAATTTTATATCGTCGATCTCTTTTGTTATATTATAATTACTCGAATGCGTTAATAACGAACTTCACAACTAAAATGATTGATTTGACATATATATATATATATATTTTTCTGCCATATCTTAATTTAGACAATATACAATATATACTAGCCATCAACACAATAGACATCCTATGCGTAGCCTCGATTTAAATAAAGCTATTACTAATTAATTAGTATATTTTTGGAGGCCAAAACGTGAGTAAATTTTATGATAACAATTAAATAGCTTTGTAATACAATATTTTTTTGTTATTATTGATGATGACCAATTTAATTACTTTGTCATGAGTGGACATTTTTCCGTAGCGAACTAACCTCGTTTTGTCTTTTATTTAACCGAAAAGTAGAAACAAATAGAAAAATAAAAAAATTGATTTATCATGATGATTACTTTAAGTTTGGCTAGCTATTGGTTTTTTTTTTTTTTTATCTATCTTTTACTCGTAAACAATACGAGTGTTTGGATATTCACGGCTTCCAAAAAAACACCAAAATAACTCACTTTAATAACTTGATTTTAACATTTGATGATAGATGTGCTGAATGCTACCCCTATATAAATAACTCATATTTACAAATATATATATATATATATATATATATATATGGTAACTTTCCAGTGATAACAAGTTTAAAATAAAAGCGGTGAAAACAAGGAGAAAAGAGGAAAACGTAGTGAAGAAAACTTCTATTATTGAAAATGTAACCACTATTATTGATAGTAATTTGTATGTACGGAAGAAAACTTCCATCTCATTCTAAATGGATTGCAATTAAATTAAGCACATCAATTTTTTAAATAACAAAATATATATAATTAGTTGTTTCATCCTTTTTAATTTTATAGATTAAATTTATGAATGCGTACAAATTTAAATTATAAATAATGGATGCATAAAATTATAAACTATAAATTATGGATGCATAAGGTTTTACATACACAAACAATAGAGGATACATCAAATTTATGGATGCACAAATTATAATTATAAATAATAGATGCATAAAGTTTTACATATACATACACAATGGTGGATGCACCAAATCATATATCATACATAAAAATCTTAAGACTAACAATTTTATAAATACAATATTTTTTATAATAAATCATGGATGCCCCAAATATTTATATATGTAAAAGATGGATGCATCAAATTTGTAATATACATGAAATACAAACGAATGTAGAATTCTATCAGGTAAAAGCCAAATTGATAATTAACTAAATGTAAAATTATAGATAGGAAACAACATGGGAGGCGGTTACATTCTTTTTTACGTGTAAACATTCTTTTCCATTAATGCCCTTTTTGCCTTTTTTTTTAATTAAAATATTATTCAATTAATCTCAACCATAGATCATAATATCCCAAGGCACAAAATTGTTCTTATTTGTTCTTATTCTAATTTAGTTCTCATTGGATGGCTCTCATATATATATATATATATACTAGGTATTTTACCCTGTGCGATACACGGCTAGTTATAAAGATTATTTTATACATTAGTAAATATGTATTCTATAAGTTTATTATGTGAAAATTGATTATGTTATAGTTCATGGTTAAATTCTGGTCACCTTTTGACTTTTCTGACATGTCAATATTACAATCACTCAACCTACCGTAGTTATTAAACACTTCTTTTGAGAACATTTACCCTAAGATATTTTGATATCATCAACAACACCATTTGTGTAAAAATAAATCAAATGTAAATCGATAATGTAGCAAATTCCTACGTGGCAAAGTCTAAAAATATTTTTAAAATATATTTATATTATTATTTAATTATATTGTATATAAATTTCGAAAAAAATATGGAGGCGAAACGTAAGAAAATTCCTACGTGGCAAAGTCTAAAAATATTTTTAAGTTGAGTTGGATGGCTTTATAAAGCTAGGATTCTTATTGTTTTATTAATATATATATATATATATATATATATATATGGGGATAGTAATATAAGGCTGTCGGGTATCTAAGCTTAGGTGTAGAATACTCATATACTAATTTTTTAAACCATAAATATTATGAGGGCCCAAACATTTATTTACTAAACACTAAATAATATAATATTAGTATGTAAAGGGTTCCACACCTAAGCTTAGGTACCGGACAACCTTATATTTCCTTTTCCATATATATATATGGGGGATGGAATATAAGGCTGTCGGGTATCTAAGCTTAGGTGTGGAACACTCACATATTGTTTTTTTAATCCATAAAAATCATGGGGGCCCATGCATTTATTCATTAAACAAGAAATAATAAAATATTAGTATGTGACGGGTTCCACACCTAAGCTTAGGTGTCGGACAGCCTTATATTCCCTTTTTCCTATATATATATATAATGTAATTCAAATCTGGATGGAATATCCCAATGTTTAAAACATTATCAATGAGTTACCGACATCATTAACAGGTTAAATTTATTAGCAAAGGTGTTTTGGTTTAGATTTCAATGATCGTGATAAGGACTTTAAATGAAAGTCCTAATTTGTTTCTACTTCTTAGCATAGTTGTTAAAAAAAGGTAATGGAGGGAACCTTAGCCCAGCTACCACAATTGGATACCAATTAACTCACCCCGTATGAGCCATATGATGCTGGTACAATACCTCCATTTTAATTTCCATATGATCTGGGCACCCCGAAGGATTGAACTCGCGTATTTAAACTTCACATGTGAGTCTAGGCTTCACTGGTAATTGGCACCTTAAAGGAATTATTTTTTGTGTCAAGCGGGGATCAAACCTGAGACCTTAAGGTCATCAAGTGATTGTCTTACCACTAAGCTAACTCCTTGTTGGTTTCTTGGCATAATCGACTCGACTCGTAAGAGTCGACTCGTTTTTTGTCCAGACTCTTACGAGACACTGTGTGAACTTGGACCGTGTCAATATGACTCGTAAACTTATAATTGTTGTAGTCAAATACTACGGTTATATATTAGATATTATATTTATAGTTACATTATTTTGTGTGTTATATATGTATTTTTGATACTTTTAGTTCGAATTTGGAAATAAACTGTATGTTTATGACTCAAAACTATCGAATATATAATATTTTATAAATGAATTAATTGTAACATCCTATATTTTTATTAGACCAATGAAAATTAACCTTTATTATAGTTTTGACATTAAAATAATTTCCTAGTATTTTATTTTTAGATATGTGGTTAAATTAGTTGGAACATTAACGGATAGCGGGCGAAAATACCATTTTTATGTATTAGAGGCGTGGCACTCAGGAGGAGTGCCAGCCATTTCTCATTTCATGACTCACCCCCATTTTCTTCCAAATTCTTCTACTCATTATTCTACCAAATTTCTTCACCTTACATCTCATATTCATCTAGGAACTTTCATAATTCCAAGTCAATTAATCAAATTCCTATGTAAATAATAATAATCTTAACATCAAATTGAATAATTTGGGAGAAATTGAGAGTATGGGATTGTGTGTGTATGGGCTGAAAAATAAAAGAGAGAAAGAAGATGATGATTGTGATTTCCATCTTAATTTCCAATTTCCTAATCTTGAAGGTAATAATTTTTTCGTTAACCTAATTCTTGTTTTCCTTTAGAAATTAGGGTTCATGCAACTATCTTTTTATTTAGAATTTGGGGGTTTTCATAAAAATGAGTTAATTGCTATAATACAAGTTAGGGTTATTGTAATTTAATCAAATTTAGGGTTTTTAGTTGGGTTGCATGAAGGTTTTGATGAATACTAGTAAGAACAATGTTGGACAAATTTTGTCCCTGAGTTTGAAACGAGTTAAACACCCTCATGACAGAATTTTCACTTGTCGAGTCCTAAAAAGAAAATGTAGGTTATTGTGTTAAGTAAATTTTGCCACTGGAATAGGTTAAAAATACGAAGTAGAACTCTAGATATGAATTTTTGAGTTCAGAGGCGCAATGCTGATTTTTCAGCAAAACTGATTCTATGTCTGTCATTAAAACGGGTAAAACACATTCTTGAAAGTTAATTCATATCTTGTTCACTGAATATAAAATGTACCTAAATGTGTTAAGAAGAAGTGGCCACTGGAATGAGGTCAATATATGGTGTAGAACTCAAGTTATGGTCATTTGAAGGCAGTAGGGTCAAAGCTGTTTAACAGCAGCAGTTTTGATTTTTAAATGACCAGAAGTCACCTTTGAAGGACAATTCACATATTGGTCACTAAAGATAAAAGGTAGGTGTATGTGTCATGAAAATTTGGCCACTGGAATCATGTTAAAAAAGTAAGTAGAAATTGAGTTATGCTTGTTTGAAGTCTGCTAGGTCAAATATGTTAATGACGATTTTGATACGAAAGTAACTCTTGGCCAATTGAAAATGATATAAGAGGTACATGTTATGTGAATCAACCCAAGATTAATATAAGATTGTAAATGATGGGTTGGGTGTTGAAATGTTAGTGATTATGGCTAGATGGCCTAGTATGTGATTGATGATCCTATATGCGTTGTGATTTGTTGCTAAGTTGAAACATACATGTTTTGTGTTCATGCGGTCTTCTTGATTTATGATTTTGGTTTTCGCGGAGGAGGTGAGTACTCTTGCATACCTTTATGTATACGTTGGGTCAATCGACCACATCATGTTGAAGCCTTTTGTCCATGTGTGGTGTTGACCACATCATGTTGAAGTTTATTTGTCCATGTGTGGTGATTGATTCGGCGTAGGCCCATATGGGGCATAGTGTTTATGAGGCCTAAGAACCTCCGGGGCCTAAGAATCCCGATAGTTAATCATGGTGATGATTGTTTAGCGTATGTGGATCCATGTCTGTTTTGTTAGCGCAAAAGTGAGTATGCAAGTGATGATATGACGGTATCACTGGCTACATGCGATAGTCTTTTGTGTTTTTGCCCTCCTTCGTATGTATATTTGTATGCAAGTTTATTCACTAAGCAATCGCTTACTTTTTAGTTGTTTACCCTTTTTATAGGTTGTCTCAGTTGCAGAAACAAAGCTAAATAACATAAAGATTGAAGTTGAATTTGTAAAGCTTGAAGCATTCCATAAATGCGTATAATGGTAACATTGATAGGACCCGTAGAGACCCCTTTGAACTATGGCTCATGATACATTGATTGTTTTGGTATAATTATTCATTTTTGTCAAATGTAAGAAATAAGAAGTTTCGGTTGGTTTGTATAAATGGATGGTATGGAGACTTTTGGAAATGTTGTGTTAGTTGATTTATGTCAAAACTAAGTTGCTAATCAGTCGTCGAAAGCTCGGTTTTGAGAAAAAGGGTCAAAAGTTGTTCAAAGTGTCAAAAGTACAAAACCTGAAGAGGACGGCCTTTGTGCAGAGGACGGCTCTTGTGGACGACCTCTGCGGGACACAAGAGTTGTGCTCCTCTGTAATTTTTTACACTTTTTACCGAGGCTTCGTTTGACCTTTCCGAGACCTGAAACTCATACAATAGACTTATATTAACATTCTAAGAAGGTTCAATTTGTCATTTTTCAAATTTGAGAACTTTGATTTTTGGCGAAAATTGGCTTAAATTTTCTAAGTATAAAATTGTCTTAGCTTGTTTAACATGAGTTTTCAAATGATTGTATGCCTTTCGAGATAATATGGTTTGGGGCGTTTCATTAATATAATCAACTTATATTTTGTTTAGAAAAACATCACATATATAAAAGTATACAATATTATGTACTATATGAAAATATCCTGACTTTTACGAGTCGACTCACGTTTAAAGTCACGAGTCAAAAAATTATGTTTCCGAGTTGAGTCAAAAGTTACGAGTCGACAACAATGCTTCTTAGCACTTCCTAGCTACTTTCACATTTCCTTGTAAAACCTTTGAAGATAATGTTACAAAAAAGAACATTTGAAGTTAGCAAATTATATGTCAAATTTCGAAAAAATAGATAAATTTACGTTAACTATTTTCTATCAGGGATATGTAAAATACTTTTGAACAAAAGAAGAATTAGAGGTCCAATTTGTTCAAAATAAAAAATATGTAGAAAAAAGGTAAAATACTATACAAAACGTTTAGAAAAAGTTAACGAATAATCCAAAGTTTCTAATCGAGGAACCAAATTTAGGATTTAAAAAGAAAATAGTGCCATTGAACATTTTAATTTTATAAAAATTTTTTTGTGTTTGTGAAAAAATATTTAAATTTCTCTAATTAAGACTAGCTGAATACGAAGTACTATGCTCATGATACGTGCCAGACCTTTATCATATCCATTATAATTCCAAAGAAACTCTAGAACCACAACGTCCAAGTTGATTTTCTAATTACTAGATCGATACTAACATATTGACATTTACATTTAGTCAATACAAGCTAGGTGAGCAAACATACATCCAAATTATGTCCTATATTTCTACCCGTGTACGTTAAGGGAAATGAATATGAAAAGATGTTATAGAACAGAAAAGTCAAGCTGCGTCTGTAACACATGTTGGTACGTGTAATAATCGCTCAATAAACAATAATACATATAACTTATTCTATTCGAAATCACATAGCACTTATAATGATCACTTCAAGAGTTTGAGCCTTGGAGGATATTATATGATAAATATATAACAAAATACGGATACGTCGTGTTAGCCCAGAAAGAGATATTACTGGCCCATTATAGTAACTAGCCCAATGAGTTAGGCGACTCGGATATTAAACCCAATAGTGTTGTCCATTCACATAGATATTAAAGCCTTTTAACTTTTATCTATTAAACTAACTCACCAAGCGATCATTAAAAACTTTATTAATTAGTTGAGAAATTAAATTGTGTGAATTTTCTCCCTCTAATAACAGAGTATTGTTATTTAACTAGATGCGGAGAAATAAAAATATTTTGAGAGGATAAATTTAAACTGTTAGTCTTAAGATTTAATTTATATTTATTCTTAATATTTATTTTTTTAAGGGTAAAATTATAATTATAAATACCACTAAAATGAAAAAAATAATACATTGTCTCAAAATGGGCTGGACAACTATCCATATTGTTCTTATACTAAATCCGTCCATGACTAGATGTACCAAGTTTAAATTTCACCACTGAAATATTTTAGAGATGGTCAGAGAATATTAAGAACACACAGTAAGAGATATATTCTTTTCTCGAACTAAATTATCTTGGAGGACGCCTAATTTTCTTCTTAAAGATATCTTACAAAAATCAATGACAAATTACCCAACTATGAGACCATGACTAGCTATGGATATTACTTTATATGACATTAATTGTCTTCTTTCTAAATTAAACATTTGTTTTAACTTGGTTTTCAATATTAGAAATGCTCAAATAGAGGCAATTGAATACCTGACATAAGCTAAACGGTAATTTATTTCAATTTCTCATATTTTTACGATTCGTAGTTTGATCTTTTTAATCACGACAAATACGCACTAGTAAAATCTATTAAGTACGTAATATTAGTGAGAGCTCCAAAATTCTTCAATAATGTACATCTCTAATCTTTCAATATCTCAAGAAACATTTGAATAACTATTTATCTATGATCCATAATAATACCATATAAACAGAGAAACTGGATGCTCTTCAAAATCTCAAAAGACCAATTTGATGTACTTAAAATACCATTTTTCTTTACTAACTAATTTTAAAATTTTCATTTAATATATTTATAATACCCTTTAATGAACCTTTAAAATAACTACACTACGTTCTTTATCATAAATTAGTTTTACATTCACTACATGGCTACCTCACATCGTTGTCACCATCTGTTGTTACCACCTCCACCACCACCATCGTCGTCGCATTGTACGAACATACGTCTAGTATCTTAATACAATCAAAACACCTAACAACTAATAAACATAATATACGAAATATACCCTTAATGACTTAATTTACAACTTTCATCCCTCAATTTACTGAAATATAATTACGTTGATCCATTTTATATTAATATTTATCTTTACATATTCCACCATCACTCATTGTCACCATCAGCACACTGCAGCAGTTATCACTATCGTCATCGCATCATGCAGATCCTTTTGTCATTAATACATATCATCATCTCTTTGGAAAGTTCGAGTCATCAACAAATACATTTAAAGATGTACCGTGGGCACAATTAATTTAACAAAATCCGTATGAATAATTAATTTAGCATCAAAGTAAATTATTAAAGAGAAAATAGTTACGGAGTATATAAGTTTATAAATTATTACTTTGGATTTTTATATGTTTTGCACAAAAGATATACATTACTAGGTTTAGAACTCGTTAGATGATTACATGCATGATTATAAATTGCTAAAACTGAAAGGGACTGATATATTTCCGTCTCAAATTTAAATGTACAATCTAAATGTCCCAATTTCGAAAAGACTAGTATCGTATGATATAATTTGTGTTCATGTTTTTAAGCCTAATTTTATTTTGTCGTCTACGTATGTTGTAATTTCTTGGATGGGCATATGCCTACTGAAACATCATGAACTAGCTAGTTACGTTACAATATTGATATATCAATCTAATTTGTCTGTGCAAAGATATGGAGTAATAAATATTATTCATTTACATTTTATAATTTGGATGAATTCGCCACTAGATCGAACATGGCCTTGTTTGTCTACTCAAGCTACCTCCATGCATCTTCAGGCTGGCAGGCATGTATATGTATGACAACGTACATTGTACATCATTTATTAAGAATTCAACACACACCGCATGTACATATCTTCATTAATTTTTACCTTTTTATTAATGATGATATACTAGCTAGACCTTCTTTTTAAGTCGGATCTATATGTCATATAGTATTAACATTTTGCTATATATTGAAAAGTATGTAGCTAGGATACCATGTGTATTAATAATACAAAATATATCTAAGCTACCGAGTGATATTTAGATTATTTAAGTTTGGTAGAAAAAAAGAGACCAATTCGATTCGTCAAATTAACATCATCATTCTTTTCGTATCAACATTGTAGTATATGATAATTTACCAGAATTACAAAGGTAAATAATTAACTTATATATCCTGCCTTACATGAAATAAACAAAATGAAGGTAGATTTTAGAATATAAATCTTTTAAAGTTCTAATTACTTAAAGAAATTTTAAAATATAACATAAACAATAGACGAATAAAGTAGTTGAAGAAAATCATATAAGTATTCCCTTGGGATCTACAAATATATAACGGAATAGATATCTACACTAATGATTTTGAGAACAAGAAATATATAAGAGATATCAATCAATAGATATATAAATAGATCCAGATCTACAAATTATTGTCATTGTGTGATCCAATGACACTCTAGCTAGAAATGGGAAAGACAAGCAAATGGTTCAAAACTTTGTTGACCGGAAAGAAAGACAAGACCAATAATAATCATTCACCAATCCATACCAAAGAAAACACACCATCACCCATTACCACCCAACCCACAACTCCTAAAGAGAAGCGTAGATGGAGTTTCCGGCGATCATCCACCACCGCAACGGCCACGACCCCTCGTAGCTCGAATGACGTCACATCCACTCCACCACCTTCTTTGCAACCCGAGAATTTTGTATGGAACAACCATAATGCTAGTGCAATTTTGGCACCGCAAGAAGTGGCAGCTGCCACAATGATGCCTAACACCTCTACTATCAATGTTGAAGAGAATGTGGCTGCCACATTGATACAAGCGGTTTTTCGTTCTTACTTAGCTAGAAAAGCGCTATCCGCTTTAAAAGGGCTAGTGAAGTTGCAAGCATTAGTTAGGGGTCACTTGGTGCGAAAGCAAGCTGCTGAGACTCTTCGGTGCATGCATGCTCTAGTGACGGCTCAAGCTAGAGCACGTGCTCACCGAAGAAGAACACATGATCATACAATTCATCATGGTGTAAATAATCAAGAATATTTGGAAGAAAACATCAAAATTGTGGAAATGGATATTGGTCATACAAGGCCATCTCATTTTGTTTCGCCAAAAGCTTCAGAAATGGAGCATTTTGACGATTATACCCAAAATGTAGCGTTATACTACTCGAAACCTAGTAATTCCAGACCACAGTCTGTAGCTGATTATACTGAAACACCTCAAGAATTTGAGGTGTATCCAAGTTACATGGCCAACACCCAGTCCTCAAGGGCAAAAGTCAGATCTCACAGCGCTCCTAAGCAACGCCCTGTGGATCAGACTTGGGCCCCTGAGAGGCGGTCTACAAGTAGTATCAAACGAAGACCTTCAATCGAAGGAAGGAACATGCCACGAGCCATAAGGATGCAACGTTCATCTTCTCATGTTGGATCGGGTGGTCAACCAAATCACTACCCATGGTCAATTAAGCTTGACAAGTCAATGGTGTCTCTTATCGAGAGTGAATGTGGATCCACGAGTACTATCCTAACCAATAATGGTTATTACAGCAAATCTGTTGTTGGATATGGATATTGAACGAATCATTAGCTGTTGATTACTCAAGTGTACGTAATCATTGGGTTAATTAGTAGATAAGTGTGATAAGTTTTTGTCTAGTTACTTATGAAAATAAAAAAAGGTGAGCGTCAATTCGATTTGTAATGTTGATTTGGTCAATTGTAATAATTATTGTTATTATATCTAAAATTATCCGGTTATTGTTAAAATAATTAACTCTACTAATTACTAGTAAATGGAATGTCTATGACAACTCCGATCGAATATAAATTTAATACACATGTATTGAGCACTAATTAGACATATATTTATATTATAATTATCTATACTATTTATATTATAATTATCTATACTATCTAATAAAACAAATCATGATCACCTTTTTTGTTCCCTAAACTTTTTACCTTTGAAAAATCAAAAATACGTTTCTCTGTTATTTACTAATTTAAACATCTTTATCTAATATACCTATAATACCTTAACGAAATAATTTACAGGATAGTCATATAGATCCCCTAATATTTAAAATAACTACAATACCACATTTAACATCAATTATTTTTACATTCACTACCATCTTCGCCCCCATCATCACCGTCCCCACTGCCGCCGCATTGTGCGGACATAAATCTGAGAATACAAAATAAAATACTAGTAAAAAAGCCTAGTCAAATCTAAAAGATCGAGAATCAAAAGCGAGTCCATTCGAGTGCACCTTAAGACAAAAAAGGGGTCACGGCCCACGAGTACGCATATATATGACAAACATGATTCGATTCATTCCCCATAGATACATGTCGGTTGATAAAAGAGCAAAATTTTCTTGAATATGTAAAAGTTTTACTAATTAAAATGGCTGATTTCAAAGTTATGAACGATTGTATTTGTACAAATAAGTTATAATGTCTAATTGGTTGAGTTAAATATCAACAATATAAGAATATGTAGGAACACCATTCAAGAACATGTTATTGATAATCAAACTCGAAATACAACAAGATTACAATGAAATTTAACTACTAATTAATGGAAGGAGATTCCCTCAAGTTGATGGATCAAGTTAGACGAATCATAGCCTTTGGATTAAAATCAAAGGTCAAGATTTAATGATGATCATTGAATCTTGGCCCTTGATTTTAATCTAAGGGTCATGATTTTTCTAACTTGACTCAAGTTAGTATTCTAACTTGAGGGAATCCTCATCTCTAATTAATTAATCAATACAAGAAAGTAAAAGAAACATAAACATAAAACAGAAAAGAAGAAGGCAAAACGGGTTGAGGATATGGTTAAACCAAAGTCCCTTAAAACTGATTTCGGGCCACCTAAGTGAACCTGTCAGTTTCCCAAGGTACAACAGCCAAAACAGATTGTACTGCCGGAGTAAACCACAACCGAGAATTTATCTTCAAGAACAGCAAGAGATTAGAGAAAGATTAAGAATTTTGTTGATGATCCAGGATGAGTGTTAGTGTTTTGTTGTTATTCTGATAAAAACAAAACATATATATAGATTTTTAAGTGGGTAACACTTGAATAGGTGTCACTTGTTGAACTAAAGCAAGTGTTGTTCCAGCCATAGAAGCCATAATCGAACTAAGTGCAAAGTGCGCCACTAAAACGCCACATCGCCCACGACCCCGGTTCCGGGCACGTTGGGTGCGACGCACCCCCTTGCCCACTTTGGGTGTGGCCCCTTATAAGGAATTATAATTCCTCTAATACTCCTCCTTATAAACACACTTAATTTTTATACCTCTTCCAATGTGAGACAAACTCACATTAGTTAAACACTCTTTCAACTCTTTTTAACATATCTATTAACTTGAATAATTTATGTTTTAAACATAAATTTTCCAAACAGAATAATGATAAAAACTTAATCATATATATACGACTGAAGTATATATATATATATACGACCATACGAGTATACGATTGATCGAAGTAAAAGATAATGCACAACCTTGAAAGAGACATTACACTTAAGAGTACGTTGTACTCCGCAAAATCATAAAGGTGAGGGACGAATAACCATTCGAAAACAATATATGCTCTGTATTATATTTTATGGCATTCGGGTGATAGTAGACATTAGACAATACATGTGTGTCTTGGTGATTGTTGGTGGAGAAACATTAAATGACGATATTATAATACTAAAAATAGTATGTCGAACTCGTAAAATAATGGTATGCAAGTTTGGAGGGTTTGAATTTGGGGAAACTCTAAGTTTAAGTTTTAGAACGTAAGTTTTTTTTTTAATATGTTGTGGTGCTTTTGATCGGACTGTTAGGAGTTTTTTCTTTATTAGATATTGGGTGAGGAAGCTCTTTAGCGTGAATCTGGTTAAAACAACATAATTTAGATGTTTCATTATGATATTTGTTCCGTACCTTTCAAAACGAATAAATATTTTTCACCCCATACCTTTTAAAGTTAAAACAAATTGAATGATACATATATACTATGGGAAAATGATATATGATGTTAACATCATCTTTATTAGATGATGTTGCTCTCGCATACTCATTAACATCAATTTTTACACATGTCAAAAAGCTTCCCATTAATTTTATGGTTTGTGAGAGTAACATCATATAACAAAGATAATGTTAACATTATCTAAGTTATTCCCATATACTATAACTAATCAAACTTTCTATTTTATAATTAGGGATAATTGTAAAAAATAGAAAGCACCTTTCGACCAATTCATGAAAATAGCAGTGACCTTTAAAAGCTTTACTTTTTAGAAATGAACTTTCATTTATTCCCGAAAATAGTAACATTTGACACGTGTATATGATGACATGGACATTTTTTGATGACGTAGCATTTTCTAATGACATGGCATTGCTTTTTATTTATTTATTATGTAATTTATATCAGTCGTGTGATTTCCCCCGAAAAAATGACATGGCTCCATTTCAGTCTCGATTTTGGCAAGTTATTTCTTTTCGTCATTTTCTTCTGAAGCTAATTTCAGCTTGATTTTATTAATTTCCGTTGAGTCTCTTCCTATTTCAAGCATTGAAAAGCTAAAAAGTTGTGTATGAAGATCTTAAAGGAGATATAGATCTAGCTATTTTTCGTCTATCTCGAGATTAAAAATCTCAAAAATTAGATGCTAAAACGTCGTCGTTTTAGCCGGAGGGAGATTCGGCCTGAGGATGTTCAAGGTGAGACGAGAGTTTCATAGGCCGGATTCGAACCGTTTAAGAATAGTTCATCGGCATATGACATATATCCAGATAGCGGAGGTCCAGAGGTTAACTCGAACTTGAACAGACCGTCGACGGTTTCTAAATTAATTGAAGAAATCAAGAAGAAACCACCTCCAATACCGCCTCCGTCGGTGTTGAAGTAATCCAACAATAAATGAGAGTTTATTGCTAGAAGGTAAAATCCATCGTAAATTGGTCGAAAGATCCTTTTTATTTTCTGTAGTTATAAAGTATGCCACGTCATAAAAAGATGCCACGTCATCAAAAATGTCCATGTCATTGTGTACACGTGTCAAATGTTACTATTTTCGGGAATAAATGAAAGTTCACTTCTAAAAATTAAAACTTTTAAAGGTTACTGCTATTTTCGTGAATTGGTCGAAAGGTGCTTTCTATTTTCTGCAGTTATCCCTTATAATTAAATCATTAAACTATATTAACTTAAATATTTTTTAATTTTATTATGAAAATTACAAATACATCTTACAAGACAGGTACTTAATTATATATTTTAACAATGAGATTAACAACGAATTCTTTCACGACATATACTAATACTGTATAAATATTTTAAGAACAAGATTAATAGTGGGTTCTTTCATAACATATTCAAGTTGTCGCATTGTGCGGGTATCCCTCCAACCTACATAATAATATTTTCCTTTTTCTTATTTTTAGTTTTCACCTAGTAATTATAACTTCTATCTAAATAAATAATTTTTTCTCTAACAATATGGGACATGAATTTAAACAAATTTACATTGACATTCACAACTTCACAAAATATTAACATAATAATAAAATATTAGTACCTTGGATGAGCTCGCTATCAACCTCTTCCGTGTGAATGGGAGAGTTAAAAAGGACCTAACAATAACGAATAAAACATACACAAGATAAAAGTTTGAAAAATTATATTTCTCTTCAGTGGTAGACATTTTGGCCTCTGGGGACAAAGATTATGAGTTACATGCAAAGGTTAAAAGAAATTTTCTACCATATAAATAGAAACAGCGTTTATACTTAAGTAGAGTTAAAATCTGCCACATCTTAATCTTTTCGTAAACCACCAATTGGCTTAAAACTCAATTTATTTATTTTTTTCATTTTCATTAAACAAGTGGACCTACACTCACCCATTGCTTTCGTGTATTATCCAGGAACACACAAAACTAACTCCCACCTACATCCATCATCATCACCCTCCCTCATTTCATTTCCGTCATGCTACCACCATGTCATCATACTCAACAACCACCACCGCCACCGCCACCCTACCCCCACCCCACCATCATCTCCCTCCCACCAAACTCCTCCCCCGCCGCTCCTTACTAATCCTCTCAACAACCACCACTCTTTCCCTCCCTTCTCTCTCCATTGCCTCACCACCACCACCATCACAACCAGATACTACTATTACCGACAGAGTTTTTATGGACTTTAGTATCTGTCCTAGCTACTTTCAAACCCGAACCTTAGGTTCGGACCTGGCTCTCTGCCCTGACTCTGAACCTGTTGGACGTGTTGTTCTTGGGTTGTACGGAAACCTCGTACCCATTACTGTTTCTAACTTTAAAGCCATGTGTACAGGTAATTATTAATTGCACAATTTTTAACATTTTTTTTTTTTATTGATACTCGTACCCAATTACCCATTACTGTTTCTAATTTTTACTCATATTAGGCCATTTTGTTACCAAAACAAATTCTTTTGGTAACTAAAAGAATGGTCTAATATGGACACATTATAATGTCTCACTAGAGACATTTGAAAGGTTCGATTGCCTCGAAGGATTAAAGAAGTTCAGTGGTCGGGAAGGAACAAATCAAAAAGTATATAGAAGTTTTAGGCAATTAACCCTTAGTTATAAGGTTACAAACATATTTCTATGCGTTGCTAAATGCCAAGTCGATTAGTAATTTTTATTATGGCAAATTTTTTGAAATGTATGGGACTTCACACGTTCTGCTATTGTTTGTATCATGCTTGATAACTTATACTGTATATCTATGGTAATTTCAGTTATCGCTACTAGGAGACATTAATTCATATGTCCATATTATTTTTATGTTGAACAATGAGTAAATGACATATAACGCTACTCTATTCATACATATTCTGATATTCCTTCTAAGGTATAATTCTATATTTTTTTAATAGTTAATCTAAGATACTCTACTTAGGTTCGAATAGGTTACCAACAGATTTTCTGTGTTGCTAATTTGATTGGTATACTTGGTGATATCTTATGGCTAGGTGGTTGTGATGTTTTTGGATTATTGTTGATATATGATTGCATATATATAGACTTATATGCAAAATTACAGACTAGTATTGGACTTTACCCATTACATTGACTAACCAGGATTTAATAATACATTAACCCATATGTAGTATGTTGTTGACCATTGACTAAAAAATCTTCCCCCTACATGTGCAGGTGTTTCTGGATACTATAAAGGGACGTTGATTCAGAAATTATTTCCGGGTAACTATTTTATGGCAGGAAAACAGGGACGCAGAGATAAAGGTGAAGTGAAGCCGCCTGTGAATTTGATTAAGAATACAGAGACTATTGATCCAAAGGCGTTTCAATTAAGGCACACCAAAGGTGGTATTTTGTCGTTGTGTCTTTCAGAGAATGATGATGACGATGACATTAAACTTGATCCCAATTATTCAAATGTGGAGTTTATGATCACTACTGGTCCTGGTCCGTGTCCTGATCTTGATGGGAGGAATATCGTCTTTGGCTCTGTTCTTGAAGGTAATTTCATTTTAACATTAATAATTTTGTAAAGACTGAGAGCATATATATTTTTAAGGTTTATAATCGAGAAGATAGAAAGGTCATACAGTATAATTTGTTGAAGTTTAGATAATGACAATGAGAACGCATAATGTTTCTCTGCTGAAGTCAACATAAGTATGCTAAGAGTCCTCAAAGGACTTGAGTTTAATTTTATAGCTTAGGCATAGCAATTTTACTGACATTTTATTGGTCGAAAGGATCGAGCATATGTATGATAATAGCATGAAAGCGCTCGATTTTGTGTTTTATGTCATAACTATAGCAACGTGATGATATATACTGCCAACATGGTGAATTGGTGTTCTACCATACTAATCCTATGCTTGAGGAGAAAGTTTCTGTCTTATCAACCCCAGTACCCAACAATGCGGAAAGATAAACACATAAAGTACTAACAAGGCGTTGGGTGCCATTTGTTTAGTTTTGCATACGTATTTGCGAGTCATTACCTGTAATTGATTAACCTTTTTAAGGTTATATAATAGTTTTTTCATGTATGGACTATGGGTATACCAGTATTACTTTTGCTGATGGTGTCCTTTTTATCTCTTTTGTGTCAGCATTATTATATAGCATGTAGATCATCCTGTATAAAAACTCCTAAATTTAAAGTAGGCCAGTTAATCGAAAGCTTCGAGATCTACTTTTCCTGATTAATATTCATGGATTAGGCCAGAATTCTCTGCCGAAAACACGCTAAATAGTTAAGAGTATTCAAGTGCTTTAATACGTAATTTTTTTCTCTAATGTAAGATGACATTAGTTATATTAGAGTCTTATTTGTGACACAATATGATTTGTTAGTCTTTAACTTTTCTTTTTAGTAATTTGTAAATTTGATATTTTTCATTCTTAGTAAAAACCAAAAGTTGAGTAAAAATTATACCCGTGATTATAGATGTGAAAAAATGAGCTAATTAACTGGTGTGTTGCCTTGTGCATATGCATAACATTTGGGATGCAACTTTAATCTTGATGTTTTCTTACTGTGTCTTAAAAGGTATGGATGTTGTGGCAAGCATTTCTTCAATTCCGACATTCAAACCAGGGGAAAGAATCCGACAATATAATGACTTGGCGGAGTTTTTTGGAGATGGAAGAGCTAAAAATGCCCGTGCGATATGGGATAGACCCCAAAAAACCCTGTATATCAGCAACTGTGGAGAAGTTAAAGTAACAAAACCTACCCTTTCACCATCATTACCTTAATAAGTTGATTATATTACTAGATGATCATGTCCATGCCATGTTTTTGTTGATGGAATTTAACCTGAAATTGGGTAAGGTCATTGTAAATGATATATACCTAATATGATGTAAATTTACAGACCACTTATAACAGTTGCATTTTCGTTTTATGAAAGTTTATCGATTCCGAGAAAGCCAGTTCAAATAGCAATACTCCTCATTTGTTCTCTTTGGATGCCGTTGTTTCGCGAATGTGCCACAACATTCGTTTCTGGAGTGAAATATCCCTAATGTGGTTTTGAAATATGGTTTTAAATTGCTTTGTTTCCATGCTTATATGCATTTGGATTGTGAAAAAAACATTTCTTGGGAAGACTGGGTTGTACTTTGTTATTGAGGTTTACAATTAAAAGAATATATAATTAACCTTGAATAAATGAATTTGATTATATTCAAAACTCAATTAGTTAAAGAAGCCAATTGGGGCAATTGTTCCACATTTGAGAAGTTTTAGACTTTTAGTAGATAATCACAAGCACCACTTAACTCGCCATTGATCGCGAATGAGGAGCATATCTCACGGAGAAACTACGAGGCAACGATTCATCATCTCCAGCATCACCACTAACGTCGTTAAAATTGAGGGCGTAGCTCTCTGGATCATATTGAAACGGCGAATTCCCTCTCCTGGGTTGTTTCTTGCTAAACTTTCTTATAAAGTTCTTCCACTTAGGGCCTGCCACCACTTCCGAAAACTCCTTTATTGCCTTAAGTCGACTCATTAACCAACTTTCATTGTCCAAAACGTCTCCAGATCTGTGGTAGATAAACGCTGTTGATTCTCCATCATACGGGCGAGTACTAAAGTAAGAGAATACACGGAAACAGCCACAGCCGTGACCAGAAATGGTCTCTTCATCATCATACTTGTCATAGTCATATGAAATGTCATTGCCTTCTTGTTCATGCTCCATGATAGTTGATGGAGGTGTAGTACTGGTGTTGCTTACATCAAAATTTTGTAGTTTCAACATCTTAAAAGATGTTTTAGTGGTTTTATGTCTTTTGTGTTTTATAAGGTATATATGAGTGCCTGTTTCTTAAGACGGCAAAAAGAATCAATGAACAAAATTGAAGAATATGTTAGTGGGCAACAACTAACTACAAGACCACCTAGAGACGGCAAAACACTCTTCCAAGAAGGATTATTATATTTTTGTAGTTTACATAAGAAATAACGATTACAAGTGACACTTTTGTGGCAAATGTGTTCCCATTAAACATCCAAAACATATTTTTATTTTTAACGGAAAATGTTATACTATTTTTTGTCCTGTTCCTAAACTACTCTAATATACGAGTATAATCTATAAAAATTGAATTTTGGTCTTCGCAGAGACAAAAGACAAACCATATGAATGATGGCTTAAATTGATATTTCGGCATTTTTTAAACTACAAAATAGGCGTTTTCTGAAGATAATATTATATTTTGTTTTTGCATGTTTCTCTTCTTTTTCTTGTTTTGGTTTATCTTATTTTTTCTTTCTAACATTTGGCAAATTTGAAGAGTAGATTTTATTATAGACAAGGTCTTATGAGATTGACCTAATAAGGCATGAACTTTTCCAAACTGATACTTTTGGCTGAATTTCTCTAATATTAAGTTACATCTGGTGACTGGTTTTGACGATAAAAGTTGATAATATGATTTTAATGTATCTTTTTACATATTTACTTAGCATAGAAAAAAGGCTAATAGCTAAAAGTGACATGAAGAAAGATATACATTTACTTAATTATTTAATCTTATTAACCATTTATATAGCATAAAAACTTCTAAAGTTTAATAAACATTCTAATGCAGTAATTTCACTAATTTGCAAAATCTTACTGTATAATTTAATTCTAACCCATAAGGCCCAAATGAAATACAATAGCAAGAGCCCAATAAATATAAACTTAACCAAATTCTAGAAAAATAAGACGCACGACGTCGTTTTGTTATTCCCACATTACCGTTTTAAAAAGACTCAACGGCTAGTTCTCCTAGTGACCGTTTAGGAAACACTCAAAATAGAAAACAAAATTCATCATTCTTTCATAGAATACATATCAGATTCAGATTCCAAACAACAATCTTCAATCACACACAAAATCTTTACAAACAAAAAAACATTAATTACAAGAAAAAGAAACAGAAAAATAAAAATGGTGTACACATACAAACCAACATACTACTCATCACTACAAGATTCGATAACATCAGTATGCAAGAACATCCTCCCATTTCCGTTCAAGAAACGAAGATTACCCGCGATTGCAGCGGCCGAACAAAGATTGTGGAAGCAACAATCTGATAACTTAAAATGGCAACAAGAATCTTTTCATCAGATCTTGAATTTAATGGGCTTGTTTAAAGAAGGGATCTTGGCTGAATCTGAAGTTTCTGCTTTTCGGACACATCTTCTTGATACTCTTATTTCTTCGCCTTTCGATCATGAACAGCCTGTCATTTTAAGAGATAAATTGATCTTCTTACAGGTTAGACTTGAACTTTTTTGCATATGTTTTGGTGATTTTTCAAATAGTATATATATTTGAACAAATTCTGATTTGGGTTTTTCTGGGTTTTAAAAAAAGTTTGCATCTTTAAGCTTTTGGTGAATTTGTTTCCATTTTTAGTAGGTGATTGAAATAGTATATTAATTTGAACAAATTCTGATTTGGGTTTTTCTGGGTTTTAAAAAAAGTTTGCATCTTTAAGCTTTTGGTGAACTTTTTCCTTTTTTTATTAAGTGATTGAAGTGATGCTTAACAGTTAACACACTTAATAAACTTAAATTGCTAGTTTTTTTAGATAATATATATTTCTAGTTACACAATGATAAAATTGATAATTACAGAAAAATTCTGGAAGCCATAAGTAACAAGTACTGCTTTCGTCCCAAAATAATTGTCCGAATCATTATACTTAGATTGATTTTGTAAAATTGGAATCTACTTTGGATGGAAAGATTAATTAATATTTATATATAAGTAATTATAATTGAACCTTTTTTTTTTCTTTTTTTGGTGGGTAATTAAAACTTGAACAAAATGAGATTTGGGTTTTTGTGGGTCTAAAACTCTAAATAAAGTTTTTATCTTTTTAATTTTTTGTTGCAGGAATTATTGTATGCAAACTGCATATCAGAAGAGGAATATCATACATCAAAGAATCCACTGTTGCAAAGATTATCAGCTCAAGGAGCTAAAATTGATCCAAAAGATGTGGTCATTGCTGGACCACGACAAAAGGACCCAAATGATGAATGGTCAGTAATCGATTTAAAAGATTCGGGCTCTAAAACCAAGTCAAAGCAGCATACTTCAGCCGTAAAACAAGTCAAAGGAGCTGCATCTTTTATCGGTTTATCGTCATCATCAAACAAAAATGGGAAAGAAAAGAGTGTTTCTGATACAGGTTCCAAGAATCTTGGAATGTCTCAAGAGAACCCCTTTTGGAACTGTGAGTTGAAAGAAAAAGAAAACGAGAAACCGGCAATTCTTATGTCAGAGAGTGTTGTGAATGAGGAATCATCAACAAAGAAGTCTAAAAGAAAGGCGTTTACAGGTTTTATGAAATGGAAAAAGAGTGAAGATTCTGAGAAAGATACCATTCCGTTGTCATTAAATGATTCAGTTAATGAAAATTCTTTAGGCCTTAGTGAAGGGCAAGATTCTAAAATTAAGAGAAAACTACACACGGATGGTTCGTCGTCTGATTACTTTGTTGATAAGGTGAATTAGTTTGAATAGTTTGGTTTTATTTGATACACATATACACATTGTGAGTTCTCTTGTGCTTATGCGTGTGTTTTTATCAGGTTTTAGCCGATAAAATAAAAGAGGAGCTAATGAAAACCAAAGCAGAACTTCAATTATCGTAAGCCATCTCAAATTCTCAATTCTGATGCAATTTCTTGAAACATGTGATAATGTGATACGTAGAGGTGACAAAAGGGGTGGGTTGGGTATATTTCAAAAACTGTTGTGTCAAAAAATGCAAAATGTTATTTCAAGGGTAAAAAAAAGTGGGGGTGGATTGACCCTAATCACTTGTAGTGTACAAAACTTGCAATTTCTTTATTATATGATCAGTATGTCAAATATGATTAGAATGAATACCTAACTACAATAATATTGTAACTTTGTGAACAACATGATTTAGTGTTAAATGTTCTAAAACATGTCATGATGTGAATCACAGAGGTGACAAAATGGGTGGGCTGGGTACATTTCAATATCTGTTTGTGACATAAAAAAAAGGCCAAATTTTAATCTAAGGGACAAGGGTCAAAAGAAGTGAGGGTGGGGGTTCCAAAGACTTTCAATTTCTTTATTACATCAGTATGTCAAATATGATTAGAACGAACACGTAACTACAATATTATTGTAACCTTATGAACCACATGATTTAGTGATAATTGTTCTAAAACATGTGATGATGTGAATCGTGAAGGTGGACACAATGGGTGTAGTTGTCAAAAAAGGCAAAACTTTATTCCAAGGGTCGAAAAAAATTGGGTGTGTTGACCCGTATCACTTGTAAAAACTTTGAATTTCTCTATATATGATCAGTATGTTGAACATGATTTAGTGTTAAATGCTCTCAAATTAAGCTGCACAATAGAATCGTTAAGTGGGTCGTTAGAGCTAATATATATCCCGAATTGACAAATGTTTCAGGGATGATCAGATTCAAGTGATTTCAACTAGACTTCCCATCGACAAAGCTGACCTGAAAAAGTTCTTTCCAAGGTAAGAAGTTGTCTTAAACCTTCTTAATAACCATTGCAACTAGTCGCGTATATTTTACTAATTCTGATGGGAAATTCAGGAAATGGTGTGATCAATATGGAGAAACTGTGCTAGAAGTTGTGAGAAAAGAGTATAAGGCTCATGTTAATGACATCAAAAACATGTCAAATTCTGCCTTGAAGAAGGAACAAGTAAAGAAGGAAGCAAAAATTTCAGAAGTAAAATGGACAACTTTTGATGAAGATGATGAAAACTGTCACCCAAATCTTTTTGTGGATAATGGTCCAGTTTCAACAGGTTTTGGAGCCCAGAAAGATGACCGAAATGTCCGGGTTTCCAAGAACAGAATCAGTACAGATAGGTTGTTTAAGAACAACCCTTTCTTTGATTATTAGGCCAAGATCTGAACTTGGCTTATTATATACTATAAGTTATGTTTCTACATTCTTTTGTTTGTGTTGGGATGGGTTTTTTATGGATTAGTTTCATCTGTGTATTGGTTAATTGGTTAGTTTTTTAAAAGATTTGTGAATAAACTTGAAAGTTTATGGATTTATATATAATGAATGAATGTTTTAATAATGTGTACTCAGTACTCTCCCATAAGAACCTTTAATTGTAAATAATTTGGTTTCGTAGTTTAATATCTACAAAAGAAATGAGAAGTCACATAATAGCACCGCGCTTATTTTATATGACTAACAAGTTGTTTATATGTCGTTAGTAATTTTGCGGAATTAAAGGGGATATAGTCATAAACTTGGAAATAACTCAAATAAGTTTCAAGATACATACACCGAATGACATTTTGGACCAAAAAAGCGTGGATTAAGGGTAATCAACCAAAAATATTTGAAGTAAGTTGCTGATAAATAATCTATATCTATAACTTTTTCCTCTATATCTATACTATCTTTTATAACATTTGACTTCATATTTCTCACAAAAAACATCTACCCCTCCTCATGATTAAATAATCTAAACATCTCTGCCTAATATACAACAATATCCATAATGAATTACAGTATTATTTAAACATACGTTCCGCAATCCTTAAGATAACTAGACTACCATCTTTCACATCAATGACTTTTACATTAATACCACACCATCGGCGCCACCACCCGTCGCCGCCACCATCACCCGTTGCCGCCGCCACTACCATTCCGCCGCATCGCAGGCATATGACTCGTTTGTTTAATAAAATATTGCTTATGAGCTGATAAGTTACTACCGATGATGACTATGTTTGGCACAAGCTTTTCGATAGCTTTTCAGTAGCTTTAGCTTTTTATTTTAAATTAAAAGCTCCTAAAATATTAAAATAGCTGACTAATATATCCAGGATTCCGGGAAATGATACGTTCTTCTAGTAAATAGCCTAATAACCTTTCTAAAAATCTTAAGTCATGACTAGTATGATCTACTTGTTCCTCCTTTTTTTCAATCAAATCCTTTGATTTTACCAAATGTTATAATCATATTGTTACGAGGATTTTTAGGAAAATGAATTAAAAGAATTTATCATTTTCTAATAATATATCCTGAGAACTAAAAGTATCTATAATAGTCCAATTTCTAGAAAAAAATTAAACTTTCTTTATATACTTTTAATTATTTAAAAGGTTAAAACTATCTATTAATATATAAAACGTAAATATAGAATGAAGTTTTTACGGCAACGGTTCTAAGATTAAATAGTTTTAATTTTTATGATATAATATGAAGTTTTTATATTTATTTAGAGATAAAATGGAATTATTATATATATTAAAAACAAAGGTACGGAAATACGTGCAAAGAATAGTAACGGGTCATTTTATTTCTTTGGACCCGTTTTCATTTTCTTAATGGGCTGCTTCATTTTCTTTTGGACCCAACTTATATTCTTAATTTTGGGTTTAACAAATTATATTTTGATATTTTAAATTGTTTCTAATTTGTTTACAAAAGATCACTTATTTTAATTGCATATTATTATTTTTTAAGTTTGTAATATTTTTAAGATTATCTTATCTCATTACAAGTGAACTATTACATAATTATATATACACATTACAGTAGGGTGTATGATTTGAATATATACACCTAACCATCTCCGAAAAATTTGTTTGAAACACTTATTATTTTCAATGTTATTTCGGTTGATGTTTTATTATTATGGATTATTTTTGTTTCACATTCTATTTCAATTATTTGGGAATTAGCTTTGATTATGTTTGTATTATTAATTTGTTTTTTTATTATAAATATTTTACTTGTATACGTATTATCTTTTGGAATTTATATAATATATTAATCTGTTATAAAATTATATTGTCGATTTTGTCTAATTTACAATTACTTACTCATTAAAAAATCAATATCAACTCAAGTTTTGAGCTATATAATATTTCTAAAATCATGTAATAATTTTTATATAATACGAAATAGAATAAATATAATATCTTCCATGACAACGCCCGATAATTTCACATTGAAATGTAAAATAGTCGGTGGAGTGGATTAAGTGGTACCTACCTACACACACGTCGACATGTCGTGTTTGACTTTTTTTAGTATTACTTCTCCATTATATACACGACCCAACCCAAACAACTACTTTGTAAGTTGTAACTAACAAAACAAAAATAACAAAAGAAAAATGCCTAAATCACCTCCACACCACCATCACCACAACCCACCACCACCAGTCCACCACCCTCCTCCTCCACCAGTGGTCCACCACCCTCCGCCTCCGGTTGTTCACCACCCAACACCTCCGATTGTACATCATCCACCACCACCACCAGTCGTCCACCACCCACCTCCACCAAGTAAGTCACATCCACACCATGGCCACCACTAATTAGTAAGAAGACTGTGTTACGCAGATCAACTAGCTCGATCAATCGATCATCATTATATTATGTTATGTTATGTCTGTTTGCTATGTAACTTTGTTTATTAATTAAGGATATCATATCTATGGATATCAATAAAAAGATCGACCTCTTTTTGGGTCTGCTTATTATTATGATTCATGACGCTTTGTAAATCCTTATCTTATCTAATTATGAATACATATAATTTATGTTTATGTTTATTATAATAAAATTATGGATTGTCTTTGTGGTGTTATATATATTGAAGATTGGTTACCGACTTACTCGTTAGATTATTTAGGTGGTGTTTGATTAATACTTAATAAATAAGTTGTGACTTAATCAAGAATACTTAATCCATTAAGTCATCAAAAGTGTTTGTTTTTTTGACTTAATAAACAAAAAATAACTGTATTGACTTAATCCATACAGACATTATTTATCCATTCAGTCACTTTATCAATTCAGTCACTTAATGACTAAAAAAACAAACAGACCCTTACTCTTTATATTTGCGCTTGTACTTCTGAATCCATTACGTGGATCCATTATATGGGCCTTGGAGATGAGTTTTTCCAAATATTTTAGGTTCAAGTTTGGATTTCTCATTTCAAAGTATTTTCCATGAAGAGGAGTTGGAGGTTAAATAAATTACTGGTTAAAATTGCCTCCATTATGTTCTAAAGTAACTTTACAAAAAAAAAAAAAAAGTTTAACCAAAAACGAAAACTCTACTTTTTCTAAAGGAAAACAACAAATAGACTTAGAGATATGCCTAAAAATCAACCTAAAACTTTAAAATTTTGACACGTGTTTTTCATTAGTTTTTTTTTTATATCTTATCCCTTCAATTTTTCAAATGTCATCATCTTATTATTGGGCATATCAATTAGGTTGATTTATCATTATCCTTTTTAAATACTGCAAAGTCTTCTATATATCCAATATTAGTCTTTAACCCTATCCGATAGACGGGTAGTCTCAATAATATATATATATATATATATGGTAACACTCCGGTGATAACGTTGAGCTGGCCACAACCCACTACTGTCAAGGGGTTGAGAGGCTTTTCTAGGCAGGCTATTACCGAAAATTTTGAAAGGGGTATGGGGTTATCAACAAGCCACTGACCAATTTACTAAAAAAAGTAGGCATTCAGAGACTGAAAAATCAGTCGTTGTTGATTATTCAGTTACTACAGCTTAGTCGTAGAAAGTACCAGCCTATAGAAAACAGGAAAATCAGTCTCTATTTTTCAGTTTCTGAAGGCCTGTTTTTTTGTAGTAACACTCTTAAAATAAGAACGGTGAGAACACCTTAAAAACATCATTTTGATGCATTAAAAGTCCATAAAATTAACATAGTGCATAACTAATTATCATTATTTAAGTGTTTAACAACACATTCATCCGTCAAAATCGAAATAACCATGTTTTTTGTTTTATGCATTCATCTTGGATGCATATTCATCAAAATGATGCATCCAACAAAAAACGTGATTTTTTCGATTTTGATGAATCAATGTGTTGTTAAACACTAGAATAATGATAATTAGTTATGCACTATGTTAGTTTTATGAACTTTTAATGCATCAAAATATAGTTTTTAAGTATTCATTTTAATTTTGTTCTCATTTGATAGCCACCATATATATATATATATATATAGTTCTTTTGAGACCATTTGATTTGGAAAAACCATGAGAACCTCTAAATTATAACTTGATGTTCATTTGAGAATAGTATATGTGAACATATTCGTTCACATAGAACATATCAATTTATACTTAATATTACCTATGTTCATATGTGAATGGTTCTCACATGAACCTTACCCTAGGAAAAGGTTAATGTGAGAACCATTTGGATTGAAAGAACCATGAGAACTTCTATATTATAATTTGATGTTCATATGTGAATGGTATGTGTGAACATATTGGTTCACATATGAACTATCAAGTTATAGTTATGTTTATATGTAAATAGTTCTCAAATGAACCTTACCACACACACACACACATACACACATATATATTATATATATATGGTAACACTCCGGTGAGAACACTTTTAAAATAAGAACGGTGAGAACACTTAAAAACATCATTTTGATGCATTAAAAGTCCATAAAACTATATATATATATATATATATATATATGGGACCCTTATTTTGAGAACCTACATTTTTGTAAAAACCTTGAGAACTCTTAAATTATGTATTGAATCATATGTTTTTTTTGTTCATTTACATGTGAAACGTTATAAAAATATATGTTGTAGAAAATTTTTTTTTTCAAAACCTTATATATACCCATTTGTTAACATGTGAATGACAATGTGAACATATTAAAAAGTTTCTTCTACAAATGTTCACAAAAGGCTATCTTGAAGGTTTTATTAAAAAGTTTCTTCTACAACATATTTTTTTATATCATTTCTCATGTAAATAAACAAAAAAAAATATGTGATTCAATACATAATTTTAGAGTTATTATGGTTCTTAAAAAAATGGTTCTCAGTATAAGCAAAGTGTATATATATATATATCAAAGGGAATCAAAACGATAACATGTGTTAGACGATGATTTATTATGTGTTGGGTTCAAATCTTTAAAATGAACCAACGTTGTCTTCTTTTCATCTAACAAAAAATAACAAAATATATGTCATATTCTACATTTAAAAAAGAAAGATATAAATAGCGAGAAAAATAAATTAATGAGCAAAATAAATTTAAAAGAATAAACCTTTTGTAGAAAAAAAAAGTCATGACTAACCTACAATTGATAATAAAATAAATTAAAAGAGTTGAAAAACAAAAACAATATAACAATTCAATATCATATAATGAACAAAATACCAAAAATTAATTAATATTTTTTTTTGTTGAGAAGCTATATGATCATGGTTTTTGTTTTTAAAGATAGAAAAGAGAGGAATAAAAAAATAAATAAATAACTAACAAAAATTTATTTAGATTGTATATATAAAAATTCTTGTAAGAGTTTTAAGAATAATATACATTTTTAAAATACTAAAGCCAACATATACCAAACAAATAATATATATCTTTAGAATACTTGTCCCAACGAATTTCCATTTTTTCACATAATCTGAAAATACTAAAGGCTAACATATACCAAACAATTACAATATTTACATTCCACTAATTCTCATCTAATCCTTCCAATTAATCACTTTATAATATCTACTTTTTGTTAACATTATATTAAATCTGATCCAATCTTTCCAACCAATCTTTTTATGTTTAATTTTTTCATTAATCGAATAGATATAGGCAGTAAGTTCTTTTCATTAAAATTTCCCATTACATGCATTCTTTATAATATATTGTACAAGTTAGTTACGTTAAGTATATTGGTAGATGGGTTGATTTCTATGATATTTTGATGGCTTCCTTTTTGTTAACGAAGATTTTGCAACCCTCTGATCTAAGTAAAATATAAAATGTTTAGAAAGTAAGTACGTGGAGTAGATGAACGTCGACACCAAATTCATTTAATTCATGGTTAAGTAACTTACACCTAACACCATACCACACACACATGCACACGTTTTTACTTGACTTTTGTTAGTCTATATTATATACTATCCTCCAATCAATATAAACCCAACAATTCCTCTCAAAACCAACTACCACCACACATAACTTCAAAAAGAAAGAAATAAATAAATAAAATGCCAAGATCACCACCCCATCACCACCACCATCCTCACCACCCTCCACCACCAGTAGTACATGTAGTCCACCACCCTCCTCCACCTCCAGTCGTCCACCACCCACCTCCACCGGTGGTCCACCACCCACCTCCACCAGTGGTTCACCACCCTCCACCACCAGTAGTACATGTGGTCCACCACCCTCCACCACCACCACATAAGCCACATCCACACCATCATCATGGTCACCACCACTAAGAAGATCCACCGGCTGGCTGGTTGCAGATCTACAAGCTAATCACTGTGTTGTTGTTGTGTTGTTATATATGGTTGTTGCTATGTGATTTTATGTATTCATAGCATATAGCTAGCATATATAAAATAAAAAAAATTAGCCTATATATGTACTACTATTTAATTAGACCATGTACGTATTTGTTTTACTTTTATTTTTAAGCATATGCTAATAAGTGTGCTTGTTGTGGATCTGCATATTGTCATCTAATTAATATATTTAACGTTTAACTCATGATCATCATCTTTTTGGATATAAATTTCCTCTATTTCCCTCCCTTTGGTTTATATAATTTACTAGGTTAAATTAAGTGATAATATTGCTATATAATCCATATATATAGTGTATAATCTAGCAAAGAGGGGAAAAAAATGCTCCTCGCCCACCGGGTCTCCACCAAGCTGAACCAACAAACTGGCCAACCGGTACAAGCAACCAACCATGGCCTCGGCATGTTGGGCCGGGCCAAAAACGCTGGCAACAAGCTGAGCGTTACGGATGGTCTTAGACTTTATATAGAAGATTAGTTGTATTTAAAAAACATAATATGGATAACCTTAACAAGGAAAACGAGTCAAATATGATTCAAGCCATGTTCCAGCGTTGCGAATCTCTTGTTGACTCTTTAGAATGAAAATAGTCGAAAAATTTATTGGATTGATGAGTGGGATGTTTGATAAATTGGTGGTACATGAAAGGATCACTAAGATATTTTCTCAAAATAAGTTAATACTGTGTTTTTTTTTTTTTGAAAAGCATTAGTAATAGATACCGCACTTTGTTTGAATGGAAACGGATATAGAAATAAATATAACTCTTTGAATATCCCCTAAGTTCTTTTTATTTGTTTTCTTGCTTTTATTTTTTTGTTTGTGTCATTGTGTATATTTTGAACTAGTAAAAATAAAATAATATTCTAACGTCGTAAACAAAATGTAACACTATACAATTTTTAGTATATTTCTCAAAAATGGAACATTGCATAATGACACAGAATTGTATCTAAGATAAAAGAGACTTCCATAGAAAAATCACCTCTAAAAAGTACACCATATAAATCAAAGCCAATAAAGTGGGTTTCAATTTGTCTTCCTCTATATCTACAAGACTCACTACCTACAAATTACAATACAATCAAGTTGGATTTCAGTTTTTAGTAGTCTCAGGTCTTTTCGTGCTCAACCCAGTATATTTTCGGGCCAAACTGGTTAGCCTGGGCCCGAATCGACCCAGGTGCCTTCCAGTATGGTCCACAGGTTTCAATTTTGTTCCTTTCCGGTTTCAGGTATGGCCGGCAAGACCTGATCTCACCTCTACAAAATAAGACTTTACAACCCTTCTATAAAACATATACTTCTCCCTTTATCTTTATCGATTGGGGTAACATAATTGTAAAAGAAATATATTCTCAGCATTTGCTTGCCCGAAAATTAAATTCAAGCATCCACCAAATCACCCATGAATTCGTTGATCATACCTAGAAAATAAAGCTTATAATGATAAGCCCAACATACTTAGATGCATATAAATATATAATGCAACTTATCTGATTGGCCTTTATCACATGTAATCTACAATTCTACCCCATATGTAGCAAGGCCATGCAATCAAATGCTTTACTATTGTTTACATGGAATCTAGACTGCATATCTAGTAAGACACTAAGACCATACTAGTTAATATGGGAGATAGACATGCATATTATAAACACTATTCTTTTTATTTATATGGATTCATAACATATTATTGTCTCAATCAACCAAAGAATGGTTCAAACCCACTTTTTGGAAGCTAACTCAATCAATCAAGCAATGGTTCGCGCCCATTAGTTGGAAACTATCAACCATTTACCCGTATATTTACCTTGAATGCCGGCTATCCACTACATGAACTATTCAGTCATCGAAATCTATAATCTACAGAGCGATCAAACTGGCATGCAAATACCTATATAATCACATAAAGAACTAAACACATAACTTAGTACAGTTCACCAGTTTTATTTTCTTTTAGATTTCTTTCATCTTACCAAAAACAAAATAGAAGGTTAGAATGTTCCTTTTATACACAATAGTCAATAGTTAGTATTGAAATTAAATATTACTACTTTTTTTTTATGGACATCAACTGTTTTACTGTGAATGTCTATGTCCGGAAAATAGTTTATTATAAATTTTTGCAGAAATCGAAAATTTGCAGAGCCTTACCATAGACAATGTATTGATCGTGAATTTGTCATCCTAACTCTGTAAAAGGTGGACTTGTCTTCTTAGGTCGACCGGTCATCGTCCATCCTTGTACCTCTGAGAAAATGTTGAATACGAGGAACTTTCTTTGTTCATAGCTTAAACTGAATATAATAATAAAAAAAAACCGTAAATAGCTTGCAAGAGGAAAATACCTGTATCATTAACTTTGTCAGCAACTAAGAGTTTGAACCAATCAGAGGTCAATATTCCAACTTCCACTAGCTCAAAGAAATCCTGGCGGCAAAGATAGTAAGCTCCTGAGCTTAGTTGAAACTCAGACAAATCACCACCAACAGTTTCTACCCATCCCAGCCTATTTTCCAAAGTCTCGTCTGCTAAATCATCAGTGTACACAAGGGTCGCACCACACTCAATTACATCCAACCCGCTCATCACAACAATAGAGACACTAACAATATCTCCAATGTCTAATGTTTTCATAGGCCAATAGCTTAACCATATGCCAACTTCTCTAAATCCAGGTTTGCCAAACACTTTAGGGTTGTACATCAAATCAACACCATTGTTTGTACTGATTTTAGCAAACCATGCACAATCATCACCGGATATTGTATACTTGAAAGATACATTTAATCCTTTGATCCTCTTATTACCGGGACATGAAGGCACACTAAATGACAAAGACGGTGACTCAGATACATAGTCGGGCATCATGTTCGGATCCTTTATCTCAGGCAGAGATGTACTCAGTATACCGAATTCGTACAACACCTGTGCCACACAAGCAATAAAGATAACACACATATTTATTATACAACAAACATAAAATATTGGTATGTGAGGGGTTCCATACCTAAGCTTAGGTATAGAACAACCTTATATTCACTTTTCCCATATAATATATAGATATAGGGTAGCCTTCAGAACACCCTTAAAGTAAGAACGAACACTTAAATTGATGCTTTTGCATCTCAAATTTTTATCAAGTTGATGCATTTGCATCTTAAATAAGCATTAATACATGGATGCATCGATACACTATGTTAATTATATGGACTTATAAGGCATCTACATAAAGTTTTTGATTGTTTCACATTGTTCTTACTTTAAGAGTGTTTTCACTTGATCGGAATTGTATGTATATTGCAAAGCAAACAGCATATTTCAGCTATTAATACTTTATTAACCAGTCTCAGCTGGCGCATTGTTGTGCATGTGTGAGCTTACGCATGTGATTCAGAAAAGAATAGCAAACCTGGAGACACTGGTTTTTTTTGTTGGTAAGCTCTGCAACACCAATCAGACACACCTCATGATTTTGATATTCTTTGAGCCACTTCATGTGTCCTAAGTCTGTTTCATCTAATTTAACTACTGGAACCAATTTGATAAAGTCTTCAATTTCTGATAAACTAATACAACCTTCATAGCCAAACTTTTGCAATGTGAATCGTTGTGATTCAAAAGTTACTTTCTCTAGCGACTCACAGTAATTTACATACAACTCTGCAAGTGTACTTGGAAGAGATAGAAGCCGTTTAAGTCTTGAGCACAAAGTCAAGTCAAGGACGCGAAGATATGTAAGATGACTGTAGCGAGGCAGGAGTTCAAATAGATTATTTGCTAAATTCAAGTATGTCAAAAATGATTGATCACTGAAACTAAGGGAACCGTAATCTGTGGATTCAAGATTGCAGTCCTTGAGAAATACTCTTTCTAGTGAGCGTGGTAAAGAAACGTCCCATAGGCTTACACATCCTGTCATGTTTAATAAAGAAAGATTGTTTAGATCTCCAAGGGTTTCACAAACATGAATTAGACGGTGACAGTTCCTGAGAATCAAAGTCTCAAGATTAGGGATCAGATAGATGTCGCTGATTTCTAATAGATTGTGCGAGTCTTTGAGATTTAGAATCTGCAATGATCGAAGAACCTGTTGTAAAATTAACAAGAATTATTCAGCACCGATTAACCAAGAGACACTAAAAGGCCAGTTGATAAAAATAGAGATTGGAAACCCTACCATGGGAGGTTCAAATACTACCAATTTACTATAGCTCATATCTAATGCCACCATGTTTCCCATGTATAACTCAGAGGGTATAGCCCTTAAATGGAATCCAATCCAACACAGCCATCGTAATTCTTTTGAGAAGTTCTTGTAGGATCCAACGAGTTCCACGCAATTTAGCCGAAGAAATCTTAGGTTATCCATCTGTTCAAGTGAATCTGTTCTAAACTCTGACGACTACATTATAAACAAACGAAGTGTTAATTAGTGTCACATCCTTAATCTATCACAACCACTTACCTTTCAAACACCTAATAACTTTAATTTCCATCACTCATATTTCAAACACTTACTTTTTTAGATCACAACCATTAATTACACCAAATTACTAATAATTTCAACCCTATAACTCGATACCCCACAAACATATTTATTTTTACTCTAAAAATTAAAACTAGTTATGAAACCAAGCAACATGAAAAGCGTCACGACGATCACCATGAATTTCCGACCGTGAAATATTTGGTCACACGACTCACTCCGCATAGGAGTTGCTTGCTAGTATTTACATAAATGTGAAGCCTTTTTTGAAATTTTTTAACACCATTTAAACTTGCTACCTTGACATATTACAATTGCATTCAAACCATTGTATTTGGCCTTCCAATATACATTAAGAAGATAGAATAACTTTTAGCTGGGCATGAACAAAGAAACGTGTAAACTGCACACTAGATATTCACATAAACACATATTAATATAAGACCCCCTCAGATGTAAACCTAAAATGCTGGTTTTCTAAGAAAAGCTTTATGGCTTCTTACTATATGACAACCATGCATTTATGTTCACTAATTTTGTATTACCTTAAATGCAATCCGTGCATCTTCTTGGCTCAGCTTTGTCATATCGAATGCTAGACCTTCTATTGTTTTTGAACCCTAAACATTAAGAGGGTTAAGAAAGTATGAGAGAAAATAAGTATCCATGTACACATAAGAAGCATCTTACCATTTGTTTTCTCAGAAGATCATAGGATTCAATATCACGCCAAACTCTACTACGTTTTGAAGGGTCTTCAGGTGATTCTTGATAGACTATGTTTCTCCCCATTTCTTGATGCAATCGGTGCATCCTCAGTTTTTTGTTTAGCGAAACAGAAAGAAGGTGTTTGTTGATTAGTATGTTGAACCCAGATACAGCAGAATAATCATGCTCTAATATCTTTACCACATAATCCACATCTTGGCCAATAAAGAAACAAGCAATATGCAAAAACAGGTCTTTCACAGAATCATATGGCAGTGAGTTATAGCTCCTTACGAGCACATCTTGAATTCCAGAATGAATCGCTCTTTTCCATGAATCCAATGTATTTTCCCAGTGTGAAATGCTATGACCTGACAGAGAGCAACCCAACACTTTCAGAGCCAGTGGATTTCCTTCACAATAGTCTACTATCTGATTTGCAAGCTTCTCGTAACCATCCAATGGAAGTTTGGATCTAAAGGCATGATGACTTAAAAGCTCTAATGAAACACTATCACTCAGTAATTTTATTTTGTACTCTTGACACCTCCACGACATGGATTCGATCCATTTACATATACTATTCTCCCTGGTAGTTATTACAATCTTGCTCTGCTTATTGATATTACCAGTTCCAATTAAAGTTTCTAAATGCTTAGGTTCAACAATGTCATCAAGAACAACAAGTGCCTTTCGGGTTTCTAAGACCTCTTCAATTTTACGAAGATGGTATACACTGGATATTTTTCTGTTCTTGCCTCCTAAAATATCCCTGCAAAGTTGTTTTCGTAATTCAAGCAAATCAAATGGGTCTTTGCATCTGCTACCAATGTCTTCGATGAAACTAATACTTTGGAAACTCTGCCAATTAGAATGGATGATGTACTTAGCCAACATCGACTTGCCACTTCCTCCCATGCCACAAATTACTATGAATTCTTCATCAGATTGCATTAACCGAGAAAGTATTTCTTTCACTTGAGCATCTATACCCATTAAATTGGGAGAAAGAAAAAGTTGTCCCCGATCAAGTGTATTATAAATGGTATCAACAACAACCTCCAGAAATTCTGTTTCAGACCTGTCACTACAGAAACAAAACAAGTAACTTCAGCAGATGTCACTCGAGCGTTAATGATACAAATGTTAAAAAATCAAATATTGCAAAATCCACAGTACTTGTAAACTTTATATTGATTTATTTTCTGTTTTTTAAAAATAAAGTGATTAAAAAATTACAACAAAATAAATACACCTACTCCTTTAAAAGTACAGTATGAAAGAAATTTAGGATGAGAAAGGGATAGATGTAAACAGGTGACTAGCACAAATTTATCTTAAATTATCAGTAAACTGACTCACATTTATAAACAAAAATTCACGGAGTTACATGTAATGAAGTAGAAATTATCTGGCTTGAAGTTAGAAACTAGTAGTTATTGGATTTGCCTGTCAGGTCACTGACATTGGCGCGGCCCAACCGCCCAAAAAAAACTCACATATGTATGTGATGATAAGATTATGAGCAACAGAGTTGATGCATACCTAGAAAGTACTAATCCGGCCAAATCAGCAACCTTTGTAAGGGCTGTCTTCCACACATTCACACTAACATCAGTAAACCTTGGAGATAAATTTAGTTGTGCCTCGAGAGTTTCACTTTGTTTTCTAACATACGAGGGCTCGATGTGGAAAAAAATGGGTAAAACATAGTGATTGCGCTCTCTCATTTGCTCAATAATCAACTGAAGCTCGTCAAGGCAGCAAGGGGAAGTTAAATAGTTCTTTGACAATACAACAATTGATGACCTAGATTTCTTTATTACACTCTCTATTTCCGGTGTCAGTTCACCTTTGTTAACTTCATAATCCCTAAAAGTGATAAATTGTGCTCCCACTAACGTGTCATAGAGATGATCCATCAAAGTGCTATCATGAATATCCTTGATGCTAAAGCTCAGGAAAATGTCATACAGTGTAGCATTACCCTCAGGAGAAGCGGTGATACTACATGAATAAGTGGAAGTCGTCAGGATCTGTTAAGAAGGTTCACCAAAAACAATTAAGTAGGTGTCATCATCATCAACAATAATAAAACTATATAAAAAGCAGCCACAATATCACCCATCAAGTGAGCATAACAAGGTGTCCAATGGCTATAAAAAAAAATGCAAAACTAAAGAAAATTGTTAGATGCAAACTCAGAAATCAATATTCTAAGTTTTGATAATCTTAGCAACTTTGTATTCTGACAAAAGTTATTATATCATACTTATGCATTATCCCACAATTAAAACATCCCAATCAAATAGTATTTCAATATAATCAATCATCACTAAAAAATTTGTTACACAATTAGACACTTTATTCTTCTCGATACTTTACACTTCAAGGCATGTTATGTATTTACTAAAAATTCTTCGGGGCAGTTTGGTTCACAGAATGTTTTTTAAGGAATTGGAATTTGAAGAAATTGAAATCTGAAAGTTTCAAAATCTGTCTTTTTTTTGGTTGACGGAATTCAATGGTATTCAGTTTAGGGAATTCAAAACAAAATTATATCAAATGACAAAATTAACCTTTGTTTATACTTTTAAAAATAATGATCTTTTAATGATAATAAATAATATATAAATAATAATTTAATGATAATATGAATTGTCCATATCCATCCATATCTCATCGCGCACACACTGTGCATACCCATTTCACACATTCAATACAAAATGTGACCGGAAAAGAAAAAGTAAACACTAAGATGTTCCGATCATTTAAACTCAACAAACCTCTTAAATCTCTAAACTTCAGCCATCATTTTTCATGATATCACTTTCACCGTCAACACCATCGCCACCTCTTTCTCCCTTACAAGACAAATCACCGCCGCCGTTCCTCCATTGTTTCCGCCTTTCCGGCCAACGCTTACATGGTTAGCGGTTCTTCTTTTTTATAGATCCTTACAGAATCAATAGAGACCCCATTAAAAAACTAATGGAAAAAAAGGATACAACAAGAAGGTTGGTGGTGGAGTAGCGGCACAGCAGCGGCCGCCGGATCTCGGTAAGCAGCAGCGGCAGCCAGAATAAGCGCGGCGGCAGCGGCCGCCGGATTTCGGTAAGCAGCAGCGGCAGCCGGAATAAGCGCGGCGGCGGCGGTTAATATCCGCTGAGAATCAAATCAGTGAAGACTTTTTATATTGGTATTTAGTTATAGGGTAATTTGGTAAGCATAGATGAATTCCTTTGAATGTTTAAACACTCCATCAAGTTTGTGAAGAAAACGAAGATTCCATGTTTTAAGGAAATTGATGAAATTTTTTGAATTCCAATTCCATCCATTTCTCAACCAAAGGAAAGGCATGGAATTTAGATTCCAATTCCAAAAAAATCCATGAACCAAACACCCCTTTCATATTATGTCATAAGTCCCCAACCAAAACCCCAACCCTACTTGGGCACCCTCCCTTTTCTACCTTAACACTCTTATATTCACCTCAATACCCCTCTTAGGGGACTCCTCCCATTTTAGGATACTGCTTGAGATATATATATATATATATAGACGTCTCAATCGACATACTCTAAGTCTCTAAGTGTGTCCTGCTTAATCATACATCTACGTGATTCCGCCACGTATAGTCCTTCTTGCGAACCCCATTTAGAAAGGAATTCTATATGGAGCGAGGAGGTCAATGATCAATGGCATCAATTGCTATACACATTCAAATAATGGGCTGCATCTTGGTGACTAGGGAGGTTTTATAGTCAATTCCGTATGTTTTAGAATAGAATTTTGCAACTCATAGGGCTTTTAACAGGTGCAATGAACCATTGGGATTAACTTTCAAAGTGAACACCCATCTTGACAACAGGGAAGAAGGTCTCATCATAAATCCAGTTGGGTGTTCCCAGTTGTAGGTAAGTTGTTCATGAAATGAGAATTCTCAGTCTTAAGGGTAGATTTATTGGACAAATAATGAAAAAACACTATGCATATACTCTTTCTGTTTACTTTCTGCTTTTGACTTTATAAATAAACAAGCTTAATGTTGTATTACCTCTGCTTTCAATGTACTAAATTCAGATGTGGCAGATTGAATTTCCTCATCTAGTGAGCTTGATTTCATCTCCAAAGATTTATCAATGATATGTGCTTTAGAGATGTCCATGAGCTGTCATTTATAATTTAGTGAGTTGTGAGGAGATAGTAAATTCCTCTATTCAAAATTTAACTACCTTAGTTTCTGAATCACAAATTTCAGATCTTGTTCCTGATTCCATGGTGTCCCTAAGTATAGTTGATTTGGCCATTGCGGTTTCGTCGACAAAAGATGATTCAGACATCTCTGTAATCTTGTATATTTTCTCCTGTTTATTTTTTAATAAATAAAAAACAAGGTTTATAAAAACTTGATAATTGCAAGAACTAGATTGAATTAACTGATACGAACCCATCCCATAATAGGCTCGCATCATGCCGTAAGCTAGGTGTAGAACTCAATCCCAAAAGCTAGCTCAAAGGAGGAGGGGACACCTAGGCTTATAAACCACCAACCAATCTCATACTTGGCCGATGTGGGATCATATAAATACCCCACCCTTTGAAGAGCCAACGTCCTCGTTGGTCACGGCTATGTTGGTCACGGTTGGCACCCTTCTCCTTGGGTCCAAGCCACCACTCCATAGGCCACCACTCCGAGCGCTGGAACCTCGAAAGGTTGGGTTGTCTCTGATACCAATTGATACGAACCCATCCCATAATATGCTCGCATCATGCCGTAAGCTAGGTGTAGAACTCAATAATCCCAAAAGCTAGCTCAAAGGAGGAGGGGACATCTAGGCTTATAAACCACCAACCAATCCCATACTTGGCCGATGTGGGATCATATCATTAACATAATGTGCGAAAACTGCAAACTAGATTCTGATGATTTACTTAATCTTCCCATTTCAAAAAATTCATGTTATATAATAATATAAAAAAATATATATTGAAACTAGAATAGCATATGAAAAGGGTTGATGTTCAAAAAAAAAAGCATATGAAAAGGGTTAGGTTCAAAGAAAGGTCACCTTATGGTATTATAGGAAGGATTTTGGAGATGCCACGTCTCTAATAAAACTTTTTTACACTTTGATGCACCTTTTGCCACATTGATGCACTTTTTTGGTCCAACTTGCACCATAACATATCTATGTTGTTAATACTCAAATATTGGTTATAACGGTCAAGGACCGATATTTGATATAGTGGTATATTGGTGGTATAACGGTGATTATAATATTATGCAATATATATATATATATATATATATATATATATTCCAAAATAATTAATACATAATACTTAATAGTAGTATTAAAAGTCAAGCTTAATAGTATTTGAAACATGATAGAGAAGTGAAGACAGAGAAATAGATGGATCGCTTGAGAAGTGAAGACAAAGGAGAAACCCTTCTGATCGATCGCTTGAATGGAAAATTAGGGCTGGACTTTTGTTTTTTTAGTTTTACGTTAGAATTAGGGCTGAAAATTTGAGCTTTTATTTATCTAGGATTGGACTAATAAATATTTATTGGTTTTAGGCCCCCCCCAAAAAAAAGAAAAGAAACAAAACCTTTATTAACACCGTTAAGACCGATATTTAAAAAGCTAAATATCGGTAAAATATAGGTAAATACCACCGTTAATAACTTAATATCGGAACCGGTATTTTGGGGAAGGACCAATAACCGTTATATCACCGTTATTAACAACATAGTAACGTATTGGTGCATCAAGGAGTAAAAAGGTGCATCAAACAAGTGCGAATACAAAAATTCTTCAAACACTTTCCACCATAAGGAGACTTTTACCCAAATGCTTACTCAGTTTGAAAATGAAAAAGGAGATTCATACTTATGATACACATAAATTTATTTTAATCTTAGACGTTTTTATGAGAATCCCTTTCAGTCTTAGAGTATATACATGGTGACAATTATATTACTTTTACTCCATCAAAACTAAATAAAAATGGCTGTGTTTTATACAGCAATATAGCTAACTATGCAAGTTAAAACAAACTAAAGAAGGTAATGCTACACACATGTCAACAGAATTATATGTGGCACTTCCATTTAAACCAACCATATATAATTAAGGGATTGAAGATGATTAAACTTTGCAACATGTATTTAAGCCTAACAGAAGTATTACAGAGTATAGTTACCATTTCAGGACCATACATGATGCAGCTAATGCTTTTCAGTTCTGTAAATGATTGATACAATTGTTGAGGTCGCCCAGTCATCCTCCATCCCCGTACCTCTGTAAAAGTATGTGTTAGCAGAAACATTCTTCATTTGTGGTTAACATGCAATTGCAAGCACCCAGAATTAGCAACAAGAGGGACAAACCTGTAGAGTCGATATAATCACCAACTAAGATACTAAACCAACCAGGCGTAAGTCTGCCAACCTCCGTTTGCTCGAAGAAATCACGTCGACAAAGATAATATGCTCCTGTGATTAGTTGGAATCTAGAAAGGTCTCCTCCAAGAGTTTCTACCCAACCCATTTTATTTTCCACGATTCCACCTGTTACATCATCATCAGTGTACACCAGACGTGCACCACATTCAAGCACCTCCAACCCGCTCATCACTACAATCGACACCTCAACTTCATCTCCAATGTCTAACAAGTTTCCAATAGGCCAGTAGCTTAACCACACCCCAACTTCACCAGATGCAGGTTTCCCAAATACTTTGGGATTGTAGATTAAATCACCAACACTGGTTATACTAATTTTACAGAACCATGCCCAATCCTCACCTGATATTCTATATCTGAAAGTTATGTTTAATCCTTTCAGACTCCTGCTCCTAGGACACAAAGGCACATCAAAAGATAAACATGTGTATTGAGCTGCATACTCAGGTGTCAAGTTGGGATGCTTTATGTCTGGCAGAGATGTGCTCATAATATTGAATTCATACAACATCTGCATCACACAGTCAACAAAGTTCAGTCATTCATATATAAGCTTGTAGGTGGGATATCGATATGCTTATATTTTTAAGAGAGGAATAGAGAACCTGAAGACGACAACTTCTGTCTTTGGTGAGCCCATCATCTCCAACCAGGCACACATCATGATTTTCATATTCTTTTAGCCACATCAAATGGCCCAAATCAATTTCATCAAGTTTGACTATCAGCACTAATCTAAGCAAGCCTTCAATTTCGGACAAATTGATACATCCTTCATAACCAAACTCTTGCAATGTAAATCGACCTGATTCAAATGTTATTTTCTCTATTGACTTACAATAATATACATACAGTTCTGCAAGTGTACTTGGCAGACATAGAAGACATTTAAGTCTTGAGCACAGGCTTAAGTCAAGGACCCGAAGGTTTTTAAGATGAATGTAACAAGGTAGTTCTTCAAACAGACTATTGCCTAAATTCAGATATTGCAAAGATGATTGATCACTGAAACTCAGGGGAAAATAATCAGTACACTCAAGTTTACAGTTTTTGAGGAATAATCGCTGCAACGAATGTGGCAAGGGAAAGGACAGATCTTGTGTACTTTCTCCGCCAGAGGTAGTAGCTTTGAGCTCTACTAATGAATTAAGACGCTCCTTATTGTACAGGTTTTCACACCCTGTCATGTTTAACAAAGCAAGCTTCTCAAGGCTCCCAATGGTCTTACAAACACGAAGCAAACGGGGGCAGTTCCAGAGAATCAAAGCCTCAAGATTGGGGATCAGATGGATGTTCCGGATTTCTAAGAGATAGCACGAATCTTTAAAATTCAGAATCCTTAGTGATTGAAGAACCTGTTGCATAAGTAAAAAGATATAGTCAGCAGTGTGTATAAACATAAACTAGAGGGGTACCCACGCAATGCAGCAGTGGCGGTAGGAAGTGTGGTTATTGATGTAAAAAGGGGTTTGTAGTTATTTTAAGGGTTGAGGGTGTATTTTACAACTAAATTCACTAAGGGTATTATAGGTATATTAGGTGAGATATTTAAATTAAGTGAGTAAAGGATAGACGTGTTTTAGGTATCCGGAATCATTATTTGAGAAAAAGGGAAAGGGCGAGTTGTTTTATGGAGTATAAATACCATGAATAACTCAGAACCTAACAAAATATTGAAGTGTCTACCGTGGGTGGTTCAAATTCTTTCAAGCGGCTATAGCTCAAATCTAAAGCTACCATGTTCCCCATGAATATGTCAGAATCTATGATACTTTTGTTGTATCCAAACCAGCAGAGCCATAATAAACGATGTGATGAGTCCTTGTAAGATCCAGTGAGTTTCACAAAATTGAGCTGGAGCAATTTCAGTTGATCCATCCGTTGAAGTGAATCAGTAGTAAGTGGTGACTGAAATTTAAACATGAGATTTACTTTAGAGTAGGTGGACAATCATGACCAACCACATGACACAAATCTGGGTATAACACCAAACCAATCATCAAGTTACTAAAGATTTGCAGTTTTAAGTACAATAAAAACTATGGCGATTTTACTAATCGTACATGCCCATTGCCCAGTAAAAGTAAAGACATGATAATGACCTACTCGGGGGTAAAAAGTTCTTAAATTGTTAACATATTAAAAGTTTATTACTTAATTGACAATAAAATAGTTCTATCCTTGAATCAAATATGTGAATAAGTAGAGTACTATTTATGAAATTTGCACTTTTATAATTTAACTTTAGAAAAATATTTTTATTGTAACCCACCTATTGGTTGATGGGTCATCACAGATAGCATTAGGTTCAAGGTCCAAGGTACAAGATATGCAAATATTAAAAGCTGTTTTGCATAAAAGATTTGACATGAGTACAGTATTTCAACTCTACATGTTGAAACCTTGGGTTTTGAACATTGGATACACAATATTTTTGGAAAAAGGTGCACACAAAACAAAATGATCTTTTCTCTTCTTTTAAAAGGAAAAAGGTTATGAAAGTGTAAATATCTCCATCCAGATAAATGTTGTACCCGTGCAAGGACAAAACCACACTCTGCTGTTATGTGGCCTGGCATAACAGAGGTGCTAATTAGTTATGGTTTAGTGTAGGCCCACCTACTTGATCATGGATACACAGGATATGAAAGAGGCATTCGCATACTATAGGCTTAGAAATCAAAACATACAGGGGAAACGGGTACATACCTCTTTTAATTGCTTGGAATTGAACTCATCCTCTTCCATCAGCATATGCATGTCAAGTGTTAGACCTTTCAATAGATCAGAACTCTAAACAGAAAAAGAATGAAACATTCGACTTTTAGAACTCAAAAGTCTTGTTCAACATCAAACTACCGTCAGTGAGGTGGCTCAACCAAGAACTTAAAGCTACAAGTTACTTTTGGTACAAAAATCAATCAGACCTTCCAGTGTTTCTTGGTCATCATAGTGATCTTTCTTCTTAAATTCTATTATCTAATTGTATCCTTCGTTTACTAGGCCATCTCGGCCTGTTGTATTTATTTAGCCTCTGGCTAGTTTTTTTATAAAATTTGCGTTCAAAAAAATTATACCTATAGAAAAGATACGACTATAGGGGGTGTGAACACTGAAGGTAAGTTTCTATATACAGGTAAGTAAGAGGCATCTTACCTTTCCTCTTCTCAGCATATCATAAGAGTCCTTATTACGCCAGAGTCGAGAACGTTCTGCAAATATACGTGATTCTCGATCAACTAAGCTTCTTCCCATCTCTTGAAGCAATCTATGCATCATCAGTTGTTTGTTAGGCATAACATAAAGAAAACATCGCTTGATAAGGGTTTTGATCTTAGATTCTGCAGAGTATTCAGGCTCCAATATCTTTACTATGTAATCCATGTCTTTGCCAACAAAGAAACAAGCAATATGCAAAAACAACTCTTTTTCAGAGTCATATGGTAACGAATCATAGCTTCTTTTGAGTACACCAAAGATATCACTGTGAAAATCTTTTCCAAATAAATTTAAAGCACTTTCCCAAGACCTGATGCTATTATCCTTTGACAAAGAAGAGCCCAAAACTTCTAGAGCCAGTGGACTTCCTTCACAATACTCTACCACCCGTTTTGCGAGCTCCTTGAAACCATCTCTCGGGGTTTTAGATCGGAAGGCATGAAGACTTAAAAGCTCTAATGATTCTTCATCATTCAGTAATTTCATTTTGTACTCTTCACAGCTCCTGGATTTTAACTCGAACCAATTACTTATATCATTATCAGTTGTTACTATAATCTTGCTTTCTTTGTTAATATTCCCAGATCCAAGTAAATCTTCCAATTGACTCTCTTTGACAATATCATCAAGAACAATGAGTGCTTTCGTCTGTTCCAATAGCACTTCAATTGTAGGTGTACCTTGACAAACACTAGGTATTCTTCTATCCTTGCCCCTTAACATATCTGTGCAAAGTTGTTCTTGTAACTTAACCATATCATGTGGTTCTTTACATTTTCGACCAATGTGTTCAACAATACTAACACTCTCAAATCTTTGAAAATTTAAATATACAATGTACTGGGCCAACGTTGATTTGCCACTCCCTGCCATGCCATAAATTACCAAATATTTAGATTCGGATTGATTTATCCAGGACTTGATCTCCTTCTCTCGAGCATCCATCCCTATTATATTGGGTGGAATATAAATTTGTTTGCGATCAAGCCTATTGTAAATGGTACCCACAACCTCCTTCAGAAAATCTGTTTCAGACCTGTAACCAAGAAGCAAAGAAAAATGGCACGTTTAGCACGTGAAATTTAATGGCTTGTGCAATAAAGTAATAATAACAATAATGTTGAAAACAATAAAACATAGCGACTACTTTACGTTTAAATTTGATCTTGGTTGAAAACTACGGGTTACAATAAATCAAAAAGGCCAAATTAGGAAAAGCATAGTCATCTGATTACGACCCAAAAAAGTTGGGGGCGTAAGTGTCATAAATTAACTAGATTGATAAAACGGGTTAATGTTTCCCCTCTCCAGGTTACCAGAGAGAAAAAGTCTTTAACTCAAATGTAATCGACCTAACCGGGATATCCGGGTATCCAAGTGACTGTTTCTAAACACTTTTCCGCACTTTCGAGATATTCAACCTACAACAATCGTGGTTGTTATTTAATTCTTTTATTAGTATTATTAATAATAATAAAAGGCAGTCAACAGTCAAATTTCACAAACTCACGCCTTCAAAGCAGTCAAATTCAACAGCCGAGTCATGCATACTCAGGCCCTCAAATGGTTAACTTACCCAGATATACTGATTAGAAGAAAACAAACAGCTCCCGGGAAAACTTTATTTTGAAAAGAACTTTAATGTGTGCCTCTTTATTGTCTAACTACAGAAAGTTATTGTGATGCAAAGCTTTTCAAAATCCTACTAGGCAACATCATTGGATCAGTTATGAACCCTACAAGTCTCTTGACCCAACAAGAATTATTAATGGTAATGCTACCACATTAAAATGGTAGTGACACATCAACACCACACCACACCACAACCACTCCTCAACCACACCTCTTTCTTAACAATAACCCCAAAAACTATTCCCCGCAATACCCCAATACCCACTTTGGGGCTTCCACACCACCTCCACGCCAGCCCACCTAATGGACAACCCACAACCCCGGGGTGGTTGCCTTACACATAGGCGAATATTTTTGATAGAAACTTTGATTGATCTTGAAGTATTGTCAATCTAAAATAATGCATCTTATAAATATTGTTTGTTTAACCATTCATGTGTTCAAATAAAAATTCAGTTAAATTGATATAAATCATCACTTTAAGTCATGCCTTTGCTTAGCACACATTTATTCTAACCACAAAATATATATGACGAATGTGAATATGTGGTTGTTAGATACCCAAGCTTGGGTATGGAACCCTCACACCTTGATATTTTAATACATCAAAAACATGGGGGCCCAATCATTTATACATTATACAATAAACATTAAAAAATTAGTATGTGATGGGTTATATACCTAACCTTAGGTATCTAACAACCATATATTCACTTTTATATATATATATATATTTATATGTATATATATATCCTCTTGCCCCATCTTATTCTTTAAACAAATATAAATAAGTAAAGTACAAACAATGATGAAATATTTGCTGATACATCAATGATGAAAAGTAATCTATTATATTAATAAAATAGGATTGTTATGACATAAGATTTTTTAAAAATTATATTACTACACATCCTTTTAATTTAATTATGACATCATACTTTTTTTTAAAAAATTCAATATATCTTTTTCTTAAATATGTATTATTAATATAGATTTTTATTAAATGTCCACATTAATATGTAAGATTTTAATCATCCTATTTTTTCGTTATAATAGACCGAAAACTATGGTGCTTTTTTTTCTAGAGAACGTTTTTGTTTTTGTTTTTGCCAACCGAATGTGTTTTAACGTGTGTACACAACTACAATACTATTGTTTCTGTTTAATTTCGTTTTTTACATAATAATTTATCACAACTTTTTAACTTATTTAACGTTGTTATTATACATATTAATATGACAGCATATTTTAAAGTTATCCGGGTATCATTCGATTTATTTGCAAACGTTTATCGGTTAACCCGGGTTAAACCCGGGTTGATTAGCTAGTAGTTAAATAGATACAACATATATTTTTTGATACATGCAATATAAATCTTTATAGTTAGCTACACACAATAACAAAACGCATGAATTTTATTACACTTTAGTACATAAATATTTGTTCACGGCATATATAGTACATGGGGCAATTTGGGCGACCACTAAGGCTTCAATTTCAAGTACCAAAATTTTTAAATATATATATATATATAGGGGTTGGGTATTGTAAAACAAGTATTAAAGTAAAACAAATAAGACAAAATCTTGACCCTTGGATCATGGTTAAATTGATGCACGAAGATTCACAAAGCAATTGATGTACGATGATTTTCATAATGCACGGTGATTATCACTGAAAAAAACCTATTGTTTTATTTATTTTACGTTAATAGTTGTTTTATTTTACCTAAAACCTATATATATATATATATATATATATATGTATGTATGTCATATAAGTATATATGTCTTTCGTAATAAATTATGAGCATTCTGGTCATGTGGTTAAAACGTTAAGGATGCACGTATGTTGGTTTTTAGGCTGTCGGGTCGAATTAGCCTAGTTGCTTTTTATTTGGCCGCCCTAAGTAACGCTTGGTGATGTATGTATACTAAAAATATGTTTTTTCTTATGTACTTTAAACTAGAGATATTAAAACTGAAGCATACCCAACAAGACACATGCCAGCAATACCAACGACCTCCGTAAGGGCTGCCTTCCACCGGTTCACGTTATCATCTGTCCATCTCCGGGAAAAAGAATTTAAATTAGCTTCTATTGAGAAAGTCCCTTTTTGTTGACCAACATCCGACGGATCCACCTTATAAAATATGGGTAGTACAAAATGATGGCAGTCCCTCCTGCGGTCTAAGATCAACGAGAGCTCGTCAAGACACCATGTTGAAGTTGCATAGTTTTCCGACAACACAATAATTGAAGCATCAGATGCTTTGATCGCACGATGGATTTCTTGCTTAAGTTCTTCACCTCTTTCTGAATCATCGCTATCTCTAAATGTTTTAATTCCTGCTTGCTTTAACGCTGCATAAAGATGATCAGTAAAAGAATGCCGTGTATCCTCACCTCTAAAGCTTAAAAATACGTCATAACTGCTTCCATTTGCTCTTGGAAGAGTCATGTTAGCTAGACTAGATAGATGACGAAAAAGAATTATGAATAAGCATTAGAGGCCATTAATTGATGGAAATATCTAAGAAGAAGATGAACAAGTCAATGCTCAATAGTCATCTAATAACGCCAAATCATCCTATGTAGGGATATTATTATTTGACCGATCCTCATTTTGTCACTCTCGAATACCCTTAACGAAATTAAATATGATATATAACTTTTTGTATTTATTCTTATTTTATCTTTCATACCCACATATTATTCTTTTCCTTTTCCAGATTTATGACACCCACACACAGTAATAAACACCCCAACAATTCTTTACTGTTTTTTTCTCATAAAACACATTTACTTGATTTTTTAAACAAAAGAACAATATTTACAAATACTCTACCTTGATGTTACTGATGCTCCGACCACCACTGCCGGATCTCCTCCAACACCGTAACCATGTTTTTGATGCTCCGACCACAACCAAAAGATTACATCCACAACTTATTTAGTGATTTCTGTTAGAAGTTTTAAATCGAAAAGAAAACCCAAATGCGAATTTGTTGTGATGATAGAGGTGCTGCCGCCGGCCACTTGAAATCCGTCGCCGACCATTCAATGTCTGTTGATTCCGTTGATTCCGGCAAGATTTACAGTCCATGATTATTTTCTGTTTATCCTTTTTCTGGTTGCTATAAATATTGATAGAGTAATATTTCAATTGGGTATTTTACGTTTAGCAAAGTGACGGTGGTGAGTTTACTTTTCTACTGTAAATCTGTAATAATAGAATGGCAGAACAAAAAACGAAGGAATAGAAAAGAAAGGTGCAATGTGGTATGCATCTTTGAATTTTGTTGGAAACTATATATTGCGCTTAGAGCACCCCCAATGGTACTCTTCCATACTACCCGATACAGTGTTATAGTGTCATATCAGCAAAACTTTTTTTCAATACATTTTTCTCGATTGACACCAAATACTCAATACATTTAATACTAACCAATACACTCTAACATATTTTTTTTCAAACTTTTAATAAATAAAACCACAAATATAATTTATAAAATAAATACAAATACTATATATTTTCACTTTTAGTCCCTCAACGGCTAAATAATTCAAAATACCATTTTATTAATAAAAACGAGTACATTGAACAATAACGGCTATTTTCAAACTTATAATTTTTCACCTATAAATACCTTCACCCTCTCATTCCATAAACTACACATTATAACCACACAGCTCAAAATTTCATCAAAATCAACAAAACACACACTATAACCATGAACTTTGGGCGAGGGAGAGCACGAAATGAACCAACCCGTCCTATCGAACAACTGCAACCCACCCGAGGTAGAGGACAAAGAAGAGCACGAGGGCAACCCACACGAGGCAGAGCACGAGGCGGACCAACTCGTACCCCTGTTCAGTCACCCATTCCACCACATGTTCAACCACGAGTTCAACCTGGAGGACTGCATCCTCATCGTCTGGATTTCATCATGACGGCGGAATTTTCAACCCGCGTAAACCTGCAATCAACAGACGACTTCACTGATGAAGAGTTGAACGAGGTATGGGATTCTATCATGGCTCAAATCGAAAGCGAACAACTTAGGCCATGTGCTACAGGACAGAACCGAATTCACGATGACGGGAGACCTGAAGGATACGAGACTGATCCTGGTGAAGAGTATGTCAACGATTTTCAATCGGAAGAGAAAATTATCACTACGAATACCAGCGCCGTAATGACGGTGACAGTGACATTTCATCGATCGATTCCCTTTATGGCTGGCGTTACCCGCCACTCTCTCCTAGTGTTTAATTTTTATTTAATGTAATTGTGTTAAGTAATGTTTTAATTTCGTGTGATGTGTTTGTGTTAAGTAATGTAATGTTTCGTGATTAATAAATGTAATGTTTCGTGTTTTAATTATGTTTTTTAATATGTAATGTGTTTGTTTTAATAAAGTAATGTTTTTGTTTAAAACATTATTTGAATAAAAAAATATTATGCAAACTAGCCGTTAACAAAGGAAAAAAAAACAAATCAACAAAACCATCCGTATTCACCACCATGAATGCTCCAATACGGAGCCCAATACACGACCAATACGGTACACAATTGGGTGTGTACCGTATTCAACGTTGAATACGCCCCAACACTAGCACGTAAGGGATGCTCTTAGATTATGGTAATAAGCTAGAGTTATGTTGGGACTTTTTTTTTTCCAGAACCTTTGAGAACTTTTTAAATTAAGTCCAACGGATGATTATTCTTTATATAAAAATTGTTTTTTGATTGTTTTATGAATAACTTATGTATAATTTTGAAGTTTATAATTGTGTGGAGCATGGATTATCATCAGTTATACAATTATGTGGAGATTTTGATTGTTGATCACATGTGCAGGAATATTGCTATGATCACATGTATGCAAGTCGATCACATGTAATCATAGCAATATTCGTGCACATGTGATCAAGAATCCAAATCTCCATATAATTGTATAACGGATGATAATCCATGCCTCCACACAATTATAAACTTCAAAATTACACATAAGTTATTCAGAAAACAATTAAAAAACAATTTTCATGTAAAGAGTAATCATCGGTTGTTTTTTTGATTGTTTTCTGAATAACTTATGTGTAATTTTGAAGTTTATAATTGTGTGGAGCATGGATTATCATCCGTTATACAATTATGTGGAGATTTGGATTGTTGATCACATGTGCACGAATATTGCTATGATCACATGTATGCAAGTCGATCACATGTAAACATAGCAATATTCGTGCACATGTGATCAAGAATCCAAATCTCCATATAATTGTATAACGGATGATAATTCATGCCTCCACACAATTATAAATTTCAAAATTAAACATAAGTTATTCAGAAAACAATTAAAAAACAATTTTCATGTAAAGAATAATCATTAGTTGGTCTTGATTTGAAAAGTTCTCAAAGGTTCTCGCAAAAAAAAGTTCTCAAAATAACTTTTCACTATATATATATATATATACATATATATGTGTGTGTATACACACACTAGGTGTATACCCGTCCGGACGGACTAAGTTTAATATTAATTAAATAAATGTATTTTACGTAAGTTATTATAAAAATATATAACATAAGTTAAAATGGTAATAATTTAGATACACTATTGTCGTTATTGCTAGGCTGTTAATGCTGGACTGCTCTCTTGACTGGGCTACATTACTATATTGATTAAATCATAGTGAAAGCCGTTATGCTTCAGAATGAATGATTATTAATACTATATAAGTAATAAATAATAAAAATGAAATCTTATTGCTTGCATTGCTATATGTAATAAATAATAAAAATGAAATATTATTGTTTGCAACAACTTACAACCGGCTAATGTTATATTTATTATAAAAAAAAAAAAAGAAGTCCAACAATGACAGTAGTATTAGCAGCCCAACAACATTAGTAGCATCATCAACACAACAGCCAGTAGCATTAGCAACCCAACAACAACATAAGCCCAACAACATGAGCAACCCAACAACTTCATCAACAAACCAATTAATATACATAAACTCTATGAAAATATTAAGTAGTTTTTAGTGGTTTTTATAGTTATTACTCTTGTTTTGATGGTTTTTATTGTTTTTACTATTGTTTTGGTTCTCACTTGATTATCACACTACATGTATATTCAAAATAAGAAAAAAAGGGAAAAAAAGTATTAAATGCTTTAACATTTATATCTAGTTTCATCACCCGTTTTCGCATCCTCCCCTAGCAATCAAACTATCCGAGGCATAAATTCGGGACCAACAACGATTTAGGCGACGCTTTAGGGGTGGTATCGCCAGTTTCGGACCCCCTTAGTTTTGTGTGTTTAAAGATAAACTGAAATTGACTAATAAGTTTAAAAAAACACATGAAATGGGACAAATAAAAATAGAATGTGGATAATAAAAACAGAAGAATTATAAATGTGGATAATAGAAATATAAAAGTGTTTTTCACTTCAACCTCCTTTTAGGGGTGTAAGAAATGAACCAAAAAACCGGTCCGAACCGCATGATCCGAAACCCAAAAAACTGAAACCGGGAAAAAACGAAACCCGAAAAAACCGAAATTATAAAAACCGAAGTCTAACGGTTCGGTTACAGTTTTCAATATTTATTACCCGCGGTTAACCGAACCGAATTTTGATATATACCTACATATAATCATATATATATATATATATGTATATTTACACATATATGTATTACATGAATACATCATTTACATATCTATTTAGCTAATTTTTGATATTTGTTGTCTAAAATATTAACAATTCTATTAACTTTCTTTCACAATTTATGGTTAATTTTGGGTATTTTAAGTAATTTTCTTATATATATATATATATATATATATACTCTTTTAAGAAAAGTTGTTAACTTTGTTTAAGATGTTTATCAAAAATACTAGTAATATCATATAAAAGACATTTTAAGTAGTAAATAATGATACTCTTAAATAGAAACTTGAATTGCATAACTGTAACATTAGAAAAAAGTAGTTCACAATTAGATGTAATGTATATTTATTTATAAAACAGAATATTATTGTAGTTAAATAACTATTATACATTAAAAAGTTAATTAATGCAGTGTAAATTGACTATTATAATTGAAAACTTAAACTTTATATTAGCATCACTTTAAAAAATAGTTAACCGAAAATAAAACCGAAATTAATCGACTTTTTCGGGTAACCGAACTTAACGATTCAAAATTTTTAACTAACCGAACCGAAACCCGAAAAACAGTTCAAAATTTCTATCTAACCGAATCTAACCAAACCGTTAGAGCCCTCCCTCCTTTAATTATCTAGACCCGTGTCCCACACTGGACACGAGATTTACAATATTAACAATATCAGATCTTCATACATTTAAGTCATAAAAGCTTACAATTTTAAAAAAAACACGGTTTTAAGTGTTATATTTTACAAGTTGTAATACAATAATCATATGTTCCTCACTGTCATTATTAGCTTATAAATATAAATTAAGTATTCAGGGCTAAAAGGTGTAAATTATTGATGGAAAACATAAAAGTGTAAATTAATGAGATTTTTTCTACAAATTAATATAAAAAGTTAAGTACTTTTTCATCTCTGTGGTTTATCGTTTTATCACTTTTCGTCCTCGCCGTTAACTTTTGGCTAAAATCATCCCCGTTGTTTACATTTCATCCCTGCCGTTATCACTTTGCCGTTAATCCCCTCACATGCAAGTCACGTGAGGGGCAATTTCGTCTCATCATCATAAAATCCAGAAACAAAAAAAAACAAAAAATATATCTTTAAGATTAAAAAAAACCCATCCATATCTACATCTATATCAATGATTAAATCCTTAAAATTAAAAACCTTATCTTGCATATGTACATTACAATCTGTATTTTCACATCAATCCATACAGCACCACTAAGTTGCCTAATAGATCGTACAACCACCATCATTATTATTCCCTCACTATTTCAATATCATATATATATACGCATATATATGTATCTTATATATATAAGATCATTACCTTTTTTAGGTTTTTTGAAAGAAGATATATACATCTAGAAGATGAACTGTGTGTACAGATATAGGCCGGAAGATATATACATCTAGAAGATGAACTGTTCGTCTGTTGGTTTTATGTGTGTAGTGTGTTTGTTGTTGTTCATCATCTTCTTCTTTATCTTAATCATCTGCCGCTAATTGTACGGATTACGAGGCACCTGTTTTGTATTATGTTTGTTGATTTTAGATCTAATCAGAATTAATATTGTTGATAAAATTTTAGATCTAATCTGAGGTTGTGTGTGTGACTGATTGCGTGTGTATATATTGATTTGTGTTAATGGAGGAGGCGGTGGTTGTATATAGAAGTGGTGGTTGTTATTAGACCGGATTATGGGTTTATATGAAGATGAGATACAGAATCTGGGTTGCTACAAAGAACAATGGAAGATGGGTGAAAAGACATAAATGTCCCTCACGTCCAAAGCACGTGAGGGGTTAACGGATACAGGGACGAAATGCAAACCACGGAGATGATTTTAGCTAAAAGTTAACGGCGAGGACGAAAAATGATAAAACGATAAACCACAGGGACAAAAAAAGTACTTAACTCTAATATAAATATTAATATAATAATATGTTTGGATAATGATTATTAGGATTTTTAATTTGTAGTTTATCTAAATGATGATATCATCAAAAGTCAATTTGATGAAATCGAACGATATAATTGATTAATTAGTCATTAGTTCAACTGTCTTATAGTATATATTAATATTAATATTTTGTCATTCTTTATTAGTCAATATAGTATTTGCATTTTGTTGCTTACTTGCTTTACAAAAAGTGCCAAAAACCCAGGACACAAGTTATACTCCATAAATTTAGATCAAGAACCACAGTTGACAACATCCACCCACCCCTCAATTAAACTTCCCCAAATCCTTCAAAAAAATTAAAAATCTCATGGCAGCTTCTTCTTCATCATCATCTTTACATACAATCAGACATCACAACACCAAATACGATGTTTTCATAAGCTTCAGAGGTTCAGACACTCGTTATTCCTTCACCGACCATCTCTTTGAAGCCTTAGTAACCGCAGGTATCAAAACATTCAGAAACACCAAAAACCCACAAGACCCGAAACCCGAAACGGTAATCGCAGAATCCCGGGCTTCGATTGTCGTTTTGTCGAAAAACTATGCGAATTCGGTGTCGTGTCTTGATGAACTAGTGTTGATTATGGAAAGGAGGAAAAGGTTTTATCATATTGTTGTGCCTATATTTTATTATGATGTTGATCCTTTAGATGTTAAGATGCAAAAGAATAGTTTTGAGTTGAGACTTGATAGGTTAGGGTTTGAAAATGATATAAAATTGGGGGAGGCGAAAATCGAAAGATGGAAGGAAGCGCTTTCGGATGTTGCGAATTTGAGTGGCAAGGTTCTTTCTGGGTATGTTTGTATTCCTTGTTTCGTGTTTGGATAATTCGACTTGCTATTGTTGAAATGTTAGAATTTGGGTTCCAATATAATATTGTGGATAAAATCTTTTTGAGGATACTATACTATCATGCTATAGCTAATAACTTTATTGTGGAGTTTATTGTGTCATATACAAGATTGTCTCGAACAGGTAATTTAGTAGACGAGTTTCGAATTCTAAGCATGTAGTTAGTTATAAGATTATTATTTCAAATTAACAACAACCCTTGGAAAGGCTTGCCAAATGCCCCCTATTCCTTCCTAATGGAACGGTCGACTTGGCAAATCGTTAAATTTTATTTGGAGAACTTGTTGACCGAAATTAATCTCACCAATATGTTGTAGGGATTATTAAAATTTGGAATTTGTCTTGAAAAGGACACTGTGCATTTTTTGGACATCCCAAACAGAAAGTATTACTTTTATTTTGGGCTAGGTCATTTCTTGTGTTATAAAGCTTGAAATAGCTATCCAATGGTAAATGTTGTCTTTTTTTTTTTTTTGCTTTAGATGGTGAAACTGATTAGTAGATTTTAGAGCATCAGGTGTGGTTGTTGAACGCCACATTACTTTCCCCTTTTCACCACAACCACTTTGCCCTAGTTAATATCCCCCCCCCCCCCCCCCCCCCCCCCCCCATATAGTAAAATATAATAAATGTTGCGATTTCACTTCGAATTATGCCGAATTAGCTTGTTTGATATACTGAATGATGGAGACTTCCCCCTCTTCCACGAGTAATGCATGCCGACATCACATCCTCTCTGACCTCCAAGTCTCCAACATACAAGATGGCCTAAGAAAGTGAAATTAAAGACTGAAAAGTTGAAAAACAATTAGAGAATGTAATAGATCTAATAGATAATGTGTTAGGGAATCTGTATATTAACCTTATAAACTAAAATATATTATTTCGGCCTTTTGGGGCTGCATTTCTTAGTGTGAGAATAACTGGAGATTTGATAGCATCTAATTTACTTCGTGTGTGGAATGATGATTGAACTATATGGAGTTGTCAAAATGGGTGGGTTGGTAAATGGTTCATAAAGGTGGACTTTTGCCGTGGGTCAAGATAGACAGGTTTGACTCGAAACTCCTCCTGATGTCCAAACGTATACGTTTTTGTAAGAGTGTTTAGTGTGAAACTTGTATATTCAATCATAATTAAATTTTTAATAAAATGATTAGGAGGTTTTTTGTATTTAAAATAAAACATGGGAGGACTGTAAACTCATTTTACTCATTTCATTTAAGTCAATTTTCAGGGGATTCTACCCTTTTGATCTATTTGTGGTAAAACTGACCCATTCGTGACTAAATTGGTCGAAGCTGCAACCCATAGGATTAACAAACGGATGAAATTTATGAAAACAAATGAACTCTTTCTCTCAAAATGTTGTACTATCTCATAATTGTTAAATTTTGAACGTGTTTGTTTTCTCATCTTTATTGTTTTAGGCCCGAAACAAAGTTTATTGCGGATATAGTTAATACCATTACCAATAAGCTACGTCTTAAGTTAGTTTCTATTCCCCCTCATTTAACTGGAATGGACACTCGAGCTGAAGATATCAATTTCTGGCTGAAAGATAAGGAAGATGCTGAAGTTCTCGCAATTTGTGGTGTGGCAGGAAGTGGAAAGACAACACTGGCCAAATATATTTATGAATCCAACTTGCCTAAATTTGAAAGCAGCAGTTTTCTTGAAGACATTGGAAAGATCTGTGAACAACCTTATGGTTTGTGTACCTTACAGGTACAACTTCTTGCAGAAATTTTGGGGGACAAGAAAAAAGAACTCGATGTTACTTCGTATAAAAGTCAGATTGAGAAGGCATTAGAAAAGAAAAAGGTGCTCATTGTTCTCGATGATATTGATAAAAAAGAGCAGCTAGAAGCTTTAATTGGCATGGAACAGATTAATACAAAAAGCAAGATTATTATAACAAGCAGGCTTTCATCTGTACAATCATTGTTTGGTTCTACACACCATAGGTGTAAAGAGCACACACTTAAGTTATTGAATGAACATGAATCGTTAGAGCTTTTATGTTGGCATGCCTTTGGATCCAAACTTCCTATGGAAGGTTTCAAGGAGCTTGCATTAAAAGCAGCACAATATTGTTTAGGAAACCCTCTGGCTCTTAAAATGTTGGGTTCTTTATTTGTTAGTGCCAAAGACTCGAGGAAAAGAAATAACATAGAATACTGGACGAATACATTGAATTTGTTAGAAAGAGAACCTAATTACAGAATACAAGGAATCCTTAGAATGAGCTTCGAGTATTTGCCATTCATCACTTACCGAGAGTTATTTTTGCATATTGCTTGTTTCTTTGTTGGAGAAGATGAAGATTATGTGGTGAAGATATTGGAGCCTGATTATTGTGCAACAGCTGGGATCGTAACCCTAATTGACAGATGCCTTCTTACTGTTTCACCAAGCAAAAAACTGATGATGCATGGGCTGTTTATAGAGATGGCGAGAAGGATGGTGGTTGAAGAATCACCCACAAACCCTGCAAAACGTAGTAGAATCTGGTCTAATGATGACTCATACACTTTGTTGAGACAAGGAGTGGTAAGATGCTATTTTAGTGTGTGTGTGTATATATATATATATGTTTAAAGTTTCTTTCTATCTCTCCATTTCAACTAACTTTGTTTTATATATATTGTTTTTCGTTAGGGTTCAGAAACTATAGAAGGTCTAGCACTTGACATGCGAATGGTGAGGGAAGAAAATCATAAGATGGTAATGCCGAAGTAGGGGAATTTAGTTTCATATTCCAAATCAAGTACTAATAATTTAATGATACCATTACAATCGTGTCATAGTAGCTAGATGTAAGTAAAGAGCGAGGCCTGAATAGTTGTGGTATTAGACACTTAAATGGAATTATACTTGGTCGAATGTATGTATCATCTTCCTCACTGTGACCAAATTTAACAACACTCTTCACCTCATAGCTTACTTGGCGGGGCATGGGTGAGAGAGTACCTTAAAAGTGTATGTGATTAGAACTATCAAAAGTTTTTGGATACCATAAATGCCAAAAATGCCCCACCCTATCAAAAGTTTTTTTTTCTTAAGATTAACTCATATACCTATAATACCATTAATTAATTATTTTACAGCTATCCTTTATCTTCTAAAATAATTACACTACTCCCTTTTACATCAATTACCTTTACATCAATTACCTACACTATTCACCACCGTCACCTGTCGTCGCTGCTACCGCACCTCCCGAAAAACCTTATAGGTTATTGTATTTGATTTGTGATTAATGAGGATTACAAGAGGTTGTATTTATAGAGTCTATTAACCTAATACATGGAAACTAATAATTTGTAAACTAACTAATATGGAAACTAATACTATCTTAATACGCCCCCTCAAGCTAAGGCCGTTGTGCCACTCTTAGCTTGGATCGCAACAGCATGAACCGATCTGAAGATAAGGCCTTTGTAAAAACATCCGCAATTTGATCATGTGAAGATATGAACTTTACTGACAAATTTCCTTGAGCAACCTTCTCTCGTACAAAATGAAAATCAATTTCCACATGCTTTGTGCGTGCATGAAAGACGGGATTAGCCGACAAATAAGTAGCGCCTAGATTGTCACCACAATGTTGGAGTAGTCTGTATAGGAATGCGCAATTCATGAAGTAGAGATGGAAGCCATGTAAGTTCGGCGACAGTGTCAGCCATAGCCTTGTACTCAACCTCTGTGGATGACCGAGATACAGTGCGTTGTTTTCTAGCAGACCAAGAGACAAGATTAGATCCTAGATATATAGCAAATCCCCCCGTGGATCGACGGTCATGTGGGCAACCAACCCAATCAACATCAGAGTAGGCATTAATATCATTGGAGGCATCTGCATAAACATGTAACTGAGTTGAGGAGTTGCTAGAGATGCGTAATCCGTAACTGGATGTCCCTTGTAAGTAACGAAGAATACGCTTAACAGCGGACCAATGATTCTTAGTCGGGGAATGCATGTATTGACAAACTTTGTTCACAGCAAATGCAATATCAGGCCTAGAAAGAGTATAGCATACTGGAGACCCCCAACAGTACTTCGGTATTTTACTGGATCCGAGAAAGCAGTGCTATCACCATTAGACAAAACGACAGATGTAGAAAGTGGAGATGGAACTGGTTTGGCATTGGACAAATTTGCACGTTCCAAGAGGTCTTTAATATATTTGGATTGAGATAGAAACAAATCTGAACCTGTACGTGTGATTTCCACACCCAGAAAATAGGACAGATGCCTCATGTCTTGAATCGCGAAGGCACGGCTAAGCTGATGAACAACCCTATCAAGCATCAAAGGGTTGTTACCTGTCAAAATAATATCATCAACGTACACTAGCATATATATCACTGTACCACGAGCACAATAGATAAAAAGCGAGGGATCGGTTTTGGATCCCCTAAAACTAATGTGATAAAGAGCCTGAGAGAGCCGATGAAACCACGCTCTCGGTGCTTGCTTTAGATCGTACAATGATTTGTGCAATAAACACACATGATCAGGTTTTGACCTGTCAACAAAACCTGGCGGTTGTTGTAGATACACTGTTTCCTTAAGATCACCATGTAAGAAAACATTCTGGACATCTAATTGTCTTTAGGGCCAATGGTTAGCTGTAGCAATAGATAAAACAACCCGGATAGTGGTAGCTTTGACAACAGGGGTAAAGGTGTCAGTATAGTCAATGCCTATGCCTGTCTGCTGGTGAAACCCCTTAGCAACAAGTCTCGTTTTATAGCGAGTGATAATTCCGCGTTGATCACGTTTAACTTTATATACCCACTTGCAATCAACTACATTTTTTCCTAGAACACGTGGCACTAATGACCATGTGCCGTTTATCATGAGAGCCGAATATTCATCCTCCATGGCTTTGCGCCATAGAGGGTTCTTGTTAGCAATAGCAAAGGTAGCGGGTTCAGATTCGGAAAGAGATGTGGAGGTATGATTCGCGGATGGATCAAAATTTTTTGTTTTAGGAGGATTTTGGCGAAGATTTGAAGGACGTGCGTGTGTAGTAGGTTGGGGTGGTGATGTTGGTCTAGAAGAGGGAATAGGATCGACGAGTTGTGCGGGTTCGGATGAATGTTGTACTGGTTGGATAGGAGGAACGAGCGTAGTTGTGGGCTCAGGTGAAGGAGGTGAATCAACATTTGCAGCTAACTCATTGGAAACTGGGTTGATCATAGGAGGTGGAGGTGATGGATAAGACGAGAAGTATTCGTCTGGTTGGGAGGTAGGTGTCGGTGGCGAGGTGGGTTGATGAAACGGGAAGAAGTGTTCATTAAAGCGGACATGACGAGCAATATAGAGACGTTCAGACTCTTGGTCAAAACACCGATACCCATGATGGGAGGTGCTATACCCCAAGAATGTGCAAGGAGTAGACCGAAAATCCATTTTGTGTGGATTATAGGGTCGTAGGTGGGGAAAACATTGACAACCAAAAACACGAAAAAAAGTGTAATTGGGTGTCCGTTTGAACAAAAACTCGAAGGGAGAGGTGCGTGATGTGTTTGAAGAGGGCATGCGATTGATAAGGTAGACTGCAGTGTCAAAAGCAAAATGCCAGAATTTAGATGGGACACCGGATTGAGAAAGAAGAGTGAGACCAGTTTCAACGACATGTCGGTGTCGTCTTTCAACAAGGCCATTTTGTTCACTTGTGTGAGGATAAGAGAATCTGTGGATGATTCCTAGATTTGAGAAAAAAAGAGAATTTGCGAAATTCACCCCCACCATCGGTTTGGACTGATTTCAGTTTTGTTTTAAATTGACGTTCTGCCATAGCAACAAACTGAGTAAATATATGATAAATATCAGATTTACGTTTCAAGGGAAAGAACCACATGTAACGTGAAAAGGCATCAACACACAACAAAAAATAAGAATGACCATCAAAAGAAGGGACGGGTGAAGGACCCCAAACATCACAATAAATAAGATCAAGAATATTTGAAGCTTTATTTCGAGATAATGGTAAATGCAGTTTGGAAGACTTGCCAATAGAAATAGAGCAAGCAGTACAATGACTTAAAGAACTATTACTAGAAAGCGGTAAATTAAATCTTGATAACATAGAAGAAAATAATTTTGAATGAGGGTGACCTAGTCTTTGATGCGACACGTCCGGAGAGACTCGAACAGTGGTGAACACAGATTTTTGGATAGGTTGGTAGCTCGGTAGACAAAATGAGTAGAGACCTCCATTACTTGGACCAGCGAGGAGGGTAGAATGGGTGACTTTGTCCTTCACAGAAAAGAAAGTTGCATGAAATTCAAAGAACACATTGTTGTCTAAGCAAAACTTTTGAATGGAAATAAGATTTTGTTTAATTTCAGGGACATGAAGGATATCTCGTAAAGAAAGTCTTTTATTGGGTGAATAAAACGTTGAAGAGCCGATATGTAAAATAGGAAGACCCTTACCATTGCCAACATGAACATTGTCATCTCCAAAGTACGACTGAAACGTGTCAAAACTAGAAAGATTAGGAGTAACATGGAAATTAGAACCTGAGTCAGGAAGCCATGAAGTTGATGCAGGAGAGCGAGAATTAGCAGCATAGTTCGTCTGAGCAAAGTTAGCATACGGCTGCCTATTACGCATTGTAGAGGGGTCCCGATTTGGGCATTGTGACGGGAGATGACTAATTCCACACTTGTTACAAGTACCATATATAGTGTTTTGATTAGTTGCCCAAGAAAATAGATTTCGATTACCTCCACCGCGATTTTGGGAATTCTGATAATTTCCGCGGCCTCTACGGTTGTTTTGATTGTTGCCTCGGTTATTGTTTGACCTATTTGTATACAAAGCTTGTGGCGATTGGTTGGATGATGGCTGGAGTTGAAAACCAAGACGAACAACTAGTTGTTGAAGGGCTTCCATAGTATCACTGAGAAGCGAAGATGAATTTCAACTAGTGCTCGAAGATTGTGGCAATGTAGCAGTCGAGAAAGTTTGAGCGGGTGTTAAATCGGCCACAGGTTTCTTCACCATGCAGTCAAGATCTATGAGAAGCCCGTGCAGTTCGGAGAATGCCAAGTGGGTCGGCCGGCCAAGTATCGTTGTTTTCAAGTTGTTGTAATCATCAGGAAGACCTCAGGAAGACCTGTAATAACATGCATCACAAGATCTTTGTCTTTCACTGGTTCGCCAATATTTGCAAGGGCATTAGCATACTCTTGTGCTCGAGTAAGATAATTAGACGTTGATTCACCTTCCTTTATCTGAAGTTGAAGAAGTTGAGATTTAAGGGTATATTCCCGAGACGAGGTTTGTGGGGCATATGCGCGAGCAAGGGATAACCATAGTTCACGTGAAGTACTTCCTTGTACATGTTGGAATGATGCTTCAGACACAGTAGACATAATGAGCATGCGTATATGGGCATCATTAGATAACCAAATCGGATGATTCGGGTTTGGTTGTGAAGTGGAAGCAGCGTCTTTGTCATTGTCATTGTCTTTTTCTTGTATTGTTGGAGACGGACACGGAATTGTGCCATTTATGTACCCAAAAAGACCATGTGTGGTGAAGAAAGCCTCAAGCATGGATTTCCAATATCCATAATTCGTTGATGATAATTTGAAAGCAAACTTGTGAGAATTGTGAGTTGGTTTCTCTTGTTGAGTAATGGAAGCAAGCATTGCCATGGGATTTTTGTAATTTTTTTTTTTTTTCTAAAAAAAGTTTGAATTCTGGAAAAAAAAAATTTCAAAAAAATTAGGGTTCCAGCGGCGGCAGTCAACGGCGGCGAATGTAAAATCAAATTGGTGGGTTTTGACCGGAATTCTTCAAGGATAACAGTGGTGGTGGCGGTGAGGGATGAATCGCCGGAATTTGGGAGTAATTGCCGAATTAATGAAAATTCCAGCGGGTATGGTGGCGGCGCGTGGGTGGTCTGACGGCTGAGAAATTTTGTAGGGTTTATCGGATTGTTATTCCGAAGCTAATGGTGGTGGAGGTGTTATCTAATTCGACGATTAAATAGGAAAATTAAAGAAGGACAGATTGTATATAAATTTAGGGTTTTGGTGACCGGAATTTTAGTGGTCGGATTATGGCTCTGATACCATGAAAAACCTTATAGGTTATTGTATTTGATTTGTGATTAATGAGGATTACAAGAGGTCGTATTTATAGAGTCTATTAACTTAATACATGGAAACTAATAATTTGTAAACTAACTAATATGGAAATTAATACTATCTTAGTACCTCCGTCACTATCACTATCGCCACTGCATTGCGCGGGCATCCATTTAGTGACTATGTTAAGAAAGGAGGTTTTACATGTTTAGGTTACATCGGGGCGGGGGGAATTATCAAGTAAAGTTTGGGTATGCGGTCTAAGTTAGAACGTCTAACCGAGCTATTCTCTTTACCATTTCTGAACCCTTTCCCTAGGCACCCCAAACTCTTCAACTTTTATTCTTCTTTTCTTCTTAAATTTAAAAAATCACCTTCAAATCTTCATCTAGGGTGGTTTAAACTTGAGATCTTTTGCTCTTGCAAGGATATCAAGATATGCCACCTATTGTGACGACTTACAATGTATAGGCTATAAAATAGCAAATGAATGAAACTAAATGTAAGCATTGCATAGTCCCATGAAATTGGGATCATTCTGGTACGGTAACATGGTTTGGCTCTGTCCCTTACAATCGGTAGGATGGGGGTAAGCTCATTTTGGATCACTTGAGTACGATGTACCATAGAAGTTGTTATGGTGTACCATATACTTTGGTATGAGGTACCCAATCAATAATTATAATAGTTTCTTATATTATTATATTAGTGCTTAATAGGGTTTTACTCAAATATTTGCTAGAAGTGTTCACTTTTTCAAACAATTGAGCCTTCATCATGGCAATATATAGATAAGTGGATTCTAGCATTGTTGTTTATTGTTAGGTTGGTAAAACTGTCCATGTAGGCTAAAGTAAAGCCGATTGTTCCAGTTCGTGTGTTAACTGTTTGTTCAAAGAATGCTTTTAAATGTTTATTATTTCAAAGTTTCGTATAAAAGAATCGAGTTAGAAGTTGTTATAAAAGTTTTTCAAAATAGAAAACAACGCTTTTTAGCATAAATTTCTGAACCAAAAAACGTTTAACACTTGTTTTTATGTATCCGAGAGGCCTGGAGTGTATAAACCTAATTGGGAATCTTAATATGGCAAACAATTCGCGATTCCGAGTGATCCGGATCACAATTATTCCCTGATCTGGTACCCCAATCGTGGGTGGTTTTGCGATCAGTGTAATTATGAGCGTTGCTTTCAGATGCATATAATGGAGGATGTATCACAACCTCTAATTTACATCTTAACCACAATGATAGTGTTAAATAAACTGAGGCTCCATGAGGCATATTAGAAGCATTTGTATCTTTGCTCGAGTCATGGCTGTAGGAGCCTTTTACCCTGATTAGGATTGTAGTTTTTGTTTTTCAGTGGCATGGTGGTATCATATGAGTAGTTTGTAGTCTTTTAGTTAGCCATTAGATTTCAAACCCCTGATTAGTCTAATAATTATTAGGGGTGCAGATGATTTGAGCTGTGCTCAAGCTTGACTGGGCTTGAGCTCAATGACCCTTCATGATGCCAGGCGCTCAAGCAAAACCTTGAATATCTGTATAAAGATTATTGTCAATAGTTAAACATACACCATAAATACGTCAAAGAAGTTGTTGAACTTTTCCAATTTTGGGTGGTTAAAAAGGGACGAGTTTTACAAGTACAATGGTTAAACAAAACATAAAAAAGTAAGTTGTTACATCAGGGACAATATGATAAATAGGTTGTTATGTTGGATGAAAAACTCTTTATTTAAATATCCTTTAAAAGATATGGGTACATGTCAAAAAACTTGATCCCCCGTCAGAAATATACAAGCCTAACTATAATAAATTTCAACAATATTGTCTGCAAATTCTAAATTACATATATATTTATCTGTACACATACATATTACTTATCACCTAAGGTTTGTAGAGTTCAATCAAAGTCGGGGCCAAGACCTAAGCTTGAGCATGGCTTGTTATCTGTGTTGAGCTCAGTTTAATATCGAGCTTGAGCTGGAAGCCTGGAACTTTATAAATGATTGAACCAAATAAGCTAGGTAACTTGGAACCAGGGTGAGTGGGTCCTCTCCTGGTGTTTCTATTGATGTGTTGCCAGTTTATATAACTCAGACCTGAAATGTTTTCTTTAGGTTCTTATGAAGTTTGTATCCATGTGTTGCCACTCTAGGCAATTTTGGTATACTTAACTTTAGATGCTATGCTAAGTAATTCACTGTTCACTACATTTTCAGCCATCAGCCTTCAATGCAGATTCACTTGCAAAGATGGATAATCTAAAGCTGCTACAGCTAAACTATGTGAAATTATCTGGATCCTATGATGATTTTCCAGAAGATCTGAGATGGCTTTGCTGGCATGGTTTTCACTTAGGAGCTGTACCATCTGAGTTATTCATGGGGAACTTGGTAGCTATCGACATGAGTTACAGCAAATTGGAGCTATTTGAACCGCCCATGGTAGGTACTTTAGTGTTTATCTCTTTTCTGTTCTCTTGGATTTTTACTTAGTTATAAGCATTTTCCGGGGGTTGCATGTAGATTGCTGAATAAATCTCTCTACTCTCTGAACAGGTAATTAGACCGCTGAAGATTCTAAACTTTAAAGACTCGCATAGTCTAGTTGAAATTCACAATATTTCCCGACTTCCTAATCTCGAGACATTGATTCTTTGGAACTGTTACAGTTTGGTTCATGTTTCTGAACCCATTGGAGAGCTTATGAGTCTTGCTCAATTGAACATGACAGGATGTGAACACCTATTAAAAGCCTTAGTGTTAGGGGGTCAGAGTCCTCAACTGGCGTTTTCTTTTCCGCACCTATTAGAGCGGCTATTGCTGAAAAGTTGCAATCTTGATTGTAACAATAATTTTTTGAGCTTCCAAGAACAATCGCTTTTGCAACATTTGCACTTAGGGAATAATATATTTGAGTCCTTACCTGATTTTAATCATCTTAAAAGTCTCCGGGTCCTTGACTTAAGTTTTTGCACAAATCTTAAGTGTATCCATTGCCTCCCGAGTACACTAGAAGAGTTGTATATTACCTGTTGTAAGTCATTGGAGAAAGTAACCTTTCAGTCACGGCGGTTCAGATTGCAAAAGATTGATTATGAAGGTTGTACTAGTCTCTTGGAAATTGAAGGCCTTCTAATGTTGGTGCCAATATCCAAGATTAAAGAAACAAATCTGAAACATATGAAGTGGCTCAAACTGTATCAGAATCATGAGCTGTGCTTGATTGGTGATTTACAGCTTACAGTAGGCAGAAGTTGGTATATTCAGGTTCTGTTTCCCACTCTTAAAACAAATGCACATGCCCAAAGAGCAAAGTGAATGGTTCAGGTTTGGATCATATAAGTTATGATATGATCTGACCCATGATCACGCTAAATAGATTGTGATCCGGCCATAATCTGATTAATCTAAATGGGTTCGGACCCAAACAGACAGTTAAATGGTTACAAATATCAATTTTTAATATTGAAAATAATAAGAATTTTTAAAATAAAAAATTTCTATAAAAGACTGATTCAGTTCTAGACATGATTCACTTGTAGTTGCGGCTTTAATACTGGCGGAGACTTAAATTTATAACAAAATATGTTCAAATGGAAAGGCCACATGGATCTTCCCAATAATTGGCCTGCTTTAATGGCGGTATCTGTTGGATGGTTGGATCAAAGTCGTTTTTCATTGTTTGATGGATAGGATCAGATGTAGATCAATACCCCAAGACCCTCAAACCACGGCTGCGTTGAACCATTACTTCTAAACTAATTAAAATATGATGATATCAATATTATGAATGATTGAATTCTGTAACTTTTGTAGTACAGATGCTGTCTGAATTCGGTATAATGAGCACATTTCTGCCAGTTATCAAGGATCACAACATAACATGTGAATACATGGCACCATCCTCATGCTTATCCTTTGATGTGCCTCCACGTTCTGATACTCACATGCTCATAGGATTAAATGTGGCATTCAAGTATACATTATCTGGTGATGAGCAACATATCTGGCCGATATTTGCTAAAGTAAGTAACAGAACCAAGGGCCGGGATTGGATTTACAACCCCATGGTCTTTGGCAGGCCTGTAGATGGTAAACTTGCTATATGGTTTAGTTATTGGGCAATGGATAACTTATTAGAAGTAGGTGATAAAGTCAATATCTCGATTATTGTGGAGAGTGGGTTAGAGGTACATGGGTGTGGTGCAAACCTTGTGTATGATGAAGATAGTTTAGAAAAGGGCACCTGGCAAAATAATACAGAATGGGATGAGACTATTAATGGAGACCTGTCTGCATTTCAGCTAAGCATGGAAACATACTATCTATGTCGTCGTGATTTCTTCAAGTCAATGGAGGTTGATGGACCCACCCCTAGTTGGTTTCGGGATTCGGTTGGTTATAAATTTGACTATACAGGTATGCTTTACTTGTCAAAGCTAATTTTTTGTTTCTTGAATTAAGATTTAGCTTCAATTGAAGTTAGTTTTTTGCATCTTGCATTGTCATAGAGATACAAGGTTGGAGAAAAACAGGCCGGCCTCAGAAATTGCAACCATAGTTGACAGATTTTGGAAATTCTGTTGGTGCTATCTGTGGCCTTTAATTGGTAAGTTTCATATATGCTATCTATGATTTCTTTAGATATGGAGATATTGGCTATATGCATGGTTGGAAACTCTCTAGGCAGTACTCGAGCCGTGTACCTTGTGGTGAGTCTAGATTAGGAGTAATTGTTGATTTCTTGGCCTTGTAATCTGGCTTTTACAACGTTGTCTATACGTGAAGAATTTTGCTACGTTTGTTGGACTACGATTCTGCGATCGTGAGTGTTGATAGTTTATTTTATCTTGGATTACAGTGAACCTTCCCCTTTGTGGTACTTTAATGTCGTGGAACCTGTTTTGTAGGCATTGGCTACTCTACGTAAGAAGGGGTCCCAGCTGCCGAGACCAGTTATTTGGAACATCCTTGCTATAAATCATACATGATGTGATGGTCTGCAGTTTTTGTGTTTCGACATTCAGTATCACAGATTCACAGGTATGCTTCTTTTGCTAAACTTATTTGGTGCTCTTCGATTTAGACTTCAATTCAAATAGCTTGGCAAACATCAGAGTTGTATGATTAAATAACAAGTAATCTAGGATCCTATATTTTCATGAGTCTGAAGTAGGATCAAGAGGCTCTTGTCAAGATGCTGAGCATATGGTGAATGATTGAAGTGGTATTAAGCAATCATGTTAACAGACAATGGCAGTGGTCAATTCATGCGTTTTTTTATCCTTTAATACCATATCATAAAGCATGAGATTTGTCTAAATTTTTGAAATTTGAAGTACACGAATTTAACTATAAGAGGAAGAATCTTGTAGGTAGTTAGTATGACTACAAGCATTTTGCCATTTTCATGTTTTTATCATTTTCATATCTACTTAACGTAATCAGATACCAACTTGAAATGACTCAAACACAAAACAATAAATATAATAAGATATTACTTTGCATCTTTAGAAAATTACCTATAGTACAAGAATTTTACCATGTTGCATCTTTAGAAAATTACCTTGACATTTTTGTGGTCTTATTATTTCCATATCTATTTTAATCTAATAATACCAACTTGTAATGACACAAACACAAAACGACAATTTTTTTAAAAAAATATTGGCATTACCTTAGAGTAAAATCTACTAATCTATTACCAAACCTATAAAAGACCAATTTAAGCATTTCAAACTAGTTTTACCTTCAAACTTACCAAGTATAATTCAAAGTTCCAAACGCCTAATTTACATACCAAATTTCATTTTAATAAAAGCATTCAAGCTAGTCAAATGATCAAAAACCAAAGTTATATTCAATCTATATCGTTACCAATTGACTAAAAGATTTCCAAGCTAATATTTGACAAACTCACAGACAAGAAAGACTTGATTTCCAAAGAAAGGGCTTAGCTAGTAGGACTTTGTAACTTCAATGGGCTATATTACTCTTACTACCTTCTTTGTTTCCAAGTTCACTTGTCAACCCCTGCCTTATCTTTCAAATTGTTTCTACCTATAAAATAGTAATTTTGCTTAGCGAGTACAAAATACCTTTATGTATGTTATGTGATTATTATAAGAGTGGGTGTTGGCTCAATAATTATAGGTAGTTGTATGACTACAAGATTTGGCATGTGGTTTAAGTATCGTAGAAAAAGATTATAATACAATCAAATTCTTGTAGCTAGAGTTATTAGTAGCTGTATGCTTGTTGATCTGCTAGTACACGTAGTTCAAATTGTATGCTTGTACTATTTTTTTCAAGAGAGTAATGTTATGTTTTCGACAATAACAAGGTCATTAATCAATTTGAAACAAATAAAGGGATAACTAATAATTTAACCGGTGTTGTGTCTGAATTTTTAATGTGAATGGTTGCTTAATTGATTTTTATATATATATTATATTTATATATACATCAAGAATTCAAAACCATCTTAAAATGTAAAATTAGCCTAATCGGCTCGAAAAGAAGTTGGTTGAAAAAGTTATACGTCTCAAAAGTCGTCTACAGTGTTAATTCTGTGCAAAATCACTTCCTAAATGCTTCTATACTAACTGTTTCATTGTACACATTGAGACGTATCAAATTGTTCCTTTTTTTTCCTTCTCAAGAGTGTATTGAATTGTTCTTATCTTTTTTCGGTAAAAGGCCTTCACCCCTTGTTAACAATTGTTCTTATCTTTACTTCTTTACTATATTATAAAAGTTATACCATCTTGTTGAAAAGTTTAAAAAAATGAGTTTGAAAATGACCAATTTATCCTTAAAGGACCCTCATATTTTACAACTTATAAGAAGTTATCTAATTGTCTATAATAAATTAAATTTACACTTCAAACTCTTATCTTATATAATACTTCCACTACCACCTTTACACAAATTACATTTACATCAACCTACACCATTCGACACCGCCGCCACCGTCTCCTCTATCAATACTAGTCGCCGCCACCATTAGATCGTCGTCGTTGCATTGCTGTATTGCGCGGGTACCATGCTAGTAATTGTGTTAGTAGTTGTCTAATCTATTATGTTACTTAGCTTTTTATAATCTAACATTTAATCTTCTTTATTGAATTGTGTTCCGCATGCTAGCGATTAAAGGCTGCCATTAGGAAAAAGCCATGATTAAAGGTTGAGTTAGTGAGTGTGGGAATGGTTCAAAGCATGGAATAATGATTGGACTTGAAGTCTATTATATGATGGATTATGTAATGTATTATATTTATTTTCTTGATTAATATTTAATTAACATTGGTTACACCTATATTCTTGTGTTTAACCTCTTGTTATGGACTTATGGTAGTATTATAAATAATTTGACATCATGAGACTTAGTTATATACATAAAAAACCTTTTGAAAATCAAAAAGTTACAGAGGGGTGTTCAAACAACCGAAACCGCAATCTGAAAAGCCGATCCACAATTATTTGATATCTTAGTGTCATACTATCATCAACCTCTCTACCTAAACTCAGCCATCTGGCAAGTTATTAATCTTCAATGCACTTTTTTTTTTCTCTATGTATGTCCTATATCCATTGACTTCAAAATGACAAAATCTGTAACTTGAGCTCTATATCTTATGCTATTAAGTACACTGGTTTTGGGTGGGATGAAATTGTTGATAAAATTAACAGAGCTCCAGTCTTGTTTGATTCTGATGCTGATAAAAATAACTTATATTGTTCACTTATGTAGGGCTTCATTGAATAGAATAGCTGAATACGAGCTACAAGAAGTCGAGAACACCAAACTAACTATAGTTTTTTAAGGGTTCTAATTAAAGGTATCCGCTCGTCTAGGTGACTTTCTAATGCCTACCAGTTAAGACAACGTATCTTTCGATATTTGCGAATAATTCACATCTTTTGAATACTTGTAGCTGATGAAGTCATAAAACATTAGCCTGAATATTTTTGCGATGGAATTATATTTAAAAAGGAAAAAAAAAATTAACAGGTATCGATTGTGGTTGAAATATGGACAAAGTGACAAACTAAAGGAACCAACCATCTAATTTACTCTTTCTACAGGATTTGTCGTGTAGTATACCAAATTGCACTAATAAATATAGCTGACGAGCCCACTAGGCCACTACTCAGATTGTTCATGAGACCGATCGTACCCTTTTACAATAGAAAAAGATTTTGAAGACAAAAGAGCTAAAGGTATCGCCGATTGGGATTCATTATATAAGGCATTGGGTAACACCACCAGGTCAACGGTCAACCCCATCAGGTTATTAGCGGCGACGTCGCCGCTAATAGTGGGACCCCCGACAGACTTATAGCGTGACTGACAAAGCATGTGGTTGATGAAAACGAGGCGCCACGTCACCGACATTAGCGGCGACAGTGCCATATCGACTTTGGGAATGATAATTTGCCATACCGAACAAGCCATTCTTTGATAGGATAAAATGATGGCAGCCCATCATTTTCAGATACTATATATTATGCGGAACTATATTGAAACAATAAAAGTTTCTGAAAAAAATTTCTTGAGTGTAGATATATATTTTTTCAAACGTATTGTTTCAAGCGTATTGTTTCAAGCGTATTGTTTCAAGATATATATTTTAACAGTATTTGTAGTTGATGGTATTGTGTATCTTTTTTTTCCAAGCGTTTTGTTTATATATATATATATTGAGTATAGATGTAAATATATATATATATAGAGAGTCTAGACACCATTAATAGTTAATGAGGTTGATGTTTACTTGAATTGTTTCAGATGGATAGTTTGGAGGATATTTGGGCAGACCCAGAAAACGTACGTATTGAAGTGCCGGATAATGTGTTTGAGCAACCTGATGCAGACGGTGAATATGAATGCGAAGCTGGGGACTTTGAAACTGATGAGGTGTTCGGTTCCTTTGAAGAATTAACGGAGTGGGCTCAAAGAACAACAATGGATTTGGGTTATGTTCTAGTTATACGGCGGACGAACAAAAACTCAAAAGAGGTGGTGAATAAAGTGACACTTATATGTCACCACGGTGGAGCGCGCGATGCAAGGTTAATTGGCCCACCCGAACGGTCCAGTAAGATAGGTTGTCCCTTCACTTTAATAGGCCGCCCTGGGCGTGATGGTGGTTGGAGGTTAATTGTCAAGGATTGGAGACACAATCATGATCCAACTACCAATCTGCAAGGGAATGCATACGCTAGACGGATGACGGATGAAGAAAAGGAATTTGTGGGGACCCAATCGGATCGCGGTTTGTACCCACATCAGATCCTGGTAAACCTCAAACTTGAATTTCCAGGAAACTTGACTCGCAAAGGAGACATTACGAACTTCCTAAAAGCGAGAAGAAGGTCGGGCCAAGCAGGGCGTACTCCAATGTAGGTACAAACATTAAATATTCTATTGTACTACGTTGTTGGAATTGACTTATTTACTCTATCTTGGTCATTAATCGCAGGTTATGTTTTCACTGTTGCAAGAGAAAAGGTACTTTTACCAGTTCAACACAAATAACAAAAATGGACGCTTGGAGAACCTGTTTTTCATTCATCCAACATCAATGACCCTATGGCGCGCATTTCCCTGGGTTATTGAAATAGACTCCACGTACAAAACTAACATCTACAACATGCCGCTAGTTGAGATCGTCGGCGTGACTTCAACGGGGAAGACCTTCAGTTTAGTGTATGCGTTTATCGTAAACGAGCGGGAGGCAAATTATCAATGGGTTTTACGATGTCTTCGGTCCACCCTTGCTGATAGCTTTGCCGTTCGTGTCGTTTTTACTGACAGGGAGCTGGCCCTGATGAGAGCTTTGAAGGTTGTTATGCCGGAAGCGAAACATCTGCTGTGTAGGTACCATATATGGCAAAACATAATCAAGCACTGCGAACCGGCATTGCGGATGAAGAAAGATGTTAACATTGACAGGCTTAACGTTTGGTGGAAAAAAGTCTATCAGTCTCGGACTTTTGACGAGTTTAAGTCAAATGAGAAGGAGTTACAGGAAAAACTTGGGGGTTTTCCAGGCGTCTACAAGTACCTGACCGATAATTGGTTGTCCCCATACCGAGAGCAGTTTGTGTCCTGTTGGGTCGATGAACACCTCAACTACCAAAACCACACCACAAACAGAGTGGAGGCCGAGCACCATTTACTGAAGGAAGAATTGAGGGGGAAATGCACATTTACTAGAATCCTCCAATGTGTTGATTCTGTCCTCATCAGTCAAGAAGCAGAAATAAGGGGCCAACTGGGGTATAGCAACGGGACCCGGAAGGGGAAACATAATTACAACTGTATGAAGGACCTATTGGGAAAGGTTTCACTTAAAGTTTTGGACATCATGGCTGATGAAATTGTACGCTTAGACAAAGTCCTTAAAAGACATGTTAACAAATGTGGGTGCAAGGTTCAGTCCAGTTGCGGGCTACCATGTGCCTGCAAGATTGCCGAGTACATGCAGCGCGGTTAGTACGATTTATTACTTGTATTTTTTCATCAAAAGCACATAATTTCGTACACTTATTTATATCAAAAAACTGCAGGGACTCGTATACAGCCTCATATCATAGACCCGTTTTGGAAAAAGCTTGACTTAACACCGTGGACATGTGTAGAAGACAAAGACGAAGAAGACGATGTCCATAAAGTCGTTGATGGTCTTATGAATTTCTTGGATCAGCAACCCAAGGCCCAAAAGAAACATTGGTTGTCAAAAATTAAAGACATGTTTAAGCCTGGTAAGACACAAGTGAATGATCCTCTTGTTCAAAAGACCACACGCGGAAGACCAGTCGGCTCGAAACAAAAGCCGCCAAAGGTATACATAATACATCTAAAAAAATATTTGTCTTATTCAATAAATACAGTATATATAACTACCTCAGGTAAGGAAACTGATTCTTACTAATGGTCTAGGTGCCGGATCTCAACACCAACCCACCTGGGCTACGAAAATCCAAGTCCAGTCGACCGAGGGAATACAATGTGCCAGATTTGAACAAAACCTCACCTGCGCAGCCCGCCAGACACAGTACGTACGAGCCGTCCCAGTCCTGTCGTTATCCCGAGAACCGAAAATTGTTCGACGATCAATCCCACCCTGAATCAGAATGGGTCAAAGATAATCCTGACATTTTCGGAAACCTGCACCCATATCCAGGTCTTGATGATATATATACGTGGGGGGACCCGTCCCAATCCTACGGGGTCGGGGATACACCATATGTGACACAAAAATTATATGGATTCGGCGATACGTCCCAAGACCATTGGCTCAACTATGACCAACCATATTCCAACTTAGTAGATGACATCTTCGGGCCACCACCTACACAATCTAGAAATGCACCCATATATGAATCAAGGCAGGCGCAGGTTTCAGATCCGGAGTCAGAGGCACAATCATCGGCCAGTTGGGTTGGGTATGTTGCGGAACCGTATAACGCCAGTCTTTCCAAAAATTACGATTGGGTACTAGGTGAGATACCATCGTACTTAAGGCCGTACGTTGTAGGCGCACAAAATGTCAAAGGAGACGGTAACTGTGGATTTCGAGCTACTGCTGTAGCTTTGGGGCTAGATGAGGAGATGGGTGCAGAGTGGGTTCGTACGCAGATGCTCGTGGAGTTTGAATCTGACCTCGATGGGTACATGCAAATGTTTCGGCAAACAGAGGGCAACCGAATGTTGTCGGCGCTGCGAACATCTTATTATGGACGAAGCCGGCCTATACATCATTGGATGAGTAAAGTGTGGTTCCATATCCTCCTGACCAATAAGCTGGGTATAATAGTCAACTGCGTTAGCCTACGTGACCCCCGCACAGTATTTCCGATGCATCACGGCTTAGATCAGCTGTTATTCAAACAACCGATAAGTATTGCCCTGATAAACAACGAAACCCATTTTGTTGCAGTGAAATTAGCAGGCGACTACCCAATGGCCTACAAGAATCCGGAATGGGAATTTCACGCAACCGATCCTGTACGTCGACTAGCATTAACGTACGCAAATCAAGAAGATGCGTATCAAAATTGGTTGTACGCAAACATGCCAAGAGTACCACCAGACCCTCCTATTATAATAAATGATTAAATTCGTTCAATGTTTTATATAGGTTGTTTGTATGTATACTTTTTTTATTGTATATATTTTTTTATGTATTTAAGTTGTTGTTCCAAAACAAGTTTTAATCAACAATTTTTCATACTTTTCTGTTGTACATACATTGATTTTATAATACTTTTATAAAGTTGATTACAATTATTTTTTTATCAACAAATGTATACAAACATAAAAAATACAAATGATTATATCACGCAAATGAAGATTACAAAAGGAAATCACACTTCAGTTAAACGATGAATACAAACAATAATAAAAAAAAGAAAACTAATCACTTTCATCATCACTATCACTATCACTATCACTACCCAACCGCTGTGTGGGGGCCCGTGACGTGCTAGGCCCAGCATGGGATGGTGACGTGCTAGGTCCGGCTTCGAATGATGACTGGGTCCAAGGGCTACCCTGGGCGAACATATCATTGACGTTAAAGGACGGTGACTGCTGGGCTGGGAAGGGTTGCTCTATATCATCTGGGAGGGGGACATTCAGTCCACGTGTTCCCCTAACCACACGCCCAACCACACGAGTATGTCCCGATCGTGTCCCTAAAGCGTCTACATATGTCTGCGTAGGCGGGGTATTGGGCACTTGGGAAAGTCTTTGGTGGGTATCAAGAAGCCGCTCCTGTAGCACATGAAAATTAAGTTAATAATAACTAAAAATTAGTTATACTTAATATAAATATACCAAAAAAATATCTTTCTCCAGGATTTGTGCAAGATCTTACATAAATGGGCCTAACTGCGTCCTGCACCATCCCATCTCGTCTCGTGTGGGCCCGCAAATAAAACTCGGGCGGCTCCTCACGTCGCCCGTCATTATCTTCCTGTATATACATTAATCAAAGTTATATATTTGTATGTGTATCTCTGTATAGATATATGTTTACATACGTGGATATAAATAATTACTTATAACTTACAGCGTAACGCCATTCACGCTGAGCGTATGACTGCCGACCGTGAGTACTGACAAAATTATTTTGTTGCTGCCTGTTTGTCGTGTTTCTTTGGGCAGCAATCATCCGGGGCTCGCTGGTCCAGTAACCCAGTAGATAACTCCACACCTGTGGAGGCAACCCATACGGAGGTTGACCCTCCAGTTCTGCCAGCCTCTGGGACCCACCCCTGTCAGTGAACCAAGTCTTCTTGAATTTTGCTTTTTTATCCCTGTAGATCTTCAGGGCATCCTGACGTATCATCCTGGACACGGTCTCTCGTAACGGGTGATTTTCTGGGTGACCTAAATATGGTTCTAAGTAGAACCGTCTCTGCAATAGTACCAAGTAATAGTTAGCATCTACCATTTTTTTTAAATGACGTATTTAAAAAATAAAAAAAATTAGTTTTATACCATAAGCCAGTCAGTAAGTCCATCCTTGATGGGTTGGGCACCTGATCCCACGACTCGTAATTATGTGGGACGATAGCGACATAGGTCCCCAAATAGCTCTTGTACCGCTTGGCGTGGTCCCCGATTGCCTGCCACCTACTTAGATCGTTATTCAACATAAGCGAGATTCGGCGTCCCGAATTCTGAAACTCGCGCTCCAGATCGTTGTTAGCAGCAGCAGCTCTCCCTGTGCTAATACCTGCAAAACAACATAAAATAACAAATATGTATATATATACATATGTACCATATATTTATATGCAACGTACATTAATATATACTTACCACCCGTACGCCTACAACCCCATTCGGGATTCCACCCCCAGTTTGGAGGGTCGTTACCACCATCTCCGCCGTGAAGTGCAGCCATTTTAACCTACATCCGCCGTCCCAATTTATAAAATAACATAAAGAAACCTAAAAGTCCTTAAAAAGGTGCGACCTAAATTAACATATTTTGGACACAAAAATGTTTTTCAAAATTATTATACCTAAAATGACCACTTTTTTGCAAGTTTTTTTCAAACCTTCGTTTCTAACATTAATACTAACCTAATAACAACTATATTAACAATTACAATCATATTAAAAAGGGTTTTCTAAAAATCATATTTTGAACTATAATAAACAATAATTAAAACTACAAATGTTTTCTTAAATAAAATATGAATTTCTAAAAATTATATCATTCTTAACTATAATAACATAATTAATCTTTCCTAACTATAATACTATAACATTTCTATAACTAATACTTTCTAACATATATTTTCTATAACAAACATATATTTTATATAACATTAAACTATAACATTTATATAACTAATATTTTCTAACACATATTTTCTAACACATATTTTCTAACTTTTGTTTTCAACATATATTTTCTAACTAACATTTCTATAACTAATACTTTCTAACATATATTTACTAACACTTGTTCCTAACATATATTTTTTATAACAAACATATATTTTATATAACATTAAACTATAACATTTATATAATTAATATTTTCTAACACATATTTTCTAACTTTTTTTTTCAACATATATTTCTAACAAACATATATAACATTTATTCTCTATAACTAATAATTTATATACCAAACAAATATTTGATAAAACTATTATATATTTATATAAAAACAACTATTTAAAAGGTAAATGAGTAATACCTCGTCTGAAAAATGGTTTACCGGATAAATATGTAGAGCAAAAAACGGACTGTCTGGCTGGCCGGAAAAAATAATAGTCGCCGGAAAATGCTATTGCCGCAGTAAATCGGAAAACTATAAAAACTGCTTTCGCCGGAAAAATGTCGCCGCTAAAACCACGCCTAAAAATGGACTCCGGGAGGCCGGAAAAGGTAGGTAGTGTAAAAAGGAATGTTGATAACGATGATGAGGGGATAGATGGCCGGATTTGTGAGTTATAAGAATAGAGAAGAAAGGATTTTCTTGGAGAATTTTCCTTACAGAGGAGGAGGAGGAAATTACAGAGGAGGAGGAGGAGAAGTATTCGGAGAAAGACGAATGGATCGAATATGTATCGAAACAGAGAGATGCATTGTTTATATCGAAATACTGCCAGTGGGGGGACCCACTAATAGTGGGGACCACCAGGTGGTCGGGTTACTTCTTTTTCCCTGGTCGGGTTACACGCTTCGTTCTGTTATTAGACTTGGTATGTTTTTGTTTTTTAAACCATTAAGCGACTAAATTGATAAGCTGAATGGATAAATAATGTCTGTATTGAAAGTCAATACATGTGTTTTTGTTTATTAAGTAAAAAAACAAACACTTTTGATGATTTAACGAATTAAGTATCTTTGATTAAGTCATAACTAAGTTTATTAAGTCCCAAACAAACACCACCTTGATGTGGTCTATAAACTATAACAAGGGATAATATTAACAAGACTTCAATTATACAAACATATTAAGGTAGCAAATTATTTGGAGGCTAACCACATTTTCTATTAATATTTTTCGTATATATATAGTATTTTAAAATTAGATTGTATCCATCAGCTTAAGTATTTCGAGATATTTAATTTCATAAGTTTAGTGTACATACGGTACAAAAGACCAAAAAAAAATGCATTTCTGAGCACTTGAGAGGGTAGGAACTAAACACGAGACCGGAATTAACAAAATGACAATTTTGGATATGCAATCTTAGAAGACGATGAGTAGTTTGTGACTTTGTGTATAACTTTAAAAAGGGTTTTAAATACTTTAGTTCTATTACAATTAACCATCCTACCTGCAAATCTTGTATCTTATGTAACAATTGGTAACTTAATGACCAGTTTGACTAGTCAACTTGATGATGCGGCTTCCACTTGGCATTTAGCACCTACCGTGGATTGAGATCAGTTTTCTCAGAAAGCAAGCGTTTTTCTCATTTGGTGGTGGGCTAGCTAATGGCTCAATGGCAGATCTAAATTATAAATGGGGATGTCCCAAGACTTGAAGACTATAATGAGATCGGTTTCTCAGGAAGTAAATTTGAACTAATATTTCTATCTTCATACTATCTAATAAAAGAAACTGGCACTTTGATTACCCAAAATTACTATTTTTTGACTCATAGGCAAAGTTATATTGGCGATAGACTCAACTTTTTAACAGATAAAGCTTTGCAACAATAAAAAAAAAATAATAAGTTCAGATCTTAGTTTAATGGCAAAAATTGACTTACAAGTTACTCATTGCTATATACAAATTTTCATACTCACCCAGGAGGCAATGTCACAATGGCAGCAGTCTTATTGACATACATCCCATTATGTAGCGGGTTGATAAAGCATTAGCTGCATAACAATAAACAACTTGCATCATCTCATCATATAAGATTATACTATTTAGTAGGATTTTGTCATCACTCATGGTATTTATTCTTAAGTGCCGAGCTTCTGCACAGTAGTCATCACTCATAACATATAGCTTTTCCATTCTAAAATTTTTTTTAAACAAAGATCAAACCGATGATGTGTTTTGTGGACCAAATAGTACCAGGCTAAACAAGTCATAGCAGAAAGGCTTAACCTAGCCGAGAAGCATCATTATTCTCGTCAAGAATGAGCCTGACACCGTTGCTTTTAAGAGAATTGATAATAGCCCAAACCTTGGTTCGATTTTTGAAATCTTTTTTCTCAAGCTCTTTATTCACGTCAACATGAATGCCTCTTTCTTGGCCAGATTCAAGACCTTCTACCTTAAGCCGCATAGCCAACACCTCACCCACAACTGTTGCAGCTTTTGCATTGCAGGTTCTACCACACTCAAGTGAGTTTTTGATAGAATGTTCAACTGTTGATGCTGTTGCAACTATTCGCCCATTGTTCCTATCCACTACATTAGCAGTAACGTATTTTAATGACATGAACAACCTCAGCACATACCTCTTCAACACCGTCATCCTTTGTATTCTCCTACATTAAAAAAACCCTGATAATTAACTATGGAAGCTACTCAGCAAAACCATCAATATACTTGTAATGGATAACTATGGGCTATTTAAGAAATGCCAAAATAAGTTACTGAAGGTCACTAACTTTAACCTACTGATCTATATTTGGCAGCTAGACCAATTACTTGCACGGGTCAATTTGGGCAATATTTATCTTTACCTGGTCAAATGAGCCAAACCAACAAACCAGTCGTTAAGTAAACATATCAAATGGATCAGACAGGCCACAGGTCAAACGGGTTGGAAGTTACCCACATGTATTTCTAATGCATCCAACCGTCTAATCTCTTTATGAAGAACAGATGGATTAAAGTTGTTTCCACAATCTATTTAATGACAAATTGTTATTTATAAATATATGGTTAACGAGTTTTTCAGGGTCAAACCAACCTGACTTGAATGTACCGAAATAATCTGTTACCCAGCCCGCCCAATTTGCCACCTGAAGTAAGATCTTCTCTTCGTATGCATGAATCTTTGCTTGGATTATTATTTTGCAAGTTTGTCTATAACATTTATATAACTAATATTTTCTAACACATATTTTCTAACTTTTTTTTTCAACATATATTTTCTAACAAACATATATAACATTTATTCTCTATAACTAATAATTTATATACCAAACAAATATTTGATAAAACTATTATATATTTATATAAAAACAACTATTTAAAAGGTAAATGAGTAATACCTCGTCTGAAAAATGGTTTACCGGATAAATATGTAGAGCAAAAAACGGACTGTCTGGCTGGCCGGAAAAAATAATAGTCGCCGGAAAATGCTATCGCCGCAGTAAACCGGAAAACTATAAAAACTGCTTTCGCCGAAAAAATGTCGCCGCTAAAACCACGCCTAAAAATGGACTCCGGGAGGCCGGAAAAGGTAGGTAGTGTAAAAAGGAATGTTGATAACGATGATGAGGGGATAGATGGCCGGATTTGTGAGTTATAAGAATGGAGAAGAAAGGATTTTCTTGGAGAATTTTCCTTACAGAGGAGGAGGAGGAAATTATAGAGGAGGAGGAGGAAATTATAGAGGAGGAGGAGGAGAAGTACTCGGAGAAAGACGAATGGATCGAATATGTATCGAAACAGAGAGATGCATTGTTTATATCGAAATACTGCCAGTGGGGGGACCCACTATTTGCGGCGACGTCGCCGCTAATAGTGGGGACCACCACCACGTGATCGAGTCAAACGTTGCAGACGCATGATACCTTGGGACCCACTATTTGCGGCGACGTCGCCGCTAATAGTGGGGACCACCAGGTGGTCGGGTTACTTCTTTTTCCCTGGTCGGGTTACGCGCTTCGTTATATAAACAACCATGTAATTTATACTAATAATTTAGTTGACGTCACGTGCCCACCTGATTGCTCATGAGACCGAAGACTTTTTGGTACCCGTTAGTCTTTCATCCAAGCAGAAATTAAACACTTGAATGGCTTCCATTTCTGCCAATACATCTCCAAGCAAGAACTAAAACACTTCAATGGCTTCCACCTCTTCCAATACATCTCCAGTTTCTAATAATAATGTTTGCAGATATGACGTCTTTCTAAGTTTTCGAGGTGAAACTCGAAATGCTTTTACAGATCATCTTTATAAGGCATTAGTAGATGTAGGACTTACCCCTTTCAGGGATAATGACGACATTGACAGAGGTGAAGATCTGAAGCCAGAAATCGAGAGAGGAATTAGAGAATCCAGAGCTTCCATAGTTGTGCTATCTAAAAACTATGCAACGTCTAGATGGTGTCTTGACGAGCTATCTTTAATCTTGGAGCAAGCAACTAAGCTAAGACATTTTGTATTACCCATTTTTTATCATGTTTATCCCTCACATGATAAAAATCAAGAAGAAAGTTTCCAAATAAATGTTATACCCGATGATACAAAGTGGACAGAAGATAACGTTGAAAGGTGGAAGGCAGCCCTTACGAAGGTTAGCAATATGCATGGCGAAGTTCTAAATGGGTATGTGTCTATGCTCCTCCTATATTAGATAGAAATTTTTGAGCCAGTCTTTTAGCTTACAGCTTTTAACATAGTCAATACCACGACGACATAGATATTAAATTGAACCAACAAAAATTTGGATTTGCATCTTGAGAACCAATTTATTACCAGACTAAGAATGAGTGGATTATCTAGGATCCAACGACATTTGATGAAGGCAGATTGTTTTGCACTATAAAACCAATCACCTTCGCTAAGCAGTTAGCAAAAACCTTAGCGATGATCTTATATTGGATACCAATAAGGTTAATTGGCCCAACAACAATAATGAAATCATCTATCTTCGGAAGCAAGGTAATGAAGGTCGAATTACAACTATATGGAATTCTTGTCGTTTTAAAAAGTTATGACATAACAGCATAAACATCCCCACTTAATAGCTCCCAATGGTGCTTAACAAATTGTTACCATCACCCATCGGCCAAATATGTGATTGGTTGGTGGTTTATAAACCTAGGTGTCTCATCCTCCTTTTAGCTAGCGTTTGGGAGTGAGTTCTACACCTAGCTTATGGCTTGATACGGACCTATATTATGGGTGAATTCGTATCACAAACCTTTAATACCCAAAGGTGAAGCCATCATATGGTGAGTTCACTCCCGCAACTCCAAATAGCCCGTTTTAACTCATCCATAGACACCATTTCATCCCGAAAACCAAGACCAGACTATTATCCGTTTCAATAATGTGTATCAGTTGCTGAATTTCTGTTCAAAATAGGTCAATTAAACGATTTTTGCTGAACGATTATTACCTCAGCAGGTTCCTCCAATCATTGCCCCTCATGTTTAATACCCCTGACCAAATTCGCTTGTCTTCCCCCGTTGATTATTATCGATATAATTACATAATATTATGTAATATATTGTAAATACTAGCTAAAATTTGAAAACCAAAAAAATGTAAAAGAACGTATGTAATTTTTGTTATCAATATATTATAACTTGATATGAAGATAGTGAATCGACTAACACAATGATACGTAAAATAAGAGTACATGTTACGTTAACAAAGTATAAAAAGACATTTCATAATATTTCATAGAAAAATTTAAAATTTATTTGTTTCAAATAAAAGATTAAGAATTTTAAATAAGCATTAAGTGAGTTTTTTTTTTGTGTCAAATATGACATCATAAATGAAAGAAAAAACCTTTTAAAAATGTGTGATCTTGACACATCATAATCTTTTTAAAAATACTTTTAAAAAACAATCCTTTTTTATTATATATAAAGATATACGAGTATTTAATAATAAGATCCATATAATTTTCCATAATCTAAATTTTGTTTTAAGAACATTTACTCGGGATGCGACATCAGTAAACCATACAAATAACTAAACCAAACTAAAAACTAGACAGAAAACCGAACTAGTATGGTTCGGTTTTGATAATTGACCTGAACTTGAACATAAACTGAACCGAAGTGGTTAGGTTTTGTAGTGAGTGTTGAACTTGACACAAAACCGAACTAGAAAAGAAAAACTTGAGGAAAGCGAACTTGAGTTAAGACTTGACACAGCACCGAACTGAAGTGGTTCGGTTATGGGTTTTACTAGACTAAAAACTGAACTGGTGTTAAAGACTTGACCAGAAAATGAACTAAAACTGTGAGTTAGAACGGAACTTAACTCAGAAGTGAGAATCGAACTAAAAGCCAAACCAAACTAGCTTCGTTTTTTGAGAACTTGAATCAGAACCGAACCAAGAACCTTACCTAGAACTGAACTGAAGTAGCTAAGGCAAGAATCGAACCAAAAAACTAAGGGCAAGAACCAAAACAAAAACCTGACTGAGAACCGAACAAAAAAACTAAGGCAAGAACCGAATCAAGAACCAAACTTGTATAAACTGAACCAAAAACACTTAGTTAAACCACCTGATCATAATTTCATTAACTATTAAGTTACCAGCAAAGAACAGAGCCAATACGAACCAGAAGTGTGGAGCTTACAAACACAGTTGATACTGACCAAAACCAAGAACCAATGAACTATGACTAGCTAAGAGATAACTACCAAGCATATACTGATCTAGTACCCAGCAAACCTAGTGAGCTTGTAACCGAGTTAAACTACTAAGATAAATTAATTTACCAGCAAAGAACAGAGCCAATAAGCAGGTACTACCGAGCAATAAACAAGTAATATCAAGGTCATATTCATCAAGCAAACTTTCACTCAGGCATTTCATCAAACATGTTCTATGCATTTTTTTCTTCAATCAAAGTTCAGCCATTTATGTAATGAATTCATCCAAATACTAATCCAAAATAAATGAATTGCTATACGAGTAACAATTATACAAACAAACTTTCAGCTCAAATCGACAATCAAATGTAACAAAGACTCAACTGAATATAGCTCCTAGCTTACCGAGTCACATCGTAACAGAAGCAACAATTATTCATCAATTTAAGCAATTTAAATCAGAATTAAGCACTCATGTTGTTGAAAATTCATAAATAAAAAATCAAGTAAAAACAGATTATTATCCAAATTTATATGAAATCACAGCTAGAAATTCGATAGGATATTACCGAGTTGAAATATGTTCAATTCCAGCACCACTTCCCACTCTGAAATCACGATTTAATCCTCTTGTAATCACATAACCGAATCAAACGCAGCTGAAAAGGATCAAAATCAACTCCAAAAACATGATATTGTAGCTTAAATATACTCCCCTAGGCTCTGATACCACTTTTAGGATCGATTAATGAAGGATTTAAGGTTAGTGTGTGAAAAATGTGAAAGGTTATCTGAATCGATTAATTGTGTGAATTTGCAAAATGATTTCTTACCTATTACAAATTTACAATGAGATTTTGAGGTAGTTATACCCAATCTAGTTTGACAAGAAAATTCCTAAAATACCCTCCTCTTTTATAAATAACAACAATAGAAGTACTCAATGCCGGCATAAGCGGGGTATAATGAGTTAAGATGTAGACAACCTTGAGATAGAGAGGCTGCCTGTAAGCCTACGGAAACCCTTGAAAAAATTCTCAACGGCAAAGCGAAGTGAAAGCCGAAAAGGAGACCCTAGACCACCTCTTTTGTAAATATAGGTATAAATAATAGATAGTTAATTAAGTAATACGAGTATTTGTTAAAAGACTTTATTAGTTTGTTTCAACAAAGCTTGCTGTGTTTGCAGCTCTGAAACAAAGTTTTTGGAAAACATTGTTGGCATCATTGAGAAAAAGCTTGATCTCAAAAAAGTTTATCTTAAAGCCAATCTAGTAGGGATGGATACTTGGCATAAGGAGGTCGATTATTGGTTCGAAAGATCCCGTGCCCAAATACTAGCAGTTTGGGGCATGGGAGGAATTGGTAAGACGACTTTGGCCAGGCACATTGTCTACTCTAATTGGGAAAATTTTGGAAGCATCAGCATCTTGGAAGACATTGGTAGTAGATCAATTGAACAATTGTTAGAGCTACAAAAAAAGCTTCTCGGGGATATTTTTCAAGGCAAGAAGAAAAAGATACCTAGTGTTTGGCAAGGTACGCGTAAGATTGAAAATGCCCTACAAACAGAAAAGGCACTCATTGTTCTTGATAACATTGTTGAACCAAGCCACTTGTTTGAATTACTTGGAACTGGAATTGAAACACAATGCAAGATTATAATAACAACAAAACAAAGTAATCCACATAAATGGTTTGATCAGTTAACTTCTTGGAGGTGTCAGGAACTCGAAATGAAATCACTTGATAAGAATAATTCGTTAGAGCTGTTAAGGCATCATGCTTTTGGATCCAAAGTTCCGGAAGGTTATGACCATCTAGTTGACAAGGCACTAAGTTATTGTGGAGGAAATCCACTTGCTCTTGAAGTATTGGGTGCCTCTTTATCTCGGAAGAACAAGCAATTTTGGGATAGTAGATTGACTTCGTTTGAAAAAGAGCTTCATGCTAGAATTCTTGATGTACTCATAGGGAGCTACGAGTCATTGCCACTTCACTCTCACAGAAGTTTGTTTTTGCATATTGCTTGTTTCTTTGTTGGCAAAGACAGAGATTATGTTGAAAAGATATTAGAGCCTGATTACTCGGCTTTGTCTGGAATAGAAACCCTCTTTGAAAGCTGCCTTCTTTCCGTTTCACCAAACAAAAAACTGATGATGCACAGGATGCTTCAAGAAATGGCAAGAACAATTGTCTATAAAGAGTCACCCGAAAACCCTGCGAAACGTAGTAGAGTTTGGAAAGACGAAGATTCTTATGATATATTGAAAAAAGGAAAGGTATGATAAGATATTAATTGCAACTTATTTTTGTTGGCCGAATACGGATCTTTTGATAATCAACCAATAATACTTTATTTTGGTATAAACAAGAATAGATGAAACAATATGTTTCTAGAGACTTTGATAATAACACACTTTTATGGACAGAGAATTCTGATAGGAGAATACAATGTTATGTTGTTTGTTACATAACTATTACATATATATAGATTACGAAAAGGTGGAAGTGAATGGTTGTGTTTGTTCATTTGTACCCCTTAATGAACCATTGCATCCTTTTCTTCTATTCGGTTATCTTTCCTACCATTTGGTTATGTCTCTATACCAAGAGTCATACCTTTTCACTTTTTCTATGCTATACACTAATTACACAAACTATTTCATAGTTTTATCTAACACCATGGATTAAGGAATTACTAATTTTCAACAATTTTATCTTACATGTCTTACATTTGTTATCTTTCTCCTTAGGGTTCAAGGAAAATCGAAGGTCTAGCTCTTGACATGAACCTGCTAAATCAAGGAATAGAGCAGCATGCATATAAGGTAATAGAGCTTTCATAAGCTAGTGTATGATATTTACCAACTTGTGGGTTAAATACTCTTAGTGGGCATCATATTCTTCAATGTTATATTTGCAGTCATCAGACCTAACTACAGAGTCATTTAAGAAGATGGAAAAATTAAAATTGCTCCAGCTAAGCTGGGTGGGTCTCACTGGACCGTACGAGAATATTTCACAACAGTTAAGATGGCTCTGCTGGATTGGATTTGGTTTACGAGCCATACCCTCCAACTTGTGCATGGAAAACTTGGTGGCTATAGATATGAGCTATAGCTGTTTGGAAGAATTTGAACCACCTGGGGTAGAGAACACGGCATCTTCTAATTTTACCTTGTTCCTTGATTTTTCATGGTTATTAATTGGTGCTATAGTTTGCATAATTCATATTACTTTGGAAACAGGAGCTTCCTTCACTCAAGATATTGAATCTTAGAAGCTCAAAAGATCTACGCGAAATCCGCAATATCTATCGACTCCGTTTTCTTGAGATTTTGATTCTCTGGGATTGTAGAAGTCTGACTCACGTAACCCTTGGAGGTCTTACTCGTCTTGCTATATTGAATTTAACAGGGTGTGAAAAGCTGTGCACGAGGGAAAAATTAAGTCCATTAGTAAGTCAAGAAGGGCTGTTCCAAACAAAAAAACAAAAAGTAAGTCAAGAAGGATCATCTCTTCATGCCATAAACAGTTCTCAGCAAGCTTCCTTTCTTTTGCCGCAGTCATTAGAGCGGGTATACCTGATGAACTGCAATGTCAGTCACACCGATTATTTTCCTCTTACTTTCAACGACCAACCGCATTTGGTATACTTGAATTTAGTCAATAGCCCGTTTGAATTTCTGCCTAGTTACAATTATCTTAAACGTCTTCGGGTACTTGACGTCAGTGGTTGCAGTGATCTTAAAGAGCTGCGACGTCTTCCAAGTACACTTGCAGAATTGTACATTTATTACTGTAATTCGTTGAATACAGTAACTTTTGAGTCTCAGCGGTTCCCATTGCAAGAATTTGGCTATGAAGGCTGTGTCAATTTGTTTGAAGTTGAAGGCCTTTTCAAATTGATGCCAGTAACCAACCTTGAAGAATCTGATTTGAAACACATGACTTGGCTCAGAGAATATCAAGATCTTAAGGTGTGCTTGGTTGGAGATGTCGAGCTTACAGAAGGCAGGAGTCCATGTGTACAGGTTTGCCTTTTTTTTTCCAGAAATATATAAATACACACACATATACTAGATGAATGTCCGCGCCATGCCGCGGCAATGGTGGTAGCCGCATTGTGGTGGTCGCGGGGGCGGGTGGTGGTGGCGGCAGCGGTAGTGTACTTTATTGATGTATATAAGGGGTAGTGTAGTTATTTTAATAAATGTTGGAAATTAATTTATTAAGGGTATATTTGGTAGACCATGTTTATTATTTGTTAGGTGTGTTGATTGTATAGGGGTATATTAGGGAGATAGGTTCACAATTGGAGAGTTAGGGGGAGGGTCAAATACTTTAGTAGGGAACGAGCATGGTACCCGCGCAATGCGGCGGCGATGGTGGGGAAAGCGGTCTAGTGGTGTTGGTGATGGTACTATAGGTGGTGGTGGCGGTGTCAAGTGGTGTAGGTTGATGTAATTGTTTTTGATAATAGAAATTTTTAGAAGATAAGGGCTTAAAGTGTTAATTATTAAAATAAAGGTTTAGAATGTAAGTTATAATTCATTAAGGGCAAAATATAAAAAGTCAAGGGTAATTCTGGTAATTCAAAGGTAGAATTACCTAAAATAAAAAGAGGTTTTTTCTTTTATAAGAGAGTAAAGATAAAGATAAAGATACAGATGACCGTGTATAAACACCCACAAACACATGACTGACTGGAAATTTTTACTTATTTTGCACAGATGCTGTACGAATATAATATAATGAGCACATCTCTGCCACACATAAAGAATTCATACATGATGACTGATACTGATTACATGTATACATCACAATCGACATTATTGTCTTTTAAAGTGCCTACACGCCCCGAGCACGAGAGGCTCGAAGGATTAATCATAACTTTTCAATATACAGCACACGGTGAAGATTGGGTATGGTTTGTTAAAATTAGTACGTCCAGTGGTGTTAACCTGATGTACAACCCCAGAGTCTTTGGCAAACCTAATGAAGTTGGCATGTGGTCAAGCTATTGGCCTATAGGGAAAGCATTACAAATTGAAGAGACAGTTATTGTGTCTATCGTCGTGATCAAGGGTAACTTGAGTATACATTGGTGCGGTGCAAGTCTTGTGTACACCGATGAAGCAGCAAATGAAGCCTTGCAAGAGAACAAGGAATGTGTAGCAATTCTTGGAGAAGATTTGTCTGAATTTCAACTTACCACGGGGGCTTACTATCTTTGTCGCCGTGATTTATTTCAGTTAATGGAGGCTGGAAAACTCACTCCTGATTGGTTCGGGATTTTAGTTGATTATAAAATTGACTATACAGGTATGTACTTCTGTTAAGCTAACGTTGGGTGTTTTCATTGAAATTAAGCTTTATGAAGAGGAGGTTTATAATTGTAACAGAGGTAGGAGGATGGAGAATGACTGGTAAACCGGAGCACCCGTATCAATCATATACAGAAGTGAAGACCATTAGATGCATCATGTATGGTCCTCAAATGGTAAGTCTGCTGTCGAATATTCTTCCTTTACCAGGAAAGGCTAGGTAGAATTATGCTACAGTTTTTATTTAGTATCTCTATCCCGAATCCCTTTTCAGTTTCCATTGATACATGGCCATTTATGTTTGATAACTTTTCTCTCATTTTTATTGTACAAACAACACAGGAGGAAATTTACAAGATTGCAGAGTTATCGAAATCATCTCTTGTTGATATAACTATGGAGTCCATACCTGAACTTAGTATAGCAATATCAATGGTAATTGATTATATATAGATTATAGGTTTAGTAGATAGAAGAAAACAGTTTAACCCTTCTTTGTGTAACATTTAGCTGCATTCGCTCATCTGAAAACTTTACAATCCACACAGGATACCGACATCAGTGACAAAACTGGATATTCAGATTCAGAATATGATGATTTGGGCTGGTCTCTACGGGTAATCCAATATTATACTTGGTAGATATATAAAGTACTATAATCCATTTTTGCATATGAAAATCTGACTAAGCAAGGGTTTTTTTTTTTTCTTCTATTTTCATCTCGAAATAATTGCCTGGAAAACCAGGAAATTTTTTTCTTCCACACGGTTACTAGAGTCCAAATAAGAAATAAGGCTTAAAACTTGTTAAATAGATAAAGGTAGCAGAGCAACTTGTTGCCCTACCTGCCATTGTAATGTAATGACTTTCTGTGTTTTATAAAACAAGATTTGTTATACTTTTAATTTGATAAAATCATACATTTGTTTCTTCCGTGGATAGCTACAATGATATTTCAACTTCTCACAGGAAACCTTGGGATCTCCCAAAAGTGCATTTGATCTCAAAAGTGAAGCTACAGATACCGAATCTGATACTGAAAGTGAATCTACAGATACAGAATCCGACTTGAGGAGGTTTTCCCTTCCGGTAATCCAATATGATACTTTGTAGATATAACAAAATAGTTTCATCCATTATTCACATATGACTATCTTACTAAGCCAGACTTTTTTTCTTCTGCATATTTACAATTAGATCATATGAAAGCTCGAGGTCTTCTATGGATAAAGATTTTTTTTTTTTTCTGACTATCTATGGGTTCGAGTCCCACTTCCCACATTTGTGGGGGTGGATTAATTGGGGGTTTTTCGAGAGTCCTGGTTTCCAGGCAAACGTGTAATTTAGTTCTAGGAATAGAATAGAATGGCGTTCACAAAAAAAAAAAAGAAAAAAGAAATAAGGCTTAAAACCTGTTAAATAGATAAAGATCTTTTTCTCTTCTTCTCTTTTAACCTGGATTTCAGAATACTAACTTTTAAATCGATAATATCATACATTTGTTTCTTGTACGGATAGCTTCAATGATATTTTGACCTTTTCAGGAAACGATGAACCCACACATCGACTCGGATTTGAATCTCTCTGCATCAAATATGTATGCTCTATTTTTGCCCATCTAAATCTTATTTCATTAAATAACTCTGATGAAAAAATGGAATCATGAAAATGTGTTTCAAGGTTATTAATATATTTTTGCTGATGCATTGCCATTCATATATAGCTTTCTTTGGATCCATAAAATTTGCAGGTTCAACAGTAAAGTCGAGCTGTCGAATTTTCTGGGCAGTATAGATTCTCTTCCAGATGCATTTGATGCAATTTTAAACACTACATTGACTTTTGAACTTCACACAAATCCATATGGAATCCCAATTTTGGCTTTTAAGATTCCGCTTGATTATACAAAACGATTTCTTAATGGAGAGTTTGACTTAGTGGCGTCAGAAAACCACAGCCTTGTTAACTTTATATCCACAAAGGTCAACCCATCATGCTCCATTAACAAAGCTGCCATTGATTTGTATGAGCAATTCATTCTTGATCTCTCAAAGCTAGAAGATCAGGTATATATCTTAATTAATTCCCATGTCAATATCAAAATGCACATATGGAAGTTTTAAAATCAAGATCAGTTGTTGCATCTTCTGAGATCGGATATGTATTTGCTTGTTCTTCAGCTTAGGAATAAACCGTTGATTATAACTGGACAGTCTCTAGGGGGGTACCTGGCAATTCTTTTCACATTAAGGCTCCAACATGCTGCAGATATTGAAGAAGCCAATGGTGCTAAGAAATATAAACAGCCGATTTGCATAACTTTTGGTTCACCCCTGCTTGGTGATGAGGCCCTTCAACGTGCCATTGGTGAACGCCGAGCATGGAAATCCAGCTTCCTGAATGTGGTCACCAGAAGAGATCCTCTTGCTTGTTTTTTCACATCAAAAACAATTTACAAGCCTTTTGGTACATTCCTGTGTTGCACAGAATCAGGTGGGCATGCAGCTTTTGAAGATCAAGAGGCAATCCTAGCAGTTTTAGACACAATGGCGGCATTGAATGCTGAAAAGAAAGAAATACCTGATTATGGGAACGATATGAAATCAATCAAAAGGAAGGTTCTTTATCGGGGGGCTGTTGAACCAGGCGAACCTTACTTGAATACATTAAGGGAAGGAATTATATTTCAGTTTAAGGAAGTTGGTGCGTTGGGTGATATTTCAGATGATTTGATTCTAAGAATAGAGGCGAAACAAGTACGCAAGATTAGAAGCCATACTATTACGTACAGCTACGAGCCTACAAAGAAGCTCAACGACATGAAGATAAGTTTAACATACATGGAATGGTACATGAAGAGCAGAAGATCACAAGGAGGTTACTACGATAGCTACAAAAGCCCCAAAACTAAACAAGAAATCCAGATGCAACAAGAAATCCTTAAGCATAAGCAGTACTTGGACCTGTATTTTGATAAGCTTGTTGGAGAAAAGGAACAAATGCCACTACAAGAAGGTGCAAAGCTTCGTATGCGTTGGCTTTTGAGTGCAAACAACTACAGAATGATTGTTGAGCCCCTAGGGATAGCCGATCACTATAGAATAGGCTACACGAACTACATTCGGACTAGGAAGTACCATTATTATCTGATAGAGAAGTGGTATGATGAAATTGGGGGTTCATATGGAAGAGTTAGTAGAAATAGGGCTAGTAGTCTTACAGTGGATTCTTGCTTCTGGGCTCATGTAGAGGAGGCGTGGATTGTATTAAGAGACTTGAGGAAGGAAGGATCGAGCAACAATGCAGACGACATCATTAAAAGACTGGAGCAGTTTGAGGCTTATTTGATGAATGGTATCAACAACTTTGACGTGTCGCCGGAAATTTTCTTGGATGGGAGCAGCCTGATGGAATGGTGGAAGGAGTACAAAGAATACAAAGGAAACTCGTACGTTTCTGAGTTTGCTAATTACATGAACAGTGGGAACTACAGAATGTATCAGTAATTCAAGTCTGGTTTGTGAATAATATACTTAATTATTTTCTTCAGTTATTAATACTTGTCTGTTTACAAAAGGTGTGGATCTATTTTAATTGATTAAAAATAGATAAATGTATGATTTCTTTCCAGTATCTTAATGTAGAAATAAAAAACCAAAAGAATTATATCATGTACAATTTTTAATTGCTTTAAAATTGATAAAAGATGTTCAGTTTCGAGTTTCTTTGATGTGGTTAAGTTGTGGTGTTATTGTTAAAAAGGAAATCGTTATAATGATGTGGTTGTGGTACTGCACGGCTGTACCTAAAAAGAAAACAGATAACCAACGCGTGAGAGATCCATCTTGTGGATGTGAAAAACGAAAAGGTTTATTGATTTTACTTTTGCTTCGCGTTGGTTTTTTTGACCCAAAATGATTTATTTGTGAGAAAACAAGACCGATACTTAGTAGATTAGGACTAGTTTAGAGTCTTACGGTACCCGCGCAATGCGATGGTGGTGGCGGCGACGGTGTGGTGGTGAGAGCGACTGTTGGTGGTGGAGGTGGCGTCAAGTGGTGTGAATAATTGATGTAAAAGTAATTGATTTAAAACGGTTAATGAAAATATTTTAAAAGATAAAAGACTCGTAATGTAATTAATGTTATCTAATATATTTTTTCCATGTGACATTTAAAGAGAGAGTTGTTTTTTTTATTAGATAATACTAGCATTGTACCCGCACAATGCGGCGGTGGTGACGGCAACGGTGGTTTAGTGATGTCGGTGACGGGTGGTGATTGATAACATCGACAATTGGTGTCGAGTGATCTAACCGTGTAAGTTGATACAATGGTGATAGTGATATTTTAGAAGATAAGGGTTTAAAATGTAAATTAATTTATTAAGAGTAATTTTGGTAATATCTAACAACCCTTTCCTTAAGGGTTATTTATTAAAGGCAATCTAGTAATTTTCCATTTAACTATTTTCTAACCCTTTCCTAAAATAGGGGGGGTGAATAATCATTATAAAGGAGTAGTAGATAAAAATATAGATTAAGTGTATATGAAAATTAGGATTAAGAAATAGGGGTATTTTGGGTATAAAAAAGTGTTGAATTTCGTAAAATAAGAGAATTCAATATGTTTTATAAGAGATTATAGATAAGGTAAATATGTAAACCTTTTAGGGGTTTCGAGGTAATTTATCTCCTTACATGTAAGAATGTCATGCATGATACTTTTTATTTGCACCTTTTAGGGGTTTTAAGGTTTGTGTTCTTGCTAGCTAGGCGCATAGGTTGATTAGCCCAGGTTTAGTATATAATTGGGCACCGCGAGACTCAGGATTCCCTAGTTAATTTCTATGTTATGTTTGTATTACTGGTTGATGCTATTCATCTTTGTCTCTATTGACTTGTTGGGAGGCGGTTAAGGCGAGTTCTTATATAGGTTACTCGTATTTGTAATCTCTCTATACATGCTTGGTTTTATTCTGATGATTTTTTTATTATGTCTTTAAGTTGATGTTCAATATATTCAAATTACCTATTAACTATGTATTGCTAGATGTGCAATAAAGTGTGTTATGTGATATTTTTGCTACCCTCTCTACCCTTTAATGTTGCCAGGTGACACTCGGCCTACGTGTATGGTAACTAAACTCTTTACTTTTTTCTACTTTTACATGATCTTCACTAGATCCTTATAGAAGGCAAGATTGTCTAGCCCTCAACTCCCTCATACCCTGTATAGGGATTGAGTCCTGTTGTTATAGTATTTTGGGAAGAAACAAGTCAACAACCAGTCAAACACCAATAAATCTTTTCCATGTCATCACGATTTACATATTATTTTAGATTAACATATTATTTTTTGGGAAAAATTACTACAATGGTCAAATTTAAAGGTGTATGTCCAAATATAGACACCTACAAAAAAAAATTACTATAATGGTCATGAGTTTTTTTACCATCTAATCATAATAGTAAGATTTGATCTTAGCTATCAAATAAGCCAAATATTTTTTGGTGGACTTTATCACTTGTCTAGTTATTTTTTGTTTACTTTAATAAAAAATAATTGTTTCATACTATTTTATATCTTCTCCTTAATTTTTATTCACAAAATATTCATTTAAAAATTCACAAATAATATAGGCATTTTATGGTTTACACGTATAAGAAATTGTATACTATCCCAAAAACCATGAATCGTTTTGCGTGTCTTATTTTGTTTTCTTCTGTTAGATGACATAAATGTAATTACACTCTCTTTTTGCTGCTTTTTTTAATATTTTATTTTGTTTTTCATACCGATCTACTAATAATAATGTATGTATAAATCTTATCTTATCTTATCTAATATTATCTTATCTTACTATCTTACTATACTACTAAAGGAGGAAAACATGTTTATGCCACAAAACTGACTTGTCAGCCATTGAGAGTAGCCACGTCATTTTTGTGATGTTTTGATGATGATATTAGTATGTTTTTGAAGGTGTTTTAGTATGTGAAAGATGTTAAAGCTTCTCAAAGAAGCTTTACCACCTAAAAAAAATAATCATTTTCACTTAAAGAAAAGTCTGGACCACTCATCTATTCCACCTTCCTTTTCTTTCATTTCAAATTTCAAATTAAAGTTTAGAAGAAAATCAGAATTTCTCTCCTAATGGTAATGCTCTTCGATCTTGTTTCTCTATATAGCCGAAATTGTCGTCGGAATTGTCCGGTTCTTAATAACCGGCGAATTGAACAGAATCTCGTTTCTCTCCCAATCAGATTGTCCGGTTCTTAATAGCCGGAATTGTCGCCGGTGGTGGGCTCTAGATCTACTCCGATATATTGATATCTATATATCTATGTTGATATTTATATATATATACATCTTTAACATTTCCGGTTCTTGATAGCCGGAATTGTCGCTGGCGGTAGGCTCTGGATCTACTCCGATATATCGATCTACTCTTCACTTTCTGGTATGCATACATATAGAGGTATATTTAATTTATTGTATTTAGATCCGAAAAGTACAGATGATTTTTTTTAGATATAAAAAATCCAGTTCTTTTGTATGGGTTGTATATGTTGGATTCATATATAATAATTATATTTTTGTTTTATAGCCTCACCTGATCTATATACATAATAATAATAATAATAATAATAATAAATAAATAAATAAATAAATAATAAATAATGAGTTTATATTTTCTTTGTATATTTTCAGGGCTGTTGTAAAATTTCTGGGTCAGATAGAAGCCCTTTGACCTGGTTTATGGGTTGGATTTATATATCATTAGTGATTTCGGTTTATTCTTCGTATGAGAAAATTTGCATTAGATTGGAACCTTTAGTGCTGGAAATTGGTCACTGATGCGTGTTTTTATTCTTGTCTTTAAATTTATGTTGTACAAGTAACTATCTAACCTCACACGTAACGAGTAGAGAACCCAGTCAGTGTAGTATAGCCTAGTGGTGAGTTACAGGATCGTTCGCAGGGACGCGTTGCTTTACCTAATCTAGTAGTACGTGTAATTCTAGTTTGTTTGGGGGGTTTGTCACTAACTCCTAATAAACTAATACTTGACAGTAAAATAAAAATCTAGTTGCCGCTTATTCAGCGTGAGGCTAATCTGAAAGTAATTGGAAAAAGCAAATAACAGTAATTAAATTAAAATACTTGTTTGGACTCTCCGATCTCATGGTATGACCAAATATTATCCTACTGGTTTGCTAGCCTGTTGGAAACTTAATCATGGTTCAGATTCTTGTTAGATTCACTTTGCCTAGTTAGTAGTGCTGTCGCTAGACTCACACTACCCTTTAAAACAAATTCTCGCTAGATTCATTGTTTTAAGTATTAATGACCTAAAGTTTGTGTTAATAATTTATCTTTTAATTACATGGCTTTTAAGCCATAACCAGATATAATTCCCTCCGGTGACGACAATGCTCGATTACAAGTCAAATGATCGTGTCTGGTATTGTTAAGCTTCATGTTCAATTCATTCTAGTTACTATGGTTCTGGATCCCTCGGCTACAAGTGAATCACTTTTTACTTCTAGTTAAAGACCGACTAGTCGTTTTCTGTCCTAGCATATTAGTCCTAGTGCATGATCATAGATAACCATCAGAATTAAACTAATATCTTTAGATATAAAACCAATAGCAACAGGAATTACTAATAAACATGGATCTACGATAAACAGTATAGCACATTTCAACATAATCTAAACAAATACAGTAAAACAATAAACGTCTACATGATCACATCGATCCAAACAAGTATTCAGCCTACTAGCCTAGCACTATTAAAGGAAAGACTGATGTGTATTTTCTAGTCTTAAATTTATAAACACGAAATACCTAGCTACTGACTACTACACACTTGCGGGCAGTGAACCCGTTTGTATGCAATATAGTTGACTTGGTAAACCGAGGTCGAACTCAAGGACTTATTAAGCAATTGTTACAATAAAGTGGTTCAGATTAAAAAGGGGGGTTTTGTGGCTAAATTGCCACGTTGCAAAAGTTAGTAGGAAAAGTCAGTAATCCCGTAGGATTAATCGCAAGAGTATATTTGGTTGTTGAATCTTAACAAAGATTTAAAGGAACACCTACTTGGATCAGCTCACATGCCAATCATCGGGTCTAAATATTACTTGCATTTGTTGAACGACTCAAAAGGTAGACAAGATGAACTCCCGTTATACTTGAAACTTTAACCGCTCAAAATATAATTATTGCTCCCGCACTTAATTTCTACTCTAAACAGTTAAGCAATAAAAACCTGAGTTGGTTTTATGATTTAATCTTTTGAAAGCTTTCTCTCGAACTGCTTATTCGCCTAATCAGATCCCTCTATCATAAGCGTTGACTCACTCGAAATGAATTCAATTGTTTAAAATCTTTATCGTTGATTTCTCCCGAACTCAACGATTTCAAGTTAATTATAGACCGATTAACCGTTTCATAAATCAATGACATAGATTTCTCCCGAACTTCTAATTACAATTATCAATCAATTAATATAAAAGTTGAAAACAATATTTAAATCCAAATAAATGTGGGTCTTCGATTAAACATATAAACCTTGTCCAACACTTACAAGTAATATTAATTCGACCCTATGACATGCTTACTACCCAAGCGGATGCTAAGGATTTAGCTACTCATATTAAAAACACAAGAACAAACAAATAGAGAAGAAATCATATTATACCAAATGATTGAAGATAATCCGGTAGCAATGATGATTACAATCCAAAGCTGAAAAGATGTGAAACCCTAACAACTTGTTTGCTCCAAAAAGCTAAGAACTATGAGAAACCTAAATAAAAATTGCCAAATATTCGTCCATGTTAACAGAGCCCTAATCGAGTATATATATGTCATCAGCGTGTAACGGCCGTTAGTGTAGTAACTGGCCGTTACATTTGTACTAGAGGACTAACGGACGTTAGTAGGATAACGGCCGTTACATGCTAGTCGATTTCTAACAGCCGTTTGTGTAGTAATTGCCAGTTACAGGAGAAACCACAAACCTCCTCTATAACGACCGTTACTCCAGTAACGGGAGTTACAAACTCCATGATTCGTTTTCTTCGTCTTTAGCTTGATTTCAACCGAATCTTCCTCCCGTTTCTTCCATATATCATCAAACTCAACCAATTCATTCGTCTAATCAATTTCCAACCTGAAAACACTTAACACACCTTCAAAGCATCGAAAGTTGGATATAAAACTATAAAAATAACGAATAATTGGTTCTAAAATCACGTGGGAAATGGTATAAAATATGACACATCAATAACAAAGTCTGAAAAGATAAAATACATTGTTTGATAATATAAAGTAAATAAAGATGAAAGATCTAGACCAAGAGTGAAGATCGGAAGGTGTTAGAAGCTCCAAAACCTCATTGGAATCTGCAAAATCGATCTAGGGTTGTTGATGGGCGGCTAGGGCTGCTGAATCGGCTCTCTCTTAGGGTTTTGAGGGTTACTTCGACTTAAATAGGTGTAAAAGTCAGTTTCTGATCTTGGCCGACCAGCGGCGTTGGTGGGCTAACCAGCGGCGCTGGTCATGGGTTTAATTGGGCTAGCAGTGCTGGTGATCAAGGGAGCGGCGCTTGTGAGTGGCGATCGGCGCTTGAAAGGTGGCCAGCGGTGCTGGTGGCTGCTGTTCTTGTTCTTGCGTCTTCGTTTGGCTCCCGAATCACTTCCTTGTGTCTTGTAACTTCATAGGCTTCCTTCTTGAGTCACTTGATGTCATTTACCATCTCTCGCATCTTCCGTGAACCTGCATAAACACATCATTCATTAAGTACCAATAGTTCCGGAATAATAACTCATTTAAGCATAGAAATGAAGCCTTTCCTTAGGGATTTTTATCACAAAATGGACGCTCATCAGTCACAATTTGTGATTGATTCCTTGGTGTCAAATGGATCTAATTGTGTTTTCTTGATCCTTGATTACTTGCTATTTGATGATAATTTATTATAAACTTCCCATTTTATTTATTATAAACGTCCCATTTATTATAAACTTTATTTTGTTATCAACCAAATAAAGATGTCTAAATTCTTTGGCCTTTAAAAGGTCTTGAGATAAAGTAAGGACCTTTTTTTTATGAATTGTTTTTTGAATGTCAATATGTTAAAACTAAAATGACTTGTAGTTTATATAGTTTCTGTTTCCTTTTCATTTTTATGAGTGTTTGTTTGTAACTTTGTTGATATATGGTTTTGTTTCATATAGTGAATCAATATGTATTTGATATGAATTTTATTTTGTTATCAAGGTTTTGGTCATCCATTAGGCGTATATGAATTCTACCCAAGTAAAGTAGCATAATGCAACTATGTTAATAACAAAATTAATTGCAATGTCTGAAGCCTTTTTGAATTACTTACATATGAACAATTAGCAAACCGGAAAACCATATACACTTAAGGCACTTGTTTTTTTCCTTTGAATAGACGTTTGGGTATGTTTTACGAATTTATTGATAAAGTTAAATTGTTGTGTTTGTAGTATAGTCTTTTAAGATAGAAAACGTGAAAAAACGATGCGGGAAGTTCCTAGTTAGTATTAATAAAGCAAGAAAATAATAGTTTGGGACTGATTGTACTTCCGAATCCCGATGTTAGAATACTCCATATAATATATGTATTACATTTTGCTTCTTTTTATTTGGATATTTTTTTAGTATTCATAAATTTGTTTTAATGTGTCAAAAGTGAGTTCTAACATGACTTTCGATATTAAATGGCTTGTTAAATTTTAGGCCCGACTTCGAGTCTATATGTTTTTTGTATTTTTCCAATAGAATTATGTTGTCTCTAATCAAAGGTCGGCTTGTAACACTCGGATATATAACTTAAATTGATAGAATTGAAACTGCCATTTACATAATTGAGATTTTAATTTGCCATGTAACAAATCTTGTCTATTTGACAATTTTATGTCATTGCTTTTTATTATGTTTGAAGGAAAAAAAAATATAAACTAGTAAAAGTTTAGCTACTATCATTTTTTACTAAAATAGTTAGTAGTAAGAACCTCATGACCATTGTGTTAATTTTCCTTGTAGGTGTCCATATCTAGACATACACTTTTATATTTGATTATTGTTATAATTTTCCCTTATTTTAGAGTTAATTGAACAAATCATCCATGTGGTTTATACATATTCATGGTTTCATCATTTAAAGTTGCTTTTAGTGAATTTTGTTCTTCGTCTTTACTTTTCTAGCATCTTATATCTTTTTGAGGAATGAAAAATACGAAAATGTGCAAGCTTTTTTAACACCTTACATACCTAAAAAAGATGTAATCTATTAAAAATGTAAAGACAAATAAAGAAATTTATTAAAAATAAAGAGATAAAACCACAAAAATGTGTAAACCATTAAGATGATTTGTATAATTAACGTGATTAAATTGCTTGTTATTTTATCACATTTGAAATTTGAATTATAACATATTTAAAGTATTTTTGCGTTATAACCTATTTAAAGTATTTTCGCGTGAACAGTGAACCAAGTTGGCTGGCTGCTGGCTCAGCAGCCTGCCTACATGCTTGCTTAATTTTTTTTAAAAAATTTAATGGTTTAGTTAAAGTGTTGTGTAGTTTTTTTTTTTGAAAATTGACTTTTATTCACAAGGGATACAACCCATCAAATCGATGAGTGGCAATACAATATGTACATCCCACTACTACATACAAATATCGAAATCATTCAACTAATGTTACATTTCCTCGATCTATTTTTATACCAAAGAAAACTCGTAGTCTTGATATCTAGGAAGACATTTTCAACGTTTCGTTTCCCACCATTGAATCTTATGTCGTTTCTTGCACGCCAAAGACACCAACAGGTAGTGAATATAATCCCCTTAAGGACCTTTCTAGTCAATCTTCCAGCACCTACATACTCTTCAGCTTGGAAAAGGTCCTTGATCGAGATGAAAAATAAAGGGTTTACCTTGCACCAGTTGTTGACTTTAGACCAAATTATCGCAGCCATTTCGCATGAGCATAATATATGTTCCACAGTTTCCTCCAGGCCACCATTGCATAACACACACTCCACATTCTCAAGTACAACCTTCCTGTACTTAAGGGCCTCCATTGTAGCTATGCGATCCAAACAAACTCTCCACATAAATATATTGCAATCCTTGGTGACCCATTTGGACCACTTGACAATGAACTGATCATTAGTTCTTAGATGACTTCTAAGAAAAGCCAGTGGGTAGAACCAAAACTCATTTTAGCCAGGAGCTTACTTTAACGCTTTTGCTCCTTTAACAGTAAATACATTATCTTTCCCGTCCACCCATAGCCATTTATCTGGAGATCCATTAATGGTGTAACCAGCCAACAAACTCGAAAGATTTTGCAAATCTTGTTGTTCCTCAAACGAAGACGGTTCCTTTTTCCATCTACATAAGCTGCCAAATTTGCCATTGTCCTTGCAAAACCGATCCATAACATAACATTTCTTTTCCTTTTCAAGTTTGAATAGCCGAGGAAATTTGTCTTTTAAGGGTTCGTCCCAGGCCCAAATATCGATCCAAAATCTTATCTTTGATCCAGATCCAACAACACCTTTAAAACGACTATTGAAACCAACCCCTGCCACCTTGACCTTGTTGATGTTACACACTAAAGATTTCCATACCCCGGTAGTTGAGCGATTGAGTGGTAGCGGTTCTCAACACCTTTTAGTATTGTGAATTGCATCAATAACCTTCTTCCAAAAAGCATTATCGTCATTCCGATATCTCCATATCCATTTTGAAAGTAGAGTGATGTGCAAAATCGAGCTTTAAATTTATAAACTAAAACTACCAAAGAACTCACTACTACGCACTCACGAGCAGTGGACCCGATCGTTTGTAATATAGTCAAGAGGTAAGTCTGAGTTCGTTCTCAGGGACTGTGAAATGATTAGTTGCTTGTTGAACGGTTTGGAAAACAGGTGTTGCTTCAAAATTCCCCTTTTGACAATTAAATAAATTGATTTGCAAAATGATTGCATAAAATTAAAAGACAAGTTTATACGATATAATTAAAAGTCATCCAGCTTGACTTCCCTTGACTTCAAATGTGATTGCATTTAATGAGTAACAAATTCTCTAGAGTTTGAAAGATAGTCATGACAAGATTATTCTACTCACGTGGTACCACCAACCGTGAACAAATTATCGAATCACCTAACTACTAGTTGAATTACCCAAGCCGGTACCACCAAGACAAAGACAATTCTCCTAACATTCAGTTTTTATCGACTTATCAAATTATCAATTGAACCTATGTGACAATAACGTGGTACCACCAACCGATATCAATCACGTTGACAAATTTAATCTTTTCTTAAAATGATATTCACTATCATACCATGAACTAGTAATAATTACTTATAGACAAGTAACCGCTTTAAAATCACATACACATTCAACTGGTACCACCAACGAAGAATCATATGCAACCAATATCAAAATTAATTAATGAAAAGAATTAAAATCATCAAGATCACGGAACAACGATAATTAAATTAACCCTTTTGAATTAAAATATAGCAATCACATTATCCGTCTCGTTTCATCAAGGTGGATGATTAAACAGTTAGCTACTCATGATCAATTCACAATAATCAATGAAATAGAAAAGAAACATGATGTACCAATTGTTTGAAGAAAATAAATTGCAAGACAATAATGTAGATACGATCTAGATGGGTGCCTGTAATATCTTCGATGAATCCGCCTAAGTGAAACACTTGATTGGAGAAGGAAGAATCCTTATAGAGCAGCTCCTAGAAAGAGTATTTGATGATCAATTTTCGAGTTAGGGTTTCCTATTTATACCCCTTCAAAATCTAATGCAGAAGCAAGTCAGGGTCTGTTTTCCCGTGCACCCACTGCGGCGCAGTGGGTCTTGGCTTCTCCTCACTGCGGCGCAGTGAGGTGTTGGTCGACTATGACTTCGGTTGACTGCGGCGCAGTGGTTCATGTGATCACCACTGCGGCGCAGTATGATTCCACGGCCTCCTTTCATCTTTCATTGATTGCGGCACAGTCCCTTTGTTGCCATCCCCACTGCGACGCAGTGGGGGTTTTTCCTTTTAATTCCGTGGATCAGGACTGCGGCGCAGTGGGCTTGTGCATCCCCATTGCGGCGCAGTCCAGAGCTTGTACAGGACCACTTGTTTCGGTCTCGATTACTTACTAAGCTCTGCCGCCTCGTTCATTTGGATCAACTCTTATCAACATAACGTACTTTCTGGCCAATAATCACCCGAAAATGTACCAAATGAACGCGCAACCTGTTTAGAGCCTGAAAACACTAACAAACACCATAAACGTGCCAAATGCATACAAAAACGACTAGAAACATATATTAAAATGGCCAATAGTGATGTGGGTAATGGGTATAAATTAGTCACATCATAGAGCCAGATTCGACTCTTTTAGTTTAGATAAACCAAGACCACCCGAATTGATTGGAGAAGCCACCCGATCCCACACCACCCAATGGATTTTTCGCACCTCCTCCGTCCCTCCCCACAAAAATCTTCTAATAATCACTTCCAAACCCGATACCACTTTCTCTCGAACTTTGAATAAAGAAAAGTAGTAGGTCGGCAGACTTTCCAAAACGGATTTAATGAGGGTGACTCTTCCTGCAAAAGAAACACAATCCGCCTTCCACAAGGCGAGCCTAGATTCAAAGATGTCAAAAATGAAATCCCAACTCACAATCTTATTCATGTTTCCTCGAATTCTAATTCCCAAGTGAGTGAAAGGTAGGGCACCTCCCTGACATTTAACATTCTCGGCCACTCTATTTACTTCCACCTCATCGACCCCCACCCCATATAAGTTTGATTTAAAAAAGTTGATGCTTAAACCCGAGCAAATATGTAAAACTCTTAGAAGGCGGGTCACCATTTTAATATTGATAACCGACCAGCCGCCAACAAAAGTCACATCATCCGCATATAACAAATGAGAAACAACAGGGCCTTGATTAGGAAGACTGATGCCACAGATTGCACCCGCCTCCCTAGCAGACCGCGTCAAACAAGCTAGACCTTCCATAACAATCAGAAAAAGAAAAGGCGATAGAGGGTCACCTTGACGCATACCTTTTTGGCATTGAAATTCAAATGTAGGAGAGCCATTAATTAATACTGCAGACCTAGCTGATGCAAGAATACCACGGATCCATAACCGCCACCGAGCTGGGAAGCCCATTTGCTCCAGAACCTCTAAAAGAAAATTCCAATTCACATTATCGTATGCCTTATTGAAATCAACTTTAAGAATGAAAGCTTTCCTTTTCTCTTTTTTCAGCCAAGCAACCATTTCATTCAAGATTAACGGGCCATCAAGGATCAACCTTTCACTAAGAAAAGCTGTTTAGGAGTCAGAGATAACAGAACATAAAATCTTTTTCAATCGATTCGCCAAGACCTTGGATATAACCTTGCTTATGACACCAATGAGCGTCATTGGTCTGTAATCATTAAGGCACATGGATCTTTAACTTTGGGCACCAAGGTGATAAACGACGAGCCAACACCCCTGCTGATTGTTCCTGTTTCAAAAAAATTATTTAATACACCCACAAAATCGACCTCCATCTTATTCCAAAACTTTTTCACGAATCTAAAGTTAAAGTCGTCGGGTCCAGGGGCCTTGTCATCACCACAAGAAAAAACGGCCTCTTTAACGAAAATCTATCCACCAATCCACTTAGCCTCATGATCAGACAACTTTGAAATCATGATCAGACGGCCTCTTTTATTTCTATTAACTTCTTGGGTTCTATATTTTTCATTTTATTTAGCGTGATAATATTTTAGTCCTTCACACTTTAACCACTAAATTCTTTTAAAACATTTTATTTTGATCATTAAAGTAACAATGTGTTTTTTTTGTCTAATGGTAACGGTTACCCGCATTGTGTCCGATCGTTATAACATTATTATAATTTATTTTAAATTTTAAATTTCTAAATTGACTAATTCCTGAATTACAGCCCGACCGCCACCGTAAAGAAACCACCGTCCTGAACAACCACTGTTGGAACCTGCCTTCAGTTCTTCCAATTTTTTCTCCATGAAGGTTCTATTTTGATTTCTCTCTTCTTTAATTTCATACCTAAGCTAATATCTTTATGTCTCTCTCTGTGTGTGTATATATATATAACGAATTATATGAAACAGTTCAGTTATCGGTACTCATAAAATAATCCATCAAATTATTTAGTAGATATCCTGATACTGGTAGCGCTTACACCTTTTTATTTATGCTAACGAAATCTGAACCTAGCAACTAATTTGTTTTACTAACATATATAGTCTATATAACCACATGATGTAATGGTATGCAGTTTTTGTGTTTCGACATTCAGTATCGATCATAGGTACATATGCTTCTTTTGTTGAACTTATTCGGTGCGACCTATCAATTCAAATAGTTTGGCAAACATAAGAATTGTATGATTAAATACTAGTGTTTCTGTATTAATACTAGTGTGTTTTGAATTGTTATGTGTTTCTGAATGAAGCTCTAACCGTCAACCAATCACCTCTTAATGAATGATAGTCAAAATAATTATTGTACTAAACTAAACTTCCTCTATTTTTGCAATAGAATAATGTTTTGAAAGACAAAAAATGCTCAAGGTATCAATAGTGGTTCAAAACTTCAAATCTATGACTAGTTAAACTCTTATAAAAAGATTGTTATCTGTCATGTTGTACACCAAGTTGTATTAATAAAATTAGTTGACAAGGCCACCTCTCTGATTGTTTATGAGACCGAAGACTTTTTCGTAGCCTTTAATCATTCATCTAAGCAAAAACTAAATACTTCAATGGCTTCCACTTCTTCCAATACATCTCCAGTTTCTAATAATAATGTTTGCAGATACGACGTCTTTCTAAGTTTTCAAGGCGAAACTCGTTTTACATTTACAGATCAACTCTACAAGGCATTACAAGATGCAGGGCTTATCCCTTTCAAGGATAATGATGACATTGAAAGAGGTGAAGATCTTCAGCCAGAAATCGAGAGAGGAATTAGAGAATCCAGAGCATCAATTGTTGTACTCTCTAAACACTATGCGACTTCTAGATGGTGTCTTGACGAGCTATGCTTAATCCTGGATCAAGCAACTAAGCGAAGGCATTTTGTTTTACCGATTTTTTATCATGTTGACCCTGCACATGTTAGGAATCAAGAGGAGAGTTTTAGAATAAATGTGATACCCAATGATACAAAGTGGACAGAAGATAACGTTGAAAGGTGGAAGGCAGCCCTTAAGAAGGTTGGCAATATGGCTGGCGAAGTTCCTAGTGGGTATGTGTCTACGGTTCCTCTTATATTACACTAGAAAATATCTCCAAAATTAATAATAGTCCGTTATATTTTGAAACTTTGTAACCCCAGAAGTTATATAATGATAATTGGATGATAAATTTGATAATTACTAGATAAAAGCCGATTCGAGATGGCAGATCTCCAGTTTTAAAGTAAAATAACCCTAACTTAATTTAAAAAATGAAAGGGGTAATGGGGAACCCTTAGTATCACAATTGGATACCCATCTACTCATCCCCTATGAGCCATATGATTCTGGCACAATACCTCCATCCTAATCCCCACATGATCTGGGCACCTCGATAGATCAAACCCGCGTTTTTAGAACTTCACATCAGGGCCTAGGCTTCCTTGGTAACGGGTACCTCATAGGAACTGTTTTCCGTGTCAAGCGGGGATTGAACTTAGGACTTTAAGATCACCAAGTGCTTCCCTTACCACTAGGCCATTGGACCCTATTAATTTGTTAAAACAACCACCCGATACAAAATAAATGACCAGGACTATATATATAAAGTCTGCTAAATAACTGCCTCTAAAAAGTAGCTAAAAACTGCTTGTCCTTTACTTATGTTTTCCTGCCAAAGAATGTGTCAAATATTTCAGGAGAAAATTTACTTGATCCTTTTCTGACCCAGTTCCAGCTTTGGAATCCTATCATAACCTCTTTTACTTTCAATAGATATCAAAACAAATTTCTCATTTTTACCCATTTATCTAAAAATCTATTATTCAACTAGTTAGATTAGAGTTATAATTATGATGTAGGTTGTAAATCTATGATACATTTTAACAAAATTACATGTTGAGCCGAATGTATGTTATCCTTTGATTGTTGCATACTTTTTAATAAAACGACTGATAATTTGTATTCACGCATAATATATATAGACTTAAGGGAGCACACTCATGGATTTTTAGAGCTTTGAGCTTGCAGTGTTTTGATGCAGGCCTGAAACAAAGTTTTCTGAAAAAGTTGTTGGCATCATTGAGAAAAGGCTTGATCTCAAAAAATTTTATCACAAAGTCAATCTAGTAGGGATGGATATTTGGCGTAAGGAGATCGATAATTGGTTAGAAAAATCCAGTGCCCAAATACTAGCAGTTTGGGGCATGGGTGGAAATGGTAAGACGACTTTGGCAAGGCACATTGTCTACTCTAATTGGGATGATTTTGGAAGCATCAGCATCTTGGAGGACATTGGTAGTAAATCAACAGAACAATTGCATGAGCTACAACAAAAGCTTCTTACAGACATCTTACAGGGCAAGAAGAGAAAAATCCCTAGTGTTTGGCTAGGTACATGTAAGATTGAAAATGCCCTACAAACAGAAAGGGCGCTCATTGTTCTTGATAACATTGTTGAACCGAGCCACTTGTTTCTCTTACTTGGAGCTGGAATTGAAACACAATCTAAGATTATAATAACAACAAGGGAAAGTAATCCACATAAATGGTTTGATCAGTCTACTTCTTGGAGGTGTCAGGAACTCAAAATGAAATCTCTTGATAGGAATGAATCATTAGAGCTGTTAAGTCTTCACGCTTTTGGGTCGAAAGCTCCGACCGAAGGTTTTGATCATCTTGTAGAGAAGGCACTATGGTATTGTGAAGGAAATCCACTTGCTCTTGAAGTACTGGGCTCCTCACTATCTCGGAATAACAAGCAACTTTGGGAAAGTAGATTGAATTCGTTAGAAAAAGAGCTTCATGCTGGAATTCATAATGTACTCATAGGGAGCTATGAGTCATTGCCACTTGACTCCGACAGAGAATTGTTTTTGCATATTGCTTGTTTCTTTGTTGGGAAAGACAAAGATTATGTAGTGAAGATTTTAGAACCTGATTACTCGGCTTTGTTTGGAATAGAAACTCTCTGTAAAAGCTGCCTTCTTTCTGTTTCACCAAACAACAAAATGATGATGCATAAAATGCTTCAAGAAATGGCAAGAACAATTGTCTATAAAGAGTCACCCAAAAACCCTGCGAAACGTAGCAGAGTTTGGAGAGATAAGGAGTCTCATGATATATTGCAGGAAGGAAAGGTATGATAAGATATTAACTGCATCTTTCTATTTGATCTGTAGTTTGATACAGATAAGGAGTTTTATATATATTGCAGTAACGAAACATAGCACCTTTCGTACCTTCTTAGTTGATCTGTACTTTTATTTGTTTGTCATCTTTCTTTTTAGGGTTCAAAAAAAATCGAAGGTCTGGCTCTTGACATAAAGTTGCTAAATCAAGGAGAAGAGTCGTATGAGTATGAGGTGATAGAGCTGTTAAAAGCTAGCTAGTGTATAATTTTTTCGCACAAAAAATAATAAAAATCCTGGGGGTTAAATGTTCAGTTTTACACATTTTGTATAAGTTGGTGATTTCCCTCATGATACGTTTGTTTTACTTTAGCCTTGATATTTATATTTACTCGATAACTGGGCATCATATTCTTCAATGTTATATTTGCAGTCAGACCTAACCACAGAGTCATTTAAGAAGATGGACAGATTAACATTGCTCCAGCTAAACTTTGTGGATCTCATTGGACCCTATGAGAACTTCTCAAAAAAATTAAGATGGCTATGCTGGATTGGATTCAGTTTACGAGCCATACCCTCCAACTTGTGCATGAAAAACTTAGTGGCTATAGATATGAGCTATAGCTGCTTAGAAGAATTTGAACCGCCTGTGGTAACCTCTTAATTTAGCTAGTTCCATAACTTTTCATAGTTTTTATGTTTACTAGCCCATCCCTCTTATTTTTCATATTATTTTGAAACAGAATCTTCATTCACTCAAGATTTTGAATCTTAGAAGCTCAAAGTTTTTACGGGAAATCCGCAACATCTATCGACTCCGTTATCTTGAGATTTTGATTCTCTGGGATTGTACAAGTCTGACTCACGTAACCCTTGGAGATCTTACTTGTCTTGCTATACTGAATTTAACAGGGTGTAAAAATCTGTGCACGAGGGAGGAAGTAAGCTCATTAGTAAGTCTAGAAGGATCGTCTCTTCATGCCACAGAAAGTACTCAGCAAGCATCCTTTCTTTTGCCAAAGTCATTAGAGCGATTATTCTCCTCTTCATGCAACCTTAGTGACACTGACTATTTTCCTCTTACTTTCAACGACCAACCACTTTTGATATACTTGAATCTAGTCAATGGTCTGTTTGAGTTCTTGCCTAGTTACAATTCTCTTAAACATCTCCGGGTCCTTGATGTCAGTGGTTGCAATGATCTTAAAGAGCTGCGATGTCTTCCAAGTACACTTGCAGAATTGTACATTTATTACTGTAATTCATTGAATATAGTTACTTTTGAGTCGCATCGATTCATTTTGCAAGAATTTGGCTATCAGGGCTGTATCAGTTTGTGTGAAGTGGAAGGCCTTTTCAAATTGATGCCAATAACCAAGCTTGAAGAATCTGATTTGAAACACATGACTTGGCTTAGAGAATATCAAGATCTTAAGGTGTGCTTGGTTGGGGATGCTGAGCTTACCAAAGGCAGGAATTCGTGTGTCCAGGTTCGCCTACTTAACCTAGAGTGAATATAGGGTTTCCATACATCTAAGCTTAGATGTGGAGCCCATCGCATATAAATAATTTAATATTTGTTGTATTATATATATCATAGTTGTTAAGGGCGGGAGGCGCACTCAATGCGCAAAGGTACTATATGTGGCCTAGGCGAGATGCGCAAAAAAAGCGCGGGACTAGAGAAAAAAAGCGCACTTTAAGTAAAACAAAGCAAATGCCATTATTCAACCAATATTCACAAATATTGTTAATTATTTGGTACGAATGATATGTTTATTAGAGTTAATGGGCTAAATTGTAAATTAAAAAAGTATAAGTTCTTGTTTCATGGGCTTTATTGTATTATTGGATAGACAGCCCATTTACCCTAACGTATTATACACACACAAAAAAAAAGAACAAAAGAAAGCGTGATGAAAAACAACAAAGTACTACTTCTTTCTTTCTATCACTCTAGGGTTTTTTGTACGCCTCCACAGTTCCATATCCATATGTCAAATCAACAAGTATCCCCTCCTATACTTTATCATCTTATCTCTACATCTTCTCCTCCTTGATGTCTGGATTCCTTCATATCCAGCCACAACAAGATCTGTAATTCAGACCCATTTACCATTTAAGTTAAAAATGATTCCCCAAAATCTCGCCTAAACTTATGGGCCTTTGGCTTACGGCTCAGATGCGATTAACTGAAAATCCGTTGCGCCTTGGGCCTAGGCGCACAATGCGATCGCTTTTAACAACTATAATATATATATATATATATATATATATAGGGGGGACAATCAAATAAGAACAGTCTTAAAATAAGAACATGGTGAGAACACTTAAAAACTACATTTTGATGCATTAAAAGTCCATAAAACTAACATAGTGCATAACTAATTATCATTATTTAAGTGTTTAATAACACATTGATCCATCGAAATCGAAAAAATCACTTTTTTTGTTGGATGCATCATTTTGATGAATATGCATCCAAGATGGATGCACAAAAGTACAAAACAAAAAACGTGATTTTTTCGATTTTGACGGATCAATGTGTTGTTACACACTTAAATAATGATAATTAGTTATGCACTTAGTTTTATGGACTTTTAATGCATCAAAATGATGTTTTTAAGTGTTCTCACCGTTCTTATTTTAAGACTGTTTTTACCGGAGTGTTACCCTATATAGAAGGACAATCAAATAAGAACAATATATATGTGTATATAGATATGTATATATATAGGTTTTAGGTATAATAAAACAAGTATTTAAGTAAAACAAATAAAACAATAGGTTTCTTTTCACTAAAAATCACCGTGCATCATGAAAATCATCGGGCATCAATTGCTTCGTGAATCTTCGTGCATCAATTTTACCATGATATCAGGGTCAAGATCTTGTCTTATTTATTTTACTTTAATACTTGTTTTACAATACCAAACCCATATATATATATATAGGGATGGGTTAATTTAGGGACATCTTAAATTATGGACCATTAGGGACCATGTAACTTATACATGTGTAAGTTGTGGTGGCGGTGGTCGCTGTCGCCGGAGGATGACGGTGGTGGTTGGAGATTATGGTGGTGGTGATGGTGGTTGTATAACTTACACGTGTAAGTCGTGGTGGCGGTGGTCACCGTTGCCGGAGGATCATGGTGGTGGTCGGAGATGGTGAAAAATGAATGATTGAGATTTGTCCCTAATGGTTCCTAATCTAAGATGTCCCTAAGTTAACTTTTCCCTATATATGATTTAGACCCCAAGATTTATAATTGATTAAAATAATAAGATGTGACGAGTTCCATACCTAACTTTAGGTATGAGACAACCTTATATTCTCATCCCTCCATACACACACAATATATATATATATATATACATATACGTATATATACATATATATATATATATAGGGGTGGGATAAATTAAGTCTAGCTAATTTGAGTCCAAAAAAAGTCCATGTAACTTACACATGCATAAGTTAACTCCGACCACCACCACCACCATCTCCGGCCACCACCATGATCCTCCGGTGATGGCGACCATCTCCGGCGAGACTTACACATGTGTAAATACAACTTACACATGTGTAAGCTAACTTTTCGGCGAGAATCAGGTTCGTTTTCGGGTGGATATGGTACGGGTCAGAGGTCCTCATCCGTTCTAAACTGACCGTCAAGGGACGCATATGGGAATCGTATGGATTTGATGGGCGGTGATCCAAGAGATGGTGTGTAATACCCCAACTAGGCGGAAACATGGGGCATTAATAGAAAAGCTCAGCGTGACATGGAAATTAAGTAGAGGTACTAAATGCATTCAAGGATTTAGTAATCCATACATAATTCAAGTACAAATACAAGTTACAGATCAAATAATGCACAAGGAGCACAACACCATCAATAGTTTACAAAAAAAATAGTCCAAATGATGGCTGACGATCCTAGGCATAACCCATAAACGGGTGCAATGAATCACGGATCCACAAAGTCCAAGCTCAATCCTATCACATGCAATGCAATCATCCATCACATTTTTGATTCACTTGATTACCCGAAAAGCGTACTAAAAAGCGTCAACATAAAGTTGGTGAGTTCGTAGGTTTTGACTATAAGAACCAAGTGTCGGGATAACAACCGTTTAACCTTGATACGAACATATTTAGATCATTAAATGATCATAAAACCTTGATTTGGATCGATAAACGATCACACACCTTGAAACCTTGATTGGGTCATTAAATGATCTCATAATTGGGATCGTTAAACGATCACCAAGCCTTGAAACCTTGATTGGATCATTTAATGAACCTCATAACCTTGATACGAACATATACAATCACACAACCTTGATTCACAATCCAAACGAGCACATAACCTTGATAAACTAGCCAAACAATCATACGACCTTGATTCACAAAGCAAACAAACACATAACCTTGATAACTAGCCAAACATTCATACAACCTCAATTCACAAAACAAACAAACACATAACCTTGATAAAATAGCCAATCATTCATGCAACCTTGATTCACAATTAAACGAACACATAACGATCAACAAAACGAGTAAACATGTTGTACACTTTCCACCCCAAAATCATATAGAGAAAAGGGGCTACGAATTCACCTTAGCTTTAGAAGTTAGAATGAGCTTAAGCGGGTGAGCGGGGAGCACAACAATCACAAACCTATTACATCAACATCTTATCGTCACATTATATCCTATACTATGCCACCACCCCAAGAATGGTTTATAAGATGGATTTAGAACACAAAATATCCAAAATTAGCAAATATGTGGCACGCAGGAAATGCATGTGGCACACATTTGGCTTTTTCAGATTCTTGGGCAAATATGTGGCGCATATTTGACTCTGTTGAGACTTTACACAAAAATTGTGGCACATATTTAGCTATTTCGGATTTTTGTCAATTATGTGGCACATGCACACATGCATGTGGCACATATTTGACCCTGTTCGGAATTTACACAAAAACTGTGGCACATGCATACCCAATGTGCCACACCTGGGCATGTTCTTGCTCAAAACGGGTTTTGACACTAAAATTGACCAAAAACTCATTTTTCAAGCTTGAATAGGCGAAATTGAACATAGACAAACATAACCCACTATATAAATTCGATTGATAACACCAAACCTTGCTCAAATCGATCCTTAACCCATTTCAACCCTAATGGAACCCTAGTTTGACCCAAATTCATTTTTGACTTGATTCTTGACCCAAAAACACTTGAATATGACTAGAAACATGATTATAAACATGAAATGGTGAATATGAGATAGTTTTACTTACCAAATCTTCCACCAAAGCTCAAACCCGAATTTTTGACCTGATTTGAATGGATTCTTGCACTTTAAAGCCCCAAATTTTGATATGTTGATAAAATGATGATGATGATGAAAAACCCTAACCAAATCTTGCTTGAAACATTTAATTTGATGTATTAAATTTAGAGAGGGAGAAAGAGAAGTAAGAAAACTCTTGCATTTAAGAGTGTGAGAGAGAAAGAGTTAAGGGAATTGAGTGAATGGGAGGATGGGTAGGGTGTAAGGGGATAAGGTTGGGTTTGGGTCATGGGTTTAGGATATGGGTTGACCCATGGATAATCTTTACACCATACTAACTAATTCCACCATAAAATAAATCTTGAACCTTTCATTAAATTACTAACTAAACGACTTATCAACCTTGACTAGTCCTTGAACATAATTTACTCGTGAGATTATTAATCCACATAAACACCTTGAACACGATTATAACGCAAGAAATTTGATCATGCAACACTTAATTAATACGAATTACGTCACAAGTACACATACTTAACGGGTCAACTAAAGTCAAATTTTTACAAATGTTACATGGTGACGGTTTGCTACAGTACGGGCAAAGCCCTTGATGCCGGCGTTGTGGTCGGGGTGGTCGGACGTGATGGTGGCTGGTGGTGGTTGTCAAAAATTATGATTCGGAGCGGGCTTCGCCCTTAAGGATATTCATAAACCAAAGCTGGTGGGGGTGATAATAGGTCATTGAGGGTGATAAGTCATAGTGTGATAGGTGATAGGGGGTGACCGGTGATGGGTGATCTACTTAACGGGCTCCGCCCTTAGCCGCTATGGCTCCGCCATAGACTGACGGGCTCCGCCTTTAACCTTCATTGTTGTGTACATAAGTTGTACTTGCACATGTGTAAGTTGTACTTACATATGTGTAAGTCTTGCCGGAGATGGTCGACGTCGCCGGATGATCATGGTGGTGGTGGTGGTTCATTTCATCTTTCCCCTATATATATATATATATATAACCCATGCATAAACCCCCGCCAACACATGACTGACTGGAATCTTCTGATTTTGTGGCACAGATGTTGTATGAATATAATATAATGAGCACATCTCTGCCAAACATAAAGAATTCAAATATGATGACAGATACTGATTACATGTATACATCCCAATCAACGTTATTGTCTTTTAAAGTGCCTACATGCACCGAGCACAGGAGGCTCGAAGGATTAATCATAACTTTTCAATATACAACACACGGTGAAGATTGGGTATGGTTTGCTAAACTCAGTACGCCCAGAGGTGTTAACTTGATGTACAACCCCAGAGTCTTTGGCAAACCTGATGAAGTTGGTATTTGGTCAAGCTATTGGCCAATTGGGAAAGCATTACAAATTGAAGAGACGGTTAATGTGTCTATCGTTGTGATCAAGGGTCTTCTAGATATACATTGGTGCGGTTCAAATCTTGTGTACACTGATGAAGCAGAAAATGAAACCTTGCAAGAGAAACAATGTGTAGCAATTCTTGGAGAAGATGTTTCTGAATTTCAACTTAGCACAGGGGCTTACTATCTTTGTCGACGTGATTACTTTGAGTTAATGGAGGCTGGAAAACTCAATGCTGATTGGTTCAGGATTTTAGTTGATGATAAAATCAACTATTCAGGTATGTGCTTCCTGTTAAGCTAATGTTGGGTTTTCTTTGAAATTACACTTTAAAAAGAGGAAGTTTATAACTGTAACAGAGGTAGGAGGATGGAGATTGACTGGTAAACCGGAGCTACCGTATCAATCATATACAGAAGTGAAGACTGTTAGATGCATCATGTATGGTCCTGAAATGGTAAGTCTGCTGTGTAATATTTTTTCTTATGCATGGATTAATTACCTGGAATGGTAACCTAACTGAACCATTATAATATGGTTTAGTCTTATGACTTTTTATTTTGGTGATTTTAGCGTGTATGATAGTAAAGCTTCTATAACTTCTCTCTCATTTTTGTTGTAAAAACAAAACAGGAGGGAATTTACAAGATTGCAGAGTTATCAAAATCATCTCTTGTAGACAAAACTATGGAATCATCTGAACTTAGTAAAGCAATACCATGGGTAATCAATTATATATGTATTTAGTAAATACAAAAACAGTTTAACCTTTCTTTGTGTAAGATTTTAGCTCCATTCACTCATCCCAAAAACGTTACAATCTTCAGGACTTGTTCATCAATGAAACCATGGCATCTACCTCAAGCTCACTCATTGACGAAATTGAATATTGCGAGTTGCAGGTAATCCAATAGTATACTTGTTATAAACAAAACAAGAATGCTTGAATAAAGGAATTGAAAATGGGCACCCCTTACCACTAGATCAAGAAGCCACTTGTGTTATTATTTTGCCTATCTTTAATCTTTAATATACAATAAAAGAGAAACCTTAATTCATTAGAAAAGTTTTAACCTTTACATGAAGTTCAAGTTTTATTTTGAGCCATTAGATCAAAATGATGTCATATACCTTTTTTTTAACACTCTTAGTTTTATTTTTAATTTGATAATTTCAAATATGGTCATTAATTATGGAAAGTAACCCCTGCATTATGTGTCACGCTCTTTCACTTAAAGGCTCTAAGCTATGAAAGAGGCTAATTATAGAAAGTAACTAGTTTGATGGTTTAATTATGGGAAATAATTTCTAAGTTTCATATTAGCTTTTCTAAATGCACCTTTTTTTTCTTTATAATATTTCCTTTTGTTTTATGACTTTATATAATTTTTTTTTTATCATATAACATAATAAATATTTAGGTTTACATCGTTAATATCTTATGATATTTAAATAAAAATATTATTGATATGTATATGGTGCCTAGAATAATTAAAAAATTAAAGATTGTAAAAATGAAGGCATCACCATTTTTCTAACATCTTTTATTTATGTTTGTTTAATTACGATATTATAAAAATTTAACATGTCATTAATTATATAATTTTTACCCGCGTATTACGCGGAATAATTATCTAGTTTAATACATATATCTTTCCAATATTGTTTTTATGTTTAATTAATTACAAAAGAGTCTGGTTTTTCTTTCGGGTCTAGTCCAACCATCTTTGTCACCAAGACCATCATTTGTGTCTGTGCCACCATCATATTAATAACGAGCTCTTCCTCAACATATGGTGGTGGTGGTTTGGTATCTGCTTTCTTGGTCTGGTCGCTATATGCAAAGTATAACAACCCTTCCATGTTGATTCTTGCTTTTAAATCGATCGCCACTTGCACTTGTTTTTCCCTGGATCAAGCCGGCTCTCGTACTTTGGACCAACCTATGACCGAACAAAAAAGAATTCGTCGCCCTCACACCGGGAAAGAGGTTATGATAGCAAGCCCCTCTCGATAGCCTCCGGGACAAGGAGGCGGCGATCGACCATCCACTCAAGATTTGTATTGACCAATTGATCTTCGCCACCTGCGAGTTCACTAAGTAGACTTGCTCTACCCAGGGGAAACAAAGGCCGAAACTCTTCCTACCAAAAACAAGTGACCCACTTCTCATCCTAGGAGTTAACGGGTATGAAATAGTCTTAATTAACTTGCTCTGATACCAATTGTTGGAATTGATCTTGTTATGATGAACAAATCACAGGCACGAATGAATGAATAAACTTCCTATATTATTGATACTTGCAATATCTTGTTCATAAAATATATACTCCATTGACCCCTATTTGTACATACCGAAAGGACACCATGAAAGGGTGTGTTGTTTCACTAAAACTCCCTATTCCCCTAATAACTAACACTAACCGCCCACACCCCTCAAATCAGTGCGTCCCTTCCTTTTCTTGTGTCTCTTGCCAGGAGTCGTACCCTTTTATTTTATTACATAATACATACTAAACTTTTTAGCTTGATATATTTAAACCAAAGTTTTGGTTTAACTTTCGATATTTTTGTAATGCTTTTTGAGCCACTCGATATTCATCCTTCTTTATCACTGCATTGTGGGAGAATTCATACAGTGAATGTTATATCTAAATAGCAAATCGAATAAATCAACCTCAAAAAACACATTCCACTTCACATCAGCCCGCTTGACTTATAAGCATGTTGTCCACAAACGTCTTTTTTCACCATTGGCATGCTTGTCAACATCTGGATTCTGTGTTGTTTTTGTTCTTCCAAAGCATAAAAATCTTTCATCCTCAAATCTTCCATCACTATTCTATTCTCTAGCTGACCATCATGTCACTCATTGCTAAATACTTTGTATTGATCTTTGTTGGTTTTTTTTTTTTTTGTAAAAATTGATATGCTTTTCCTTCCAGATACCGTTATCTCAGAGTCCAGCTGCTTTTCCTTCACATTCCAATTCTCCTCTTTGTTTCTGAATAATTTTCCTTCATTAATAATTTTGGAGGTTGGGGACTCTTCTGTTGTCATATTTGGAAATAGTTCAGTATTTGAAGCACTATAAGCTTCTTCAAGGTGTATTGAGATGATCAAAGATATCTTGATTATACCCTTCATTTTCCAGCATGTTTTTAAACCCGTCAAAACTTCGTGGATCTTGTTCCTTTTTAGCACTAGAGGTTCCTTCTAATTCAACCTAAACTTCCTTCTCGATCTCAACTTCTTTAACCATTTTCATTTCATCTTCTATCTCTGTCTTCATCATCAATTCATCCAGTTCACCGGCTTTCATCAAAAATCAGACTCAGAATCGATCTCGATTACTTCAACAATTTTCTTTTCAGCATCAATAGTCTCTTGTTCTGTTTCAGTTTTATCATTTCTATCAAGCACTTCATCACTTCCAACTTCCGTTTAATGAATTTCTTCTCGTAATCTATCAAATATACTTCTTCTGGTCTAATCATGTTGAAGATGTACGGACGAGGATCACGATTACTAAAATCATCATCACTCATCATCATCATCATCATCATCATCATGTCTAAGACAAATCGTCCACATACTTTTAATGAATCAACAATATTAACTGATCGGTTTCTAAAAAGAATCTGGTGAAACTGACCAAACAAGTTTATCTGAAGATCAGGCTAAAATGGTGATGTTTTCATAGTTTTGATGATAGTTGCTAAGGTTGTAATTGATTCGAGTAAATTTAGTCTGAATTTGACCATTGAGTATCTTGATGAACAGAATGATGAACAAACGAGTTCAAGAGAGATGTCTGCAATGGAAAAACCGTTACAGTTTCAAGATGATGTGCCATTAAGAAGCAGGGATAAAAGGGGTTTTGTTACTCGTCCAAGAAGCATTGCAGAACGGGTTAATTTTATTAAACACTTAAGTTCTCATCTATCAATTCTTTCCTTGTACCAAAAAGATAAAGATTGTGTGTTTTTTATTTTGTTGTATTCATCTAATAGGTAAGGCGATTACGAATAAGTCAAGCAATGAGGAGGCTACAAGATTTTTTCCCCAATGTAAAATTATTGTTCTTTCAATTCTCATATATCTGTAAGATACTAAGTTGCAAAATTAAGGTCTCCGGTTTGGATATTTGCAGCAAACAAGCACAGCAGACATGTTGGATATGGTTGTGGATTATATCAAAGAACTTCAGAAAGAAGTCGAGGTATTTCCTATTTTCCTTGTGAGAAACAACTAAACAAGTCACTAATATATGATATAGCATACAGTATATACTCCTGTATTATATCACTTATATTGTTTTTTTTTATGCAACATTCAGACACTTTCAGATTGTTATGCTAAGTGTACATGTCCACATAAGCAGAAACTGTAAGACAAGAGTAACTAAAGGTATGTCGCTTCTGTATATGATATACAATGGAAATAGCCCGAGAAGAAGAAGAAACTTGTTTAGTGAATGAGTCAGGGTAACAAAAAAGCTACATATGTTATGTATAATGTAAAATCTATCCAATTCTATAGTCATTGTAAGGTACAAGTAGCCAAGATAGTTTATAAGAATAATATCAAAAGACCACCATGCATGTAAAATTGTAAATGATATGTCATGTATGTATCCTGATCCATTTTGTGCTGCTTGTATCTACGTTACTACAAATATCTCGTTTGGGTATCATAAATGCCATTATTGAATTTAAAATATATCAAATTTGCCCAAATGATTAAATTAATTGAAATAACTTATTAAAATTATAACACCCCATAATTTTAAGGTATTATAATAATGGTTATAATAATACTATTATTATTATAAAATGATTATGTTATTGTTTTAGAAATGATGGGTGACTATGCATACGACCGAGACCTAAATATTTTAAGTTAGGAGACTTGTGTTCTAGGGTGACAAGTTAATTTAAACGATTGAGATTAGAAAGACTAGGAGTGTAAATACCCGACTAACTAAATGATGAATATATACATATCTATACTCATAGTTATCTATATTTATATCTATTATATTATTATTTTTTTCAACGGCATAAGATTTATTGATAAAAATAACTATTATTTATATATCTATTATTATTATTATTATTTTCATTCCCATATTACTAGAAAGAAGCAGATCGAGAGAGAAAGCAGAGAGAGAAGCCGTGAGGAAGGGGAAGAAGAAAAAGGAAGATTAGTTTAACCCTAATTTATGTGTTTATTATATTCTATATCAATTCAAGGTAAGATTTCTTGAGTATAATTCTTATACCTAATTACGGATTATAAAGACTAGCATGGTATTCATGCAATGCGACGGTGATGACAGTGACGACGGTCTAATGGTGACGGCGATTGGTAGTAATAGTGGTGACGGTGGTGGCAACGTCGAATGATGTAGATTGATTTAAATGTAATTTATGTAAAAGTGATAATGGAGATATTTTAAAAGATAAAGATTTAACGGGTAATATTAGCTCATTAAGGACAATTAAGTAATTTGTTATAAGTAGTAAAGAAGGAGTCATTAAGGGTAATTGGTTATTTCCAAACTCTTCTTTTTATAATTTTTCAACATGATGACATAATTTTTATAGTGTAGTAAAGATAATTAAAAGAAACGGTTGGAGGATGAAATTAGATGATATAAGATATGGGTTTTGTTTTTAGGGATAATGGCACCGGAGTGTAGCCAACTATGACCAAAAGGTTATGTAATGTAACCAACTACTCGATTAGCTATCTAGTGTAACCACCTTTGTTTTTTGAGTTATGTCATGTAAGTTACCGGCTACTTCAAGTTTCCATCCGGTTAAGCCAAAAATAAAGTTAGGGATAATGACACCAGAATGTAACCAACTATGAAAAAAAGGTTATGTTGTGTAACCAACTATGACTAAAAGGTTATGTAATGTAGTGAACTACTTGACTAGCTATGTAGTATAACCACCTTGTAATTTCACTAACAAAAATGAAGTTATATGATTATACATTTATTTTGCTTCTTTAATTTTTTTTCATTTTATCATACGACTATGAAACACAACCCAAAATGAGAATGTAAAACCAAATATATTAACCCACCCCATTTATTATATCATTATCAATCAATATATCTTCTTCTATATGATCACTATATATCTATATCTATATAAATCTCTCCTTTGTCGTCGTAGACAAATGGTTTCACCACGCCGATTCATTCTATAATATTAATCACCGCACTATACCATGATCAAATACCTCAATGGGTTTGCTTTATTGGATTCCACAACTATTGTTAAAGATTTGAATGGCAATGGCTTAACAAAGGATGCAAAAGCTAAAAAAAAAAAGTCTGATCATGTTGCCAGAATCTGCTGCTGTTCTTTACCAGTCGCCGAAATCTGCTGATGTTCTTCAAAAATAAAAATGATAACCGACAACTTGTTTTCCATCCGGTTGCTTACATTACATAACCCAACAAATAAAGGTGGTTACACTACATAGCTAGTTGATTAGCTGGTTACATTACATAACCTTTTGGTCATAGTTGGTTACACTCCGGTGCCATTATCCCATAAAAATAAAAGTGGTAACCGGCAACTTGTTTTGTATCCGGTTGCTTACATTGCATAACCCAAAAAACAAAGTTGGTTACACTACATAGCTAGTCGAGTAGTTGGTTACATTACATAACCTTTTGGCCATAGTTGGTTATATTCTCGTGCCATTATCCCTTGTTTTTATGCTGTTATTATACTCATAAGAACCATTAATTTCAATTTTTAAAGGATTATTTATAAAAAAAATTAGTCTTTGTTATATATTATGATTATGGTAATGGTGGAAAATGAGGATTTGATGATTAGGTGATGATTTTGAGTAACATAAAAAGTGGGTTATTGTTATTTGAGGTTCTAATTATAATGAACATAGAACGTGTTGTTGTTTATATCAAGTAGAGATTGGGGTGAAATTTTATTATAGTTAGTTTGGAAAAGATGAATTCTTGCGAAGTAAAAATAACCCATAATTTTATTAGCTTAAAGGAGTTAATTTGATGTTATTAGCACGAAGATAGTAAGGTTGTAGTTCAAGAATCCATATGGAGAATTGTAGATAAAATTAATAGTAATTAATAGTAATATGTGAATAGTTGACTTAAAAGTCAAACTGGTTAAGTTGATTGAGAAAAGTTGTTAACATGTTTATATTGAAAATTATATGCGCTAATGTATATATGACAAGTTGGAAGCAATTTTGGTGATCATTGCTATTGTTCGTAAAAGATGAGTAATATAGACAGGTTGGATAACTATATAATCCCGATGTGTCATATACATGAGACAGTTAAATTAGGACTATGACCACCGAGGTATCATATAGTAATATAATAGTTATGTTATAGTTGTTGTGACTAACCGTAATAGTTGTTTGTATCATAGGGATATTCTAGCTTTATCGCTAGATTTCAGTTGTTATGCATTTCATATGCACGGATCCGTTGCAAGATAGGAGTTGTAAATCCCTATGTTTGTCATGGTTAAAATGTTGTTAAGTTGCTTGTTTGATGCTTATATTCTTCACTAAGTTTTGTGCTTATTTTTTAGTTGTTTTATTCTAATAGGTGCTAACTGGTCGATGTTAAAAAAGATCAAAGAAAAAGAAAAGGATCCAAGAAAGCTTATGTGAATTTACTTCGAATGTATATGTTTCAAAAATAAAATAAAATTTAAGGCATTTCTAAAAATTATTTTTGCGAAAAGAATACTGAAATTTCATTGACATTGATAGAAAGAAAAGTCCTTTGTTGATTTTCCTTTTTTTTTTTTACTAAACCGTTTTATCTTATGATTTTTCCTTTTTCGTGTCAAACTGAATTAAAATATGCATATGCATTTTATTTAAGGGTCTTAAATATTAAGAGAGAGTTACGTGTGTGAATGACTACAAATAAAAATGGTGAGGTTTTTTTATAAAGGGTAATTTAGACATTCTCCCCAGATAGGGGGCTATTCTTTTTATCTTAATACTCCTTCCGTCCCATATTAAGTGTCCTAATTTGACTTTTTGAGTCTTTTTTCAACTTTGACCGTAAATATTTTTGTTTGTGTTATATAACACTTTATATAACATATATGATTTGATTGAGTTTTAATAGTACTTTTCATTGATATAACTTTCATTAACTAATATATAACACAAACAAAGATATCTACGGTCAAAATCAGAAAAAAAGACTTGACCAATCAAAATAAGACAATTAAAATGGGACGGAGGAACTATATATATTATTATATATACATACTATAAGACTGTTGAACTAATGACTTATTAACCAATCAAATCCCTCAATTTTATCAAATTGACTATCGCTTATGTCATTATTTAGATTAACTATAAATTACGAATCTTAATAATTATTATCCAAATATATTATCATATTAGTATTTATATTAATTTGTAGAAAAAGTCCCTTTAATTTATATTTTTTTGTTTTCCATCAATAATTTACACTTTTTAGCCGTGAATGTTTAATTTATATTTATTTTTAACTGTCAACCTGAGAAGATTTTTTAGAATTTTTTTTTAAAGTTACAAAAAGTATTTATATTTAATTTTTTAATGTTATAATTGCTACTCAAATAAAGAGTCCTAATTGTTATCAAAGAATATGAAAAAATCCTAATTGTTATCTAATTATCACTTATTCATGTTATGGGCCCGTATCATGATCAAATACATACATAATATTTTTGCACATTTAGTTGAGGCCATATAGCTGGTATAGATTTTAGACTCGTGTGCAACACTAGACACGGGGTTTCTAAAACTTTTAATCATTTAATTAATTAAAAAAAAATTCAACATATGGAATATTGTCTACAAAAATTATTTCAAAATCTAATAATTTATTAACCAATCAAATCGCTCAATTTCACCAAATTGACTTTTGTTTATGTCATCATTTAATTTAGTTATAAATTAAAAATCCTAATAATATCATCATCCAAATATATATTTTTTTAGAACAACAGTGGTGATTGGACTCGACGGCAATGCCTCTTCATCGTCCGATAGAGATCGACCACATCACCAACACGGTCAATTTGAGGGCATGACTGGCGGTGTAAGCCCCACTACCTTTCTGGAGGAAACCAACTAAATGCTAGAGAAAACCCACATTCCTTACCTCATTGGCAAGGACTTCCTAATATGCATTTCAAAGGTTTCGAACCCATGACCAACACTTAACTGAAAGACATAAGGGGCATTAAATGTTCAGTTGGGCTAAATCCCAATGACTAAATATATTATTATATTAGTATTTATATTAATATTTATAGAAAAAATCTCATTAGTTTATACGTATTCTTTTAAAAACACGATTTACAACAGATGGCTACTTCAACAATAAATCCAAATCAACATGACATCCATTCAAGATTCATTTTATCTCTCAATAAAAAAGATATAAATTTCCTCCTTTTTTATATATTAGTTTTGCGTATTAATAACAATTGTCACTCAAATCAAGAGTCCTAATTGTTATCAAAGAATATGAAAAAAAATCCTAATTGTTATCTAATTACCATAAAACATGTGATTGAAAATAGACCTATTCATGTTATGGGTCCACATCATGATCAAATACATATACTTGAATGTCAAGTACAAGATCATAAGTATGTATATATTTTAATTCTTAATTATCTTTCAAAATAATATCATTTTATGAGTACAACTGGTTTTAAAAAATTTTATAATAGAGAAATTATTGTAGCATGTGCCTTGTGTAATGACTACGACAAACAATTGCATAAATATGTGTAACATCCCAAACTTTTCGTGTTTGACTATTTGACTTTCCGTTAGTTAACGTTAGGTCATTAAGTTCATGTGTCTTATATGTGATCATGTGATTAAATGTTTATATGTTTAATGTGATATGACTAACGTGATGTTTAATGAAAGTAATTTAAGTAGGACGATGTAATGAAGTGCTTGTTAGTGTGTTAAGTCTCCCGGTGAGTGAGTTAGGTTAAGAACGTTAAGTTTAGAAGTTGAGGGGTCCTAAGTGTAACTTAATGAGTGGATGGCCAGGGGTTAATGAGCAATTAGGCAGCCCTAATTGTCACAAAACTTCTGGAATGTGTGTGTGAAGAACCCTAACCGATCCTCTCTCCCTCCCAAAGCAATCCATCATCAAAAACTCTTCGTTCCTAGGTGTTTTGTTCAAGTTTTGTTTAGATCTTGAATCCCCTAAGTCATTTACAGGTATTATAGGTAATTTTCTTTTTGAAATCTGATTATTAAAGTCATAGGTAGGTATTCAACCCAAGCCATGGGGTGTCGGTTAGGTTAATTGATTAAACGGTTACCGATTTCATGTTATTCGGGTGATTCAATGATTGATTTATGTTGTAAAGGATTAAAGGATTGATTGATGGATTAAAGTCATTAAAAGTGTTGTCAAAAAGGTCAATTTTGTGTCTCCAGGTCGGGCCAAAGGTTTGAGATCGAATAGTAATCGTTTAGAGCAAGTTTGGAATTTAGTTTGCTGGTCGACACCCCAGGTGCGACGCACCAAATGGGTGGTGCGACGCACCACAACCCAGTTTTGAAAAATTGATTTTCGTTTGAAGCCCGATATGCGACGCACCAAGGGCAGGTGCGCCGCACCTGCAACTGACCTGACTTTCTGTTTGAAAAATGCGACGCACCTGTTGCCAAATTTCACAAAATACTTTGTTTAGCTTATATTTCGATCTTATACTCGTTCTAGGTTGTCGGGAGCACTTAGCAAGCACATTAAGATACTCTTAACTTGTTGGTAAGCTGTATCAAGGTAAGATACACTACTTTGACACGTTGAGGGTTCAACAAAAGATGGTTTTCATATATTAACTTCCATTTGATATATTGATCGTTTATGGGTATTCGGGATACATGGGAGGTGACATGGGATATATAAATGACCTTTGAGGCCTGATATGCAGTCCCTATAATATGAAATGATGTTATATGAAATGAAATGAAATGGTATGCTATGTTTTGAGATGTATTGTATTATGCATGTTTGTATGGCTTGTTCATCTAGTTCACTAGACTCTTTAAGTTGTCATGTCACGTGCACGTTTAAGGGCCCAAACGTAAAAGATGTATATGTGCTAGTTGTTTAGGTTGTGTAAACACCTAAACCATATGATATGTAAAAAATCGAGCTCGTAATCTAGATGTGAAAGTGTTAAGCTTAACCCGTACTTGCCCTTGCCCGGCGGGTGCGTAGATGTGGTTGCTTGGGTGGCTCCTTGCAACATGGTCAAAGATGTGAAGAGTAATACGGGAGGTCTGACCCGCCCCATTTGTCATTGAACATACGGATTACTCCTGGATTGGCTTGCCATTCCTTAACGACATTGATGGACAGCCGTAAGGTTAATCTATCTAGTCGGGTGTGACTTATGTTATACTTAAAAGATGTTTAGATGTGATATGTGAAGATGTTAACTATGACTAGGCACCTTTAGGATAATTTATCCTTAATGAAAGATGATATATGCCAAGATGTGACGTTATGAGATGATATGTGCCTTAATGATGTAATACGACTTTTATATAATGTTTTAATTGGACAAATGCTTTCTAAACCTTGTGTATTCTTACTTAGCTAATTCGTTAGCTAACACTTGTTTTCCTGAAATGTGTTGCTCCCTCAGGTTTAGCAATCTTATGATCGTTGATGAATAAAGAGCGAGGCATGGGTAGATAGCATTTGAAGATGACTATAGTTTACCCATAGTGGCCGCTCCTTTTAGACATTTGAACTATGTTTTGCTATTTAAGACTTGTAAAGACTTTGTTATCGGTTGTTTAATGTTGGGCAACCGATGGATTTTCATTTAGACTTGTTTCAATGATATGGCAAGTAACACCCTTTAATGTAAACCAAACTGAATTTATTGGTTTGGACTTTTAAATGTTTGTTCCGCTTTCTTTGATACCGTTAGGTGAAAGTTTATGGAAATCCATGTTTATAAATGATGGGTGTTACAATATGTCTCAGCTAATAATGATAATGACAAACATGTGATTATTGTGTTACAACTTGTAAAGTATAACACTTGGAACCGTATATCTTCAAAATTATAAGCTTTTATGACTTAAATGTATAAAGATTTAATATTGATAATATCGTAAATCTCGTGTCCAGTGTTGGACACAGGTCTAAAATCTAGTTATGTAGTATAGAAGTATAGATAAGGGGAATGATTAATCTCCCTTAAAGAATTAGCTAAAAACCTTCCTAACTACTAGATGAAGACATGCGACAAAATCAGGGGATAAAATTAAAAAAGAAAATTAGTTGATACCACATACCATCTTTTTATAATTTTAAGAGGATTTTTAGGTTATTTTTTAAGAGGATTTATCATTTTCCATAACAATGTATAATTTTTGATATTGTTATTTATATTATATAAAAATTAAATTTATTTATTCGAAAATAAAAAATATGTTAATTAAATTTATTTATTCTAAAATATAAAATATGTTAAATTATATACAAAGTCAACGAACCAATCATGTAAGATATTGTTATTTACATTATATAAAAATTAAATTTATTTACTCTAGTATATAAAATATGTTACATTATATACAAAGTAAACGAACCAATTATGAAATTTAACACTTATAATACAAAGAGTGTCATTGAGTTGCAAAATCTAGGCACTTCAATGGCTTTTAATATAGTTGACGCGCCCACCACTCAAATTGTTCATGAGACCGAAGACTTTTCGTAGCCTTTAATATATCTTTCATCCAAGCAAAAACTAGACACTGGAATGGCTTCCACTTCTTCCAATACATCCCCAGTTCCTAACAATAAAGTTTGCAGATATGATGTGTTTCTAAGTTTTCGAGGCGAAACTCGTTTCACTATTACCGATCATCTCTATGTTGCATTACAAGATGCAGGACTTATCACTTTTAGGGATAATGATGACATTGGCAGAGGTGAAGATCTGCAGCCAGAAATTGAGAGAGGAATTAGAGAATCAAGAGCATCAATTGTTGTACTATCTGAAAAGTATGCAAATTCTAGATGGTGTCTTGACGAGCTATGTTTGATCCTTGAGCAAGCAAATAAGCGAAGACATTTTGTTTTACCGATTTTTTATAAGGTTGATCCCTCACATGTTAGGAATCAAGAGGGAAGTTTCGAAATAAAGGTGAAATGCAATACAAAGTGGACACAAGGTAACGTTGAAAGGTGGAAGGCAGCCCTCAAGAAGGTAGGTAATATGGCTGGCGAAGTTGCAATTGGGTATGTGTCTATGTTCTTCGTATACTATTACAAGAATATATTTCAACAGCCGTAATACTACTATTTGTATAGGTGAATGGTAAATCAATTCGATCATAAAATTATGACATATAGAAAAATCAAGAGGCAATATTAGGAAAGTAGATTAGTTTCATATGTCAAATTCTTAAGGTTTTAGGTTGATTTTTAGGCATATAAGTTAAGTTGATCAATATTTTTCTTTATATAAATATACGTCTACATACATATGCTTATCACCTCGCCGTACCCGAGTGATCGAGTCTTGTTGTATATGTATATGTTATTAGATGATAGTTATATGATACTACTAGGTATCTAACTTATATATTAATTTTTTAATACATAAAATTCATAGGGCTCAAACATTTATTTATTAAACAAAAATTATTAAAATATTAACATGTGAGGGTAGTTGCCGTATAACATTATATCCATTTCTCCCATGTATTATTATTAGTTAAAGGTACTACGTACTTGGTTGATAGTTAAAGTGTAATTAGTAAATAATCTCGTCTTTAAGCGAACCTCAGGGTTCATTTTATGGTTATTGAAGTTAGTGTTTTTTAAATTGTTATGGTATGAAATTATAAAGGCAAATTTGGACTACATCAAAGTCGTGGCTTTCAAGCAATATTTTAAAAGTCGGACCAAACATTGAATCAATATCACAATATTTTAATGATTCGACCTCAGACCGGATTTTTAAAGGAAAATATATATTTCAAAGCAAACATAATAAATTTCTAACTTAAACATATTATAAGTTCAATCAATATAAATTTTACTATAAATTAGTTAATACAATTCAAAAAATTTTTAATATAAAAGACGTAATCACACATCCAATATAGAATTACTTGATATTTTCTCCATCATAAAACTAAAATCTATAACCTTAAAAGCCAAGGGAGTAAAGAAAAAAAAAACATATGGACAAAATTGAGACACGTTACTCCAGTAACATATATGAGCTAGTTTTGTCCAAGTCATTTATCTGTACAACTAATTAATCAACCCTGATTAAATCCTGCGAATTACAAATATGTATTTTTTTTTACAAATACAAGATAAAAATATTTGTAATTGGTTTACTATAATCTTAACATTATTGAATTTATATAAAACTTTGAACATTATAATCATTTGAAAAATTCAAAACACTAGTACGTATTGTATATTTAAAACATTGGACACTTAGATTAATACATATATAAAACTAGTCTTTAAAAAATTAAAAGTCGACAATGTTAAGATGTAATGAGCAAGTACTAATAATAGACGATAATGCGAATCAAAAATATGTAAAAGAAATTACATCAAGTTAAAACTGAATGTGAAGACTTGAAAGGAAAAAAAGGAAATTAAAAATAATTAGTAAATTAAAAATAATATATTATATTAATAAAACAAAATTTTGATGATGTCATCTTATTTTAAAGAAGACTTCTTAATATACAATTTTAATATATTTATGACATCATCCAAAAAAATTTAAAAATTGACATAAAAAAAGGAAAATGAAAACTTATTTCATAATATTATGATATTAAAGTTTTTAGTAGATAATCATGAAAGGTTTCTATTAAAATAGAAACAAATTTGTAGATCAAAATTAATTATTATAATAGTACCATTTTGGAGTTAAAGGTATAGGATTTGAATTATCATTAGATTTTTAACATAGCTAATGTGATGTATAATTGTTATATGTTATGATTTTTAAAAAAAATTATAATTTTAACATCGCTCATTCAAAATATACAATATAGTAGTGTTCAACATAATAAGAAGTTAAACACGTTCGTTGTGTTGTATCTTTATAAATTCAAAGTTTATGCGTTTAATTACACACAACTTTTTATATATTTATATTTATTTATTATATATAATAATAATAATAATAATTATTATTATTATTATAATCTTTTATATTAATAAAATAAGATTGTGATGATGTTATTTTATTTTGAGAAGACTTTTTCATATATAATCTTGATTTTTTTTATGACATCATCTAATAATATATAAAAAATTATTCCAAAATATCGTGACTCGTAAAAAATTTTAATATTGTGACTTGTAAAATATTTTTAATAGATAATCATAAAAGGTTCTATTGAAATATTTATTCCCATGTTTAAGGACAAAAGGTTAGTAACTTACTATTCACAACATCTTCGCCTTCTGATCATATTCTTTCTCTTTCTCATTTTTTGTGTTGCCGATATATCCAAAAAAAACACACACACACACACACACACACACACAATAGTTAAACGAACACATTCACAAATGGCAAAGGTGATAGATCTATGGTGGTGCCACTTGCCAAACACGATAGGTGGAGTTGCAGCGGTGGTGGCAAACGTGAAAGGGGCTATTCAAGTTTGTTTGTGGCTGCATTTTCAAGAAAGTTGTACCATTCACCTGCTCTCTCGGTCTTCACTGTTGAGTTAGTTGATTAGAATGCTGTCTTAACATAAGTTGACTCCTCGGACTGGTAGTGGAATAGACTTATCTAGCCGGTAAGTGATTTTGCTTTTATTCATCTTGTTAATGAATGGTTTATTAATGCCTCATGCCTTAATGGTGGTACTGATCACATGACACGACACTGCATCTTCACATATATGTTTCCTGATAACGCTGTTTTTGCTAAACAGTGTTATACTTAAATGCCTATGGGTTAAAGGCTAAAGTTCATCATGTTAATGTGTTTAATCTAACTTGATCATTTGAATTGTATTATTTTATTGTATTATGACAGTAGGGTTACAGTTTATATAGAGATTAAATTAACGTTTGTTCTACATTCTATTAAAGACATGATTTCAACACCGTTTTAACGGTGTGAAGGCTAAGGTTGGTTTTCAATTTATGAACAATTTAGTGTGAAGTTTTTTTTGTTTTTGGTCTATGAACAATTCTGAAGTTTTTGGTTGTGCGCTTTATGGGTTTTTGAATGGATCTTTGGTAATTTGAATTACATTTGTTTTTTTTAGTTAAGTGCACTTTTTTTTTTCTCGTGTCCTGCGCCTTCTTCTTTTCCGCATTTCGCGTAGGTCATGTCTGAGGTATTTGCGCATTGAGTGCGCCCTACGCCTTTTTCAACTATGATTTCTTTCAAGACTTCTGCAACCTTCAAATTAATTCATGTTCGTTTAACGGATCTTTACTCTCTACCTACTCGTAATGGTTTCAGGTATTTTCCAACGATAGTTGATATTTTTGTCGCTCCACTTGGACTCATATGTTTGCCAGTAAGAATGTCGCTTTTTAAACCCTTACTGCTTTCATTGCTTTGAGAACCATTTTAAGACCACTGTTAAATTTATTTGGACGGATAATGTTTGGGTTCTAAGATATGATAGCAAAACGAATTCTACTCCAACAAGGGTACCATACATCAGGCCTCTTGTAATGCCACATCCCAACAGAATGGTGGTGTTGAAGGCGATCATAAACACCTTCTTTAAACTACTAGAGATCTTTCTATTAGTCCAATCTTTCCATTTGTGATTGGGGATATTACATCTTATGTAATGTTGACAAATGAAGTTCCTTCATATGACGATATCCATTCTTTTTGCTGTCTTTGTTACGTATCCACCCTTAAACATGCAAGAAGGGATATAAAATGCCTTGTTCTTAGCTTTGCCCATTGAGTTCGCCTCGCGCCTTTGATACTATGCATATTAGCACCTCACTCATCTGTTGAAGTATTTAAAGGGAGCTACTGGTTAGTGCATTTTGCTTATTCAAATTCCAATTGGGTTACTTGTCTTGTTACTCGCCATGATTATGTCATTTTATTTTGGAGATCTCGAGTGATTTGGAAATCTAAGGAGCGGTCTACTATTTCTTGTTCTTCTCCCGAACATGAATATCATGCTATATGGCTGTTGTTTTTGCAGCTATAATTACATGGCTGGTTAGACTACTAAAAGAGTTGGGATACCCTAGTCTGTCACCGTCCAATATGACGCTCGGTTTGCATTACACATCATTAAGAATCCTGTCTTCCATGAGCATAGAAACTCATTGAAATTGACTATTACTCTAGAATAGAAAAGGTCATGGAAGGTCTCATCAATCTTAGCTACCTACCAACACAAAACCAATATACAAAACCAATATACTGATGTCCATACAAAGATGTTGCCTTCAACTCAGTTCGGCTATTGAAGATGGGGATGTCAAAATCACGGGTGTACAAATATGTTTTAATATATGTATATGTTATTATTAGTTAAATGTCTATGATATACTTAGTTGATAGTTAGAGTATAATTAGCAAATGATCTCTTGGATTAAGTTAAGGGTTTATTTTTTGGTTAATGAAATAATTAGTCTTCAAGTTCTCTCAAAATTATCATTTTATACAAAATTAATCTTTCACAGTGGCCCTAGAATGAATTGATTAGTAGTTTAGACTTGCAAAAAGTTGAATAGATAACTAAAAAGATTTTACAATGAAGAGGTAATTAAAAAGTGGCTTTATTTATTTGTACCTCATGCATGAGAGATTGTGAATGTTTAAACTTAATCTAAAATCAACAAAGGCTAAATGGTTTATACGTAGTGTACATAGATAGCTATTTATTTATATATAAGCCTCGAAATTGTGGCTTGAGTGTATTAGCTTTTTAAGAACAAAAAAGCGCCTTTTTGTTGAGATTGTTAGATGATAGTGTAATTTGTGGTTCAACTAGTTAGATTAGAGGTCTTAGGATCTCTTATTCCGCGTGTTTGCTTGTAACTCTTATTTTTGTATTTAAAAGAGCTAGAGAGTTGAAAGTTACATCTTGTGCTGAAAGATGTTGCTATGCTTAGATTCTTACGGACGTGCATGGAATTGGATTTTTTTTTATATAAAGATATAAGGGACCACACTCTTGTGTTTTGATGCAGGCCTGAAACGAAATTTTTGAAAAAAGTTGTTCACATCATTGAGAAAAGGCTTGATCTCAAAGAAGTTTATCGTAAAGCCAATCTAGTAGGAATGGATACTTGGCGTAAGGAGATCGATTATTGGTTAGAAAAATCCAATGCCCAAATACTAGCAGTTTGGGGAATGGCAGGAATTGGTAAGACGACTTTGGCCAGGCACACTGTCTACTCTAATTGGGAAAGTTTTGTAAGCATCAGCATATTGGAGGACATTGGTAGTAAATCAACAAAACAATTGCATAAGCTACAACAAAAGCTTCTTGAAGATATCTTACAGGGCAAGAAGAGAAAAATCCCCAGTGTTTGGCAAGGTACGAGTAAGATCGAAAATGCCCTAAAAACAGAAAAGGCACTCATTGTGCTTGATAACATTGTCGAACCGAGCCAATTGTTTGCCTTAATTGGAACTGGAGTTAAAACACAATGCAAGATTATAATAACAACAAGGAAAAGTAATCCAAATAAATGGTTTGAGTCTGCAGCTCGGTGGTGTCAGGAACTCGAAATGAAATCGCTTGATAAGAATGATTCACTGGAGCTGTTAAGTCGTCATGCTTTTAGATCCCAATATCTGACCGATGGTTATGACCGTCTTGTAGAGAAGGCACTATGGTATTGTGAAGGAAATCCACTTGCTCTTGAAGTATTGGGTTCCTCCCTATCTCAGAATAACAGGCAACTTTGGGAAAGTAGATTGAATTCGTTTGAAAAAGAGCTTCATGCTAGAATTCATAGTGTACTGATAGGGAGCTATGAGTCCTTGCCACTTGACTCAGATAGAGAATCGTTTTTGCATATTGCTTGTTTCTTTGTTGGCATAGACATAGATTATGTAGTGAAGATATTAGAGCCTGATTACTCGGCTTTATCTGGAATAGAAACCCTCTTTAAGAGTTGCCTTCTTTCGGTTTCACCAAACAAAAAACTAATGATGCACTGAATGCTTCAAGAAATGGCAAGAACAATTGTCTATAAAGAGTCACCCAAAGACCCTTCTAAACGTAGTAGAGTTTGGAGAGATGAGGAGTCTTATGATATGTTGATAAAAGGAAAGGTACGATAAGATGTAAATTGCAGCATATTTTACCTTTCATACCTTCTTAGTTTGATCTATATACGTTTGTCATCCTTTTATTTAGGGTACTGAAAATATCGAAGGTGCTCTTGACATAAAGCTGCTAAATCAAGGAAAAGCGCCGCATGCGTACAAGGTAAGTTGTCCAAAGCTAGTTTATGATTTTTCCGCGGAATAATAAAATTTTGGCGGTTAAATGCTCAATGTATAGTTGATTTTAATGTAAATTAGGCTTGAATATAAATATTTAATGTAGAAATTAGGTTAGCGTGTGAAAAAAGTGTATTGTTTGTTTTGACAGTTGGGAGCGTGAGGAATGGTGGTTGTGGTGTCGTAGATGGTGAGTTGGTGACGACGGCAGGGGGTCGGTATAGGGGTGGAGCGTATTGTACGTTTTTTTGTTTTGTTTTGTGTTTAGGGATGGGGATAAAGCACTGAGGAACTCAGTATCATGGAGGAATAATATGGATTGATAGGGATTATAGATATAGGGGTGTTTATACTCGAATAAGAATATACGTGGAATTGTCTAAACTACCACTCATTTATAAATAGAATCACTAAGTTATGGTCTAACACTCAAGATTTATGAAGCTTTTCCAAGTCTTAGTACAGGGACATTGGTATTTACTAGCAGGTTACACGCACAAAGGTGTCGGGGCGAATATTTTCTAGGTGGTATTGAATGACACCTTTTAGAGTAGTAGTAGATGAGTGGGGCAGTTTCGACTTTTCAAGTTCTTAAAGGCTTAAAAGGAAGGGGGCAAAATGTTTTATTAGTTATGATAGGTATATAATCATATAATTAAAAATTCAAAAGGGAACGAATAAAAGTACCTTTTAAACTCGGCCACTTAAATATAGTTTAACCTTCAAAGCTAAGACATAACTTTTGAACAGACGTATGTATAATTCGAACTCTTTTTAGGAGTTATTCACGACAATCTTCAGCCTTACGGCTGCTTACATTGCTCAAAATTCAGCTCAGTTTATACACATTTGTTTAATTACCAGATAATAAAGCTTGTGAATTTTGTTTGGCATTCTTGTTTTAGTATAGCCTCAGAATTTCAAAGTTAACTGGGCATCATATACTTCAATGTTACATATGCAGTCATCAAACCTAACTACAGCGTCATTTAAGAAGATGGACAAACTGAGATTGCTCCAGCTAAACTGTGTGGGTCTCAGTGGACCCTACAAGAATTTTTCAGAACAGTTAAGATGGCTCTGCTGGATTGGATTCCGTTTACGAGCCATACCTTCCGACTTGTGCATGGAAAATTTGGTGGCTATAGGTATGAGCTACAGCTACTTGGAAGAATTTGAACCACCTGTGGTAGGGAACTCAGCATCCTCTTATTTTAGCTTGTTTCCTCAATTTTTCGTGGTCTTTATGTGGAGGCATAGTTTGCACTAATTCATATTACTTTGGAAACAGGATCTTCATTCACTCAAGATTTTGAACCTAAGAAGCTCAAAGGATCTACGCGAAATCCGCAATATCTATCGACTCCGTTATCTTGAGATATTGATTCTCTGGGATTGTATAAGTCTGACTCACGTAAATCTTGGAGGTCTTACTTGTCTTGCTTTATTGAATTTAACAGGGTGTAAAAAGCTGTGCACGAGGGAGGAACTAAGTCAAAAAGGGCTGTTGCAAAAAATAAAAAGAAAATTAAGTCAAAAAGGATCATCTCTTCATTCCATAAAAAGTACCCAGCAAGCTTCCTTCCTTTTGCCGCAGTCAATAGAGCGGTTATATCTAATGAACTGCAATCTTAGTGACACTGATTATTTTCCGCTTACTTTTAAAGACCAATCGCTTTTGATATACTTGAATCTAGTCAATAGTCCGTTTGAGTTCCTGCCTAGTTACAATTATCTTAGAGGTCTTAGGGTCCTTGATGTCAGTGGTTGCAATGATCTTAAAGAGTTGCGATGTCTTCCGAGTACACTTGCGGAATTGTACATTTATTACTGTATTAAGTTAAATATAGTTACCTTTGAGTCACATCGATTCACATTGCAAGAATTTGGCTATGAAGGCTGTGTCAATTTGTGTGAAGTTGAAGGCCTTTTCAAATTGATACCAGTAACCAAGCTTGAAGAATCTGATTTGAAACACATGACTTGGCTCAGATCATATCAAGATCTTAAGGTGTGTTTGGTTGGAGATGCTGAGCTTACCAAAGGCAGGAGTTCATGTGTCCAGGTTTGCCTTTTTAAAAAAATTATATATATATATATATATATAATACACACACACACACACAAGCCATGCATACACACACACAAGCCATGCATACACACGTACGAACGTACTATTAACTGGAATCCTTTGCTTCTGTGGTACAGATGCTGTATGAATTCAATATAATGAGCACATCTCTGCCAAACATAAAGAATTCAAACATGATGCCTGATACCGATTACACGTATACATCACAAGATACTGGTTACATGTATACATTACTTGATACTGCATTCATACTTGATTCTGACTTCATGTATACACCAACATTGACATTATTGTCTTTTCAAGTGCCTGCATGCCCAGAGCACAGGAGGCTCGAAGGATTAATCATAAGTTTTCAATATAAGGCACGAGGTGAAGATTCGGTATGGTTTGCTAAAGTTAGCACGCCTAGTGGTGTTAACTTGATGTACAACCCCAGAGTCTTTGGCAAACCTGATGAGGTTGGTATTTGGTCAAGCTATTGGCCAATTGGGAAAGCATTACATAATGAAGAGACAGTTACTGTGTCTATCGTTGTGATCAAGGGTCTGGATATAAATTGATGCGGTGCAAATCTTGTGTACACTGATGAAGGAGCAGATGAAACCTTGCAAGTGAGCAAAGAATGTATAGCAATTCTTGGAGAAGAGTTTTCTGAATTTCAACTTAGCACAGGGGCTTATTATCTATGTCGCCGTGATTTTTTTGAGTTAATGGAGGCTGGAAAACTCACTCCGGATTGGTTCAGGATTTTAGTTGATAATAAAATTGACTATACAGGTACGTACTTCCTGTTAAGCTAATGTTGGGTGTTATTGAAATTGAGCTTTACATAGTGGAGGTTTATACTTGTAACAGAGGTAGGAGGATGGAGAATGACTGGTAAACCAGAGCACCCATATCAATCATATACAGAATTGAAGACCATTGGATGCATCATGTATGGTCCTGCAATGGTAAGTCTGCAAGGAAATTAGTCTAGGTAGAATTAAGCTACTATATATCTCGATCTAATCCTTTTCAGTTTTCGATATGTTTTTTCACCGTTCAAGACTGATTGATTTTTTTTTATTCTAATACCTCCCTTTGTACTTTTCAAAATGATTTCTTCATCGTTCAAGTTTAATAGAATTGTTTTTCCCTTTTTCATTACATGAGCTAACTGAACCATTATAATTTAGTTTAGTCTTATGAATTCTTATTTTGGTGGTTTTAGGGTGTATGATAATCCAGCTTTGATAACTCCTCTCATTTTTATTTTTTTTGGGTTAAAACAACACAGGAGGAAAGTTGCAAGATTACAAAGTTATCGAAATCATCTCTTGATGATAAAGTGATGGAGTCCACAACTGAACTTCGTAAAGCAATAATACCAATGGTAATTGATTATATACAGGTTTAGTAGATAAAAGGAATAAACAATTTAACCTTTATTTGTGTAAAATCTTAGCTCCATCCTCTCATCCTAAAACTTTACAATCCATAGGATATCGTCATAAATGAGACCATGGCGTCTACCTCAAGCTCGCTAGCTGACAAAATTCAATCTTCAGATTTAGTATCTGACTTCAGCATATGGTCTCTAAAGGTAATCCAATATTATACATTTATACTTGGCAGATACAACAAAGTAGTTTAATATATTCAATTATTCTTACATATTCACAATTAGGTCATATGATAGCTTGAACTCTTTACTTTTCATCTTGAAAAAGTTGAAATAGCTGCCTGAAAACCATTGAATAACTACACTTTATCACTATAACTATAGAATAGGAGTAGCTAGATTTTAATATAACTATACTTTAGCTAATAATAATAATAATAATAAGGTATGCGTGTAATTTAGGAGTAGGGGTAGATTAGAATGCCGTTCTTAAAAAAATAAAATAATAATAAGGTAAGTTATCATGTGATTGATTTATATAAAAGTAATAAGAAGAACATACTAATACCAAACTCATCAATGGAAAGATAAATAATATACTTAGGGAATCCATACATCCATAACGTACGGGTATTAAGACTAGTTAACCGTCAAAGTGATAAAAGATAACAACAAATAAATGAGAGCTAATGTTAACATCCTTCCCTAGTAAACAAACATATGTAACGGCTAAGATTGTCACACCTCGCCTAAGGTGGGCCCAAACAGAGGGTGACTTTTTGAGAGCACAATGCAAATTATAACAAACTACCTCTAAATGAGACGTTTTTATTATTAAAAGCTGCTTTATTCATTACATAGTTATAACAAGAGTTCATAAATTTTGACAGAGATTTTCTATACAAAGCAATAATAATACTAGAAAACCTCTTTTTGTTCATAAAATATGCAGATGTGACTCTTAGAGCATGCTCCATTGATATACCTTAGTTTCTTGAGAATAGACGCGAAAATACGTCGACAATAAAGTTGGTGAGCTCATGGGTTTACCATAAAAGTTCACATGGATCACAAGAATTTTAGTAAAAATGTTATAGATTAACAAACTAATAGTTTTGTATACTATGCCTTGCCGATGCCTTAACATATTGTTACCCCTTAAGTAGTGTTTCACTCAGACACTATTCGTTCAAATATTATATGCCCGTTTCCCCCAGCTAGCATGACTAGCCCAGACAGGGTGTCAACCTCGATAGTACTATCCATAATATGAGCTCATGGGTTTACCATAAAAGTTCACATGGATCACAAGATTTTTAGTAAATATGTGATAAACAAACCAATAGTTTTGTATGCTATGCCTTGAGTGCCGATGCCTTAACATATTGTTACCTCTTAAGTAGTGTTTCACCCCAACACTATTCGTTCAAATATTATATGCCAGTTTCCCCTAGCTAGCATGACTAGCCTGGACAGGGTGTCAACCCTGATACTACTATCCATAATATTCGCGCAATGGTTTTATGGCTCAAGTTACCAAGGGGATTTCATGAATGATTGTTACATAGGCATACACAAACTATTAAACCACTTGTATCCATAATTGAGCAGTATATTCTCACCCGAAAAATAGTTTAAAAAGGGGTCCATGAAACTCACCTTGACAACAAGGGTATGGTTAATAAGCAAGATAAGATTAGCCTCGACGAAATCCACCACGAACAACAACAAACTTGGTTTACTTGGGACGGTTACTGAATAAGGATGAGGAAGACAAGATAAGACTAGCTAGTGAATAAGCTACTTGTAAGCAGCATTAATTTGGTTTATTTGGGACGGTTTCAACAGGGATGAAAAGGGAGGGATTGGCTGGTCATTTCACTAGAATCAACTTGTAAATTTTGTCATGCTATAATATTTGTCATGCTTGGTTGGTTGCTTGCATAGTTTACTAGTTCATTGATGTTTTAAGGACATTAAATCTAAAGGTTATAATGATGGTTTAGCATGCTAATCTAGTTTCTTTAAATGATATATTCATAAGTAGGACAACACATCAATAATCAAGATGTCACATTATTAGCTGAACTAGTTTATTAAGCTAACAAGTAATTGAGATGATAATTATAATTGTTGTATTGATTTAGAATAGATTACGAGAGAATATAGAAAGGAAAATGATTTACATCTAATACCCTCTAACTAAAGACTAATGATAACCCTAGCATAACTATGGTACTAATCGGCTAGGGTATATAGCTGCAAACACTAATACGCCCCCTCAAGCTGAGGCCGGGGAACGACCTGTAGCTTGGATCTTAACAAGTTGAACAGGTCAGTTGGAAGTGGCTTTATGAAAATGTCTGCAAATGAATTGAACTAGTAAACCCCCCTTAGCAACCTTCTCCCGAACAAAATGATAATCGATCTCCACATGTTTTGTACGAGCATGGAACATAGGATTGGAGGAGAGATAGGTTGCTCTTAAGTTATCATACCATAGAACTGGAGGAGAGTTAGATACAAAACCAAGCTCGCGCATTAGAGATTCAAGCCACATTATTTCAACTACTGCATCACCCAATGCTTTGTATTCAGATTCAATAGAAGACTGAGAGACTGTTTTCTGCTTGCGTGCTATCCAAGAGACAAGATTACAACCCAAATAAATTGCAAATCCACCTGTAGAGCATCTATTAACCGGGCAGCAAACCCAATCCGCATCAGAAAAAGCAACAAGATGATTCCAAGAGGTGTCGGTAAAAGCATGAAGAGTGGAGCTTGAGGCGTGCTGAATAAGTAACCCAAAGTGAACCGTGCCTTGAAGATAACAGAGTATTCGTTTGACAGTGCTCCAGTGATTTTCAGTGGGTGAATGCATGAATTGACAGACCCGGTTAACAGCAAAGGTGATATCGGGTCGCAAAAGCATTGCATATTGTAGAGCACCAACAATTTGTCGATACTTACCCGGATCTGAAAATTTTGGGCTGTCATCCGAAGTTAGAACTGTGGAACTACGCATAGGGGACGGAACTGGTTTGGCCGTAGACAAGCCGGTACGCTCAAGAACTTCAAGAAGGTACTTCTGTTGAGAGAGAATCACATCTTTGCCCCAACGAACAATTTCAAGACCTAAGAAGTAATCAAGATCTCCCATATCTTTCAATGCAAGTTCGGAACTAAGAGCAGAAATTACATGTTAGATAACACCGTCGTTGTTTCCGGTAACAATTATATCATCGACGTACACAAGTAAATAGAGAACAATGGCTTAACATTTGTAAATAAACAGAGAGGGATCAGTTTTGGATCCTTTAAACCCCAAACGGTGTAATGTAGATGAGAAACGAGTAAACCATGCACGGGGAGCCTGTTTAAGCCCATAGAGAGACTTGTGGAGCTTACAAACATAATCTGGTTTGGTGCTGTCAACAAACCCTTGTGGCTGTTTCAAAAAAGTATTCTCCTCTAGTTGCCCGTGTAAAAAGGCATTTTGCACATCAAGTTGTCGAAGTGGCCATTGACGAGTTACGGCCAAAGAAAGGACAACTCTAATGGGCGTTGCTTTTACAACGGGGCTGAAAGTTTCCTCATAAGATAATCAACACCTGTAGTTTGAGTGAACCCCTTAGCAACCAAACGTGCTTTTTTGTCTGGTTGGAACATCTGTTTTGTCTTTCTGTATCCTGTAAACCCACCTACAGTCAACAACATTAGCCCTTGGAACCGGGGGAACAAGAGACCAAGTACCATTACTAACAAGAGCGGAAAATTCCTCAACCATAACACGACGCCATTCGATATGTTTGTTGGTAGCGGTAAAGGTAATTGGTTCGGTAGTGGGTGGTGTTAGGTTCGATGAATCTGGTTCGGTTGTTGTTTTAGGTAGGGTAGAAGGCTTGGTCAATGTATGATATGAAAAGCTGATGGATCGAATCTGGAAGTGGGCTTTGGATTCTGCCGAAGATTAGATGGCCTCAGCCTAACTGGTTGAGAGGAATTAGGCTGTTGAGCTGGTGCAGGCACGCTCGGTTGGGTGAGGGAGGATGATGAAGTGGCCGGAGGAGCAGTGGGCTGTTCCGGAATAGTAGGTCCTACCATAGTAGGAATTTCCGGAAAAGGAATAGGTGGGTTATGAACCATTGAGTGGTACGGTTCTGATGGTGGTGCCGGAGAGAGGGTTGGTTTTGGTTCAAAGGGAAAAATGATTTCGTTAAAACGGACATGGCGAACCACATACACATGATCAAAGGAGGGATCGAAACAACGATACCCATGGTGAACTGGACTATATCCAAGAAAGATACACGCATCAGCGAACTGAAAATCCATTTTATGAGGATTGTAAGGACGTAAGTATGGAAAATACTGGCACTCGAAGACTTTTAGGAAGGAGAGATCCGGAGAACAATTGAAAATCGTTCAAATGAAAAGGTGAGAGATGACGATGTGGATGGCATCCGATTTATAAGATAAACTGCAGTGTCAAATGCTTAGTGCCAGAAACGTTGAGGAACAAATGACTGAGCGAGGAGAGCAAGACCGGTTTCGACAACGGGTCTATGCCAACGTTCAACTGTGCTATTTTGTTCGCTTGTGTGAGGGCAAGATCGTCGATGAATAATGCCAAGCGAAGCAAAATAGGGAGAGAGATTACGAAATTCTCCACCCTAGTCATTTTGAACACTTTTTAGTTTTGTATTGAATTGACGTTCCACCATTATCACAAATTGTTTAATATCTGAATAGACATCAGATTTATGTTTTAAATGGTAAATCCACATATTTAAAATGATGATCAACACACAACAGAAAATATCTATCACCGTCAAAAGATAAAGACGGAGCAGGGCCCCAAACATCACAATAGAAAAAAAGTTAAGGATATTATTACTATGAAACGATGAGCTTTTTAAAGGAAGTTTTGAGGACTTTCCTAATTGACATGAAGAAAAAATATCTTTAAAAGATTTGTCTGAAACCCGAAGTAAATATCGAGATAACATATGTTGCAAAATTCGAGAATGTGGATGCCCTAAACGTTGATGCTAAACCGATGCGGGAGCACATGTGGCAGAAAAAACAGTCTTTGGGATTGAATGAAACTGAGGAAGAACTAGTGAGTATAAACCATTCTTACTTGGACCTGTGAGTAGCATAGTGCGTGTAGATATGTCCTTCACACAAAAGAAAAAAGGATGAAATTCAAAGAAAACATTATTATCTAACACATAATTTTTTTACAGATAGCAGATTATGTTTAATTTGAGGAACGTGTAAAATGTCGGTTAAAGAGAGGGTTTTGGATGGTGAGAAAATTTTAGTGGAACCAATATGAAGAATGGGTAAGCCCTTACCGTTGCCAACATGAAGATTGTCATAGCCGGGATATGGTTCAGGTGTCCCGATGCTTAAAAGATCTGGTGTAACATGGCTGTTTGCCCCCGAATTGGGCAACCAATTGTTGCTTGATGCTTGAGACCTGTTGTCGGCAAAGTTAACTTGTGGTCTACTACGAAGAGCAGAAGTATCTCTGTATGGGCACTCAGAAGGAAGATGACCAATGTGACAACGATAACAGTTACCATAAACCTGGTTAGTCATAGATGCCTATTCAAAAGAGCCACGACCACGTGAAGGAAACCTACCAGCAGAGTGACGACCATGGCCACGGGCACAGGAAGATCCTCGGCCCCGATTAGAACGATTTGTGAATAAAGCCTGAGATGAATTGGGAGTGAGACGGTAGCCAAACTGAGCTGCCAATTGTTGGACGGCAAGAATCTGGTGCCGGACTTTGCTGGGATGATCCGAACGGTGTACGAGTGACTGGTTGCGGCTGTTCAGAGGAGATGGTGTTGAATGCCGATGGTGAGATCTCGGTGGACCATATAGACGTGGTCGGATAAAAGAGCCGGCAGATTGGTTAAAGAAACAGGAGTTTCACGACCGAGCAAGTTGGATTTTAAGCCGTTGTATTGGTCGCGTAGACCAGAAACAATATGCACGACCAAATCTTCTTCTTCCATAGGTTTTCCAGTGTTGCATAAATCAGTTGCCAATGCTATTGCTATGGCCCTGCTATGTCCCGATTAAGATAAGCAGTAGGTTGTTCATCACCTTTCATCACGATCCGCATCAGTTGTGTTTTAATGGTATGTTCGCGAGGCCGTGTTTGAGGAGCATGACCGCATTCAAGATTTTCCCATAATTCTTTTGAAGTTGAGCCATTAACATAATGAAAAGACTCCTCAGAAATTGTTGAAATCAGAAGGGTGTGAATATGAGCATCATTGTGTCTCCATACTGCAAAATTAGGGTTGGGTTGGCTGGATGCCGGACGCTGATTGTCACCCAAACCAGAAGCGGGGATGGTGATGGTGATGGTGGCGGGAGGACATGGAATGGTACCATCAATGTAACCGTACATGTATCCGATTTCAAGGAAGGGTTGAATCATAGTCTTCCAATTGTTGTAGTTTTTAGGTTTGAGGGTGTAAGGGAATTTGTGATTCATGTTGGACGCCTTGTCTTGAGAAGAAAAAGCAGCAAGGAATGCCATGTGGCGGCAGAAAAGGGTGGTTTGCGATTTTAGGGTTTGGGTGGTGGTGGTGGTGGTGTGGGCGAGGGGTGGCGGCAATTGTGTGCCCGGCTGTGATACCAAATTGAGATGATAATTATAATTTGTTTTATTGATTTAGAATAGATTACGAGAGAATATAAATAGGAAAATAATTTACATCTAATACCCTCTAACTAAAGACTAATGATAACCCTAGCATAACTTTGGTACTAATCGGCTAGGGTATATAGCTGCAAACACTAATACAAGTAGTCATATTATATATACCTATGTTCTACATTAGCCTAATCTACTCTTAATCAAGTAAGTTAAATTTTGAGGGTTGTTATAAAGATCTACCACAATGGCTATGCATGGAATAACGATTACATAATGTTTAACTCATTTATACTGTTTGGCTCATTTGATGATTTACAAATTTAATGACATTATTACATGTTATTTCTCTTCCTATTAGAAATTTTTGTCACTAGTTGCTAGCATATATTTCAGCACTCCTCTTTTTTCTTGCGCGCAGGTGGAAAATTTGAAACATATGGAAATTCAACTTGATGACATACGGGTGGCGACAAACAATTTTAGTGAAGCATATTGTATTGGATCGGGGGCATATGGGAAAGTGTATAAAGGAGAACTTTATCTTTCAGATAGAGTAAGTTCGTTGGCATTAGAAACCATGAATGTAGATAAATTACCCCGGAAAAGCACTGTTGCCACAAAATGCAATATACTTCGCGTAGAGCTAGGGAATAAAGGGTTCTTGGCCCAACTAGAATTGCTTAGTAGATGTGAGAATCCCAACGTACTCCGTCTTTTTGGATTTTGTGTTGACGGTCCCGTAAGGATTCTTGTGTATGAGTATGCTTCTAATGGAAGCCTGGATAATTATCTCAATAGCACGGACAAAATGATTAATCTTACGTGGGATCAACGTTTAAAGATGTGCCTCGGTATTGCATACGGATTAAATTACCTCCACAAAGCAGAGGGCGACAAAAGAATTACAATACACGGTGATATAAAGAGCGATAACATTCTTTTGGATGAGAACTTGGAGGTCAAGATTGCTGATTTTGGTCTTTCTCTATTCCATCCTATAAATCACTCGGAAAGCACTATACATATGAAGAACTTTGCTGGAACAAATGTGTATGCAGATCCAGAATACTTGAAGACCGGTAAATTGAAAATAGAATCCAACATTTACTCTTTTGGAGTAGTTTTGTTTGAAATCCTATCCGGGAAGTCAGCCTATGATTCATATTACACCAACCAATATGAGATGGGGCTTGCACCTGTGGCACGAGAGCACTTTAGTAAGGGAACAATATTGGAAATGGTAGATGCCACATTAATGAGTGAAGCTCATGAACTTGGTTCTAGACCAAGGATAAGACCACATCCACATTCCTTGGAAACATATTGTAAAATCGCGTATGAATGTTTGGCAGAAACTCAAGCCCATCGTCCAAAAATCGATGCCATCATCAAGGAACTTGAGAAAGCATTACATTTTCAAGTAAGTCAATGTTTCGAAGTTATGATAACATTTTATGTATATCTATACTATTATATGAAACATGCGTTCATAGTTGATGAATAAATTGTATTGTTGAATTAAGGATGTAAAGAGATATAACTAGATACATAATTACATCAAGACTCTCTAGTTTATACTTCATACATTATAATCATAGTCTAATACTCCCTACAAGCTAAGGCCGTGGAGCGCTTTAAGCTTGGATAACATAAATTTATATAATGTAAGTGCCTTTGTAAACAAATCGGCAATTTGAGCATTAGTAGTACTAACTGAACTAACAACTTCCTTTGTGCGACTTTCTCACGAATGAAGTGAAAACCAACTTTTACATGCTATGTATGGGCATGGAAAACTGGGTAATAAGTGACCCCAACATTGTCACACCATAAATTAGGAGTTGTACTTGTCGGATATCTTCTAACAATGTTTCAAGTAATGTGAACCTGTTTAATATGAAGTTGAGCAATATAGTTTATTATACTTGATACATTATGGTCATAGTCTGATATTTGTTGTCTTAAAATTTGAGATTTTAAAATACCAAAATTGCTAGATTGTCCCTTAATTATCTTTATTGAAAGTACATTAAGTTGCAACAAAATTCACATTAAACAATTCTTTTTAAAGAGTCAAATTTAAAAACATAAACCTTTCTTGCACCATGATGATGAAAGGCTGCAGTGGAGTCGGTTACTTTCACCCTAAGTTGTGTCTCTTCAAAAAATTTTGTTTTTAAAATCTTACAAATTTAAGAAACTGTCCATTTTCAGGTATTGCATGAGTAGAATTCTAGCTCTATTAATTTACTTGATCTTTAGTAGTAGCCCCCAGTGATACGTTCATTTAGTATAACGTTAAAAGCAATGTTAGATTTGATATGATATTAATTCCGAAATTATGAAGCACAAGCTTGACCTGATATGTACAAAAGGACACAAAATCTAGTAGTTATTAGACAAAATGTTGTTCAAATTATGTTAATTTCTATATTTGGCCCATGATTCAGTTGGATTAGGTATATGGATATTCTAGCTAATTTTGTATAGATTAGGCCCATTGTATAGACTGATTTGTTGGAATATATGTTTGTCCCATGGTCTATGTAGCATTAACAGGCTATTTGGTCCAAAGATTATGGGGACTTTGATGGAAAGAGAAGTTCTCTTTTCATGTTACCATAACTAAACCATCCTGATACAAACCAATGCAGATTTGTATCGATAAATAAACGTTAGAGCTTATTGCCTATATAAATTCTAATCCTATAGCTTGATTAGCAAGCTAACTAAATAATATAAAAGATATCATAAGATATCTATAGTAAATAGAATACTTTCCTAATCATAATAATAATAAAACTAATATTATATTACTAAATAATAATAATATAAACTTCCCGCAGATCCATATCATTACTCCCGCCCTCAAAACACACCTTGTCCTCAAGGTGTGGCTTCAAAAATTGCTTCATGGATTTCCGGATCCCATGGGTAGTCATCATCATAATTCACTTCGCTTCCAACTTCTCTCCCGTAACCAAATTTCTTCTCTACGAACTCTTGTTTCTTATCCTTAAAGACAACAGTCATCCGCATATCTATTGCAACATGTTTCTGATCAAAAATCTCTTTTGCTGTTGTTGTTATAGGTGACCAGCCCCAAAGAAATGTAATAGAAGACTGTAGCACATAATTATATTTGTTTTGCTTTAAAACATGACTACCAAGAACATCTCCATAGTTCTCACTGATATCTTTCACCACCGCTGGTTGAGCAACCAATGTGTTTACTTCCTTGAGCTCCCTGCTTCTTTCTTCATGGTGTGATTGTGCTAATTTTGTACTAGTGTCTTCCACTATATTGATTTTTTGATCGCTTTGTTGGGTGGAATGTTGTTCATTAACAACACTTGTCTTCACAACCGCTTTGGTTTCACAACCTCTAGCAGATTGAGTACCTGCTACAACGCCATCAACACCAACCGATGAGGGCCAGTCAGACACATCGCAGCCCCTCGAAATCACAAGCTTCTATAATACTGTCATGATCTCATTGTGTTGCCTTGCACGCCTTTCCATGTATTCCTCCTGTTTCCTACTAAATTCCTCCGTCTTTGCCCTGAACTACTCCATCTTTGCCTTGAATTCCTCCATCTTTTTAAGTTAAGAATCAAAAAGACAAAACCACAGGTTGCAAGATCTATGGCTCTGATACCAATTGATACAAACCAATGCAGATTTGTATCGATAAATAAAGAAAATAATAAGATAAAAGTGTTCTTGCAATTCGAGAAGCAAGGAACTCCGAAAAGTCTTAAAGACCTCAATTCAATTCATCCATAATAAACGTTAAAGCTTATTGCCTATATAAATACTAATCCTATAGCTTGATTAGCAAGCTAACTAAATAATATAAAAGATATCATAAGATATCTATAGTAAATAGAATACTTACCTAATCATAATAATAATAAAACTAATATTAAATTACTAAATAATAATAATATAAACTTCAGCAGATCCATATCACATCCATAATTTGGTTTAGTCTTATGACTTCTCATTTTGGTAATTTTAGTGTGTATGATAATAAAGCTTTGATTAAATCTTTCACTTTTTTTTTTTGTAAAAACAATACAGGAGGAAAGTTACAAGATTGCAGAGTTATCAAAAATCATCTCTTGTTGATAAAACTATGGAGTCGACATCTGAACTTATTAAAGCAATACCACTGGTAATTGATTATATCTAAGTTTAGTAGATAAAATGACTCATTTAACCGTTCTTTGTTTAAAATTTTTAGCTCCGGCCGCTCATCCGAAAACTTTTCACTTTACAGGGTCTGGTCATCAATGAAACCATGGCGTCTACCTCAAGCTCAGTCTTTGACAAAATTGAAATCCCAGAAGCTGGGGTAATTGAAGATGCGGATTTATACAATTCAGAATCTGATTTGAGCAGTGATGATTTGTGTTGACCAAGAATCAAGGACAAATAAGTCCAGATGTGGACGTTGTGGGCTGAGTAAAAGTAACCATTTGAAGACGTGCTTTTCAGGGATTTTCTGCTTAACATTTAAGTATCCCCTCTATATAGCATGTTCTCTATTGTTTTTTAATTCAATTAATCAGCCAAATACCATTGTAATATGTGATAAATAAGCATTCGACTCGATGAATAAAGTTAGAATATTTCCGCTATATTCCTCAATTCATCTAACTGTTTGTGGGAAAGAAACCACTACTATGGTACTGCTCAACAAATAGAAGGTGATACCGGCCGAGTAAATACAAAGAGCCCGAATTAAAAACCATATTTAGATTATTGGGCATCCAATCACATGACGGGGCTGCTAAATGAGGTGTTTTCAGAACTTGGCGAAAAGATCACTGGCCGAGTCATATTCGGAAGCGGATTAAAGGTTGAAATTCAAAGGTTAGGGCACAATGTTGTTTGATTGTAACTTGTAAGAATGTAGACCAATTCGTATTACCAAATGTCTATTTTATTCCTGCATTGCACAACAGTGGTGGGTCTTGGTCAGATGACCCAAGACGGGTATGATGTGGCAATGAGACAAATTTATCTAAAAATGTATGACGACAATTGTAGATTGGTGGTAAAGTTGAAACGGTCTGCAAACAGGTTGCAAAATGTTCTACCAACACCCGGTAAGCCAATCTGTTTAACCATGAATTTAGAACCGAGGGAATGGGTTTGGCATGCCCACATGGGTCATGCTAACTTTCGTGTACTACAACCAATGGCTCAAAGGGATATGGTGGATGAACTTCGAAATGAAGCCAATTGCGGGTATTAGGTTGGGGGGAGTGCTTCACCACCCCTCCCCGCTTTTTCTCCTCCCCGCCCACTCCCTAATTGCACGGAATGCTTCCCCGTTCCTTCCCACCCACATAATGCCTAAAGACAACAAAAGACAAAATAGAAAAAGGAACATAAGGTGGAGATGGAGCCGGTGACCGCCCTTCCCGCCTATTAGGTACCGGTACCACGGGGCGGTGTTCCCTTAGGTACCGGACCGGTACCTATTCCCTCCCCGCCCGACGAAAGTTAACCGCTCCGTACACTTCATAGCAAGATGGAGTAATGGAGCATCGTTTGGCAATGACAAAGACTCTGCTAAAGACAATGAAAGTACCTGACACGCTTTAGGATGAAGTCGTTAGGCACTCCGTTTTCTCTTTGAATCAAATTGTGACTAAAACCTTTTCCAACTCTAACTCCATATGAAGCATGGAAGGGCTTGAGGTCAATGATTGAGCATGTCCGAATCTTCGGGTGTGTGAATTGAATGCTGCGACAAAGCTTAAGTGATAAATACATGTATCATTTCTTTGAATTGACTTAACAGAAAAAAATGAAAAATTTCATGTACATTTTTACTTCAAAACTATACAACTTGTCGATGTAGGTTTTAATCCGAGTTTCTTTCTAAAGTATAAGTTTCAAATTATTCTTCGCTGTAATTTAATAATTTTTGGAAGGCGTTTTCAAAAATTATTTTTGCGAAAAGTTTGTTGAACTCTCGTTGAATATGTTCCAAGGCACAAAAAACAATATAAGTGGACGCAACCTTATTACGATTTACGTGGACATAAATCATGAATGTAAAAAATAAAACTTTGTTGGTCCTCAAGCGCTCGAGGATTACAAGCACTAAGCTTGAGAATCGAAAACAGTCCTTTATGACAATTTTTTGTAAACTTAAAAAACCAGAGTATTTTGATATATTTAAGATATTTTTTTGATTATATAGGCTATTTTCTCTTTCTTGTATAGTTGAGGTAAGGGTGAGCAAAAACTAAACCGTAAAACTGAAAAAACCCCAGAAAATCGAGCCGAAAATCAAAAACTGAATCAAACCGATTGGTTTAGTTTTGGTTTTCCAAAACCGAACGAATCGGTTCGGGTTTCAGTGTCATATGCAAAATCCGAAACGAAACGAACCGAACCGAAACTATATATATTAATATATATATATATATATATATATATATATTCTTATGTTTATGATTAATAAAAAATAATATAAATATAGATTATTGTAAAAATTCAAAATATAAGTTACTGCTTTCTTTTCACAAGAACAATCCATTATAAATGTGGGTTAAAATTGAAACTTATTTATATGTTGAGGCTAAAATGAAATTTGTCTCAAAATGTTACTTAATAGTTAAAAACTTAATCATTGAGTCAAATTTTATGCTTCTTTTTTAACTTAATAAACAAAAATAACCGTTAATCACTTATATTTTACTCAATACATATATAAGTTCTTTATGTATTCAGTAACTTAATATATTCAACACTTAATCATTTAAAAAAAACGGGCCCTTAATGTCTCTTTATTTAACAAGTTCGTAACTATAGTTTTACTTATAAAAACCGAACCAAAACCGAAACGACTCGAACTCAGATAAAAATCGAAAAACCAAACCGATGAAAAAAACCGAACTCATTGGTTTCACAAAATGAAAAACTGAATCAATCGATATGGGTAACGGTTTTGGGCCAAACCGACCAAAACTGACCATGCTCAGCTCTAAGTCGAGGACTCAAGAGTAGAAGAAACAAAAAAGTCAAACACGAACAAATCCCCTCCACGTCATCACACAACTTACATCTATATTATATTATAAAGAAAAAGTATTTTATTTTTTGAAGTTTTTAAAAATATGTAATAATTTAATTTAACACCTTTTTAAAATTTTCACACACATTACCCTTTTAACATGGGGAATGATATTGCTACAACATAATTTAACCATCTACAACAAAACCTGCATTATATAGTTGTATATTGTACAATAAAATTTGTACATTTGTTGTAGATGGCTAATTTATGTTGTAGCAATATCACTTCCCTTTTAACATTAACTAGATTATAACCCCGCGTACTACGTAGGGAATATAAATATATATGTGTGTGTGTGTGTGTGTGTGCAAGTTATTTTAGGACCAATTTTAGGACATGTGTTTTTTGTAACTTACACACCACCATGATCATCTCCGACCACCACCATGATTTTCCGGCCACCGCATCGCCGAAAAGTCTATGTTTTTACAAAAAAGTCTTGTATATCGTAGTAGATGATGATGGTGGTGTGTAAGTTACAAAAAACACATGTTCTTATTGGTCCTAAAATAACCCACCCATATATATATATAACTAATGACATGTTAAACTGGATAAAAATTGAACCACTAAAAAAGAGTGAAGTTAGATTGATGGTCGTTGAGATTCCGGTTAACGGTAACCGGCCGGTTGGAAAATGAATACATTATTTATTAGAGGTCTCGCTAAGTAATGTTTCTGTTTGATTGGATGTCTTTCATGCATCCGAATATGTCTGTATTGTCATTGTACTTGTGATTTACAAAATTTACTAGCCAATTTAATTATCAATCTATATATCACATGTTGTGCTAATGTAACTTAAAGTTATGCATAATATCTTTACGATTTTCATACAATTATTTTTTTGATACATAATTGTGATAGCTTATTATAGATTTGATATTTTTTTTTTTCCAGTTCTTCACCTGAAAAATTGTTGAGTAATTATTGAAAAGTTATGTCAATATTAAAATGAAAATTTTATTAGAAAAAAAGTCAAAAATTTATTTTAAAGATGAAAAATGATATGAAATTTATAAAATATTAATTTCCATAATTAGATCATTAAATAACATTAATTTTTAATGTCTACAAATGTATATAAGGAAATAATAATTATTTAATTTATTAAATTAAAACTAATTCTAAAAAAGTTAAAAAAGGTATATGACAACATCGTTTTGATCTATGGCTATAATTAAAAGTTGAACTTTATCTAAGGGTTCAAACTCTTCTATTTTAGAATTAAGGTTTCTCTTTTATATATATATATATATAGAGGAGGGATTATTTGAGAACTCCTAAAAAAAAGAACTCAAGAACTCCTCTACACCCTTGGATCAAAGAAAATGGATGGACAAGATTAAAAATAAAAAAACTCCTCTCAACACTAAAGGGGTATTTTCGTCAGCTCCTTTTTTTCTCTCTCTTACTTTAATATAAAAAACTTTTACCTCACAAACCGTAAATCGTTAGACGAAAAGAAAAGCATGGGTAGTCTTAGATTTTCATCCTCTTTCATTAGAGATGCGATTCGATATACTTTTGACGACTTTTTAAATTTCGTTCTTTTTTTCCATCACGTTCATCTTACACATGTGTAAGTTGTACATACCCATGGGCAAGTTGTACTTACCCCTAATACATCTCGCTCTAGGGTTTAGGGTTTGAAGGTCGAGGGTTAGCCGTAACCCTCGACCTTCAAACCCTAAACCCTAGAGTGTGAACCCCCATCCTTTTTAGGTTTTTAGGGTTTAGCATTTAGGGTTTAGATTTTCCAGGGTTTTTAGAATGTAGCGTCCCCCTCGGATTAGCAATTAAGCTTTAGGGTTTAGGGTTTGAAGTTGTAGGGTTAGCCGTTAGGGTTTAGATTTTCCAGGGTTTTTAGAAAGTAGTTTCCCCCTCGGATTAGAAATTAAGCTTTAGGGTTTAGCATTTAGGGTTTTACAATGCGTCCTCATCTTTTTTGAACTTTATAAGTAACTTACCCATGTGTAGGTTGTAGTTACCCATGGGCAGGTTGTACTTACGCATGGGCAGGTTATACAACTCACTACTTCTAGGTCTTTCCTACACATGTGTAGGTTGTACTTACACATGTGTAGGGTGAACGTGATGGAACAAAAATGAAATTTAAAAAGTCGTCAAAAGTATATCGAATCGCATCTCTAATGAAAGAGGACGAAATTTCAAGACTACCCATGCTTTTTTTTCCGTCTAACGATGTACGGTTTGTGAGATAAAAGTTTTTTAATGATTTAGATATTTTTTGATTTAATAAGAGGAGAGAGAAAGAGAGTGCTGGACAACTTTTTTAATAATGACAAACATGTCCTTCCTGATCTTGATGAATGGAGAGCTGAGATTGGTTCTCGCGTTCTTTTTTTTTTAATGGTTTTCAAAATAACTCACCCCCTATATATATATATATATATATATATATTATATTTAGAGATGATTAAATGTCATTAGCAATCCTTTATTTTCTCCCCACTTCACTTACAAAGTTGGTACTCCCTCCGTCCCATTTTAGTTGTCATGTTGACTAACTTTGACCGTAAATAACTTTGTTTGTACTATCTAGTAGTTGATGAAACTTATATCAACGAAAAGTGCATTAAAAACCCAATCCATTCATATATTTTATATCAAGTATGTTACATGATACAAATAAAGTTATTTACGGTAAAGTGAGTCAACATGACAACTAAAATGAGACGGAGGAGGTATAATTTTAGAAGGTCCTTATCTATAAATCAATTTCAATTATTATTTATAATACTCGACTTCCATCACTAACCACCTCACCAACAAGTCATTGTCACCATCACCACCGCCCCCATTGCCTAAATTTTATCACAATTGAATTTTAAATCCCTAAATTGACTAATTACAAAATTACAACCCGACCGCCATTGTGGAGAAACCACCGTTGGAACTTACCATCTCTTCTTCCAATTTTATTATATATAGAAGGTTCTGTTTTCATTTCTCTCTTTGATTTCATGCTTAATATATATATATATATATATATATATATGTGGATGTATGTTTATATACAGCAAATTACTAATTTGAACAGTGAATATCGGTGTAGCTTTTGTTTCAAGGTTATGGGTTTCTTCTACCACATTGTTTCCAAATGCGTACTTAGGGCATTTATTATCCAATTTTATTTTTCATAATTAATAACTGCATTTGAAATGCATAAACGTTGTTTTGAAAATATTTTGATATCCGTTTAAAATGGGCGCGTATAACTTTTTTCTGGCATGTAGTGCTTTCACCTTATGTTAACAAGTAATACATGTGGTATCCACTAATTCGTTTAGACACAAGTTTTAGGTGGTATTCCTTCATTAGTCTTATATTTTGTAAACTTTGTTGGCTAACCATAATACGACCTCTCTTGTTTAATAACAAGTTAATTATTCATATACATATAAGCCCAAACATATATGCATCCCCTGTGTTTTTCAATTATATAAACTATAGAGAATTGACACAATTTCCTCACATTTCCCGCGTTCCTGCCATTTAATGCTCCAGTCAGCCAGTCGAGTTATTTTTTCATCATAAGCATTGCTCTGTCGTATATGGAGTTCAAAACCACCATGACTAGAGTTCACAAATGACTTCTAATGCTTAATGAATATTCTTTTGTTTTCGGAGATGCAGCATAAAAGTTTGGTTTAACTGATGATTATGTTTTAAATCTTAGTAAATTCTTTAGTTGATCTGGCTGCTGCGATTCGGTTAGAGTTGACACGTGAAACATCAGTTTTCAAGAGACTAATGGGGGGACAGTAGCTGAAGATGCAGCCTGCAAATTCAAGTATGATGGTTGCTTTCCTATGTGGCAATATATGCTGGTTTTAACACTTTCACAGTGATGCTATTAGTAGGAATATATTGCTGGTTCTTAACTTTTTGCTTTTCTTATTTCAAGTAACAGTGATGGAGTTAAATCCTTTAGTTCAGATTCTGGACATGAGTTTGTCACTTCTGGATGGTTGGTAAGTAAATGTCGTCTGATATCACAATGAGGTTCCAATTTCAACCCCTTCAGCTAGAAACGGGTTGATTTGGGTTATATTTTTGCTCCTAACGGGTCAAATCAAAACAAGGTTAAAATTGGAATTGACAAAACCATCGAATTTGACCAAAAGTGTTTTTAAATCCTTACAATCTTGTAGATCTCTTTATTCAATAGAATTAGATTAATTTTGTAACAATTTAGATTTGTTAATAATATATGATATTAGATATTAGTATAACTCAAGACTCTAAAGTAAGGGGCAAAAAAATGTATGTGTATTCTGTCCCATATCAAGATTACTCCTACTGACCTGTCCCATATCTACAAAGGGAGTTCAAGCATTATTCTTAATCTTAGCAATTCCATGCTCCTCCCTCATCTTAAGATTTCATTTCCATAAAAAGGATGAACATAAAGTGTAGGTGAGATTGATTTCTAAAATAGTGTATATCTAAAATATGATTAGTACCTTGGACATACTGAAGGTCTCTTTCTAAATGCAAGAGTGGGTTTCACTTTATGATTGACCCAACATGTAACTTTAAATGTAGAAATGGGGGCCGTGGTACGTTACCCGATAACTCAACTATTAAAATTTTATCTTATTAAGAGTCAAAGGCTCTCAAATTTACCTATTTCAAATCTAGGTTCAGCAATGACAAGCAAGAGCGGCTACTGCTTATTGAAGAAGAAAGCTTTAAGAACCACACTTTGATGCCCCTTAATCTGGAAAGTGAGGACATCAATCCTGTTCCGCTAGATGCTGATCTGACGTGGATTGCCAAGTGGCCATCTTGTCACACTCTCAGAGCTCCAAGTCATTTAAGCATTCCTGCGACTATGTGTATTCCTTTACACGAATGAATAACTAGAGATGTCCACAAAAGGGTATTGATGTTAGTGACACCATTGCTACGATGATTCTGGAGCGAATTACTGTAGCAAACAAAAGTTGAATTTGAGTTAATAATTAGTATGCTAACTATCATCATGGAAGTTAACAACTCTTATGATCATCATTGCGAGGACGTTGGGAAGTCGTATCCCACTTAAGGTAACATATTTTTATTGATCACACAAATGCACGTTAAATCCATTCTACATTCTTTTTTCTTCTTTAAGTATTGTCAACATGGTTTCAATCCAAAATAGGGGTGCATATTGACTTTAATCCATTATAAATTATTTCAGAAGTTTATTTCTAATTGATACGTATTTATTCGTATACTAAACTCAGGCTGTTTGGTATTGATTTAGAAACTGAATTCTAGGTACCACATTACATCTTTCCCAGTTCACTCTAGATGACTTAGTCTGACTATAGTTGTGGTAGAAGTATGGATTACTTAGCATGCAATCAACATTAGTTCTAAATTTTGAATTTCGAACAACAAACATATCTTTTTAGTGTTGGAATACTGATATGAGCTACGTCTCATTAATTAAAGTTATTAGTTTTGCCGCTACTGTGGTATAAACATTTGTGTAGACAAACTGAAATTGCATAGGGATTAATTAACACTTGTATCATGTTTGGCTCAAATTCATAACTCATTGTGTAATGGATTTAGTTTTGGAGTCTAAGAATAGTCTAAGGGTTGATTGGTTTCAAAGAAATTCAAATTGGAATTCAGGCAACCCATATGAATCGAAAAGAAGGTGCATAAGTTCTGCTATATTTTTCTAAAATTTTGGAGTTCTTGATCTTTGTTTTTATATCTGGATTATTAATTAATACAATTAATATTAATATGATCCTTTTTATCAAATCACGGATTCATTATCTTTAACTGAAGATTATTTGCCCCTGTTTTAGGGAATATATATTGATATAGTTAATAGTAGATATACAAGTCCAAAAAAAAGAACCTAGGAAACTGTTTATCGAACCATGTTACCATTTTTGATCCAGATAGTTGTTAGGCCAATTTTCATTCTATATCAAGCTTCATTTTAAACATTAATTTTATCACAATCAGCTTCCATAATTAGAGGACTGCATAATTCTAAAGCAAAATGGCCTACCAAATATTTTTGGGCTAATTACTTGAAAAGTCATCCAACTTGTCCTAAATACATTTTTCGGGGTCCCAACAAAAAAAAGTTTTAATGTAAGGAGAATACCCGGCTAAAATGACTATTATGGGGTCGAGAGTAAGTAGCCAGTCAAAAATAATTTTGAAAGTTATTTTTATTTTCTTTTATTCCAATTATTGATCACATGTCATTTTCTTTTAAAAACAATTCCACATCACTAATTACAATGACAAGTACTTTGTTCATCTCATTTAATTCTTAAAAACCAAAATCATTGTACACGTTCACAAGACAAAAAAAAAATAAAAATAAAAATAAAATAATCCAACAAAGGAGAAACAAGTTGGTTTATATACATTCCCTAATAATTACAATGGTGCACGTGATGAACAAAATGGAAAACATCTCCATTTAACTTCATCACATCAAATCCTATATCTATATCTCTATCTCTATATCTATCGATCAAATTTTCCTCAAAATCCTCATTACTCAAAACCCTAAAAAATCCACTTACTCATTCGTGAACAATTAATCCCCCAAATAGAAGCACCACTGTATGTCACCACCACCACCAAGAACCCCAAATCCTTTTCCGGCAGTTTTTTCCGGACACCACTAAGCGCCAAGAAGTAGCACCAGTTATCATCATCATCCTCCTTTTGCAATATAGGATCCCCACATCAATAAACATCACATACAAAACGACTTTAAACACACAACTATTACACATTTATAGTTGAAATCTCAACCAAAAAAATATTAGATTTGTGGGTCTTATTCAAAAATACATTTGGATGTTTGTCCCTTGTTGTTTAGGTGATGATAGAGATGATTTTAGTGGCATCATGGGGTGTCCCAGTTCTCCAGCAAAGTAGGGCGACATCAATGGTAGCCGGAATTCAATTTGGGGGATTTTGTTGATTTGGGATTTGTACTAATGGATCGATGGATTTGTACATCTGGTGGTTTTGTTGATTTGGATTTGTCCGAGTTCTAGTAATTGTGATTAGGAACTGTACAAATGGATCGATGGATTTATGTATAGAAAGATTTTGATATATAAATTCTATTGATTTATATAGATAAAGATGTAGGTGTAGTTATAGATAATTGAAGATCTAGAAACTAGAAAAAGAGTGTGAAAATATAGGTGGATACATAGGCTCCAACATGGCAGATGTTATGTGAAAAAAATAAGTTTTAACCGGTTAATTAGACTTCACATCAGCTTTAGCAGGTCACAGGCCCAATAAAGAGATTTTAGCCGGGTTTTCTCCCTACATTAAAACTTTTTTTTTGTTGAGACCTCAAAAAAGATATTTGGGACAAGTTGGATGACTTTTCAAGTAATAAGCCCAATATTTTTTAAAAACAATTATAACTAAAAAGAAAAGCCTTGGACACGAGTGTATCTCTATTTTCTAGTAATTCATTTTTGTGATTGATTCTTTGTTCGTGTTATATAACACTAAATGTAGACGTCGTTCATGTTTGTCTTTGTTTCAAACGTATGCGGGCACGGAGACTTAGCTCTCAGAAGTTGCCCTGTTAATCTCTGTCAATTCCATGCTACCAGCAGTCAGCCACCTCTTCCCCGGGCTCTTTACACTGTCGACCGAAACCGTCTGTGTTCTTTTCTTTCAGTTTATTTTCCTTATTTTTTTGAATTCTTTAACTCGTAATAATACAATCAAAATTGTAGCTCAAAGTCGAATATAGAATATCTTAGGTAGTCACAAATTTTTCAAGCGCTTTTTTTTTCTTTCTCCTCCTTGATAATTCTAGCTAATTGTATCTAGGTCTTCGCTGTTAGCTATAACTAGTTTTATTTACCCGCGCTTTGCAGCGGCCCTGAAACAATAAAAGTGATAATATAAGTAAACACTCACCTTAAATAGTAAAATATTCGTATAAGTTAAGTTTAATGATAGATATCAAAACACCATTTGTAACACTAACGTTTTAAGTATGCATATTCAATGTAAATAACTGATTATTAATTAGTATGTTATTATTTTAAACCAAGCTCATTATCAAAAATGAAATACTATAAAGAAATATTGATTAAGTTAGAGCTTTTTAAAAGAGTAGGTGCTTAGGCTATTATGCTGTTAAAGTGTGAAAGATGATTAAAAAAAAAAAAAAAAAAAAAAAAAAGATAAAGGGTAGTCACATGCTTTCACCACCACGTTAACACGTGTACGTTAGAACTTTTTATTCATCTTTCTTTTTTTTTTGAAACGGCAAAAGTGAATTTTATTCATCTTTCTGTTCCCACTTTTCCATTGCCAGATCTCATTTTATTCTTTCTACCAAACTCTCCCTTTTTGTCTATCACACACAAAGTCATCGGTCAATTTTCTTCTTTTTCTTTGAAGCGGCAGAGGTAGCTTTTTATGATGTTGTGTCATATAATATACAAAGCAAACATTACTCCTTGCTACTATCAAACGTTGACACCACCGCCGTTGTCATCGGCCAATACCTCCGGCGGGAAGCATAGACAAACCGACGCAACAACTATATGCCTGTATCTCTGTTTTCTCTATCACATTCTTATATCAATGATTTGAAATTATATTTAGGTACATATTTTTTAATATATTTAGAATGTATTATTGTGTATCATGTTATTATTATCGATATATGAAACGAGTGTTGAGTTAGTCATCAGAAATGCCGATGACGAAGAGCGGAGGAATCAGTCGTCAGTGTTGATGCTCTCATTCCCGTGGTTGTTGCAGCCGTAGTTTTTCCGGCGACGGTCATTGTAAGGGTTGGTGTATATATATGTATTATTGTATATATGTTGTATAGGGTGTGATGCATTTAAGAGTTGTACCTGCTGTTTAGGAATTTGTAATGCATAAGAAGCAGAAATACTGTTTTTTGTTTTTTTGTTGTACCTTTTGGCTTAAAATATTAGTATTAGTTATATAGAGTCCATGTAAGAGTTGCATGTACATCTTGCAATTAAAAGTGTACTATTAGCTACAGTGAATTGCCCTCACAAACCGACATTAATTTTTGTTTTATCTATGCATTATATAGTTTGAACAGTAACGGCTAGTTTTTCACCTATAAATATTTCCACATTCTCATTCCAAAACCCCAACTAAAAATTTTTAAAAAAAACACATAACACACAAGCACCTATAACCATGAACTTTGGGCGAAATGAACCAACCCGTCCTGTCGGACAACCGCAACCTACACGAGGCAGAGGAAGGGGCTGAGCACGAGGAAGAGGAAGGGGAAGAGCACAAGGTGAATCAAGTCGTGCGCCCGTTCAATCACCCATTCCAACATCCATTCGGTCTCAACATGAACCTCGTGGGTTACACCCACGACACCTTCAATTCACCCTGATGGTGGAAATTTCTGTCCGACCAAACTTGCAACCAACGAACGACATGACCGATGAAGAATTCAACGAGATTTATGTTGATACCATGGCTAGATTTGAAAGAGGAGAACTACGGCCAAATGGTGCTCAGAACCGAATTCACGATGACGGGAGACCTGAAGGATACGAAACTGACCCTGCTGAAGAATACGTCAATGACTTTCCCTTGGAAGAGGAAGATTATCACTATGAGTACCAACGCCGTAATGACGGTGACAGTGACATTTCATCGACCGATTCCCTTTATGGCTGGCGTTACCCGCCACTCTCTCCTCCTGATGTTTAATTTTTATTGAATGTATTTGTGTTATGTGTTTTAATTTCGTGTTAAGTGTTAAGTGTTTGAAATAACTGTAATCTTTCGTTTTTAATAAATGTAATGTTTTAAGTGTTTTAATTTCGTGTTTAACAAATAAAACCATAAATACATTAAACAAAATTTAAACACACATTTATTTTAAACATAAAACATAGAAACTTAAAATATCTTCGAGAACATCACATCATAAATCTTGCACTTGCTCGTAGCAATGCCTACTCTGGGAGGTACTGAAAATCAGGATGCGTCATACGATACTCCTCTAAAGCAAGTTCGACATGCCTCGGGTCATCTTCATAGACGTGCAAACGAGCATAGATGTGCTCGAACTCGTGAATAGAGTGGCGCATTTTCCGCCATTTTCCTTGCACACTCTCAAGGCTCCTTTGCTCGCCTTGATGATTTTGGAGATTAATAAATACCTCCCTTACACGGCTCCAAAAAGTTCTTTGTTGTTGAAAAGCCTCTACATTTGGATCTTCGGCTACGTCAAGCCAAGCTCTCGCTAAATTCATAGTCTTATCCACTGTCCAAGTTTTAGCCATTTGTTGAATGAGTGTATAAATTTTAGAAGAAGAATGAAAGAATTATGAAGTTTTTGGAGATAAAATGAGAATTGGTTTGATAAGTGGTATGTGTATGTATATATAGTGTGTAAGTTAGAGTTTAAAAAAAAAATTAATAAAGACTTGCATTGGGAAGGGGAAAAGGAAGAAAAAAACAAAAGTAGGAGGCCGTTCAAAATCCGGAGGCTTCAATTCGGAATGTGTGGAATGCCTGGGGAACGCCCCCCCGGGACCGATGTCAGGCGTTCAGGGGGCGTTCCGGGTGATAGTTTCGAAAATGAACGGGCTACTCCGGACGGTCTAAGAGTTGCATGTACATCTTGCAATTAAAAGTGTACTATTAGCTACAGTGAATTGCCCTCACAAACCGCCATTAATTTTTGTTTTATCTATGCATTATATAGTTGTATCTCTAGCTTTATAGCTTATACTTTTAACTACAGTACATTTGTCTCACAAAACAAACTTGCTTTTTAGTATATATATATAATATATAATTATTAATATTTCATTGATTTTATTTGACTTCTCAGTGAAATTTTAGAAGTAGCAAAGAAGTGGGGATGAATTGTTTATAATTGAAGCATGGGGAACGGGATAATGTGATCACTGTAGAATGATTTGAGAAAGAAACTGGCTGGCTTGTTTCTTATTATACCGTGTATTAAGCATATCTATGTGACCAAGTTTATCTCTTTTTATGGAAAAAGAAAGAGAAAATAATATGGTTATTAACATTAGCATATCTAGGAATCTATTTTTATTTTATATATTATATATGTAGATGCTAATTAATTTTTTTTTAATATATTAGTTGTTACAATTTATATAAAAAATATTTACTTTATAAAACAAACAACATTATATTTTGAGCTTGCCGACTTTCAAACCAAATTTTTAGTTGTAGACATGAAGTTAGTTGAAATCAAATTGCAAACAATTTCTATCTTAAAACAAACAGCACTGTTAGTAAAAAAAAAATAAAAAGAAAAAAAAGCCAAACTGTTTGTGGGCCTTCATTAATTTCTGACAAGCTATGTTATTTTCTGTAAAATTTTTATTTTTTTTTATCTTTTGAAACAATCAAGGATTATTAAACTAATTAATGTTGCAACTAAGGCCGGTGCTTATAGAACCGTTTTGCGAGCGTCCAAAATGGCGAAGACGCGGACGAGTTATAAACATCAATCGTCCTTGCATTTGCGTCCTTGTGGTTGTTCTCCACCAAGAAGTTGGAAGACGTTTTGCTTATAGGGCCAACGGTTGGTTTCTTCTATTTTTTCTTTTTTTTTTTGCTTTAATACATATATATGTATATGAAGTATAGATATAGTTTTTTGTATGTGGTCATTGCAGGTGGATTGAAGAAGACAAACATTTGCATATATTATATAATAGTTAAACAATTTTCAATTCTACCCCTAAAATATAATACATGTATAAAATATTAATTTGAGTTTTGAAAATTATCAAATTAGCCCCTAAATTTAATTTATTATTTTTACTTTATACTTTTTAGATTTTATTAATCTATTTGTATTTTTTTAAATTAATGAAAATAGTTATTTAGTTTAATGTTTAAGTAATAAGAAATTATAAAAGTATTGATAATATGACGAAGAAGTTCTGAAAAAGTTGTCCTTATAGGCAGTGAGAGTCTTGAGGAGAGTCTTGGATTATGTAATGCTGATGTGGCAATGAAGAAGCTTTAAGAAGTTGGCTCTTATAAGCACAGACCTAATCAGGCTTCAATTCATTAATTATTTTGTAGTGGGTGGTCCCTAGTAGCAAGTTGTTACCTATCACAAGTACGGCCGAGGTCTTCATTCAAGTGTACCATTTCTTATTCTTAGCAATGTTTTCAACCCGGCCGGTTCAACCGACCGGACCGCGATCGGACCGTCTTTTTTGAAGAATCCGGTTCAACCAACTCCGGTTGGAAGGGTGAAACTGAACCGCTGTGAACCGCCTGAACCGTGACGGTCAGATCGAACCGGACCGGTAGTTGAACCGGTGTAAACCGGTCAATGCTTGGTCAAACATCTAAATCTCTTTTCCTCTTCATAAGTTTGGAGTTTTAGACGAGCAACAAAGATGAAAAAACAACCTTGGCCACCACTATCTATCTTCATCTGACCATCCACCACCATAGCTCCACCACCATTGCCCTCACCTCCGCCGCCACTAACCACTGATCGAATTTAAGGATGCTGACAGAAATCTATGTATATATCTATTAAATAATAAGAAATGGAAAGTGATCTATAATAACAATTAACAAGGAATCGAAAAGTGTGTGAGTGGCTGTGTTTGTGAGTGTTTAAATGTATGTGTTTATGAGTGTGTGTATAGGCGTATGGTTGCGTGTGTGGGTGTATTAGTTGAGTTTTTTTTTTTTTATCAATGAGTGAGGCTGATCTTAGTGATAGTGTGGTACACCTAATATGATGGTACACCTATCTGATATTTTACTCGTATGATCCATTTTAATCTTTTATTCTTTTATAAATTTAGTGAGCATATGGACATACTTTGTAACTCTAACATTAGTAACTATATAGTACTAGAATAGTGTATTTGGATTTTTCTTTTATTTGGTTATCATAAGAACAAAGATAATTTAAAGCAAAAAATGATAATTGTACTTTATATTATGCTAATGTGTTTATCAGTGTCAAAATATATAGATTATGGTTTTTTTGCTAAGAATTTGGTTTTATTTTGGATAATTGATGTCAATAATAATATTATTGAACTCATATTATGTTTAAATTAAGGTACTTTTTAATTACTTTGAAAAATGTATATGTAATCAAAAACCCGGTTCAACTGGTCCGACCGGTCTAACCAGTAAAATATTGTAAGACCGATTCAGTATCCGGTCCGGTTTTCAAAACATTGATTCTTAGTTTTACTTTTCTTTATGACTTCCGGTTCTGGAATCACATTAAAATATAAACTCTCAATTAAATATTGTATTAAAATAATATACGACAAAATAAACTAACGAACCAATCATGTAATGATAAAAAAGAATGTTGCTTGTCGTGTGGTAAGCCAAGTTGCATTATAATTTAGTTGACGAGCCCACCTCTCTAATTGTGCATCAGACCGAAGACTTTTGGTAGTCTTTAATCTTCCATCCAAGCAAAAACTAGACACTTCAATGGCTTCCACTTCTTCCAATACATCTCCAGTTTCTAATAATGTTTGCAGATACGACGTGTTTCTAAGTTTTCGAGGTGAAACTCGTCATGCTTTTACGGATCATCTCTATAAGGCGTTAGAAGATGCAGGACTTGTCCCTTTCAGGGATAACGATGACATAAACAGAGGTGAAGATCTGAAGCCTGAAATCCAGAAAGGAATTAGAGAATCAAGAGCATCAATTGTTGTACTATCTGACAAGTATGCAACTTCTAGATGGTGTCTTGACGAGCTATGTTTGATCCTTGAGCAAGCGACTAAGCGAAGACATTTTGTTTTACCGATCTTTTATCATGTTGACCCCGCACATGTTAGGAAGCAAGAGGGAAGTTTTGAAATTAAAGTGGAACGCAATACAAAGTGGACAGAAGGTTGGTTTTTGCCATTAAAAACAAAAACAAAAACAAAGTGGACTGAAGATAACGTTGGAAGGTGGAAGGCAGCCCTTACCAAGGTTGGCAATATGGCTGGCGAAGTTCTAAATGGGTATGTTTCCAATTTTCTCTTAATTATATTACACGGAAATTACTTTTGAAGCAGTGTTTAGTCTTTAGCCTAGCAGCGTAGCTTACCGAAAGGCATACAACTAATTTCTGTAATGAAATTGGCGAAGAAATTCGTTGTATCATAATATAACGGATTATTTTCTAAGACCAGATTTAAATTGGCGAAAAATTTCTTGACCCTGTAAGCTTTTGGACACCAATGGATTATTCTCTAAGACCTGTTAGAATATATGAACATATAAACATACAAGATCACGAATAAGCGCAACGGAAGAAATCGAAACATATATGCAATCACATTAATTAACAAAGAGAGAATCGAAACGTGTACCTTATATGCAAAGATCCAATTGAAATAATAATAATAAGATTATTATTAATGCTTAGGGTTTAAAGCAAAATCCCTCCACGATCGCACACTAGACACCTCGAATAATGTATGCTAGTACCCCAATCACGAACCTAAACAAGCCTTTGTTTAAAACCCTAAACTAAAGTTGAAAAACCGAAAACCCCTTTGAGGTGGGGAGTTCGGCCGAACCAAAGAAGAGGGAGAGAGAGGAGAATTGTTTGTGAATGAATGAATGAAAAACCTAGGAATTAGCCCTTGTATTTATAGGGTAATTTTAGGTTAAACATAACTTGGAAACTAAGCAACATCAAGGCTATGGAAAGCCTTGATGAAACCGTCCCCCATACATGGACCAAGGTCCAAGCCCACTTTCCAATTTTCACATTTTAATCCTCCTTTTTAATTAATTAAGTATAATTAATCCTTTAACTATGTTTAATTAATTATTTCGTGATCAAACTAATTAATATATTACTTTAATATATCAATTGTTATTATCAAGTTACCGTGTCATTTCGTGTGACCCCGTAGGCTTAAAATATTCCCGGACATGCGACTTATAATAATATAATCATATGCCAACAAGACCAGATCCAAACAATGTTCACCCATCCTACGATGTTAGGCCAAACCCCATGGACAAAGTGCAATGTCTCTAGAGTTGAACCCATGACCTTTATTGCAAATTACTACACCGGCCTAGCAATGAAATTATGGTGTGCTAGATTACCCGAAGGCTTGAAGTGTCTGGCTTAGCTTATTTGTGCGATGATAAAGCTCTTTTGTTCCTGAGTAAGCTAAATACAAATTAGCCATAAATTTGGGGGTTATTAATAAAGCAAAGCTATTAATCTATACTACCTACAAAACATTTATGTATATAAGATTTAGCCCAATTACAACACTGAAACAAGAAACAAAAAATATTATGTGCTACAATTAAATTTAATATCTTAAGAAGATCTAAAAATCACAATAAAAAGATGCTATGGTGTATGGTTTAAAAATCAACCCTTATACAATGCAAGGGATATAATGTTCTAGTTTTGAGTATTTTTGTGCCTCTTCTTGGCTAAAGCAAAGACAAATATACAAAAATTTATATAGAGATAAAAGATAGTGTAAAAAAAAGTTAAAACTGTCAGATTGGTCAAACAAGACCAGCTTTAATGGCTTGGTTTGCTCTAGTTCGGTCTGACAACATATAAATGGTTTGGTTTGGTTTGGTCTAGTTCGGTCTGACAACATACAACGTACCGGTATGGTTTAGAATTTGGACAAAACCGAACCAAACATGTACATCAACAACTCTACTCTAAACTACTAATTTAAATTTGTTACCAATAAATCTATATCTATACCTATGAAGCGTTTACTTTGTTCATTTAAGATTAAGTTTAATTTTCTATACATGATGTATGATTAAATAAAACCACTTTTTAATTACCTTTCAACATAACATCTTTGTAACTATCTAACTTTTTGCAATTGTAAACTACTAAACAAGTCTAATGTAACTAAATTAAATTAAAACATCTATATTTATCTATAATACCTATAATATTGAGAAATCGTGTGTAATTGATAGAATTTGGCTTAGTGTGTGTTTAGATGTTCTTGGTGAAATGATAGTTATAAAATTGGAGATGATAGAATGCGTGTGAATTTGTATGATTATTATAAAGACTTAGTATGAATTACTAATTACATCTAAACCTCATGTAATTGCAAAATAATACAAATGGAACTAAATTTACAATTAAAAAACACTAGTGTTTAGTTCTAACATTCCCCCATTGGCGTTGATTTGTAAACCGGGCACCGTCTTCAATCTCTATGTCTTCATGATAAGCCCATAAGTTTAGAATATCTTTAATTGTTGAGAGGACATTGAATCTTTCTTGTTGTATTCAAGGTCTTCGATCAATTTTTGCTTTAGTTATGAATTCTCTAAAAATGTACTTTGCATACTAATCATTAATCTTGTTCTTCATCTGCAACACTAATTCTTCAATGCATCTTTGATTTTTTTTTTCTAATTCGAGCTTTGACCTATTGATATAAAATGTAGATTTCAACACAATGTTGTTAAAAGAATTATCTTAATTTGTTAGATTTTGGAGTGTGGAAGCTTGATCTTGATCTTGATTCTTCATTTATCAAGCTCCCCCTCAAAGTAATAGCTATCTTAGAAACTTCTATCATTTAAGCAATTCATGTTTCATATATGCACACCTCAAACCAATAATCATCTTAAAAGTTAAACATCCTCTAATCCAGATCAAGCACATTATAAAACATACTTGATCATCAAACTTGATCTATTTTCTTTGAAGCTTAAAATCAACGTGGCGTTTGTTCCTAAAAATCATTATTTATCACAAATCATCCTTGAACTCTTTTCAAACACTACAATCAAAACATCATCAAAAACATCTTCAAACTCTAAATCCTTCCACGTATAAGTTTCCCTTCCTTCAACCCTAAACTCATTCTCCCACTCACAATGAACGTGAGGAACACATTCATCATGCATAGTTAGTTGTACACAATGATATTGGATTTGTATTAATGGAAATGATGTTGGTTTGAGAAAGTTAGGCGGTGTTTTTGGTCTTTATTGGTAAGAAAGTATTGAGTGAATTGGTATGTGTTTGGTAAAAAATTGAGTTGTGTTTTGGAAATTTTGATATGCTTTTTGGTGTTTCGACAATAAATAAAAGCAATTTTTATAACTTTCCGATAGATTGCTTTAAAAAGTGTAAAACGTTCCTTCTTCTGACTTCTGAGGTCACATAAACAATCACATTTATATAAGAAATAAAGGTAGTGTCGCAAAATCATGAAAGGAAAGAAAAAGAATATACATAGTCAATCCGTACATCGTATGAGTATTAGAATTAGTATATATATATATACATAGTCAATCCGTACATCGTACGAGTATTAGAATTAGTATATATATATAACTTAATTATAAAATATACTTGGTCTAAAATCTAGTTGAGCAATAATTATTTGACCTAGCACTATACCAGCAAATCAATTTATAAAATTTAGAGTTTTAGACTGTCTTATCTAAAAAATCTGTATAATCTATTAAGTCTAATTTAAGTTCAGTATACTGAAAAATGGACTGTTCTATCTACGGAATCTCTAAAAAATGTTAGATTTAAGTTAAGAATAAAACCAAATTGTTTCTTTAAAACATAAGCGTTTAAAAATGACTAATAGTTACCGAAACTCCTCCAATCCCTCTCTAAACTTGTTATGAAATTCTTGTCTTGTGATAAGCTATATTCACATATTCTATATTGACTTAAGGGAGCGCACTCTTGTATTTTCAAAGCTCTGAGCTTGCTGTGTTTTGATGCAGGCCTGAAACAAAGTTTTTGGAAAAAGTTGTTGGCATCATTGTAAAAAGGCTTGATCTCAAAAAAGTTTATCATAAAGCTAATCTGGTAGGGATGGATACTTGGCGTAAGGAGATCGATTATTGGTTAGAAAAATCCAGTGCCCAAATACTAGCAGTTTGGGGCATGGGAGGAAATGGTAAGACTACTTTGGCTAGGCACATTGTCTACTCTAATTGGGAAAATTTTGGAAGCATAAGCATCTTGGAAGACATTGGTAGTAAATCAACAGAACAATTGCATGAGCTACAACAAAAGCTTCTTAGAGACATCTTACAGGGCAAGAAGAGAAAAATCCCTAGTGTCTGGCAAGGTACATGTAAGATTGAAAATGCCCTACAAACAGAAAGGGCGCTCATTGTTCTTGATAACATTGTTGAACCGAGCCACTTGTTTCTCTTACTTGGAGCTGGAATTGAAACACAATGTAAGATTATAATAACAACAAGGGAAAGTAATCCACATAAATGGTTTGATCAGTCTACTTCTTGGAGGTGTCAGGAACTTGAAATGAAATCTCTTGAAATGAATGAATCATTAGAGCTGTTAAGTCTTCATGCTTTTGGGTCGAAAGCTCCAACCGAAGGTTATGATCATCTTGTAGAGAAGGCACTATGGTATTGTGAAGGAAATCCACTTGCTCTTGAAGTATTGGGCTCCTCCCTATCTCAGAATAACAAGCAACTTTGGGAAAGTAGATTGAATTCGTTAGAAAAAGAGCTTCATGCTGGAATTAATAATGTACTCATAGGAAGCTATGAGTCATTGCCACTTGACTCTGACAGAGAATTGTTCTTGCATATTGCTTGTTTCTTTGTTGGGAAAGACATAGATTATGTAGTAAAGATTTTAGAGCCTGATTACTCGGCTTTGTTTGGAATAGAAACTCTATGTAAAAGCTGCCTTCTTTCTGTTTCACCAAACAAAAAACTGATGATGCATAGAATGCTTCAAGAAATGGCAAGAACAATTGTCTATAAAGAGTCACCTAAAAACCCTGCGAAACGTAGCAGAGTTTGGAGAGATAAGGAGTCTTATTATATATTGCAGGAAGGAAAGGTATGATAAGATATTAACTGCATCTTTCTATTTGATCTGTAGTTTGATACAAAAAAGGAGTCATATTATATATTGCAGGAACGTAACATAGCACCTTTCATACCTTCTTAGTTTGATCTGTAGTTTTATTTGTTTGTCATCTTTCTATTTAGGGTTCTAAAAAAATCGAAGGCCTGGCTCTTGACATAAAGCTGCTAAACCAAGGAGAAAAGTCGTATGAGTATGAGGTGATCGAGCTGTCAAAAGCTAGCTAATGTATTATGATTTTTCTGCAATAAAATAATAATAATCCTGGGGGTTAAATGTTCACTTTTACACATTTCGTATAAGTTGGTGATTTTCCTCATGATACGTTTGTTTTTCTTTAGCCTTGATATTTACTCGATAACTGGGCATCATATTCTTCAATGTTATGTTTGCAGTCATCAGAACTAACCACAGAGTCATTTAAGAAGATGGACAAATTAAAATTGCTCCAGCTAAACTCTGTGGATCTCACTGGATCCTATGAGAACTTTTCAAAACAGTTAAGATGGCTCTGCTGGACTGGATTTAGTTTACGAGCCATACCCTCCAACTTGTGCATGAAAAACTTAGTGGCTATGGATATGAGCTATAGCTGCTTGGAAGAATTTGAACCACCTGCGGTAGAGAACTCAACATCCTCTTATTTTAGCTTGTTCCTTGATTTTTCATGGTCTTCACGTTTACTAGCCATTCCCTCTTATTTTTCATACTACTTTGGAAACAGGATCTTCATTTACTCAAGATTTTAAATCTTAGAAGCTCAAAGAATTTACGGGAAATCCACAATATCTATCGACTCTGTTATCTTGAGATTTTGATTCTCTGGGATTGTACAAGTCTGACTCACGTAACCCTCGAAGGTCTTACATGTCTTGCTATATTGAATATAACAGGGTGTAAAAAGCTGTGCATGAGGGAGGAAATAAGTCCATTAGTAAGTCAAGAAGGATCATCTCTTCATTCTATAGAAAATACCCCGCAAGCTTCCTTTCTTTTGCCACAGTCATTAGAGCAGTTGTTTTTCTCGTCATGCAATCTTAGTAACACCGATTATTTTCCTCTGACTTTCAATGACCAACCACTCTTGATATACTTGAATCTAGTAAATGGTCTGTTTGAGTTCCTGCCTAGTTACAATTATCTTAAACGTCTTCGGGTCCTTGATGTCAGTGGTTGCAATGATCTTAAAGAGCTGCAATGTCTTCCTAGTACACTTGCAGAATTGTACATATATTACTGTAATTCGTTGAATATAGTTACTTTTGAGTCACATCAATTCAAATTGCAAGAATTTGGCTATGAAGGCTGTGTCAATTTGTGTGAAGTGGAAGGCCTTTTCAAATTGATGCCAGTAACCAAGCTTGAAGAATCTGATTTAAAACACATGGCTTGGCTCAGAGAATATCAAGATCTTGAGGTGTGCTTGGTTGGAGATGCTGAGCTTACCAAAGGCAGGAGTTCATGTGTCCAGGTTAACGTTTTTCTATACAATATAACACATGCTTAAACAACCATGATCACATGACTGACTGAATCCTCTGCTTCTGTGGCACAGATGCTGTACGAATTTAATATAATGAGCACATCTATGCCAAACATAAAAAATTCAAACATGATGACTGATACTGATTACATGTATACATCACAATCGACATTACTGTCTTTTAAAGTGCCAGCATGCCCCGAGCACAGGTGGCTCGAAGGATTAATCATAAGTTTTCAATATACAGCACACGGTGAAGATTGGGTATGGTTTGCTAAAATCAATACACCCGGTGGTGTTAACTTGATGTACAACCCCAGAGTCTTTGGAAAACCTGATGAAGTTGGTATGTGGTCAAGCTATTGGCCTATTGGGAATGCATTAAAAATTGAAGAGACGGTTACTGTGTCTATCATTGTGATCAAGGGTCTTCTGGATATATATTGGTGCGGTGCAAGGCTTGTGTACACCGATGAAGTAGCAAATGAAGCCTTGCAAGAGAACAACGAATGTGTAGCAATTCTTGGAGAAAATTTTTCTGAATTTCAGCTCAGCACAGGGGCTTACTATCTTTGTCGCTGTGACTTTTTTGAGTTAATGGAGGCTGGAAAACTCACTCCTGATTGGTTCAGGAGTTTAGTTGATGATAAAATTGATTATACAGGTATGTACTTCCTGTTAAGCTAATGTTGGGCGTTTTCCTTGAGATTAAGCTTTATAAAGAGGAAGTTTATAATTGTAACAGAGGTAGGAGGATGGAGAATGGATGGTAAACCAGAGCACCCGTATCAATCATATACAGAAGTGAAGACCATTAGATGCATCATGCATGGTCCGGAAGTGGTATGTGCGCTGTGTAATATTCTCTTTCCTTTTGCAATTTGCATGAATTTTCTCACTCATTTTGCAATCCTAGCAGTTAAAGTCCCAGATGAATCTAGTGTGTGTAGCTAGTTTGTAATTCTAAATTTTGCATTTTTGGCCTCTAGCATCTTGCTAGACGGTTTTTATTTTTATCATTGAATAATTTTACTGCTGTTCAAAAAAAAAAAAAAAAATTATTCCTTCCTTTAGACTAATGGAAAACTCAACAATTAATAATAAGACTTGTTGAGTTTTTGACTAACGGAAAACTCAACAATTTACAACATGGCATATACACTAAGTAGATTCTTTATGGCACACACCAACAAGAAGAATTGTCTTCACAAAGTGTTGCTTTATATTGTTGTCGAGATTGGGCAACACAATGAGGATATGGATGTTGACATGAGGAAGGTTGTCATCATGAAGAACTCGGTCTGTCGTCTTTGCAGTCTTCCTTGTTTGTTTCCATCTTTGGTGAGAGAGAAAAACTTGTATTGTTTTCTTCTTAAAATGGTATAGACAGATCACTCTGTCATACTTCTAAATCTTTGGGACCAAGTTTTTCTCTTCTGTTTTCCAGTCCATATTTGACTTACAAGATATGGGATGAGTCATCAAACTTAAGGTTAACTCTAAATAACAACTGATAGCGCTGACTATCATTAGCGATGTGTCACGTTAGTGAATCCTTGACTTAACAGGACTAATTACCTGAATACAAGGAACGCCTAGGTAGAATTAGGCTACAGTTCTATCTAGTATCTCTATCTCTAATACCTCTTCAGTTTTCATTGTTATATCACCGTTCATGTTTGTAGTTTTATAAAAAATCTAATATCTCTAGTTCCCTTTGCAGTTTTGAATATAATATTTCACTGTTCATGTTTGATAGTAATATTTTTTTCTTTTTTATTACATGAGCTAACTGAACCTGCTTTATAATTTGGTTTAGACTTATGACATCTTATTTTGATGATTTTAGCGTTTTTGATAATAAAGCTTTGATAACTTCTCTCTAATTTTTATTGTAAACACAACACAGGAGGAAGTTTACAAAATTGCAGAGTTATCGAAATCTTCTGTTGTTGATAAAAATATGGAGTCCACATCTGTACTTGGTAAAGGAATACCAAAGGTAATTGATTATATTTCCGCTACTTCTTTTTTCCAAATTTCTCTAGTAACTATATGTATTCTTCCTTCCTTCCATCATTGGAACTTTTTTTACATGACTCCCAAACCTCCATTTCACTCTTCTAAATCTCACAGTGATCACTATGGAATTGTGCTAATTATTTGAGCGATACAGGAGGAAATTGACAAGATTGCAGAGTTATCGAAATCATCTCTTGTTAATAAAACTTCGGAGTCCACATCTGTACTTAATAAAGCCATACCAAAGGTAATTGATTATATACCTGCTACTTTTTTCCAAATTTATCTAATATTTATATTTATATATCCTCTTCCTTCAATCATTGATTTTACTTCAACATGCTTCCCAAACATCCATTTAACTCTTCTAAATCTCAAAATGTTAGTTTATGGAATCAGTCTAATTTTTTGAATGAAACAGCAGAAAAGTTACAAGATTGCAGAGTTATCGAAATCATCTCTTGTTGATAAAACTACGGAATCCACATCTGTACTTCATAAAGGAAGAGGAAAGGTAATTGATCATATTCTGCTAATATTTTTCCAAATTTCTCTAATATATATATATATATAGGGAAAGTGAGTATGAGGCTGTTATGCACCTAATTTGGGTGAAAAACCCCTCACATACTAATATTTTAATATTTTAAATAAATACATGGCCCCCCATGATTTTTACCCTTTAAAAAAAGGTATGTGAGGGGTTTTTCACCCAACTTGGGTGCCTAACAGCCTCATATTCCCTTCCCCCATATATATATATCCTCCTCCTTCCTTCAATAATTGACATTTATTTCTACGGGACTCCGAAACCTTCATTTCACTCTTCTAAATCTCACAATGTTCACTAATTTACGAAGTCAGTCTAATTACTTCAACAATACAGGATGAAATTTACAAGATGTAGGTTTCAGGCCCCTTGCAACTCACACAACACACTCTAATATATATATATATATATTATATATATATATATAGGGGGACAATCAAATAAGAACAGTTTTAAAAATAAAAACGGTGAGAACACTTAAAAAACATTATTTTGATGCATTAAAAGTCCATAAAACTAACATAGTGCTTAACTAATTAAATGTATATAATATGCGTTTGAGATAATTGAATATGAAAATCTAAATTAAACTAAGTAAATGTTGCTTTAAATAGCCATTCACATACACAAAAATCGTGGGCCCAAAATTAAATGTAAAATACTCAAAGTTATGTTAAAAACCCACAACATGCATCACAACTAGGGATGAGCATTTGGACCGAAACCCGTGACCCGCCCGTGACCCACCCGTGACCCGCCCGTGCCCGACCCGCCCGGTACCCAGACGGGCCTGTTCTCGGTTCATAAAATTTGTGATACTCGGTTCTCGGTTCGGTCCGGGTCAAAACCGTGGTTTGGCGGTTTAACCCGTTAAAACCCGACAGTCACATATTGATAGATGGGTGATGGGTGTGTATATATATAGATAGATACTTGTGATGTATATAATAACACAATTGATACACAACCCACATATGTGATGTGTGTATATATCGATAGATACTAGACAGACAAAGATGAAGTAACGAAGAAGGAGAGGGTGAAGGTTAGGGATCTTTCATGTTTACCCACTATATTACTAGAAAAAAGCATGGAAAGAGAGAGGTTAGAAGAGATGTGAAAAGGATAGAAAATAAAATGATGAATCAAGAAACCAAAATGGAGGTGGGGTGTACCTGGTGTTATTATGTCCACACGTGAGCATCTATATCTAGAGTAGGTTATTTTTATATTGTTAGATAGATGTAAACAAAAACCATTAGCTGTGTCCCATATTTTCTTTTTATATGTTAATATATATATATATATATATATATATATATTTTACACATATTACCTTAGAAAAAAAATAGACGTGGACTAACTTGATTCGTTGGTTTTAAAACTTAAAATATATAAAGAAGATATGAATGGATACAATCTTGAAACATCCTCAATCCATTTTCAAAACCGCAACCATATTCATCTCTATATTGAAGCCTCAAATCTATCACTTTCATCGAAGCCTCAATCTATCAGAAATCTTTCATTTTAATTTTCAAATCAAACGCCTACTAAAAACAAAGTGAACATCAATAGTGGAATACCCCATTGAAAAGTCTTCATCAGTATATCATCATTCTCATGGTTTCTACCTTTCTCTCAAGACAAAAGTTCAAGCAAGCTATTTTCCGGGTCAACCTTAAAAACCCGAACCCGACCCGGTAGAACCTGGGCCCGAACCGACCCGCCCGGGGGGTCAACGGGCCGGGTTTCGGTTCCATTTTTCTTGCACTTTCGGGTCACGGGTCATGACGGTTCGGGCCGGGTCGGGCCGGGTTTTGACCCGTGCACATCCCTAATCACAACTGCAACATATACTTACAAACCTCAACGCGGTCTTCTGCTCCAAGCATAGAGCCAAATGTAACCTGTATCAAAAACCCACGACATGTAACTTAGACTAAATAACCATCAAGAAGAGTTGAATGGAAAACCTACGATGATTGATGGGGTCGGTGAGACCACTGTGCTCTGTGATGGTATTGAGTTCTGAGGTCTGATTTATGGCGTTGGTGAGGCCACTGTGGCTTGTGATGGTACCAAGTTAGTTATCCCTGATGTGTCAAATGCACCAACAATAAATGAATGTACTTAGTCTTCTGCAACTTAGATGTCAAGGGTTTGACATCAAAGTAAAGGAAAATAGATGTAAACAGGTAAAAGCGGGTATTTTTAACCCCGTTGTAAAGAAACTAAGTGGCAAAATAGAAGAAGAAATTAATAAAAAGATATAAGGATTGGAAGGAAGGCTACAATAGGAATTGCAAAATGAAATATGGAAGAGTATGTAAGTATTGTGATCACCTTGGAGGAGAAACCCAAAGTTTACTTATTTAAACTATAATAAAACATGAGCAATATGGAATGCTTCTGCTGCTAGTTTAGAGTCAAATCTGACCCTTATCCAAACCTCACAGCCCGTGAAAACATTACCCGTCTGACCCACTGACTCGTGACCCATGAACAAGTCGATTAACCCAACAATCACCATCGATGTTCTTCATAGTAAGGATCCCGTCAAAATAGCCTCACCTCAAAGGCTCAAACCATCTCAACTTTTCCTGGACACCTGACCTCCACCTCGATCATCTTCTCAGTTCAACTTGAATCATGATACCACACCTGTATGTAAGATCTCTGGAATTGAACCAAGAATCAATTATAGTATTTATTATGTATATAAACACAATACAAAGAGTTTACAAGTTATTACAGAATTATTATTAGAAATAAATCATATGATAAAGATGATAATCATATGAATATAGAATACAGATTCTTTAATATGAATGTATATACAAAAATAGCAAAAATAAGAGAAGAATATAATGTTGAGATGATCTTTTGAAGATATATTATATAATCGGTGCCTCTCATCAGGATAAACATTTCGAAATATCAAGTCTTTTATCTTCAAGATAGATAACAGTCCTCCAAGTACCCAATGTCTTCAATATTAGTCCTCTTTGACCATTTAACTTCAGTCTTCATTCTTCTCGACTTTCTTCAGTTGAACACCTGTAGTCCCTCATTTGAACGTTTCCTAATATAACCAAAGCTAACACTGACATAAAAATAATTTCCCAACACTGTAACATCTCACATGGCATCCTGTTGGAACCGTTTACCAATGTATTGGCTCATCACAAATCAACGACCTCTTCCACGGTCACATCCAAAGCCATCGATTTGAACTCCAACGACATAATGTTAACACCTTGTTCTGTCATAAATTTTAGGTGTATTGATTTAGAGTATTATGTGTACATATTTTAATGTAAATAAGAAAAAATTTATGCAACTTTTCAGTTTTCACATTGTTCATTTTATATGTTAAAGCGCATTTAGCACCCCAAACAAAACAATTACACTAACGTTTATTGACAATAAGTGAAACCTAATATATATATAATTTCTAAAAGAGTGAGGGTAAATTTGCTCCTTTTAAAGTTATTTAATGGCAAGTTTGATCCTTCAAGAAAGTAGATGACAATTTGGTCTTTTATTATATTTAGGGCACATATAGTTGTGTAAAATGTTTTTTAGTTTTCCATTTCTAATTTTCAAGAAAATAGAAGGAGTTTTCCATTTTTAGAAATAAATTGAAAATTTTGAAAACGGACTCAAAACTAAAATATGCTATTATTATTTACCATATTAAAAAACATGTTCTAGGGTGGGTAGTGACGGGGAGAGGGCGAAGGCTATGTTATCAATTTCGGTGGTATACCAGTTTTCGAAGGGTGGAAACAATTTCGGTTTCATATATCGGTTTCGTTTACGTTTCTGGGAATACCAGTGGTATTGACCAGAATATGACCGAAATTCAACCTTTTTAACTTTGGTGGTTTCGGTGGTTTTACGGGTTTTGATTTTATTTTTCAATTTTTTGGGCCAAACATAATAAATCAAGGGAGAAAAAAAGGTGGAAGAGAGGAAAAGGGGATAGCACGTAGAGGTAGCAGGTGCGAGACAAATTTGACCGTCAATCTAGAGATTCGGGCCAAAGAAAATCGAATAGAATACACAGTACATACCTTTTTGTTGGATCTGATATTAAGGAATTTCCTAGAATAAGTTAAAAGATAATTTCTGAAGACTATTGAAAGGCTCACAGTACACCCACCACAAAAAATAGCTATCTCTTCGCGTGCTACTTGATGTGGTAGAACGTAGAAGTAAGAAAAAGAAAAGAGAGATAGCCAGAATATAAAGATGGGGGAGTAGGTGACTTTTTTTCAACAGCAGCAGAGTAGGTGACTTTTGTTATTGAAAAGAAGTTTAGACATCCAATAATGTATATTAATATCTGTAACGAGGATACTTTATTATTTTTAATCTGACTTTTTTTTAAATAAATATGCTGATATCTTTTACATATTAAAATTAAAAATATATATGAAATATTCTATTCAAACTTCTACATACTAAAAAGGTATAAGTATATTATATTATATAAAATATATAAATATATAAAATATTAATATTTAAAATTACCGAAATACCACCGAAAAACCAATATCTTGCTTACCGGTCCTTGACCGAAACACCGAAATTCCGGTCCTTAACTACTTAGGGCGAAGGGTTACGGGGGGCACAGACGTGGGCGTTGGAGGAGAATTAATATAATTTAAGGTTTTCAAAATTTAAAAATGGAAAACGATAAAAAAAAAAAAAAAAAAAAAAAAGTGTTTTCTAATTTCACATAGAAAAGTGAAAAATAGCGTTTTCAATTTTCTTGGAAAACATTTTTGGAAAACTATTATTTGAACACGTTTTCTGTTTTTTGTTTGTTTTCTTGAAAATCAAAACTGAAAAACAAAGGGTGTTTTCCCCAACTACGAGATATATTTTACAAATTATACAATTAACGAGCATATTATGTGAAATCCTAAATAGGTGTTTGAAATAATTTCAACTTCTTCAATTATATTGCAGAAAGTTGTGTTCAAATTGGATATCTTGGATGAAAAAATCAAGAAAAAGGCAATGAAACAGGTCTCAACACTCCCAGGTACTATAGTCTATAACGACTACAATACAAACTTTATTAAATGTATTCATCTGGGGTTATCATAATTTTCAAAAATAAACCAACCCAGATCTTAGTTTATAATTAAAGATTAAATCTGTGACATCACTTGATAAAAAAACACAGGGGTGGATTCAATAGCAATGGACATGAAAGACAAGAAACTGACTATAATAGGAGATGTAGATCCAGTTGCAGTAGTGTTAAAACTGAGAAAAATATGTCGTATAAAGATTTTGTCAGTTGGGCCTGCAAAAGAGCCAGGAAAACAGAAAGAGGAAGATGGACGTGACAAGAAAAAAGAAGATGAGTTAGAAAAGAGACAAGAAGAGGCTATAAAGTTAAGATATTCGTTATATCAAGGAAGTCAACCTTATGATTCGTTATATTATCCCAAACCTAATGAAGATGAAAATCCTAATACTTGTGTTATTTGCTAATCAAGTAAGTCCTTAACCTATAGACGTCTCGGGGGAGTGTCCAGGAGGGGATTCCTCCTCGACGCTATAGGCACAAGTCATCCCAAGCTTGCGTCCAAATCGGGTGGATGATTGATAACTTTTCAAAGTACCTGCATGCCCACAGGATGCTTGAAGGATTAATTATAACTTTTCAATATATAACTTTTCAATATACGCCCAATGGTGTTAACTTGATGTACAACCCCAGAGTATTTGGCAAACCTGATCAAGTTGGTATGTGGTCAAGCTATTGGCCAATTTGGAAAGCGTTACAAATTGAAGACAGTTACTGTGTCTATCATTGTGAGCAAGGGTCTTGTGGATGTACATTGGTGTGGTGCAAATCTTGTGTACATTGATGAAGCAGCAAATAAAGTCTTGCAAGAGAGCAAAGGATATATAGCAAATTTTTGGAGAAAATTTTTCTCAAACTCAACTTAGCACAGGGGCTTACTATCTTTGTCCCCGTGATTTCATTGAATGAATGGAGGCTTGAAAACTCACTTCTGATTGGTTCAGGATTTTAGTTGATGATATAATCGACTGTACAGGTATGTACTTTGTGTTAATTAAGCCAATGTTGGGTGTTTCTATTGAATCAAAGATTTATAAAGAGAAAGTTTGTAATTATATATTATATATTATATTATATATATATTGCTGGTAGAGAGAAAAAAATAAAACTTATCTTTTGATCTTAGCCTTTGAAATTTTTAAATAAATCGATCTTAGCCATTAAAAATAAAAGTCAACTTTAACTATTTTGTATATGGTAACTCTTTTAATTTATTTAATATACAATTTTTTTAAACACGGTAACTATTTTAATGCTGGTAATTATTAAAAAAACTCTCACCTACTTTTACGGTAATAAAATTTACAGTTACTTTGTATCTATCGGTCATCACCCTTACTCGGTCAAAATTAAACTAAATGGAACAATTTGTTCTATGAATATGTGCATGCAAACAAGACCAAATTCTTAATGCTAATCAATCTGTGTATATTATACACATATTGGGCAAAAATTAGAATCTTGAAATTAGCAATAGCTCTTATTCATATGATAAATGTATTTATCAATCATAAGCACATTTTCAAGAAATCAAGATTTATCCAAAATCAAACAAAATGAAGCGGGTTTCTTCAATATAATAAGAAAACAAAAGAAAAGTAAAAATCTTTATTTAAGAAAAAAAGAAGAATCTGTTTACCAAATCATGTTCAATCTTGTGATTGTTGCTGCACTAAATTCCTTTGATCTTAAGCAAGTTTCCACTATGTCTTTCCTGCGTACAAACAAAATCGTTTTAAAAATATAAGCTATAAACACCTTTTAAAAGAGCATAAACTCCTCTTAAAATACATAAGATACGAAAACGCAAAAAAAAAAAACAAACAGTTAACATATTTATTGTTGTGTCTGTATTGAATACAAAATATATTCAGTGCTAAGCCTCATTTTTGTTGAATGTTTGTGACTTTTTTTTGTTGTTTGGCAGTATCCAAGGCCGGTCGTGAGTTATTTGATGCTCAGGGCTTGATAGCAAAAAATTGCCCTCTATTATAATTTTGTAATCAAACCACTTAAAAGCTTATAACGTTGTAGAACGTTAAGAGTTCAATCCTTGTTAAATAATTATATGTTACAAATTTATAAGTTAAGAAAATAAACTTCGAATTGAAATTTTCATTTTACACATCACCTAAAACGGTATACATTTGCGAGAATTTGAAATAAAAATATTAAGTAGATTATAATAGTAGTCAATATTAGCTAAACATTAAACAGATTTCTAATACACGGGGTCTTTTTTAACTCTATATAATTAATAAAGATAATAATAATAATAATAATAATTTTTAACAAAAAATAAAATATTTTATTAGCTCTTTTGTATAGTCAACTATTTTTTATATAAAAAGAAGAATTGTATCATTTTTACAAAATATGAGTAAGAGAAATAATTGCAAAAAATATCTTTTGATTAATTTAAATTTAAATCTGTGACAGACATTTTAGTTTAAATTTAAATCTGTGACAGACATTTTAGTTACAAATAAGTGTAAATTTTTTAGAATCTGATTAATAAGACCATTAGTTGTGATTCATTGGATAATGATATTTATTAACGTACGGTTTACATGAAGTTGGCTCTTTGAATTAGGTTAATAGTTTTGATTCATTGGAGCCAAAATTGACCCCACAACAATTGGTTTAATTAGTTGTGCGATCGATCTTTTGCAGAAGATGGTGGCTTCATGATTAAGAAAGTATTTCATTTATAATTATAGCAATATATATAATAAGTATTATTTTATTAATATGCCGATTTTGGGATTTCGATTAAAGATATATATAAAATTTGAAATGATTTTATTTTATTTATTAACCTTTCTATATAAAACTTATTCAATGCAATAAATTAAGATAAACAAGGTTGGTTCGGGAGTAGATAGGTTTGGATACGTTAATCGGTACCCACGCAATACGACTACGATAACGGCGGTGTGATAGCAACGATGAATGATGATGGTTGTGGTGATGTCAAATGGTGAAGGTAAATAATGTAAAAATATTTGATTTGATGGCATTTAATAGAGATATTTTTTAATATAAATGACCGATGGTTTAATTTAATATTAATAACTAATGGTGATTTAATTCATTAATGATAGTTTATTCAAGTCACATGTTTCATTTTTCTTAACTTTCAGCATGGAAGCTATAACTTTTATAGAGTTGTACTTATGTGAAACTACAAAAAGTGGTGAAACCAAAGGGCTGCATCTCAGCCCTTGGATCAAAAGCAATCCACGGCTGAGATTAAAAAAAAAAAAACAACACGGAGGGGTACTTTGGTAATTTTGTACATTATCCCACTTTTTTCTTTTCTAGTTCCAAACACACACAGAGATCTCTCTTTCTCTCTCACTCCCCCTCTTGGAAAATCACCACCACCACCACTACCCTCATCGTGTTTAGGTCACCGTCGCGTTCCAATCGAAATGGCACAACCATCATTTCCGTCGTCATCATCATCTTCATCATTCATCATCAATGGATCTTGAGAAATTAATATCATTGAAGGATGTATTGAATACGAACATTACGACTTTTTGTTATGTGAATTCTAATTTTCTCAGGTGATAATCAAATGTAATTTGATAATATGTGATTAGATTTATTCTAACATTAGAACTTGTTAAATTTTATTAATTATTCAATTGACTTTGTTGTTTGGTACAATATTGCATACAAGGTGTTTGATGAAATGTCTGAACCAAAGTTTCTTATATATGATTTAATATCAAATCACATTTGATTGAGTATTGCACAAGGTGTTTGATGAAATGTCTAAATCAATGTTTGATAATATGATTTAATCAACTTTATGATTCTGTATTAAATTGGTGTATAAGTTTGTGGATATAAACTCCATTTGTTTTGTGGAAATGTATGAGTAACATCAAATTCGATTTGTTATCTGTTATTGTTTACTTTTATGTTCATTATCATAGTTTATTATGTATAAAGATTATAGAAATTTCTGTTTTTGTAACTGTATGTGTAAAATCATATTTGATTTTGTATATAGATTCTATAGATTTGTGTTTTGTAACTTTGTTTTGTACAATCAAATTTGATTTTGTATTGAGGTTTTAGTTACTTGTGTTCTTATGCCTAGAATCATATTTGATTTTACTCTTACAGTGTGAAAATCCTATATATAACGAATTATTCAAAATCAAAAATGATTTTACGCATACATTGTGACAAAACCTATTCAAAATCAAAAATGATTTTAAGCATACATTGTGACATACCCATACAAAATCATATTTGATGTTATTACAAAGAAAAATATTTAAAATCATTGTTTAGAATCATATATGATTTTCTATATGCTTTCCATACACAATCATAACTTATACAAGATCAACTATTCAAAATCAAAAATGATTTTCCGTATACATGTGTAATAGTTATAGAAAATCATTTATGATTCTAAATAGCACAATTTGACAAAATGAAATGAGTTTCTTACATTGAAACTTATTCATAATCATAAATGATTTTAAGCATACATTGTAAAATACCCATACAAAATCATATTTGATTTTTATTACAAAGAAAAATATTTAAAATCATTGTTTAAAATCATATATGATTTTCTATATGCTTTCCATACACAATCATAATTTATACAAGATCAACTATTCAAAATCAAAAATGATTTTACGTATACATGGGTAATAGTTATAGAAAATCATATATGATTCTGTATAGCACAATGTGACAAACTGAAATGAGTTTCTTACATTGAAACTTATTCATTATCATAAATGATTTTAAGCATACATTGTGACATACCCATACAAAATCATATTTGATGTTATTACAAAGAAAAATATTTAAAATCATTGTTTAGAATCATATATGATTTACAAACAGAATCATAACTTATACAAGATCAACTATTCAAAATCAAAAATGATTTTACGTATACATGGGTAATAGTTATAAAAAATCATTTATGATTCTGTATAACACAATGTGACAAAATGAAATGAGTTTCTTACATTGAAACTTATTCATTATCATAAATGATTTTAAGCATACATTGTGAGATACCTATACAAAATCATATTTGATTTTATTACAAAGAAAAATATTTAAAATCATTGTTTAGAATCATATATGACTTTTTATATGTTTTCCAAACAGAATCATAACTTATACAAAATCAACTATTCAAAATCAAAAATGATTTTACGTATACATGGGTAATAGTTACAGAAAATCATATATTTTCTGTATAGCACAATGTGACAAAATGAAATGAGTTTCTTACATTGAAACTTATTCATAATCATAAATGATTTTAAGCATACATTGTGAGATACCCATACAAAATCAAATTTGATTTTATTACAAAAAAAAATATTTAAAATCATTGTTTAAAATCATATATGATTTTCTATATGCTTTCCATACACAATCATAACTTATACAAGATCAACTATTCAAAATCAAAAATGATTTTACGTATACATGGGTAATAGTTATAGAAAATCATATATGATTCTGTATAGCACAATGTGACAAAATGAAATGAGTTTCTTACATTGAAACTTATTCAAAATCATAAATGATTTTAAGCATACATTGTGACATACCCATACAAAATCATATTTGATGTTATTACAAAGAAAAATATTTAAAATCATTGTTTAGAATCATATATGATTTTCTATATGCTTTCCAAACAAAATCATAACTTATACAAGATCAACTATTGAAAATCAAAAATGATTTTACTTATACATGGGTAATAGTTATAGAAAATCATTTATGATTCTGTATAGCACAATGTGACAAAATGAAATGAGTTTTTTACATTGAAACTTATTCATAATCATAAATGATTTTAAGCATACATTGTGAAATACCCATACAAAATCATATTTGATTTTATTACAAAAAAAAATATTTAAAATCATTGTTTAAAATCATATATGATTTTCTATATGCTTTCCATACACAATCATAACTTATACAAGATCAACTATTCAAAATCAAAAATGATTTTACGTATACATGGGTAATAGTTATAGAAAATCATATATGATTCTGTATAGCACAATGTGACAAAATGAAATGAGTTTCTTACATTGAAACTTATTCAAAATCATAAATGATTTTAAACATACATTGTGACATACCCATACAAAATCATATTTGATGTTATTACAAAGAAAAATATTTAAAATCATTGTTTAGAATCATATATGATTTTCTATATGCTTTCCAAACAAAATCATAACTTATACAAGATCAACTATTGAAAATCAAAAATGATTTTACTTATATATGGGTAATAGTTATAGAAAATCATTTATGATTCTGTATAGCACAATGTGACAAACTGAAATGAGTTTTTTACATTGAAACTTATTCATAATCATAAATGATTTTAAGCATACATTGTGACATACCCATACAAAATCATATTTGATTTTATTACAAAGAAAAATACTTAAAATCATTGTTTAGAATCATATATGATTTTCTATATGCTTTCCATACACAATCAAAACTTATACAAGATCAACTATTGAAAATCAAAAACGATTTTACGTATACATGGGTAATAGTTATAGAAAATCATATATGATTCTGTATAGCACAATGTGACAAAATGAAATGAGTTTCTTACATTGAAACTTATTCATTATCATAAATGATTTTAAGCATACATTGTGACATACCCATACAAAATCATATTTGATGTTATTACAAAGAAAAATATTTAAAATCATTGTTTAGAATCATATATGATTTACAAACAGAATCATAACTTATACAAGATCAACTATTGAAAATCAAAAATGATTTTACTTATACATGGGTAATAGTTATAGAAAATCATATATGATTCTGTATAGCACAATGTGACAAAATGAAATGAGTTTCTTACATTGAAACTTATTCATAATCATAAATGATTTTAAGCATACATTGTGACATATCTATACAAAATCATATTTGATTTTATTACAAAGAAAAATATTTAAAATCATTATTTAGAATCATATATGATTTTCTATATGCTTTCCATACACAATCATAACTTATACAAGATCAACTATTCAAAATCAAAAATGATTTTACGTATACATGGGTAATAGTTATAGAAAATCAAATATGATTCTGTATAGCACAATGTGACAAAATGAAATGAGTTTCTTATATTGAAACTTATTCATAATCATAAATGATTTTAATCATACATTGTAACTTTGTTTTGTACAATCAAAATTTGATTTCGTACATACACTTTGGTTTAGACATTTCATTAAACACTTTGTGGGCAAAACTCATTATAAAAATTTTAAACAACAACAACTAAAAATACAACTTCTTATTATATGAAAAAACAAAAATAAAAGAAAAAATTACAAATCATGGATAAAAATGGTTTGTTTATCCATTTTTTATATAAACTACATAAAATATCACTCTAATAATATCTAAAACATCATCTTCCATTTGTTATTGTTGCTAGTGATTTGAGATGAAGATCCAGATTGTAGTGGTGGTGGTGGCGGCGGTCGGATATGGTGATGGTGGTGGTGGTGGTGGTCACTGTCCAAGGAGGAGAAGATAGGGGGAGAGAGAGAGAGAGAGAGAGAGACTGTGTGTGTGTGTGTGTGTTTTGATCAGGTGAATAGAGAAGAGAGAATTGGAAGATAAGATTCTTTTTTTGGGTGTAAATTACGAAAATACCCCTCCGTGTTTTATTTTTAATTAGAGGTAAATGTTAATCTTAACCATTGATGAGAATGATCCAAGGGCTAAGATTAAGCCCTTGAGATTCATGAAAAATTAAGGATGTAAATGAACAAACACCAACTAATATAGTTGTATACAAGTATAGATATGAAAAATGAATGTGTCACTGTCATGCATGTACCTAATTAATTTGTTTATAAAATCCCTTTATATACTTATTTTTCAATACATAAAAAAGATGGGTCCAATTATTTGTTTATTATATAAAAAATAACATGTGAGATTTTTAAACCAAGTTAAGTATGAAACATCATAATAGGGTACGGACCGTGAAAAAATATTTTTAAATGAGATAACATATCAACAAAGTTCTTTTTTAATTTTTTTTTCTTAACTTGGTTTTTTGACAATTTTTTTATTTTTTTTAGTTAACTTATTTCAAAAAAAAAATTACAACAAATACACCATTGAACCATATATATAAGGGTATGGTACGAGTTTCGCCGTTAATGGTATTAATAAAGGGTAGCTCGTGAGAGTGATAAGTCAAAGGGGGTGATTAAGTCGACGAGTTACAGGGTATGGATTTAACAACCCTAACCCAGTTTTTAGAGTCGGTTTCAAGTCGAATTTCAGATAAGGTCAAGTATTGACAATCTTAATATATATCAAACCCACTCTATATATGTTATATCGAAAAGTGTACAAGATTTAAGACTTTGATTTAATATTATGCTGATTTTATAATTTACTTTATTTTTGAGTAAAAAGCTTTTTAAGTTTACTTGATAACCTGGTCACCGACCGGGTATTAATCTAGTTGTAACAGAGGTAGGAGGATGGAAAATGACTGGTAAACTGGAGCACCCGTATCAATCATATACAGAATTGAATACCATTAGGCATTAGATGCATCATGTATGGTCCAGAAATGGTACGTAACTCAGCAGTGTTATATTCCTTCCCTTACATGGGTTAATTACCCGCATACAAGTGAAGGGTAGATGATTGTGAGGATACATAAACCTAGGTTCAAGTCTCACTCTCCATAATGGGGGTGGATGATAGGGGTGTTTTTCAGGAATACTAGATTGCATCCTAGATATTCATGTAGTTTAGGAATTGGAGTAGGATAGATTGTCCAGTTCAAAAATTATGGAAAAGTAAAGGCTAGATGAAACTTTTAAGGTACAATTTTTTATCTAGTATATCTATCTGTAATCCCTTTTCATTTTTCATTGATATATCGCCATTCATGTTTGATATAACAAAAAATATTTTTATAATTACATGAGCTAACTGAACTATTATAACTTGGTTTAGTCTTATGACTTCTTATGTTGGTAAATTTAGTATGATGATTAAGCATTGCTAACTTCTCTCTCATTGTTTCTGTAAAAACAACCTAGGAGGAAATTTACAAGATTACATAGTTATCGAAGTCATCTCTTGTTGATAAAACTACGGAGTCCACATCTGAACTTAGTAAAGCAATAATACCAAAAGTAATTGATTATATATAGGTTTAATTGATAGAAAAAGGAAACAGTTTAACTTTTCTTCATGTAACATTTTACCTTCATCCACTCATCGCATGACTTAAATGGGTTATTTATTAGTGTTAATGTTCATGTTACTTTATCAGTGTTGTTATTTTACTGGGCAATAGTGGGTTGGCTTGCCAAAGATTTGCAAGGTAAAAATTCTGTTCAAGTCAGTATTACCCGGAATGATCCTTGCTGTGAACTTTGAAGAACCATTAAAAAGCCAATGTTAAATGTGTTGCTCTAAATGTATGCTAGAGCCAACTATTTTACAAATGCTTCTCATTAATTAAAAGTCCAAAATGTTAATTACAAAAGAGATGTAATTTAGAGCAAATCCTTCTCATTAATATGTCGGATTTAAAATATGTTGGATTTAAGAGCAGCCAAGTACAGGAAAATAATGTTAAAAGTTCTGACACATTATTCAAGTTAACAAAACTGAATAACACTCAGCATCTCTAAATATAGACTAAACGACACAGATCGTCCATGTGGTTTGTCAAAATGATCACGTTTCTCCTTTCTTTATCAAAACCTCACTGGCAATCCTTTATAGGTGGATAAAGTTCACATATCGTCCTTTGACCGGTCAACCGTTATCTTTTATCCGTTAAACCCCCCACGTGCCACCCACGTGAGGGATAAATAGGTCATTTCCCTCTTCAAACTAACCAATAATGATATTCTGTTCATTTTTTTTATTGCTCTAAAAATATATATATATACATCAAGATGTAGACATATATATATATATATATCTACATGAAATCAAATTACCTTTATTCAAAACACTTGTACCAAAAATCAAACTCTTAGAAGAAAACGCTCTTAAATTCATCAAAACTAGATTTTGAAAGATGACATTCTTTTTCCAAAAGAGTATACAACACAAAACCTGTATCTACCTATATACTATCTATACATATAAATACCATAGTTGCCATCACCTTCAACATAGTCTCACCACTACCATTCATCTTCTCATTATCTCTATATCGATCCATCACCACCACCGTATCTCTTATCTCTTTTCCCGACCCGACCTTAATGGGCGGAATCGAAACACAAATGGTGATATATATTGTATTCATATTTGGAGATATATATAAACAACTACACTTTGGATCCAAAATAAAAATTCCAAATACACAGGAGGATTTGGATTTGTAGATCTACACACACATAATATATATATATATATATATATATAGAGAAAAGTTATTTTGAGAGACTTTTTTTTGCGAGAACCTTTAAGAACTTTTCAAATCAAGCCCAACCGATGATTATTTTTTACATGAAAATTGTTTTTTGATTGTTTTCTGAATAACTTATGTGTGATTTTGAAGTTTATAATTGTTTGAAGATATGTATTATCATCCGTTATACAATTATGTGGAGATTTGGATTCTTGATCACATGTGCACGAATATTGCTATGATTACATGTGATCGACTTGCATACATGTGATCTGTGAACCTTATCCACCTCTAAAGGATTGCTAGTGAGGTTTTGATAAAGAAAGGATGAAACGTGATTATTTTGACAAACCACAGGGACGATCTGTGTCGTTTAGTCCTAAATATATATACATATATATAAGTGAGAAGAGTATAGTAGCGAACGTGGAATGACTACTATATAACTGGGATTTAGGGAAAATACACAAGTATTAAAGTAAAACAAATAAAACAATAGTGCATCATAAAAATCATCATGTGTCAATTGCTTCGTAAATTTTCGTGCATTGATCTAAATGTCAAAATTTTATCCTATTTGATTTATCTTAATACTTGTTTTAGTATCAAACTATACAAGTCAGTAAAAAATGTTTGTAGTGAATAAATTATGAGTTGTATTACGAATATCACTTCTCCTCTTAAAGGGTAAAAGAATTGTTCACGCACAATAAATGTAATTAATATACAAGATTTGCAGAAAATTGTAATGTTTAACTTTAAGGGCATATATATACGTTTCTTGGTACGACAAAGACAGATTAGTATTCTTGGTACGACAAAGACAAAGACAGATTCATACCATTTTAGTGTACTGTGAACTCTTACTGGACCACACGTGACCATCAACCTCACCGTGAAGGTCGCTGAACAGAGCGATCTGGGTCTCCATTGATGCATCAATTAACATACCGTGCGGTAAACTCTAATTAAATCGCTTTTTCTTCATCATGTATCCTTAAATAATCCAAGATAAAATTTCAAATGATGAATCACCATTTTATGAATGTACATATTGTATCCCCTGGCTCTAAAGATACAAGTAGTATCCTCGATCCCTTACCTTATTTCCTTCTCTCACATGAATGTATTTACAACTAGTATTACCTAATTTTCATCATCGTCTCCAAATTGGTTGAAAAGGGTAAAAATCGAATCTTTATTACCCGTCAAGATGGAACTTAAAATTCAGCAACCCTTCAGCAGAAATGCTCCTCCTTACTCTACCTCTCTGTACCACCACATGTGATGGTTGTTCCGCCTGAAAGCACACAATAACCACCGTCAAGTTATCAAGTACTCCTCTCTTCATTGCTTCATCCACCATCTCCTGGCAGCAACGCTTCACATCATTATGTTTCTGTAACTGCCGCCTAACAAAATCCACTGCATTTTGGTTTCTAAACACGTCCCAGATCCCATCACTTCCAATGATTAAAAACTCGTCTTCTTTTGTTAGTGTAACAAGTTTTAGCTCTGGTTCGGCGCTCAATGGGCCAATGTGCTCACCCATTTCTTTGAGCCCATTGATCTGCCAGTTACCTATTGCTCGGGTTGAACAATCTGTTGGTGTGTTCTTGCGAAATTGCGATGAGCATATGGCCAGGAGTAAGTGATTGGTGTAAGGCTAATCCCATTTTTTTGTTTTCAGGTCTTGATAAAAATGTTGGGGGGAGGCAAGGAAAATGTTGAAAGGAATTACGTTCGGAACCTCCTTGTTTTATGATGTTTTTCTTCAAGTCAAAGTCAAAAATAAAAAACACATGCACTTTTTTACCCTTATTCTTTCTTTTTCTTTAATTTGTGTGTTTAGTCAAACATCCACAAATCTCCTCCACGTCATCACACAGTATACATTTTCTTTTCTTTTTTTATCACAGTATACAACCCGACCGCCACTGTGGAGAAACAATCGTTGGAACTTGCCATCTCGTCTTCCAAGATTTATTCTTCTAGAAGGTTCTGTTTTCATTTCTCTCTTTAATTTCATGCTTAATATATAGGGTTTATGGCATACAAATATAACCACTTACGACCAAATAGTTATGTAATGTAATGACCTATTCATGTGGCTATGTAATGTATGCGCTTATGTTTTCTTGGCTATACTATGTAAAATATGTATGGACTTTACATAGTATAGCCAAAAAAAATACATAGGTTCTTACATTGATTGACCCAAATAAAAAGAACCTTACATAGTATAGCCAAGAAAACATAGGTGCATACATTACATAACTACTTGAATATGTCACTACATTACATAACCATTTAGTCATAGGTGGTTACATTCGTATGCCGTTATCCCTAATATATATCTATATAAATATTAAAACAGTAGGAATCCTAGCCTTTTAAGCCATCCTCCCTAAATTAAAGTTATGCTTAAATGTTGCCACATAAGATTTATCCTATGTGGCATCTCCATGTTTTTTTTTTAAATTATCAATCTTTTTTATAGAAAATATAGTATAAATTAGAATATAGAAACTATAAAATTCGATATATCGTATATGAAAAACAATATATTTATGAGATTGATCAACATTAATTTGGCAAGAATATTACAAATCTTATTATTATTATTATTATTATTATTATTATTATTATTATTATTATTATTTATTTATTTATTTTTATTTTTATTTTTAATAAAATCGTCACTTTGTACGTACGATTACAAATTCTACATTACTAAATCCTTATATTTGTTAGAATTGTACGTACGATTACAAATTCATTTGTTAATTGATTCATATTTGTATGTATTTAGGATGAATGGTAATATAATCTAATCACATTAGTAATTCTATAAAAAGGTTTTTTTTAAGCTTTATTTTGTGTATGTATTTTATAATTGCTATTTAACAAATAGTTAAACATTCATCAAGCTTTATGTAGTCAAAAGATTCAATCATCATGATGTGGAATTAATATACTCTATATGAACTAATAGACGATAATAGATGTATCAAAATAGGTTAGTTCAGAGTTCAGACATCTTCACCTAATTCTTGATCATACACTCTGGGCACTCCAATAAATCGAATTCGCATGTTTCAACTTTACATGTAGGTCTACACTACACTTCATTGTTTTGTTTTGTTGACCTAATTGTATGTTGCGGGTATTTGACCAACTATAACAATTCTTTAAAGTATAGCAAAAGTCCTCAATGCCAAATTTCAACCTAAATTTAGGTCTATTTGTATGTTAAAACATTATGCATGGAATTCACATTACATAATCTATCATCCAAGGATTAGAGGTCACTATATTTTTCATGTTTCATAATATAATTTATTATTATACTGCTTTAAAAAAAATCCGCACATCGTGCGGGTAAAAGACCTAGTATATATATATATATATGTCGATGTATGTGTATATACAACAAATTACTAATTTGATTAGTAGATATCAGTTGGAATAGTGTTTGTATCAAGGTTATGGGTTTCTTTTACCACATTCTTTCCAAATGCGTACTTAGGGCTTTTATTATCCAATTTTTTTTCTTCATAATTATGACTGCATTTGAAAATATTCTGGAATGTAGTGCTTTCACCTTTTTTTATTTTATGTCAACATGTAATGCTGACGGAAAGTAGTCTAGATAACGGAAAGTAATGTAAGTTGCATCCCATCATATGTTTCGTACATTCTAGTCGTACCTCTTTTCAGTATTCGGACTAGAGACATACGCACTTATGGGCATTATAGCAGCGATTATGGGGTCATAGTTATCTTATATTTTATAAACTTTGTTGGCTAACTATAATACAAACTCTATTGTTCAATAACAAGTTATTTATCATTTACATATAAGCCCAAACGCATATGCACCCTTGTGTTTTTTCAATTATATATACTATAGAGAATTGACACAATATCCACACGTTTCCCACGTTCCTGCCATTTACCGCTCCAGTCAGCCAGTCAAGTTATTTTTTCATCATAGGCATTGCTTTGTCGAATACGGAATTCAAAACCACCATGACTTGAGTTTACAAATAACTTCTAACGCTTAATGAATATTCTTTTATTTTCTGAAACATCATAAAAGGTGGGTTTAACTGATGGTTATGTTTTAAATCTGAGTAGAATCTTTAGTTGATCAGGCTGCTGCAATTCGGTTTGAGTCGACACTTGGAACATAAGTTTTCAAGAGACTAATGGGGGGACCGTAGCTGAAGCTGCAGCCTGCAAATTCAAGTATGATGGTCGCTTTTCTGTGTGGCAATATATGTTGGTTTGAAGTCTTTAACACCTTCACAGTGATGCTATTAGTAGGAATATATATATTGATGGTTCTTAACTTTTTGTTTTCTTATTTCAAGTAACGGTGATGGAGTTAAATCCTTCAGTTCAGAATCCGGACATGAGTTTGTCACTTCTGGATGGTTGGTAAGTAAATGTCGCCTGATATCACAATAATGTTCTAATTTCAACCTCTTCAGCTAGAAACGGGTTGATTTGGGTTATATTTTTGCTCCTAACGGGTCAAATCAAAACAAGGTTTAAATTGGAATTGACAAACCCATCAAATTTGACCAATAGTGTATTTAAATGCTTACAATCTTGTAGATCTCTTTATACAATAGAATTAGATAATATTTATAACAAGTTAGATTTGGTAATAATATATGATATTGGATATTAGTAAAACTCAAGACTCAAAAGAAAGGGACAAAAAAACGTTTGTGGACCTGACTGTGTATTCTGACCCAGTAACCCATATCAAGATCACTCCTACTGACCTGACTCATATCTACTAAGGGAGTTCAAGCATTATTCTTAGCAATTCCATGCTCCTCCCTCTTGATAAGATTTCATTACCATAAAAAAAGATGAACATGAAGTTTAGGTGAAACTGATTTCTAAAATAGTGTATCTAAAACATGATTAGTACCTTGGACATACTGAAGGTCTCTCACTAACTGCAAGAGTGGGTTTCACTTTATGATTGACCCGACATGCAACTTTAAATATAGAAATGGGGGCTGTGGTACGCTACTCGATAACTCAACTATTAAATTTTCATCTTATTAAGAGTCAAAGACTCTCGAATCTACCTATTTTAAATCTAGGTTCATCGATGACAAGCAAGAGCCGCTACTGCTTATTGAAGATGAAAGCTTTAAGAACCAGACTTTGATGTCCCTTTATCTAGAAAGTGAGGACATCAATCCTATTCCGCTTGATGCTGATCTGATGTGGATTGCCAAGTGGCCATTTGGACACACTCTCAGAGCACCAAGTCATGTAAGTATTCCTGCGACTATGTGTATTCCTGTACACGAATGCATAACTAGAGATGTCCACGACAGGGTATTGATGTTTGTGAAACCATTGCTACGATGATCAGGAATAAATTGTTGTAGCCAAACAGAAATCAAAATTGAGTTAATAATTAGTATGCTGACTATCATCATAGAAGTTGAAGATTATTTGCCTCTGTTTTAGGGGAAAACTTGAATATAGTAGATATATAAGACAAAATGAAATGAAAAATCCTAGCAAGCTGGTCTGTCCAACCATATTGTTACCATTTTTTATTCAGATAGTTGTTGGGCTAATTTTCATTCCATATCAAGCTTCATTTTAAACATTAATATTATCACAATCGGCTTCCATTACTAGAGGAGTGCATAATATCAAAGCAAAAAGGCCTACCAAATAATTACTAAACACAAGTATAACTAAAAGGAAAAGCCTTGGACACACTTTGTTTATAGCAAATGCGATATCAGGCCTAGAGAGAGTAGCATATTGGAGACCCCCAACAATACTCCGGTATTTGACTGGATCCGAGAAAGCAGTGCTACCACCATTAGACAAAACCACAGATGTAGAAAGGGGAGATGGAACTGGTTTGGCATTAGATAATTTTGTGTGTTTCAAGAGATCTATAATATACTTGGATTGAGAGAGAAACAAATCTGAACCTGTACGTGTGATTTCCACACCTAGATAATGTGATAGATGGCTGATGTCTTGGATGGCGAAGGCACGACTAAGCTGTTGAACAACCCGATCAAGCATCAAAGGGTTGTTACCTGTGAAGATAATATCATCGACTTACACTAGCATATATAGCACTGTACCATGAGCACAATAGATGAAAAGCGAGGGATCAGTTTCGGATATCCTTTAAAACCAATGTTATAAAGAGCCTAAGAGAGCCAATGAAACGAAGCTCTCGGTGCTTGCGTGAGACCGTATAATGATTTTTGCAACAAACACACATGATCAGGTTTTGATATGTCAACAAAACCCGGCGGTTGTTGTAGATACACTATTTCCTTAAGATCACCATGTAAGAATGCATTCTGGACATGTAATTGTCTCAAGGGCCAACAATTAGCGGTAACAATGGATAAAACAACCCGGATAGTGGTAGCCCTAACAACAGGGCTAAAGGTGTTAGTCTAGTTAATGCCAGGTTGTTGATGAAATCCATTAGCAACAAGGCGCGCTTTATAGCGAGTGATAATTCCCCGTTGATCACGTTTAACTTTGTTAACCCACTTGCAATCAACTACATTTTTTCCAGGAACACCTAGCACTAATGACCATGTGTCATTTCTCATGAGAGTCGAATATTCATCCTCCATGGCCTTGTGCCAGAGAAGGTTTTTGTTGGTAATCGCAAAGGTAGCGGGTTCAGAGTCAGAAACAGATGTGGAGGTATGATATGCAGAAGGATCATATATTTTTGTTTTAGGCGGATTTTGGAGAAGATTTGAAGGACGTGTGCGTGTTGTGGGCTGAGGTGGTGATGATGTAGATTGTGAGCAAGTAGAGGGATTAGGATCAACGGGTTGTGTGGGTTCGGATGATTGTTTTATGGGTTGGGGGGAGGAATGAGCGTAGTTGTAGGCTCAGGTGGAGGAGGTAAGTCAACACCGTCAGCTGGCCCATCGGAAATTGGGTTAAACATAGGAGGTGGAGGTAATGGATAAAACGAGAAGTATTCGTTTGGTTGGGAGGTAAGTCTCGAAGGCGAGGTGGGTTGACGAAATGGGAAGAAGTGTTCATTAAAGCGGACATGGCGAGCAATATAGAGACGCTCAAACTCTTGGTCAAAACACCGATACCCGTGATGGGAGGTGCTATACCCCAAGAATGTGCAAGGAGTAGACCGAAAATCCATTTTGTGTAGATTATAGGGTCGTAGGTGAGGAAAACATTGATAGCAAAAAACACGGAGAAAAGTGTAATTGGGTGTCCGTTTGAACAAAAACTCGAAGGGAGAGGTGCGAGCCGTGTTTGAAGAGGGCATGCGATGGATAAGATAGACTGTAGTGTCAAATGCAAAGTGCCAAAATTTAGACGGGACACCGGATTGAGAAAGAAGAGTTAGACCAGTTTCAACGACATGTCGGTGTCGTCTTTCAACAAAGCCATTTTGTTCACTTGTGTGTGGACAAGAGAATCTCTGGATGATGCCTAGATTTGAGAAAAAAGGAGACAATTTGCGAAATTCTTCCCCTCCATTGGTTTGGACTGATTTCAATTTTGTTTTAAATTGACGTTCTATCATAGCAACAGATTGAGTAAATATATGATAGACATCAGATTTACGTTTCAATGGAAAGAACCACATGTAACGTGAAAAGGCATCAACACACAACAAAAAATAAGAATGACTATCAAAAGAAGGAACGGGTGAAGGACCCCATACATCACAATAAATAAGATCAAAAATGAAACTTTATTGCGAGATAATGGTAAATGTAGTTTCGAAGACTTGCCAATAGAGCAAGCAGTACAATGACTTAAAAAATCTATTACTAGAAAGCGGAAACTTAAATCTAGATAACATGGAAGAAAACAATTTCTAATGAGGGTAACCCAGTCTTTGATGCCACACGTCCGGAGAGATTTGAACAGTGGTGAAGACAAATTTTTGGATAGGTTGACAGTGTGGCAGACAAAAGGAATAGAGACCTCCATTACTTGGACCAGTGAGGAGGGTAGAACGGGTGACCTTGTCCTTCACAGAAAAGAAAGTTGCGTGAAATTCCAAAACACATTGTTGTCTAAACAAAACTTTTGAACGAAAAGAAGATTTTGTTTAATTTCAGGAACATAGAAGGATATCTCGGAAAGAAAGACTTTTGTTAGGTGAGTAGAAAGTTGAAGAGCCAATATTTAAAATAGGATGACCCTTACCATTGCCAACATGAACATTGTTATCGCCAAGGTACGGCTGGAACGTGTCAAAACTAGAGAGATTAGGAGTAACATGGTAATTAGAACCTGAGTCAGGAAGCCATGAAGTTGATGCAGGAGAGTGAGTGTTAGCAGCATAGTTTGTTTGAGTAAAGTTAGCAGACGACTGCCTATTACGTATTGTGGAGGGGTCCCGATTTGGGCATTGTGGCGGGACATGACTAATTCCACACTTGCTACAAGTACCATATATAATGTTTTGATTAGTTGCACAAGAAAATGGATTTCAGTTACCTCCACCGCGATTTTGGGAAATCTGATAATTGCCACGACCTCTACGATTGTTCCGATTGTTGCCTCGGTTATTGTTGGCCTGATTTGTATAAAAAGTTTGAGGTAATTGGGCAGATGATGGTTGAAGCTGAAAACCAAGACGGGCTACCAGTTGTTGAAGGGCTTCCATAGTATCATTAGGAAGCGAAGGTGAATTTCCACTATGGCTAGAAGACTGTGGCAATGTAGCCATTGATAAAGTTTGAGCAGGTTTTAAATCAGCCACGAGTTTCTTGACCATGTAGTCAAGATCCAAAAGAAGCCCGTTCGGCTTAGAGAATGCCAAGGGGGTTGGTCGGCCAAGTATGGTTGATTTGAAGTTGTTGTAATTATCGAGAAGACCTATAATAACCTGCATCACAAGATCTTTGTTTTTCGCTCGTTCGCCAATATTTGCAAGAGCATCAGCATACTCTTGTGCTCGAGTAAGATAAGTAGACATTGATTCACCGTCTTTCATCTAAAGTCGAAGGAGTTAGGACTTAAGGGTATATTCCCTAGACGAGGTTTGTGGGGCATATGCGCGAGCAAGGGATAACCACAGTTCACGTGAAGTACCTTCTTGTACATGTTGGAACGATGCTTCAGAGATAGTAGACATAATGAGCATACATACATGGGCATCATCAGACAACCAAATCGGATGATTCGGGTTTGGTTGTGAGGTGGATGTAGCTTCTTTGCCTTTTTCTTGTATTGTTGGAGAAGGACATGGAATTGTACCATCTATGTACCCATATAAACCATGTGTGGTGAAAAAAGCTTCAAGCAGGATTTCCAATATCCATAATTAGTTGGAGATATTTTGAAGGCAAATTTGTAGGAGTTGTGAATTGCTTTGTCTTGTGTGAAAATAAGAGCAAGCATCGCCATTAGAATATTAAGTGAATATTTCTGTTTTTGAAAAAATTAGGTTTCCGGCGTGGTCAACGGCGGCGGCGGCGGTCAATGGCGGCGGAAGTAAAATCAAATTGGTAGGTTTTGTTCGGAATTCGATAAGGAGTAAGATACTAAGATGGTGGTGGCAGTTAGGTTTAACTCGCCGGAGAAGGAGTAATTGCCGGAATTCAAAAAATTCCGGCGAGTATTGGAGCGGCGTGTGGCGGCACGTGTGAGGTCTAATGAAGACGAAATTTTAGGGGTTTCTTCAGATATTGATTCCGAATCTAATGGTTGTGCTAGTGTTCTCTAATTCGAAGATATGAATGGGTAATTGTAGGTTATTGTATTTAATTGTGATTAATAGGGATTACAAGAGGCTATATTTATAGAGTAGCCTAAATTCATACAAGAAAACTAATAGTATAGAAATTTGATAAATGGAAACTAATACTATGTCTAATATATAATATTTCATTGATTGATTTATTCGACTTTTTAGTGAAATTTTAGAAGTAGCATAAGAAGTGGGGATGAATGGTTTATAATTGAAGCATGGGGAAAGGGATAATGTGGTTAGAATGATTTGAGAAAGAAAATGGCTGCCTTGTCTTTTTTTCTTTTTTTTTATTATGCCACGTATTAAGCATTATCTATGACCAACTTTATCTCTTTTTATGAAAAAAAAAAAGGAAATAATATGGTTATATAGATAGCATTATCTAGCAATTTATTTATTTTTATATTATATATGTAGATACTAATTTAGTTATTTTTTAAAAATATTTTGGTGGTTACAATTTATAAAAAAAATATTTATTTTATAAAACAGACAGTATTATATGTTGAGCTTGTAGACTTTCAAACCAAATTTTTAGTTGTAGACATGAAATTAGGTGAAATCAAATTGCAAACAATTTCTATCTTAAAAACAAACAGCACCGTAGTAAAAAAAAAGAAAAAGCCACACAGTTTGTGGGCCTTCATTAATTTATGAGGGGGGAGGGAGCCGAGGGTTCAACCCTCCCATCTCCCTTCAAATACCCAATCAAATTACTCCACCTCATTTTAACCCTCCAACCTTTTTTTCAACCTTTTTTTAGTGGCAACCGAAACTCTCAACCTTTTCTTCACATTTTAATAATTTATCCTTAACATTATAAACTTTACATAATTAACCCTTTTTAAATTTATATGTTTTATTAATAATAAAACACATTACATAATACTTAAAACACATTACATATTAAAAGTAAAACATTACATAACTAAAAAAAAAGTTTATATTATGCAAAAAAAATTGTTGGGAAAAAAAAAAGAAAAAACTTATTTCACTTTGCTAAAAAAAATAAAAATTATTTCACTTTGCCAATTAACAAAAAAGTGCACAGCAGCTAAAGAAAAAAAAAAGAAGAAAGAAAGAGCAGTTTGACAGACTTGTCACTTTACACCCCTGGCACATCTAACTTTACACTGCAGGTCCCCCAACGGTACACCCCAATTTACATCTCCAGTTCCTGTCGCCTTCATCTCCCAGCGAGCTATAAGCTCGCGCCCCCCATCTCCCTCTGAGCTCGCGAGGCTGGCGGCCGAAACTCCCTCATCTCCCTCAATGTCCCTCCTCATCTCCCCTTCCACTCTCTCCCCCCAGACAAGCTATGTTATTTTCTGTAAATTTTTTAATTTTTTTATTTATCTTTTAAAACAGTCAAAGGATTATTAAACTAATTAACTGTTGCAACTAACGAGGCTTCAATTCATTAGGAACAAAAACCCATTAATTTGTAGTGGGTGGTCCCTCGTAGCAAGTTGTTACCTACTGTATTAAAAAAGGTCTTATGCCAAGTGTACCATTTCTTATTCTTAGTTTTACTTTTCTTTATGACTTCCGGTTCTGGATCTGGAAGCTTATTAAAATATAAATTATCAATTAAACATATGACAAAGTAAACCAACCAATCAGGTAATTTAATTATAATAAAATGATTGTTATTTGCTGTGTGGTAAACCACGCTGCACTAATAATTTAGTTGACGAGCCTACCTCTCTAATTGTTCATGAGACCGAAGACTTTTCGTAGCCTTTAATCTTCCATCCAAGCAGAAACTAGACACTTCAATGGCTTCTACTTCTTCCAATACATGTCCAGTTTCTAATAATAGAGTTTGCAGATATGACGTGTTTCTAAGTTTTCAAGGCGAAACTCGTTTTACTTTTACGGATCAACTGTATAAGGCGTTACAAGATGCAGGACTTGTCCCTTTCATGGATAATGAAGAGATTGACAGAGGTGAAGACCTGCAGCCAGGAATCGAGAGAGGTATTAGAGAATCAAGAGCATCAATAGTTGTACTATCTACACACTATGCAACTTCTAGATGGTGTCTTGATGAGCTTTGTTTGATCCTGGATCAAGCAACTAAGCGAAGGCATTTTGTTTTACCGATTTTTTATCATGTTGACCCTGCACATGTTAGGAATCAAGAGGAGAGTTTTGGAATAAATGTGATACCCAATGATACAAAGTGGACAGAAGATAACGTTGAAAGGTGGAAGGCAGCCCTTAAGAAGGTTGGCAATATGGCTGGCGAAGTTCCTAGTGGGTATGTGTCTATGTTTCCTGTTATATATTACATGGAAAATTTTGAGCCTCTGTTTAGTCATTGGCCTGGTTTACCGAAAGGCTTGCTGCTTATTGTGTTATGATAAAAGTATTAAGTTTTTTTTCCCATATGATTTAAAATTGGTGAAAAAGCCCTCGACCCCGTATGACTTCGGATACCAACGGATCATTCTGTAAGACCAGGTCGAAACAATATTCACCTATCCTTAGGTATAATCCTACGAAGTTAGGCTAAACTCATAAACAAAGTGCAATGTCTCTAGAGTTGATCAATTGATAACCTTTATTGCAAATTAATCCACCATCATGGCCCTGCAATGAAATTAGGGTGTGCTAGATTACTCGAAGGATTGAAGTGTCTAGCTTAGCTTATTTGTGTTATGCCAAAGCTTTTTTCTTCCTGAATATGCTAATACACATCAGCCACAATTTTGGGGATTATAAATAAAGAAAAAGCTATTTATCTATACTACCTATAAAATATCTTATACTTGATTTTTTATATATAGGAATTTATGTATGGTTTGTTACTATTTTTAGAAATTAATCTTATTTTTGAATTGATCTGTTTCATAATAGTTTATATTATGGGTAATTCTTATAGATGATTTCTAGATTCCGTAAGGGTATGTTCTTGAGTTTTGTTTTAAAAGGAAAGGAAAAGATTGTAAAGGATTTTAAAAATATTTGGGTTCTTGAGTTTTATTTAAGGGAAGAAGAGAAAAGAAGGGAAAAGATTTGGAAGGAGAATTCTATAGAATTTGTTAAAGATATTTTCCTCCCACTTTTGGGATGATTTGGAAGGAAGGAAACTCCACCCCTTCTCTTCCATTCATCCCTCTTCTCTTCTTTCCCCTTCCTTTACATATAAACTCAAGAACACAGGCTAAGGGCACAAGGAGTCATGTAGCCCAAAAATCCAACCCTCCCAAATCCCACCAATCACCTCTTTCCAACTCATTTTTCATTTTTAACCCTCCCAACTTATTTCTTTAGGCATTCATCACTTTCTCAACCCTCCCAAATTTTTTTATTTTCTTTTTCATTTAATTTAATCAAACATTTTATAATATAAATTTAAAACATTTTATTAAAATAAACTAAAACTACACAAACATTTTATTAAACATTACAGAACCATAAACTTAATTTAAAAACAACATAAACATAATTTAAAAAATACATAAACTAAATAAAGACACCTAAATCAATGCCTCAATCGGTGGTGACTGCGCATGTGGGTCGTCAAGGTATGCTAAATCCAAACCCGATACGTGCGTTGTCAGATCATACCTGATGTGATGATTGACTTCTTCGTCATGTAACTCCCTCAGCACGTTCCGGTCATAAACAATAGGGGCGGGTGGATCCATAATACGAACCGGTGATATTGCCCTCCCGTCGTCTTTTATTATCATGTTGTGCAATATACATGTAGCGACGATCTTCCCAATCTTCTCCTTTGTCGTGAACCGGGGGGGACGCTCCAAAATCTTCCATTTCCCTTTGAGAAAACCAAAAGCCCGTTCAACATCCTTTCTTGCCGCCTCTTGGAGTCTTTTGAACTTCTTTTCATCCTCTTCGATTGGATGGGGATATGCCTTAACAAACGTAGACCACCTAGGATATATTCCATCAGTAAGGTAATATCCACGCTTGTAATTTCGTTCATTTACGGTAAATGAATTGTCTGGTGCGGTTCCATTACGATAGGAATTAAACAATGGCGATTGATTCAAAACGTTAACATCATTGTTTGATCCAGCGGGACCAAAAACCGAATGCCAAATCCACAAGTCGTAAGAAGCAACACACTCAATCATAATAGTCGGCACCTTATGATCACCCCTTGTGTATTGCCCTTTTAAGTATTTAGGACACTTAGCCCATTCGATGTGTGTACGATCAAGACTACCAAGCATTCCTTGAATGTGGTGTCTTTCTTCATGCGCTTGTGTGATGAGAGCAACATCGTGAGATGTCGGCTTGCGTAAAAACTCCGGCTTGTATAAACCAATGACCGCATTACAAAAATAATCGAGGCTCTCACGTGATGTTCTTTCCGCAATGCATAAATACTCATCATACGCGTCGCATAAATACTCATCATACGCGTCTGGTGGTTCACCCGTGGACAATTGTTTGATCGCCGATGTGCATTTTTGTAGAGCCGTGAAGCTTCATCTTCCCCGAGCATCATATCGTGTTTGAAAGTACTCGAACCTAGCTCCAACATCATTAACAATCTTAAAAAACAACCTTTTGCTCATGCGGAAACGATGACGGAAAAATGGCTCGTCGAATTTGGAGTCTTCAACAAAGTAGTCGCGCATTAGCCTATCGTGCGCGTCTACCCGATCTCGGTCGATGTACCTACGGGTGTTAGTAGAGCTTCTGGTGTCTTCGTACGCGTCTAAAACCGTTTGGAAAAATTGAAAAGTGCTCCCGTTTGATGAGTCGGAAAGAGAAGGGGGAACGCAATACGAAGACGAGTTGGAAGATGAATCCATTTTGTGATAAAATTGAGATGTTTGGGGTGAAAGTTGTGTAAAAAGTGTGTGTAAAATGTATATTTAGTTGTTTGTAGTTGTGGGTTTGAAAATAATGGGTTTAAATAGGGAAAAAGTTTTTTTTTTATATCCGTTGCATCTAAATCGAATGGGGCCCACTTTTTTGACTGTTGAACGGTCATATCTCTCATCCCCACACTTCAACCCTCGGCTGGCTTCTAAACCGCCCAAACCCAGCCCGCTTGGAGCCCGCGTGACCGGCAGTGGTGTTCCCCGGAGGGTTGGGCTAACCCGCTTGAAGCCTTTGTCCACTCCGTGCGCCCTAAGGTAACCAAAGTTTGTTTCTATTTTATGCAATAATCCCAAGTATGATATGTTCAACAGGTTATCTACGTATCCCTAGTTTCGATAATAATTGAAAGATATTTTCTATTACGAGTTATTTTGATCGATGGTTTCTAGATTTAATAATGACACCAAAGTTTGTTGCTATTTTTTGCAAGATTAGATTCAAGATATATAGCAAATCCCCCGTGGATTGACGGTCATCAGGTTAACCAATCCAATCAGCATCGGAGTAGGCATTAATATTATTGAAGGCGACATCAGCATAAGCATGTAACTGAGTAGCGGAGTTGCTAGAGATGAGTAAACCAGTAATCAGATGTCCCTTGTAAATAACGAAGAATACGCTTAACAGCTAACCAATGATTTTCGGTTGGTGAATGAATGTATTGACACACTCTGTTAATAGCAAAGGCAATATCAGGCCTCGAAAGGGTAGCATATTGGAGACCCCCAACAATACTCCGGGATTTTACCGGGTCCAGAAAAGCAACGATATCACCATTAGACAAAACCGCAGAGGTAGAAAAATGAGATGGAACGGGATTGGCTTTAGACAAACCCGTGTGTGCCAAGAGGTCTGTAATGTATTTGTGTTGAGAGAGAAACAAATCTGAACCCATACGTGTGATTTCCACACCCACAAAATAGGATATAGAGCCCATGTCTTGAATGGCAAAGGCACGACTAAGCTTATGAACAACCCGAAAGGGTTGATACCTGTCAAAATAATATCATCAACGTACACTGACTGATATAACACTGTACTATGATCACAATAGATGAAAAAGGGAGGGATCAGTTTTGGATCCATTGAAACCAATACTATGAAGAACCTGAGACAGCCGAGAAAACCAAGCTTTTGGTGCTTGCTTTAGGTCATACAATAATTTGTGCAATAAACACACATGGTCAGGTTTGGATATGTCAATGAAACCCGGTGGCTGTTATAGATATACTCTTCTCTTAGGTCACTATGTAAGAACGTATTTTGGACATCTAATTGTCTTAAGGACCAACGATTTGCTATAGCAATATGTAGAACAACCTGTATAGTGATAGCCTTGACAACAGGGCTAAAAGTATCAGGGTATTGAGTGTAGTCAATACCCTGTTGCTAATGAAAACCCTTAGTAACTAGTCTTGCTTTACAGCGATTGATAATACCCCTTTGATCACGTTTAACTTTGTATACCCATTTACAAGCAACTACATTTTTTCCGGAACACATGGAACTAATGACCATATGTCGTTTTTCATAAGAGAAGAATATTCATATTGGCTTTGTGCCAGAGAGGGTTTTTGTTAAGAAGAGCAAAGGTAGCGGGTATAGAGTCGGATTGAGATGGGGAGGTATGACACGCACACGGATCAAATTTTTGTGTCTGAGGAGGATTTTGGTGAAGATTTAAAGGAACTGTGCCTATAGTGAGCTGGGGTGGCGTTGATGAACGTCGTCAGCTGACCCAAAAATCGGGTGACCTAACTAGAAAATACATCCAAAATTAATAATAACCCTTTATTTTTTGAAACATTGATAGGAACCTCTTTCACTAAATATCAAAACAGATTTCTCAATTTTTACCCATTTAACTGAAAATATATCATTCAACTAGTAAGATTAGAGTTCTAATTATGATGTAGCTTGTAGTTCTTTGATACACTTTAATAAAATTACATGTTTAGCCGAATGTATGTTGTTATGCTTTGATTGTTGCATACTTTTTAACAAAACGACTATTAGTTTGTACTCTCCCCTTTCTCCTCTCTTTTTCCTCTCTAAAGTTGTTAAAACATTCTTGTCATGTGATGAGCTATATTCATATGTTATGTATAGACTTAAGGGAGCGCACTCTTGGATTTTCAGAGCTATGTGCTTGCTGTGTTTTGATGCAGGCCTGAAACGAAGTTTTCGGAAAAAGTTGTTCGCATCATTGAGAAAAAGCTTGATCTCAAAAAAGTTTATCATAAAGCCAATCTAGTAGGGATGGATACTTGGCGTAAGGAGATCGATAATTGGTTAGAAAAATCCAGTGCCCAAATACTAGCAGTTTGGGGCATGGGAGGAAGTGGTAAGACGACTTTGGCCAGGCACATTGTCTACTCTAATTGGGAAAATTTTGGAAGCATAAGCATCTTGGAAGATATTGGTAGTAAATCAACAAAACAATTGCATGAGCTACAACAAAAGCTTCTTAGTGATATCTTACAGGGCAAGAAGAGAAAAATTCCTAGTGTTTGGCAAGGTACCTGTAAAATTGAAAATGCCCTACAAACAGAAAAGGCACTCATTGTTCTTGATAACATTGTTGAACCGAGCCACTTGTTTCTCTTACTTGGAGCTGGAATTGAAACACAATGCAAGATTATAATAACAACAAGGGAAAGTAATGCACATAAATGGTTTGATCAGTCTACTTATTGGAGGTGTCAAGAGCTCGAAATGAAATCGCTTGATATTAATGATTCATTAGAACTGTTAAGTCTTCATGCTTTTGGATCCAAAGCTCCACCTGAAGGTTATGACCATCTTATAGAGAAGGCACTTTGGTATTGTGAAGGAAATCCACTTGCTCTTGAAGTATTGGGTTCCTCCCTATCTCAGAATAACAAGCAATTTTGGGAAAGTAGATTGAAATCGTGTGAAAAAGAGCTTCATTCTGGAATTCATAGGGTACTCATAGGGAGCTATGAGTCATTGCCACTTGACTCTGACAGAGATTTGTTTTTGCATATTGCCTGTTTCTTTGTTGGCAAACACATAGATTATGTAGTGAAGATATTAGAGCCTGATTACTCGGCTTTGTCTGGAATAGAATCTCTTTTTAAAAGCTGCCTTCTCTCTGTTTCACCAAACAAAACACTGATGATGCACCGACTGATTCAAGAAATGGCAAGAACTATTATTTATAAAGAGTCACCCAAAAACCCTGCAAAACGTAGCAGAGTTTGGAGAGATAAGGAGTCCTACGATATATTGCAGGAAGGAAAGGTATGAAAAATATTAATTGCATCTTATTTTACCTTCCACGCCTTCTTAGTTTTATACGTTTGTCATCTTTCTATTTAGGGTTCAAAAAAAATCGAAGGTCTGGCTCTTGACATAAAGCTGCTAAATCAACAAGAGTCATATGAGTATGAGGTAATAGAGCTGTCAAAAGCTACCTAGTTTATGATTTTTGAAGCTTTTCCTTGTCTTAGTGACGGACATCTGTATGTAATTTTTACAATTTTCAATGTTATTGAAGTCATCGGACCTAACTACAGAGTCATTTAAGAAGATGGACAAATTAAAATTGCTCCAGTTAAACTCTGTGGATCTCACTGGACCCTACGAGAATTTTTCAAAACAGTTAAGATGGCTCTGCTGGACTGGATTCAGTTTACGAGCCATACCCTCCAGCTTGTGCATGAAAAACTTGGTGGCTGTAGATATGAGCTATAGCTGCTTGGAAGAATTTGAACCGCCTGCGGTAGAGAACTCAGCATCCTCTTTCTACAGTTTGTTCCTTAGTTTTTCATGGTCTTGATGTTTACTAGCCATTCCCTCTCATTTTTCATATAACTTTGGAAACAGGATTTTCATTCACTCAAGATTTTAAATCTTAGAAGCTCAAAGAAGCTACGTGAAATCCGAAATATCCATCGACTTCGTTGTCTTGAGATTTTGATTCTCTGGGATTGTAGAAGTCTGACTCACGTAGCCCTTGGAGATCTTACTTGTCTTGACATATTGAATATAACAGGATGTAAAAAACTTTGTATGAGGGAGGAAATAAGTCCAATAGTAACTCAAGAAGGATCATCTTTTCATACCATAAAAAGTAGTCAGCAGACTTCCTTTCTTTTGCCGCATTCATTACAGAAGTTATACCTAATGAACTGCAATATTAGTGACACTGATTATTTTCCTCTTACTTTCAAAGACCAACAGCTTTTGATATACTTGAATCTAGTCAATAGTCCGTTTGACTTCCTGCCTAGTTACAATTATCTTAAATGTCTTCGGGTCCTTGATGTCAGTGGTTGCAATGATCTTAAAGAGCTGCGATGTCTTCCGAGTACACTTGCAGAATTGTACATTTATTATTGTAATTCGTTGAATGTAGTAACTTTTGAGTCACATCGATTCGCATTGCAAGAATTTGGCTATGAAGGCTGTGTCAATTTGTGTGAAGTTGAAGGCCTTTTCAAATTGATCCCACTAACCAAGCTTGAAGAATCTGATTTGAAACACATGACTTGGCTCAGAGAATATCAAGATCTTAACGTGTGCTTGGTTGGAGATGCCGAGCTTACCAAAGGCAGGAGTTCGTGTGTCCAGGTTGGCCTTTTTAAAAAATAATTTTATATATACAATATAACCCCACCCAGGGAACACATGACTTACTGGAATCCTCCGCTTCTGTGTCACAGATGCTGTACGAATTTAATATAATGAGCACATCTCTGCCAAACATAAAGAATTCAAACATGATGACTGATACTGATTACATGTATACATCACAATCGACATTATTGTCTTTTAAAGTGCCTGCATGCCCCGAGCTCAAGAGCCTCGACGGATTACTCATAACTTTTCAATATACAGCGCACGGTGAAGATTGGGTATGGTTTGCAAAAATTAGTACGCCCAGTGGTTTAAACTTGATGTACAACCCCAGAGTCTTCGGCAAACCTGATGAGGTTGGTATGTGGTCAAGCTATTGGCCAATGGGGAAAGCATTACAAATTGAAGAGACAGTTACTGTGTCTATCGTTGTGATCAAGGGTCTTCTGGATATACATTGGTGCGGTGCCACTCTTGTGTACACTGATGAAGCAGCAAATGAAGCCTTGCAAGAGAACAAAGAATGTGTTGCAGTTCTCGGAGAAGATTTTCCTGAATTTAAACTTAGTACAGGGGCTTACTATCTTTGCCGCCGTGATTTTTTTGAGTTAATGGAGGCTGGAAAACTCACTCCTGATTGGTTCAGGATTTTGGTTGATTGTAAAATCGACTATACAGGTAGGTACTTCCTGTTAATCAAAGCTAATGTTGGGTAATTGCATTAAAGTTAAGCTTTATAAAGAGAAAATTTATAATGGTAACAGAGGTAGGAGGATGGAGAATGACTGGTAAACAAGAGCACCCGTATCAATCATATACAGAAGTCAAGACCATTAGATGCGTCATGTATGGTCCGGAAATGGTAAGTAATAAATATAGGGATTAATTGCCTGAATAGAAAGGAAATGAGCTACAGTAATAAATGTATAGAAAAAATAAATAAAAATCTAAGATCTCTAATTCCCTTTGCAGTTTTAATATGTTAGCTCACGGATAATGCTTTATAGAGTTTTTTTCCCTTTTCTATTACATGAGCTAACTGAACAATTATAATTAGGTTTAGTGTCATGATTTCTTTTTGTGGTGATTTTAGGGTGTATTATAATAGAGTTTGATAAATTATCTCTCACTTGTATTGTAAAAACAACACAGGAGGAAAGTTACAAGATTTCAGAGTTATCAAAATCATCTATTGTTGATAAAAGTATGGAGTTCACATCTAAACTTAATAAAGCACTACCAATGGTAATCATATATATATGGGTTTAGTAGGTTATAAATGAAAACAGTTTAACCTTTCTTTGTGCAAGATTTTAGCTCCATCTACTCATCCCAGAAACTTTACAATCCACAGGATATGGTCATCAATGAAACCATGGTGTCTACTTCAAGCTCACTCATTGACAAAATTGAACCTTTAGAATCTGACTTGACAAGATTATCTCTACAGGTTATCCAATTTTATACTTATTAGATACAAGTCATACAACAAAGTAGTTTAAATGTTTAATCCATTCTCTCATATGACTAGAATACCAGGGAGTTATGCTCATCCAAATACGAAGTAATTGCCTAGAAAACCAGAAAGTTTTGCTCTTCCACATATTTACTAGAGTCCATATAAGAATGGAGGTTAAAACTTGTTGATAAGATTTATTTCTTCTCTTCTTAACCTCTTTTTCTGATGCAGTTCCCCGTTGGTGATAATAAAGTTAATGATGATGATATTAATGAAATTGACCCCTCTTCGTCTACTGTATCGGATGCCTGGGATGTGGGTTCGGTGGATGTGATGGTTCCTCAAATTATCCCCTCGTCTAAGCCACTTCAAAACCAGAACCTTAGCCCTGATTCTCATGGATTATTTAGGGCTAGGGAGTTGAATTTTTTGGGTCAGAGAATTGGGATTTTGTCTAATACCGAATCCGAATCAGAGAAGATATCGAGTATTGACGAGAAAATGACTACAGGTAGCATGCTTTTGGGTAAATCTCATTTTGGAAATGAAGAGAATAACAATAACAGTGATAATAAGAAGAAAAGATCTTCTACTTCGTGTGGGAGTAACGAAGATGGGATGCTCTCTTTTGTCTCGGGCGTGCTTCCGTCTTCGAGTACTGTGAAACCAGGTGGTGGTGGTGGTGGTGGAGGATTGACTGGAGCTGATTCGGATCACTCAGATCTTGATGCGTCTGTGATTCAAGAAGTGAAGAATAGTAGAATGGTGGAATTGGAGAAAAAGACTAGAAAGCGAGGGCGAGAGCCTGCTAATGGAAGTAAACAACCATTGAATCATGTGGAAGCAGAGAGACAAAGGAGAGAAAAGATAAACCAACAGTTTTATGCTCTTCGAGCTGTTCTTCCAAACGTCTCGAAGATGGACAAGTCGTCTCTCCTTGGCGACGCGATCTCGTACATCAATGAGTTGAAGTTGGAAGTTGAGACCTCAGAAAGTGATATAGAAGAGCTAAGAAACCAACTTGATGTGTTAAAGAAAGAGTTATTAAGTGAAAATTCGAAGCAATCATCGTCCGCTGCCATTTCACTGCCGGAAGATATGGCGGATGTGGAAGTTGATGTGAAGGTCATTGGTTGGGATGCTATAATTAGGATACAAAGTAACAAGAAAAACCACCCTGCTGCAAGACTAATGGTGGCATTGAAGGACCTCGATTTGGAAGTGAAACACTCGAGTGTGTCAGTGGTAAACGAGTTGATGACCCAACAAGCTACTGTGAAAATGGGCAGACAATTGTACACTCAAGATCAGCTCCGATTATCTTTAACTAACAAATTTTCGGACCCGTTATGAGGTTAAGTTTTAATGTAACATAGTAGTGTATAGTTGAGGTAATTTTATATACGTTAAGTTATAAGTGTTTCTACTTAGCGATATCTCTCTATCTATCTATACTATACTGTACTATACTATACTAGGGATTATGACATTGGGGTGTAACCAACTATGATTCAATGGTTATGTAATGTAGTGATCTTTCAAATTGGTATATGATGTAAGTACCTTCCATCGTGGGTTGGACGTAAAAAAAAAAAGAATAGGGATTAAGGCACTGGAGTGTAACCAACTATGAGTGAATGGTTATATAATGTAATGACCTACAAAAGTGTTAAATTGATGTAGGAAATTCTCTGTTTTGTTCACTTGATGTATGCTATGGGGTTACTCCGACAACTTTATACTCTGGTCATATTCTCCGGTTTATTTCCGACACTATCTTAAGTAAGAACATTTTTTTTCCGGAGAGCAAATGTGAAAATCTCGAACACAATTCAACACTAGAAATAGATAGATGTATATATACATATACGAAAACTATGCCATATATCTATATCTATCTACTTGTCATCCAATCAAAATCCCCTTCAAAGCTCTTGTTTCTTTTTTCATTCCAAGATCAAGTAATGATAATAACAATCATTTTCCATCTTTCACTTTTTGATGGTGACAAGCCCTAATCCCCAAATCGGATTGTGTTATGATCTCATCCACCATCAAGATCCAGCAACGTTGGTTTACAATGGGGTAAAATGGGGGATTTTGACAGAGGATGACGACGGTGGTTGTCTAGGATTTTGTGACAGTCAGCGGTGGCATGTGTCCGGATGTGAAGACGGTGGAGAGATGGTTGCACCTTTTGAATGAAAGAAAAAATTAGACTGAGACCACCCACCACAACCTCGTCGGAGTCTAAGACCATTCACCATCCATCTTGTCGGAGTTCACCACCCACAACCGTAACCATGATCGTCGTCATATATGTGTGTTTTTTTTCTTTTTGTTAAAGATCTGAATTTTTCTTGTTAAAGGTATGGGTTGTTGATAATGGTGTGTGGCCCAGAAAAATATGAGTCACCGGAAAAATGAGTTAACGGGAATTAAGGTCACTACATTACATAACTATCGAGTCATAGTTAGTTACACTACGTTTCCATAATCCCAGATAAAATTAACATCGTTACCGGCTACCGATACAACAAGTCAACCGATACATGAAAAGAACAAAAATGAGAGGTTCTTACATCAGGTAGCTAGTTTAAAAGATCATTACATTACATAACAATTGAGTCATAGTTGGTAACACTCCGGTGCCATAATCCCTATTTACTATAACTAAAAGAGAAGCTTGTGGATACACTTGACATCACTTTTTAGGCGTAATTCTCCCTCCTAATTAATCTAGTTCTCCCTTGTTTTCGTTTGTTAGCCAAAAAGGCATGTACTGAAATTAACATAAACCATAAGGTATCTAGCAACGGGAAAAAAAAAAGCACAAGGTGGAAAGAGATATTATCGACAACCACAAGGGCACGTAATGAATTTAACTCTTAACAAAATTATACACATACATATCAAATTTATATATTAGACTAATAGGAGTGGGAAGAAAGGGAGGGAGGGGCGACTTGTGCCATGTGTCATGTGGTTTAAGAAGAGTTGCCCATTAAAAAAAGTGAAAATGGGTGGATTTTGGAGAGTAGGACGACTTGTGCCATGTGTCATGTGGGGTAGGGGAGTGTTGTATGTAAAAAAGGTAAAAATGGGTGAATTTAGGAGAAGTCGGCGGAGGGGGGGGGGGGGGGGAGGGTGTTCAGGGCGACTTTGGCTGACTTTGAAGCACAAAGGAGTGAGCTGTGGAGGTCAGACAAAACACAAGTCGGGCAAAGGGGGTGGTGTGGGGGGCGACTTATGGTGACTTGGGGCGAGAGTCGGCCAAAGTTGGCACCACTCCTTTTAGTCTTATAGACGTTTAAAAGAATCAAAATGCTACAAATTTATTCTTGGTTCAACGAAGATATATTCATGCCATTTTAGTGTACTGTAAACTCTTTACTGAACCAAATGTGACCGTCAACCTGACCATGAAGGTCGCAGAACAGAGCGGTCTAGGCCTCCATTGATGCATCAATCACCATATCGTGCGTCAAACTCTCGTTAAATTGCCTTTTTTTCATCATGTCATGCATTAAGCTCTCATTAAATTGCCTTCTTTCATCATGTATCCTTAAATAATCCAAGATAAAATTTCAAATGATGAATCACCATTTTATGAATGTACATATTGTATCCCCTGGCTCTAAAAATACAAGTAGTATCCTCCCTTACCTTATTTCCTTCTCTCACATGAATGTATTTACAACTAGTATTACCTAATTTTCATCATCGTCTCCAAATTGGTTAAAAAAGGGTAAAAAACGATTCTTTTTTACCCGTCGAGATGGAACTTAAGATTCAACAACCCTTCAGCAGAGATGCTCCTCCTTACTCTACCTCTCTGTACCACCACATGTGGTGGTGGTTCCGCCTGAAAGCAGACAATAACCACCGTCAGGTTATCAAGTGCTCCTCTCTTCATTGCTTCATCCACCATCTCCTGGCAGCAACGCTTCACATCATTATGTTCTTGTAACCGCCGCCTAACAAAATCCACTGCGTTTTGGTTTCTGAACACATCCCAGATGCCATCACTACCAATGATCAAGAACTCGTCTTCCTTTGTTAGTGTGACAAGTTTTAGCTCTGGTTCGGCGCTCAATGGGCCAATGTGCTCGCCCATTTCTTTGAGCCCATTGATGTGCCAGTTACCTATGGCTCGGGTCACAGCTAATTGACCATTCAAATAACCATCCTCAACGAACCCACCTAAGGATTCGATACGAAGTCGCTCCTTGTCATAACACGGTCTGTGGTCCTTTGACATCTCAAAAGCTAGCCCACGTCTAGATAAAATTGCCCGACAATCTCCGGCATTTGCCACAAGCAGTGATCTGTTAAAAATATAAAACCATGGGAATTTAAAACACAATTTCTTACGATCATAAAAGCTGAAACATATTATAGTCTAGAAATAATGGGTCGGTTATCCATATATTTGGCTGGATGTGTAATTAAATTATGAAGATATCCAACATCCCATATTTGGCAACTTATCATAATCTAATATTTCTTGCCCACTGTCATCCGTGGAGAAGCTGTAAATAATATGTGGCAAGATGGGCTAGTTGAGCAGCTTTGGTAACGAACTAACGGCTTATAATTGGAAAAGTAAAGAAACAAAAGCTGACCTCCCAAAGATCATAGCAGTAAGTGCTGTCGTGCCGGAAGAAAGCGAGGATTCAATAGCACATGACCTGGCAAATGCAGCATCCGTTTCCATAAAAGACCTCGTGACTACTTTTTCAAGTTCCAATGGGAAGTTAGCATCGTCGACGATAATTCTTGGAAGATTATCACGCACAAAATTCGACGCACCCTCTCCTCCATGCCCATCAAATACCTATTGTTACCACCCAATTGACACCATTTTTAGCTTTCAACATCTTTAGAAAAAACAGGGTTATCAATATTAATATATAAAAGGGAAGGAACTTACCCCATAAAATGAGACAGCATCTTCACCCGGAAGCTTGTTATTGAAATTTCTAGCAAGATCTGGGATGCATATGTGAGTGTCCTCCATATAGGGTCGATGACCAATATCAGACCACTCCCCAGAACGAAGCATGGGGATATAATTATTCTGTTTCTCTTCTGCAACTACTGTATCCTCACAAATGCTCTCCATCTGATGAAAATGTAATACTGTTAACAAAGCTAATCATCTGATAGTCTAATTTTCAGTTTGGTTTAAGAAATATGTAGGCATCTACTTAGTTTATATAGTTGATTCATTCGGAAAGAGTATGAACCTACAATACATGGGAAGGTCTATGATTAATATTAAAAAATAACCTAAAATGGCTTATATGAACTTCAACCGTTTGCCTAAGGTGTTCAATCTTCACTGGGATTTTTATTACTTCATGAGAAATCTAAGTGCTACATTCAATAAAAGAAGATTGTTTTCCCCAATTTTTGGAAGAAAATCGGATAGTAGATATATAACTGAAAAATTAGTAACTGTCGATCCAACTATTCTAACCATATTCTCATCAACATAGTTGTACACCACTATTCACTCCATACCAAGCTTCATTTTAAACAATAATATTATCACAATTGGCATCTGTGACCAAAGTGCACACTTTCGAAGCAAAAAGACCTACAATACTTTATTAGCCATAAGCATAACTAGATAGCAAAACCATTGATATAAGTATATTGCTACAGGATATAAGATAACAATCCTATGATTAGTCATGAACCAAGGCATGTTTAACAAGGTGATTAATGAGCGTAAATGAATTTAAATTTCTACAACTAGGATAGCGATTCAATAAAAGAAAAGAGTGCAAAAGATGAAAATTTATTAAATAAGCATAATGACAACTAAATCAAAGTCATAAACAGAACCATATACAAACACATAAGTAGAAGTAATGAAGAAAACTCACTTCAATCCAGTTCACAATCCATATTGAACTAAACATATACATGGAAATTTCATGAGATCATGGAAAAAAGATGTAAAGTTATCAACTTTTTTTCCAAATTAGTCCACTTCTATCCAAAATAACCATTGGACACTTCACAATCTTTTTACAAGAAAGAAAACTTTGCTAAAAATGTCTTGCAAGTTGCAAATTTGCAATCATATCAACTTCAACCAAACACATACTCTTTTGTTAATAACAATTCACAATCAAACTTCAATTACTACTAAGGAAATACATCAACAAACAAGCTAATTTCAAGATCAGCACAAACTATCACAACTTTTAAACATAGAAAATAAACAAACATTTCAAGATATTAACTTTATGAAAAATAACAACAAACCCATATAAGAAAATGAAACAACTTGCTCAAACTCAATAGTAATTCTCACTTTTATACAGTAAATTCAAGAAAATTACAATCTTTATTCACTTACCTACAACACAAGAAAAACAGCTTAAATTCCAAAACAAAAAAAAAAAATTAATCCAAAATAAAAAATACCCATTTCAAATTATCAAACTTTATGCAAAACCCATCAAGGAATTGATACAAATTGCCTAAACTCAATGATAATTCTTATATATACATACATATATATATATATAAAAACAAAAAGAGCTTGAAAATTACTTACAGGGAAAGAATTGGAAAGATTGATCTGATCAGAAGGAAATTCAGTTGTGTTATGATGATCTGTTGAGAGGCCCAAATTGTCTTTTTCTTCACTAACCTTTTCTAAATCTTGTACACACATATTGTTGGGTATCAGTTTATTTTGTAAGCAGGATTTTATGTGTTTTTCTCTCACACACACAAAACACTAAAACACACACACAGAAAAAGAGAAAGAGAATCAGAAAATAGAAATTTAATTGGATTAAATGAAAAGATCAATTAATAGAATAGAAGTACTGAACTTTTTAATGAGAATTGGGGTTTAGAAAAAGTATATCAGAAAAAAGGCCAATTTATTGGACTAAAAATGATGAAAGATTCCAAAGAATATATTTTTGTTATACTTTTGTTTTTGTGAGTGTTGTGTGGTGGTTCTGTTTCTAGCAATTTCAATTTTTATATACTCTTTGTATTTGTAGGTTTTATTTTCTTTTACGGAGTATTATTTTTTTGTGACGTATGGTTTGTTTGTACGTGTGTGTGTTAGAAAGAAATGGAAAATGTTCTGGATTATTCCTAAGAAATAATCTTGTAAAGTTGAGGAAAAGAATGGATAGGAAAGCTACACACTTCTACTTTTGATATATTTTAATTGAGATATGATATATCCTTAGCATATGAGACATAAAAATATTAAAGGTTTTTAGCACCAAGATATTTATTTATAATGGTCATATAATTTACGTGTAACTTCTTGTAAAAAAAAAAACTAGACTTTTTATAATTTTTGGTGATGATTTTTTGACTCAAAATATAACCTAACTTGCTATCTAAACTTTTTGAAGTTATCCTAATATCTATCTGGATTAAGAAGAAATATTTAACACTCATACAAATCATTTCTAATCCTCTTAAATTCCAGACTCCTTGTTTTCCCCTTTAAACCAACCTGGAGTTTATCAAAATCGCTGACCTTATCTTCTTCTTCCTTCTAATTTAACTTTACAGATAAAAATCTAATTTTAATCTTGATATATGTCCCAAGTTTGAAAATAAATAAATAAATAAAATTCTCCTTTCTATTATTTGCGCCTGAATTTCACTGGCTATTTTCTTAGTATTTGTAAGCAAACGACTAGGCATTTAACAAAAACAAGTAAAAAACATATCAATAGCTAGCTACTTATATTACTCGTACATTACTTTACTTTTAATCATTAGAACAATATCTTAAATTTCCGAGGTATTACATTTGAATATATAGATTCATTTATATCGGTTTGCTTTCCTTCTTCAAATGATTACTTAATTTTAAAAGTATTATATGACAATCTCCGTTAAACTGAAAACAAATCAAGGTTAGGTACTTAGATGTCATAAACTTAAAAATACCCTATGAAAAAAATATATAAAAAACATAAATAATTTGTATATATAAAAAAGATACATCAATCTTAAAGGAACAAAACATTTTTGCTAGGAGATGTGGCATTTTCTTGATCCCTAATAATAATCTCACGTTTTCTATGTGACTTAAAAGTCAATTAAAACTTTGAGAAAATGTTAGAAATGGTCCCTGTGGTTGTTGGTATTTGCATTTTGCCCCCTTGTGCTTTTTTTCGTTACAAACAGTCCCTTGATTTTTATTCTCGTTGCTAGCAGTCACTGACACTAAATTCTGTTAATTTTAGCTGTTAAATCCCTCACGTGCATATCACGTGAGGGCATTTTGGACCATTTCGTAATCACAGTGACTATTTGTGATATGCACGTGAGGGATTTAATGGCTAAAATTAACAGAAGTTAGTGTCAGGGACTGCTAGCAATGAGAATGAAAAACCAAGTGACTGTTTGCAACGAAAAAAAGTACAGGGGACAAAATGCAAATACCAACAACCACAGGGACTATTTATGACATTTTCTCTAAAAATTTTAAGTGAGTTTTACTAATGTATCTGTTTATATTTTTTAACACTAATATTTATTCTTAATTTATATCAAATATTCTAAACAATTCATTTGCTATTTTGCTTAGCATTGAACATAAGAATTCAACTTCATAAAATGTATACTTCTATCAAGTATGTTAACTCTATACTAACTTAATTTATGCCCTTGATTATAAGTAATGATGTATTTAATAGACTAATCTTTGTACTATATAAAAATATAGATTTATTTATAGTTCATAAAAATGATGACTATTTATGATTTCATAAAAATGATAATTAATTATGATTCATATAAAAATGTTAAATATTTAGAAAGTACAAACTCTAGAAAATATACCATAAGTTGTGATAAAACCCTAACTTTATAACCCAAGAGTATTATCATTATAACTCAGTTGTTAAACACCAACTTTACTTATTGAAATTCTCGAGTTTGAGACATGGGAAAGACATTTTAAAGAATTTCACAATTGAACTCTTCCAGTGACGTGAGTTTGAGTCTTGCAGAGGGGGCAGAGTTTTATCCCAATTAAATGTCATGTATTTGAGCGGCTTAGTTGGGGGTTTCTCCTCCTATTAGGTATTGGAAGTGAGGGGTCTCTCTATCGCGGATCCGGTTAAGACAACGTATGTTGGACCATTCGTTGTGAGTAATCTACACTTTTTAAAAAAAATAAAAATAAAACAAATGTTAAAATACCCAAAATATCCATCTTGCTATGCCACATAAACCCTTTCGATAGATTAACACTCAATACACTTGTTATAGCCCTCTACAAAATGGTTCTATAACGCCGTTCAAAAAACAAAAAAAAATGGTAATTTTGTCTAATCAGCATAATGGGACCCTTTGGTCCTCAAAAAGATAAACTTAACATTCGCACCTGACTCACATTAGTTAAATTTACTTACTCGAGTGAATTTGACCGAAAGAGTTATCAATAGATGGTTAAATTAACATAACTCTATCTTTAGATGGGTTATGTGGGTGTTAATTCGGTACATAGGATCAAGGAGTTCTCATCGATCAATCTACTTTTTTTTACTTCCCAACTTTGTGTTCGATTTGTTCTACTATTGAGGAGACATCTAAACATTTATTTGTGTACTGCTCGATTGCAACTAAACATTGGGCAACAATTCCAGATGGCTCGACGTGGGCTCGCGTTGTTAAATGAATCCAAGTGATATGGGTTGGTTGGGTTGTCGGCTTATGTATTTACCAAAATAAGAAGAAGGTTGTCGTAAAGCATGTTATGTAAGAAATCTAATATGTCATGAGTAAAATGGATGAGAAACTGATTTTTTTTTCTATGTGATTTTACTTGTTGGAACTCTAAGCTTCCTAAATGAATCCAAGCTTCCTAAATGAATCCAAGAAGAAGGTTGGCTTGTTGGTTATCTGTATCTATATATAATTAAAAGTTCTATCATGATAGTGAAAAAATTAACGCATTTTTTACGCTTTATCAATATGTACTTAATAGGGTTTAATAGGATACTTAATAAGGTTAATGACTTAATAGGATTATTAGGGTATTGAATGCTTATCTATCTATTTAATATATATAGTTTAGTGTAGATGTATGTTGGTATTGATAATCTATATATAATTAAAAGTTCTATCATGATAGTGGAAAAATTAGCGTATTCTTGACGCTTTATCGATATGTACTTAATAGGGTTTATTATATGATACTTAATAAGGTTAATGACTTAATAGGATTATTAGGGTATTGAATGCTTATCTATCTATTTATTATAATATATATAGTTTAGTGTAGATGTATGTTGGTATTGATAATTTGGTACCCCAAATTAAATATCTAAGTAAATATAAATTAGAAGTATTAATATGGGCTAAGTATATATATATAGATAGATAGATTAAGTCGTAAAAAAAATGACACGAATGTATTAAGAGAATGATATAATACTAATTGAATGGTTTGTTATAACGCGTATGCTAATTAAAACGATATCACTAACATCCTTATTTTTGATAATTAAATTATTAGTGTCATAGAACATGAAATTTAAAAACTAACGTGAATATGTATAGCGTTGGTTAAGAAAGATATTAGACAACATGTAAGGAATTTAGAATCATCGACTTTAAAAACAAATGAAGTAATGTTAAATAAATATGGAATGAATTGAATCAAAAGTTACTAAGGGATATGTATGTATGAATCAATAACTGTTAAAATAATAATAATTATTATTAGTGAAAAGAAAGAATTCAAATCGATTGGGTGTAGGTTACGTCTACATGTATTCCAAATTTATAAAGCCAAATAAATATACTTTGTAACTATAATCATAAGTTCTATACAAATATTAAATCTTCTTTTAGTTTTTCTCATCTTGCACGGCTTGCGGCAGTAGACAAATTGAGCACAAAAGCAATTTGTGTTAATTAAGTGAAACTAAATATTTGATCAAAATTGGAGAAACTTGGTCATATAAATCAAAGAGACGATCAAATTAGATAAAATCAAATCCTCTATTACTCAGCTACAATCTATTTTATAGAGTCAGATTTTGTTCCCTTTTATTCATCCATCAAACCCAACCTTAAGATATATATAAATACACATTGATCATAAGTTTTCAGCACATCTTCACCATTCGAAACAGAAACTACACCATCGTACGTCCCACTCTTCCGTTGACCGCAAATCCTTGATATATTGATCAGAAATTTAGAAACAAGAGTCTATGTTTAGATCATAGGTTAGAAAGTTCGTAGCTAGATCTGCTTCGGGCTAAGCTATCACCCTTGAGTTGTTTCTTGTTCGTTTCGAGATCTATTCGAGTTCGTTTACGAGGACCATCTTTCATCCGTAGAGGTATATCGAGATCAACTCATTTAAATATCTACCTTGTGTTTATATAATAGATATAAAAAGTATACTAATAATGTACGTACGTTTTGTGGTAATCGATCTATAATATTGATACAAACTCGCGAAACAGAAAACAAAAACTTTTCGATGATGGCATAAAACAAAAGTTCTTCTTTCGATTTAAGTATAATAAGACACAAGACGTTATATAGAAATGGATCGAGAAAAATTTGATCAATAGCTAAACGATTAATCATATTACTGTTAGTTTTCGATGTTGCAATATAATGACAACCTTTGTAACGAGTTTTCCGCATACGTACATGCAAGTAGAAAGCCAGTCAGCCATATGACAAACTTTATCATTTTAATATATGTTTTAAACAAGTTATGGTTATTAACCATATTAAAGAAAATACTATAAATCTAAATAACTAATTCTTATAGAAATTCTTAAAGTATATTGATTTTAGTTAAATTATTTTAATGTAAATTTTGTTTGCTAATCTTGGTGGAGTACACCGACTTTTGAAAATTTAGACCTTTACTAAGGTACGAATATTCTAAAGGTAATTAGGAGCTTTTCGGTCCAATATTTTCTTTCAAAGACTTTTATTTGTTATATATGTATATATTATTGTACGGATATTGTAGTTGGTTTTAGGATCCTTCCGGTAAAATCTTTTCTCTCAAAACTTAATATGATTAAATGTGTATTTATTTTTATAAAAGATGCTTGTTATTTGAAAAATTAGTTGTTTGTTATCCTTTGTATAAATATTGTGATATCCCTGACTTTTGATGTACTAACGAGGTTGCCTTCAGAAATATTTATTTGGGAATCATAATATTTTATTCTTTATATTTGTGTCAAAACCATCTCTTCAAACCCAATTTGAGTATGGTCCCGAAAAGATGCGTTTGGTATATTACATTTGGTGCGATGATTTGTACACTAATATGTCCCTTCAATATTCGTTGGCCGAAATAATAATACAGTCGCTTATTATAAATCATATTAATTGGCCCCAAAAGATTAATACAGTCGCATTTTGTGATTTATGATATGTCCCTCGAATATTCATTGGCCACGGAAATTAATACAGTCGCATACTATGAATCATATTGATTGGCCCGAAAATTTATAAGTGACTCTATTGAAATTTTATAAGAATTGGGTGGATGAAGATGTGGTTTTAAGTTAATATTTTAGAATGTCTCGAAATATATGTAATTATTATTTATTTGTCCGAAAACTAAGTTTGTCATTTGATATATTTAAGTATATATATATATAAGTCAATTAAAATGGTTTCTTAAGATATACATATAAAAGTAACATATCCATGGAGGTCCCATGGGCGTGTTATTGTGACACCGATGACGTGGCACCGGCCGTAGCGGTGTATTTGATTTGATCTACGACGTCTCCTTTTGATTACCTGGTAGTGGTATGCGCACTTTGATATTTTGATAGGAGGCGTATGGATCGGTCCTATGCATTTTGTAAGTTTGACGGTTTGCGTTTTCGTAGTGTCATATGAAGCGTTCGACCCTTTGACAAGTAATTTTGTTTGACTCTTATGTGCATTATTTTATGGAACTTGGTTTTATAGTCTAATTTGATTTGTTAATGTATATGGTATTTGTGAACTATGCGTATGTAAACTTTGATTTGAAATAAGTTTGTTAAGGTAATAAGTTCGTTCTTTTAATATACGTCTCCGCATTTGAAATTATATTTTAGCTTTTGTCATACCGTTTACTGGGCTTTTTGCTGAGCCGTATTCTTTTTTCTTTCTTATACGGCAGGTTATCAGAAGGGCTTTGAGATCGAGAGAGTGTGTAGAGTTGTATTTCAAGCTTTAGAAGTATTTATTTTAGTTTATCAGGTTGACTTTGGTTTGATTTTGAATAAGATTAACGCCTTTTTTCCTTTTAGTTCTTTTGATATCATTTTGTATTGTTTAGAAAATTTCAAACTATCATAAGAAAAAACCGCTAAATAAAAGAAACATACAAAATAACCCGTAAAGCCCGACCATGCAACACACGGACCTTCACTCTAGTTCACTAGAATAGAAGAAGGTTCTCGTAAAACAAGTTATGTACGTAAGAAATCTAATATGTAAAATGAGTAAAATGGATAAGAAACTGATTTTTTAATACTCCGTATCTTATATGGATTTTACTTGTTGGAACTCTCAGCTTCCTATTGGAAATGCAAAGTTATCCACTTCAACGTAACCTTGTTAGATTTGCCGTTAAGGTAGGAAGGAGTACTCAATTCTTACCCAAACTTACTCAAATCATTTTCCAATCAAAACTCTCCAACTCACAACTACCCAATTCTACTCAATTTTTACCCAAATCACTGGTAATACATACCCAATCCTACCCAATTTTATTTTCTTTTTCATTTTTTTTATTACATATAATAAAACTATATAAATATAAATACTAAAACATTAACAAATAAAACACACAACAAACATTACATTCCATTTTTTTTTAAAAAAAAACATACAAACCACAAATGTCTAAAAATTAAATAGTTCAACACAATACTTCAAATTAAAATTAAAAATTACATGGCCACCCGTTTTTTTTTTCCGAGAGCGCGTTTTTCCTCTAAAACGCATTCCAACAAGACGGGATCGACAATGTCGTCATGCGGCTCCATAAACACCTTCCATTCACGTTGGCGGTTCTTGAACATTTCCCCCTCGAGTTGTGTAGCCATCAAACGCTTCGCCAAATCTTCCTTCTCCTCCTTAATCTCCATATACCGCGTCCTCCTTTGTGCGTAGTTCGTGAGTTCATTGGCCACACTTGTCGCCGAGCTTGAGGACGATGCAACTTGCTTCTTTTTCATCTTTCTTGGCGGCAGGGGCGGGCAGGGGTCTTCATTCATGTCGGGTAGTACATTGTCGTTGCTTGCCTCTTCAAAATCCGATGACTTTCTCTTTGAAGATCCACTAGACGTCGGGATTCCCATTCCTACAATACTAGAGAAACATTCTTGTTGCTTCCACTTGTCATGAACTTTCACCACATTCCACGTCGGTATATGAGTAAAATGCTTCTCCATTTTGGTATAGTAATCGGACAAAGCGGTCGTCGTAATATCCAAGTCATTGCATCCACTTCCCTTTACACGAAACTACATATATAAACACAAAACGGAAACATAAACTATATATACATATATATACCAAACGCTTTGCGAGAAAACATATATATACATATATATACCAAACTATATATACATATATAAACACACAAACAGAAACAGAAACATTACAGAAGCATTGCGAGAAAACATATATATACCAAACGCATACATAAAACATTTGCAAGGTTTTCATAATAATGGTTCATATTTTTACCGCTTGAATCCACAACCCGTTGAAATTACCCATCTCCGCATTCATCACCTTCTACTTGGTAGTCAAGCTATGAAAGGTTCGATTAGTCGAACCCAAGGTACTAGCATAGTGTTGAAGAACTCGCTTCTAAAACCCTTCCGCCTTTTGTTCGTTCCCATATTTCTTACACTCCGAGATTTGAATCCATGCTTGAGCCAACGCCACTTCTTGTTCTTCTGTCCATACTTCACGCGGCTTCCTCCCGGGAAACTTTTTCTTCCCACGAGCATCACATTCTACAACCTCCTCATCATCCTCTTCTTCTACAAAACAGTTTATATATACGTATGTATAGTTTATATATACGTATGTATATATATATAACTATATTAATAGTGTGTATATCACCAACTATAACTATATTAACTATATATATATATTAACAGTTTATATATACGTATATATATATACAAAACAGTCTATATGTTACGTATGTATACATACAAACCGGTTGGAGTTGCGGATGGAGTTGGATTTGGCGTTTCAGGTACAACGTCGTCACTAGCGAGATCATCAAACGCACCAAAGTCACTTGATTGTGCAAGCTCAATGTGGTGTGGTTCGACCATTAGAGGTGGACCCATGTTGTAGCCGTAGGCTGGACTAGCAGGTTGTGGCGTATAGTATTGTTGTTGGTGTGTCTGGGAGTAGTGGGTGGATGGTGGTGGTGGTGTATAGTACTGATTGGGTGGTGGTTGCCAATTCGGTGGTGGTAGTTGATGACGATTAACTGGTGGGTTTCGTTTGTTACCTCGTGGTGGTTCCATGGTGGGTGAAGGTGGTGAGGTAGAAATGGTGGTGAAGGTGTATGTATATATATAGAAGAAGGTTATATATATCTAGGAGGGGAAAAAAAAATTTTTTTTTTTTAAATTGAGTCAAATGAGCCGTTGAGGGGGGGGGACCCACCAATTTCGAACGTTACAAGCTCTACCCAACATCGGTTACATACCCCGAATTGGTACCCGATTCATGATACCCGATTCATAGCCGAACGGAAGGAATGGTGTAGCCGATCGAGTTACACATACCCGACCCCTTACCCAAGTCCCACTCCCTCTTACCTAAGAAGAAACTTATATAAAAGTGATATATTTTGTAAAAATAAAAACTTTAAAAACGCTAGAAGGAGGGCTCGAACCTCCGACCTTGTGGTTAACAGCCACACGCTCTAACCAACTGAGCTATTCCAGCTTTTGTTTTTGCCTTGTTCGAAAATACTTCATAACCGATCACGAAGAGCATTTGTAAACTTAATTACTTCATCATTCTTAATGATAAAGTTTTTTCCTTAGAATGAGCGAATTGATGAGGAAATTCTTTTTGAAATTTACGTTGATATCTACTAATTTCATTATTTCAGTGACTTGGTGTAGATATATAAGTGGATCATTTAATAAATTATATATGCAAGCTTGATGTTAGTTATCTAAAATATACTCCGTATAAACGGGCATCTAACTCGAGCATGAATAATATATAGCAATATTCGAGGTTAATTGAAGCAAGGATTTTAAGTAATTATTAAAGCACGATAGTTCGATAGCTCATTTGGATTTAAAAAAAAAATTACATGATTATAAACAAACATTTTGAAGAAGTATTTTACAGACCTTGACCTTTAAGCTCTGAAGTCTGAAGGTATTTGAACGGGTTTATTTATTTATTTTTATTTATTTTTTGAAAAGTGAATTTCGTTTGAGAACTTCGTGTCGTAATTCGACAGCGGAAGGTATAACATACGTTGTTTTAACCGGGTCTGCGCTAGAGAGCTCCCTCGAAGTAGAAATGTCTATTTCAAATACCCGATGGGGGAAAACCCCCTACTAATCCGCCCGAAGGCACGTCGATCAATAGGGGTAAACTCTGCCTTCTCAGACTTGAACTTGAGTATATATATCCAAGTCAAGCCTTCATAGAAAGACTTCCTATGTACTTCCCAAGTCTTGAACCCAAGACCTACTGCTTGTAAGGCAGGTGCTCAACCACTTGAGCTAAATAGAAAATACTGAACGGGTTTATCTATACATATATATATATACATATATATATATACATATATATATATATATATATATATAAAACGTATTTGTTCAATACTTTATCAAAATGATTCGTTTGATTATTCTACTTTTACTTTTTAGATTTACATTATCATAACTTTTATAACCATTCATATACATTACTTTGTTCAGAATTTACTACAAGTAAAATTTTATTTTTTAATTTAATACACTTAACCGACAAAAAATCACATAAAAAAACACAAACTAAAAACTTGTCTAACAAAACATGACTATGAATACTATGATTGGCAATGCAATTGCCACGACAACATTACATATGCTGTTGTGGGTGCGTGTGGACTCCATACACACATTACTCTCATTTTTGTTTTTATTCATGTGTTTGCTATCGATTGGTAATACAAAAGTCGAACTTTCATAAGTCACAATCAAACATGCAAACAAAGAGAAGTTATATGCAACAAACAAAGAAAGATCTTATATATTTTGATTGGAAGGATAGATATGGATATTGTTTAAGATTAACTATCGACTGGTTATTGAACTAGTTAGATATGAAGATAAGAATTCTTAGGATTTAGTTTGAGCTAGCTTAAAGGTAAAAATAAATTGGAAGTGGTACACTTTTAAACTACAGGTTATATTGTTTTATCTAACTTTAATCTTGGCATATTTAATACTTCTTCTTTCATGAAAAAGCCAAATTATAATATGCATTAAAAAGTGATAAAAATAAAAAGTTTTTTTTTCCAAATTAAAAATGCCAATAAACCGCTAGCAAGTAGAAGACACGATTCGACCAACAAAAGAAAATAAAGAACATAATAAACTTTAACAATACAATACAATCACGCAACATACCGACGAGTACTAAAATCGAAAAAGAGATCTCAAACGCAACGCAAAAAGAAAGACCTCTCAAGTACACAAATGAACGCATTATACCACAAATGCAAAAACTTGATACTTGAGATTTGCGTAGTTCGAAGATTACAAAATTTGATAGAAAATTCAAAATAAATTTTATGTGAAACTAAAAAAACAAGGAAATTCTAAATACCTTTTCATCAAATTCTTTTATAACCTTTGAACTAACAATTTTTTTTAATTATATTTACTTAAACAAACTATCCTCTCTTTTTTAAACTTTCTATCTTAAAAAAACCTAAAATCTTATCAACTTTGAACATAATCTCAACTCACATACTACATCAACCCAAAAACATATGGTAAATGATTGAAAAAACTCCTCGAGCCCCTTTTACATTAATTCATTTTACATTAATAACCACATCATTACCGTCGTCACTATCATCCGTCTCTATCACCGACGCCGCATTGCACGGGTAGCCCTCTCATAAACTAAAAACATAAGTGGTAAAGGATTAAAAATCGCTAAATAAGAAAACCTAATTACTATCATTAAGGTATTGTACAATACAAGACTATAAAGCATATTTGGTGTTGTACATATCATCACTCATAACTTTTCTATGATTTGTGTTGTTTGTTATATATTAGACAACCTTTATAACTTTTTATGATCTGTGGTTTTTTTTTTTGTAATTAGACAACCTTATAACTTTTTATGATCTGTGCTTTTTTGTAGTTCGACAACCTTATACATTTCTTCAGGATAATTTTTTGTGTGTGCAAAATGTTTGTATCGTGTTTTTTTTTTTTTTTCTTTTCAAGTTGTATACGTCATACTTCACGATTAACGCCTATATAACACCTCCAACCGATTAACCTTTATGACACCACATTAACACGTCTGGCACATGTAATTCACAAGCTTGCTAACGTTATGTGTGTAACAATCTTCCACAAAAAACACACATGCTCTTTTCTTTTAAAATAATAATATGCAAAGTATGATTAGCCTAATAATTGATTGCGATTTGTTTATATTATTTGAGACATATTTTAATGAGTACTTAGACCATATTATTCTAGAAAGTGGGGTGGTCGATTCTTGTACGTTATTATTATAAAAACACAAAGTTACAACAGAAAAATGTAGCACACATTGAAATGGTCCACATATTCTTTTTACTTTAGGAATTGGGATCCTAGAAGCTAGACACCTAGTGTCCAGATAAAATATTTATTAATCTAACTTTTTGTATGTATTGTATTATTCAAAAATCAATCGCATCATCGTTTAATAACATAATATAAATTCACAACACTTATATTGACACATTATATTGAATTCAACTAATCCTTTACTAAATATACATTGTTTCAAATTTTTTAAAAATATGGAATTGTTTTTGTTTTTATCGTACGTGCAATCTATTGAAGAGATGAAAAAACAAAAGTACAACTATGCTTGTATTATATTATATGGAATATAAAGGATATCGTGCCTTTCCTGATTCAATTCGACTTCAAAGAACATGAGCTGCCCAGACTCATTTTTTTTGTATGGGCATCAGATTAATAAAAATCTCTTTATATAGTATAAATTAAATATATAAAAACTGAAAAAACTTTGGGTAGGAGTTCTTTTTTTCTCAGCTCGTTTTGAGTACTTGAAATTTCAAGACCGATTATGTCAAAGGAAATGCATATACATCACCTTCCCATAGTGGTGGTCCATTTCCAAAGAAAGAGGAAATTCAAAAGCAAATTTGTGTGGCAAAAAGAATTAAAGTTGTCGAAGACAGTAAACCAAAGAACTTTGCTTAGTATCAAAGGTACACTTACTCTTAAAAGTCATGAATGATTTGAAAATTAGAACAGAATGTGGAATTGCTAAAAGTTTGTTGTGGTCAATTTATACATTTTTTTTATTGGTATCAAGGGAAAGTTATACTTAGATCGAAGTGGTGTCATTTGATTGAAGTGGGGTAATAACAAAAGAGAGGCATCTACACCTTTCTCTTCATGTATGATGTTCTCAACTTCAACTATTAGAAAATCAACAAGAAAACCCAATTTTGTCTAACAATACCCAATTACAATTAGTCAATTACGTCAAAGACGAGTAAGTACTAGGAAATCAAATTTAGAATAATCTTACGTTAACATGCCCTGGTTTTTTATATTTGTTTTCATCTATTGAAGATTTATACCTTTTATAGTCAAAGATGGTTCGAAGCAGAGTTAGGCTGAGTAGCCCATTATATTGTGTCTCACAACTAAAATGGGTCTTCCAAAACCAAACAACTCTCTTTTTATGTAGTTTCGGCCTTTTGGGCTTTTCATCTTACTTATTTTAAGTTATTTTATTGGGCCAATTTCGTATATACACATTTTAGACATCAAATTGGCCAAATTCATGTATTTCTTGTTATTTGATATACTTAGTATTTTATTTATAAACTTAATATAAATATATTTGATATTTTGCTTATAACTTTAAAAATATTATATTTTGTCAAATTTAAAATATACCTTTAAGACATGCTTATTATTATCTACATGTCGACATAAAAGTTTTTCATTAGTTCATATGGGATTTAACAAAAGAGTGAATCGAATGTTACATACTTACATGTTATGTTTTGTTTGTTTTTTGATTTTGTTTTACATTTTATACTTTGTTTTGTTGCTGTATTTATTATACTTATACATTATCTTTATTATTACAAAAAGTCATGTTTATAACACATTTTATCATTGTTATCAAAGTGTTGTTATTATAACACACATCATTCTCATATATGTTTTTCAATGTTATATTACATATGATATTTGTGACACATACTGGGTATTAATAAATCCTGTTATTTGTACTCTTACGTTATGTGTGTTTTATAAATTTTCTTTTTGTTACATGTTTCAACATAGTGTAATGTTTCCCAAGGTAACACCAAGTGACATACTTTGTTACTACACCAAATTATATTGGCGATGGTTCAAATAAAATGATATCTAGCTTCCAAAATAATTTAGATGTAGACTTATTGATATAGGAAACTCAAAATATATTGGCAACAAGAGCCCACATAATTATTTGGGTAGCATTATTGGGCCACCAGAAAGATTGTTGAGGCCTTGAGTGGTTCATATAATAATCAATTCATGATATTGATCCTCAGAGCATATCAACATTCGTTTTTGTCATCTATTCACAACTGCCTTTAATATTTTCTTGTAATGATCCATGATGGAGATAATAAGTGGATCTATATGCGTTTTGACATATCAAGGACTGAAGGACACAAATATTAAGGTGTTTATATGAATTACAATTTCGACCCTAATGTTGATTATGACCGAAAGACGTGAGTGGATATATGTCAATGTAGTTAGAGAATGTATCTACTATATATATGATTTACATACGTTTGTAAACTCATAGTATGATCAATTGATTACACAGGATATGATGGTCGTATGTTATTTAAAACTAGTCGATCTCATGTATACACACGATTAATTTAAAATAATATATGATGTTAATATTTATATTTCAAATTTTTTGTTATGCTTACTGATATATTAGACAAACATATACTTTAATTATTTTAGAATATTAATTTCACTTTCAGTTAGCATGACATGTAAGAGCTAAATAAATTTGTCGGTATCCATATTAAATTCAATCATACTTAACTTAAGTGTAGTCTCACGTATGTCATAAGACGTTTAAGGTTCAAATTAACATCGATCATTAGGCAAGATCAATCTTAGGGGTGGTCAGGAAAGCGGCCAAGAATGGCCATGAATTAAGAATATTCCAGTTAGGCCGTGTATATATCTGAATCAAAGACTCACCAGCCCCGAAGAACCAAAACACAAAAAGTGTTCGAATGTTAATGATTTATCCATGGCAATTATAACAAGCTGAAATCTACTAATGAACATACAAGTGTTTCATTTTAATTATACCTATAAAAATAATCTAATGTACCTATTAAACATAATCATATGATTCATATCAACAATATTCAAACGCTGATTACAACACGTACGTAGGCTTATGTGCTAGAGTCCATCATTGGCACAAGCGAAGAAGAATGAGGTAAGAATATGATTCTTAGACTGATCGGAGTGGGGGACTTTTACCCCGTCGCCGCCTCACTGCCGCCCAGCATACCGCTCCGGCGGGCGGCAAAAGGAAAAAATTTTGTTGAGCCATCAATTTATGCCGCCCAGAAAAGTTGCTTTCTCCACCATTTTCTAGCCGTTGCACTAGCCGTTTTCAATCTTCTTAATTTTTTTTTTTTACCTTTATAAATACAACACACTTTCCTCATTTTATACTCATCTTTTCTCTCTATATTTTACAAATTCTTTCATTTTACATCTCTATAATCAAATGGCTTGGACTCGTTCCGAAGAAATAAGTTTGACACTAGCTTGGGTCGAGGTGTCAGACGACCTGTTGTGCGGTAACTACGAAAGGGAACGTACGTTTTGGTAGAAAGTGGCCCATCTTTTCCTCATTTATTAAAACAACCATCGACCTATCGAATTCAGATTCGGTGGCCGCTAAATGGCACCGCATGCACACAAAAGGGAACGTATGTTTTGGTAGAAAGTGGCCCATCTTTTCCTCACTTATGAAACCAACCATCGACCTATCGAAATTCAGATGACGTGGCCGCTAAATGGCACCGCATGCGCACAAACATTCACGTATTCGATATGATGTTCAACCGTTTGAACCAAGGTCACGACGATGAACACGGTGCAATGGTTAAAAGGACTATGGTGGAAGACACGAAGGTATCTCGAAACAGTTTTCATCACGTGGAGGAGTGGGAATTGGTACGAAACAATCCGAAGTTTAAAAAAATTTAATGGTTTAGTTGTATTGTTTGGAATAATTGTTTAGTTGTATTGTGTGATGTTTGGAATAATTGTATAGTTGTGTAGTTGCCCCATTCCTAATATATAGTCTTATAATGTATGTACTGTGTATCAAATGCCACTTTCATCATTAAAGAAAGCTTTCATAAAATGTGTACGTATTATAGAGACACATGACTGTCTTATTGTACATTGTACATTATTTCATTTCACAATCATACGTGCTACAAAATCATCAGATATTAATGAAAATGACCTTATATCATCATATATATCATACATTATATCTACAAAGATACATGTAACCTATATACCTTAATGTACATGGAGCACTTTGGATGACTTCATCATATTTAAGTCATTATACTTCTATGATGGATCACTTTGAGGAGTTCTCGGTGAATCTCACATTGCTAGCTATATTTGTCATAATTGGTCGGTTTAATTATATTTTGTGTTCAATTGTGTATCGGAGGTTTTCTCTTGGCCGGAGAATAATCCATTCCTGCTATGTCGTTTATAGCGTCTGGTGATAGTTCTGAGCTGACTTCTATCTTCTCGTGTTTAGAATTTTTCGGTACTAATGTAGTTGGAGAAATTATTCCTTCCTTTGTAAGTGCTTCATGAGCAAAACTTTTGTTTGCTTTCTGATCATTCTATAAATGGGCCGGGAATAAAGTTAAATGTCAATATATAGGTCCTTTTATTATTTGATTCTTCTTGTTATATTTTAATTTTCAGTCATATAGTCAGTCATATATGCATATATATAGAATATTAAACTAACCTTTTCATTGATGGTGGTAGGACTTGAAGATATTGTTTTTGTCATAAGTTTCCTATTCCTGCCTGCAAAGATAATAAACAAAGACGAAAATGGTGTAAAAATTGAAGCTGAATTTTCACAGTAATTAATAGGGTGACTACAATAAAAAGCAACCACATATATGAAACCGTATAGTTTTAGTTGTTATGTGAATTGTATATACAACATCGTTTGAGCATACACTATAAGTTTGTAAAAATTCTATATATATGATGATTAAAAATCTATGGAATATATACTAGTATATCCATGGAAGAGAATAGATTAACTAATTAATTAGGTTTGAACTAATTGGTATATAAAACTTTAATTGAAACAATCGATAGCTAGGACGTTTACCATAAAATGTATTAAATTTTAAACGACTGAACCCTCTAAAAACATAGTAATAAATTTGATCATCCGTATTCCTTGAGAGTACTAGAATTATACTCAAAGGTTGATTTTATTTAAACCTAATTATATTATTTTGATAAATCACTACTACAAAACTAGGCTTTTTACACGGTTAAAAACTAGATTTTTACACGGTTTTGGTTCCGTGTAAAAGGGTTGTGTAACTGATTTTGACCCAAAGGCATATCTAAGCTTTTAAAATCTAAACTTATCCAAACGTTGAATATATATATATATATATATAATTATTAAAACAGTAGAAAACCGAGTCTTCTAAAGCATTCTTCAAACTCAAAGTTATTCTAAAAAAATGCCACGTAAGATTTATATTACGTGGCGTCTCCATAAATTTTCCACAATATTTATATGTGAAAAAGAAGAAACTATATTTATTTCATTATTTAGATTCAATTTTATAAGGTAAGTATACTCTTTCATTATATTAAAAAAAGATTTGCCATACATATTATTGTTTCCCATCGATCAACTAGCACAAAGTTTATTTTGTATACTAATGCATAAAACAATAAATTTTTTTATCATTTTCTTTAATAAAATGTTTACCAAAGTTTCTAACGAAAATTTCATACAGGACCATTTAATGTTTTAATGTTTATGTGAGCTCTTTTAATAATATTAATATTTTAATATTATATATAAAACTCTTTTATTACGTGATTCATAATTTATTTATTTTCCTCTAATTGAATTTTGAGTAAATTCGGGTTGCACAACTACAAGAAAAGAAGGTTTACTATTTCAAATTCTTATGGACTTAGTATTTTAATTTGAAGCTTTTTATGGGGGTGGTTGTTTGTTTGATAAGTTGTAAGATGATCCCTTTAGCTTCATAAACATTGAAGAATGTAAATGTTATGTAGTATTTGGTGTAAATGGATTTTTCGTTGATATGCAATTGTGTTTTTGCTACAAAAATGTTTATGGATATTTTTGTTTCAATAGAAAGTCATTATTAAATATATGTAGCTTTATTTATTTGCTTATATTAAATTATGTATATTTTGCATCATCTAATTTTCTTTTTTCCGTTTTTATCTAAATTATATTTACGTGTAAACATTATTTCTCATCTTCGTATGTATCTCCAACATTTTGATAATTTGATATATTTATTATATTCATATTTAACATTGTTTTGTTTTTATTAATATGTTTGCAAAATAGATAATAATAGCATTGAACTAATTAAACAAAATATTAGTTACTGTGTGTCTACGTCAAAGGGTTTAAATTAATACTAATCTAACAATAACTTATAATATTTCGCGCATCGCGCGGGGTAAAAGACCTAATATATATATATATATATATATTAGTATAGATATATAATAGAAGTACACAAAGCGTAAGTAATATCTAGGGTCTTTAATGGTGTCTAGGTAGGTGATCCGATGCCTTGGGCCATAGTAATTAATTTTCATGAATCTTTTGGCAACAAGTGGCCATGAGACCTTATAATTAAGCTTCTCTTATTTATTATGATCGTACCTGATGAAACCACACTAGTCACGGCTGACCCATCGTCTTTACTTTCCCATGAACTCTGCAGTAATCGAATTTTATCATCAATCAAATTTTTAACATAAAATAATGAGATATATATACTGTATATACTTACCTTGGTGATGCTTTCTTGATTGTAGCTAGCTGATGTACTCAACTCTTTCAGCCTTATTCCTTACATAATAACAGCAAACATGCATATATACGTTAAGCTACATAAGTAATTAAATATCCAAACGAAGTACAAATTCAATACACGAGTGGAGCGTTGAATGTGTATGTTGCGTCTGGATACAATACATGTTTTATATAGATATTTAGGTCTTGGTGGCCACTACTACTAAGTTCGTTATAAGTTCCGGACGGCTTAATGTAATTAATCATATTTTTGATTATTTATTCCCTTTGTTCCACTAAATGTGTCTTAGTTTGAATTTTTAAAGTCTTCCTTTATAAATTTTGACCTTAAATATTTTAATTTATGTTATATAATATTTGATGAAAATTATACCAATAAAAAATACATTTAAAACTCAATAAGTTCATATAACTTTTATCAAATATTACTCGTATATAACACAAATCAAAATATTTAATGTCAAAGTTTATAAAGGAAGACTTTGAAGATTCAAAATAGGACACATTTTGTGGGACGGGAGAGTAATATACAACAATGAATGAAAACATATATATGTGACAAACTATATATAGTTAAGAAAATTATTTGGATATAGAAAATAATGTTTTACCGGATTTATTATTGTGAGAAAGAGGATGCTATTAACTAATCTATGTTTTTTCAAACTACATAATAAGTCAGTTTTGAACTTTTGATGAAGATTTTACTATATATATATTAGTATATATATTAAGTTAGTAATTTTTAATCTAGCAATTAATATCTTTTTATCAATCATATGATGCATGTTTTTGTATTTTAAGTTAAAAGTTTGAGTTCATAAAATATATATTAACCAATGTCCCGGCTAGCTGCTAGTTAATTAGTAAATCTTTTTTTTCCCTTTTTCTAAATCTCATTTCTTAAACCAGCTATATGTCACATCTTAATTAACCCTAAAATTAAAGCTTATAAAACTAAACCAAAAACATAAAGCATTAATTATGTAAACTCGACTTGATAGATGCTCTTGCCCATTGAGGTGAAGCTCGATTCAATTCTTGGCATGAGGTAATCTTTATTTCTAGTGGTTTATAAGAGTATGATATATTTTCCGTTCCAAAAAAATTCTATAAACAGTATTTAACAACATTATATATTTAAAAACTTTGGCCGGACTAGCTAGTCATTATTTAGGTGACTCAAATCAAATTAGACAATATATATATGTTGTACGCGATATTCTAATGAGCTACTTATATATCTTCTTATAGCAACATGTATATATAGACGTAAGACGTACATAATGCTCGCGTACGCGTGTACGTAATTAACTTATATATGTTGAAATGGAACATACCTTGAGCTTCATAAAAGAAAATGGAGAGAAGTAAGAGACTGAATATCAAAGAATCCTTCATTTCGCCTTTAATTAGAAATAAATTTTATAACTTCATGAAATAATAAAAAAAAAGAAGAGGTTGTATATTAAAGCTAGATATGGGAGCCTATATATACACATAAATGAGGCTTGGGGTCCATATCATAATAAGGTTAATACAATGATTTATACCATCTCTTTTACCCGTCATCATATTTATGATTTCCTTTTTGGCATTCTTGCTTTTCGAAGACTTATTTTTTTTCTTCCAATATATTTTTATTAATTCATACATTAGCTTAAAGGCGGATCTTAAAATTTACAATATATGGGATTACTAAAAGTTTGTTGCGTAATGAAACAAAAGCATGATATATAATATACATGAATATGATAAACAAATGTTATTGAGCGGTCAAGGGCCATTACCCCTATACACTAGCTCTGTCGTCCTTGGATATGCTATTTGCTAAATAACAATCGATCGATTTGAATACGTTGTTTCATATGTGGATTTCTAGGTTTATGAAACGAGTTACCTAATCGATCTTATATATAAAATCCTATAAAAAGAAAGATTCTCAACAACATCCTATTACAAACCTATTTAAGTGGATATATAGATTTAATCATTAAGAACATCTTAGACAATTATTCTCATATTACTTGCAACAAGGGTGCTTTTATATAACTAGCATGGCGTCCGCACAATGCAGCGATGGTGGCGGAAATGCGGTAGTAACGGGTGGTGGCGACGGCTGATGAGTGTAGACTATTGATGTAAATATAATTAATAAGATGGTTAATTGATGCAATTATATTAATAGTTAGGTAGAGATGTTTAAATTGATGAATAAAGAATGAGGTAATTTAAGTAGTTCAAATTATATTTTAAGATTTTAAAAAATGGCAATATGCTTTATAAGATAGCATAGATATAGATATATTGGTGATGGTACATTCTTCATTGAATCATTGATATGTAGCAAATGAATCTGGAAAATATTATTGTCGCTAGTCTCTAATGCAATCATAGCGGCAAATATTGCGCAATCCTTCACTTGTCAATTGATGTGCCAGCGTTGATCCGTATTGATTGACCATTTTCATATAACTTAACTACTTTTCGATAAAAAGCTGTGTTGTTAAAATTATGTACTCATTTACATCCTCATTCATTTATATATATATATGATGAATCAAATCAAAGCTCGTGCCACTAAAATGTGTTGTCATAAGAAATTATCTATAGATACCAGCCAAAATGCTTCCACAAACGAAGTTCGTTTGTTTTAAACTACATTAAAGTATCTAAGATGTGATCTACCAAACAATAATATGGATCAAGGAGTTACCGTTTTTATTAATAACGAGATATGTCATCCGGGTGTTGCCCCAGGAAACATTACATATGTTAATGGTTTAAAAAAAATATTTATTCAAGAGATAGGGTGCCATAAACTTTTTGAAAAAAACATGAATTATTCAAATTATTAAAAACTGACAATTGTCAGTTAAAAAATGAACTGTAAAAGTTTTGTGTGAAAGTGAAGTTGTTCGCATAAAAGTTTAGTGCTAAAAGTGTAAGAGACTTAAATGTTGTGGTGAAAATAAAAGAAAATCAAAAAGTATAAAAATTTAGTGCTAAAAGTATAAGGGATTAAAATGTTATTATGAAAATAAAATGAATATAAAGTTTATTATTCTTTACAAGTTTTTCCGTACATTTCTTTTTAATATATGTGTTATAAAGTTTGTTGCTAAAGTATAAGAGGTTAAAATGTTGTAGTTAAAATAAAAGATTATCAAAAAGTAGAAAAATTTAGTGTTAAAAGTGTAAGTAGTTAAGATATCGTGGTGAAAATAAAAAGATTAAAAAGTTTACTAAGAATTATAAAAGTTTTGTTCTAAAAATGTAAAGAGTACAACTATTGTGGTGAAAATAAAAAATAAAATAAAAAGTATACTATTCTATACACGCTTTCCCGTACCTTAAAGTAAAAGAAAATTAAAAACTATGAAAGTTTAGTGCTAAAAGTGTAAAGAGTTAAATTATTGTGGTGAAAATAAAAAGAATACAAACTTTACAAAAAAATATTATAGTTTAGTGCTAAAAGTGTAAAGATTGAAAGTTTTGTGTTGAAAATAAAAAAAAAAAGTTTACTAAAAAGTATTATAGTTTAGTGCTAAAAGTGTAAAGATTGAAACTTTCGTGGTGAAAATAAAAAGAATAAAAAGCATACTATATATTACTAAAAAATATTTAGTGCAAAAAGAGTAAAGATTGAAAGTTTTGTGGTGAAAATAAATAGAACAAAAAGTTTATAAAAAAGTACTATAGTTTAGTGCTAAAAATGTAAAGATTGAAACTTATGTGGTGAAAATAAAAAAATATACTATTTTTTACGCGCTAAAAAGTTTATTAAAAAGTATTATAGTTTAATGCTAAAAGTGTAAAGATTGAAACTTCTGTGGTGAAAGTAAAAATAATAAAAAGTATACTATTACTTAAAAATATTATAGTTTAGTGCTAAAAGTATAAAGATTGAAACTTCTGTTGTGAAAATAAATAGAAAAAAAAGTTTACTATAAAGTATTATAGTTTAGTGCTAAAAATATAAAGATTGAAACTTATGTGGTAAAAATAAAAAAAATTAAAAATATACTATTTCTTTACACGCTTTTCGATACTTTGTTTTTAATATATATATATATATTATAATTATTTTAGATGTTCTACTAGGTGGACCAATAGAAAGAAAAGACAAAAGCAAAAAAAATTATGTAGGAAGCCAAGAAAAACCGAACGAAAAATAACTTTAACGGAATCCGATATGGCAAAATCTAGGAAAAACTGCGGGGTACAGGTTGTACGACCAAACTCCGTGTATGATAATATAAAAGTTATAAGATTTTTTTTTTATTTTTTACCCAGGTGTGTCACATGCTTATATACATGTGCCACATTTTTGAGTTAAAACCAGAACATAAGCAAATATGTGCCACATGCCAAATTTCATGTGCCACATATCCTGACTTTCAGTTTTTCATGTGTCACATCCATAGTGTATGTATCACACAAATGACCCAAATCCGAACAGAACCTAAAATGTGTCACATACATTTTCTGTACGTGCCACATATTTGGGTTGAACAACAAAAAGACTCAATTTGACACTTGACTCAACTTGTAATCTTTCCAAACACAATTCTAAGCTTCATAACACTACATTTCATATTTCAAACAAGTATTTGACATGATATATGATAATTACAACCGTTGTTCGACCAAAAGAATCAATGTACAACGAAACGGGTCGCTTACCCAAGTCATTAACCTACTAAATGCTTACAATACCATATACAATCCAAATAGCTAAAAACTTGACCTTATCACAAGTTTTATACCAAAAAAGACCTGTTTAACCAAAAATAACATGTATCAAGAGCCAAAAGGTACCAAAGGGATGTTCTACCCAAATTATTCAAGATGCCAACCTTTGAGATGGCAAAAGACTTCACTTGAACTTCACTCTACAACCTCCTTGCTCTTGCTACTACCAACTTCTATAAGAGAGTTAAACACTAAAATGTAAGTTACGCTTAGTGAATGCATACACATACAATCATAATCATGTCATTTCAACTTTGTGCATCAAGTACCATATAAGCCTTGCAAGCTAGCCTTTTCATACAAATCAAACAACATACATTCATTTTCAACATGGCCATGGATATTTTGGCTAGTAGGAATTTACCCACCTACTAGCTCTTACATACAACATGACTAGTAGGAATTTACCCACCTACTAGTTCTTACAAACAATCAACTATGGGTCATCCATGACTTAATTGCCTTACATGTAACTACTTGCATTTCTCAATTCTAACATCATGGTGTTTGGCTACTCAACACTTTTCCAACAAAATTCCAAATTCTCATAATAAAGCTTTATTTCTTAATCACTAGCCAAACACCATAAAACATAAGATTCTTACCATGGGGAATTTTCATTAACAACATCTCTTTCAATCAAATTATCCATTTATAAATCAAATTTAGTTAGGGTTTTACTTGAAAATCTCCAATAACAAAAAACCCCAATTCTAAGGCTAAGAACCCTAAATTTCAATAACAATTAAAACTAAGATTAAGGAAATAAATACCTCAAGAGTGAAAGACAAAAGATTAGGGTTCTCAAAATCACAATTCTTCCCCTTTTTCTTCCTAGAATTTTCAGCCACCACCACCTCCAATCAAACCCTCAATTTCAATTTCTAAGATAAATGATGATGATTATTGTTATTGTTCAAGGATTAAGATTCTTTAATTTATGATTTGAAGATTCAATTGCATGGATTTTGGAAGAATTTTGAGAGATGAGTTAGTTAGAAGAGAAGTGAAACTTGAAGTGGGAAATATGAGTCACAAACACTATGTGGCTGGCTTTCTTCTCAGATGGCCATGTCCCATACTAAAATTTTAGTGGGTTTAATACCCGTTAGCCACTAAAGTTCCAACTAAATTAACCCCTTAACTCAAAACAAAATACTAGAAAATTAATTTGATGTCAAAACTACAAAAAGAATTAATTTTCTATTATCTTAAAATATTGAGATGTTACACAGGTGGACCAATAGAACAGTGCCACGTGACATGTGACACTGTTCATTGGGCTCGCCTTTAATAAGATTACAATATTATAATTATTTTAGATGTTCTACTAGTTCACTTCCCATTCTATATATGTTGGTATCATTCCCTTGCGACTTGTATGAGGTTTCATTAAAACACTACGACAATGAATAACTTTTCTCACAACCATTAATTGGCATGACTTTTTTTTTAGCAGTTAGTCGGTTTTCGACATCAGGGAATACCTCACTATATAATGGTAAAATCATGCACGTACGCTAGACTACGAGATGTATACCACAAGCTGTTACAGGTGATTCAAGAGAAAAACCTACAAACTTGTCACTCATGAGAGTTGAACCCAAGACCTGTAGGAAAAACCAGAGATGCGTCTGTCAATTGAGCTAGCTTCATATGTTTCTTTATTGTATTTATAGATTGTTTCTTGTATTTTTCTTTTTAGTTGTCGACCCTTTACTTTATATTACACGAATACACGAGCATGGTACTCGCGCAATGCAACGGCAGTGGTGAGGAAGGTGGTCTAGTGGTGTCTGTGATGGTACTATTCGTGGTGGTGGCGGTGTCAAGTGGTGTAGGTTGATGTAATTGTGATAGTGGAAATTTTTAGAAGATAACGGCTTAAAGTGTTAATTATTAAAATAAAGGTTTAGAGTGTAAATTAATTCATTAATGGTTAAAAATAAAAAAGTCAATGACAATTTTGGTAATTCATATGTAGAATTTCCTAAATTAAAAATGGGATTTTTTCTTTATAAAGGAATATAGATATAAATATAGATAGATATAGATATAAATATAGTCATATAGATATAGATATAGATATAGATATTTTCTGATAAAGACATAACAATTTTAGGGTTTTTTTAAAAAATGATCTAACAAATTAAAATGCAATCTAATTAATGCATTAATCTGAATAAAAAAATGAATAATTGAATACCACATATTGCAATTGATATTTACACAGCCAAAATGTCTTTTCATATTTATGTATATATGTACTATATACATAAAATAGTTGGCTTGGACGTATGATTATATATGTTGCTAGATAATATGACATGTGGGGTAACTGATAAAGAGACAATTGGTTAACAAGTCAAGATTAAAGGGTAAGTTATATCACATGTTCATGTCTCTAAATGACTAATAATCTAGATCATCCTTACTATTTATCTACTTTGTAGGTATTGAGGGGACAGCTACACGAGAAAAAATATGTGATTACTGTCTTGTTTCATGGGACATTGAAATTTGTTTAGTGTGAAATTGTGAGTTTCATGTGAACACTTTTATGTTCATTGTATTTGATGCTATCATTGGCTAACCTCATGGATCCCATGCTTAACGACCAAAATAAGGAACTCAAAGTTAAAATCCAGCATATCTAGCTTGTTTGACCATTCACATTTGTCCTTTATACCAACTTAGATTTCATTTTAATTGCACCTATTTTAACTCAATTATGCACGTGATTCTCATCCTATGAATAAAATAAAAATTTATAATACGTTCTAGGTATAATATATGGGGTTAACAATATTGATTTAGCTATCCAATCCATGTCTTAAACATTTTGAAAAACGAGTCCACTGGCTTAAACTCAGTGACCAGGGGTATTTTTTAAATCCACTATATGAGCCCCAAGGTGAGTTTACCCAAGGTCTCGAGTTCAAGTCTTGAGGTTTTCATCTCAAAGTATTTTTCATGAGAAAGGGGTTAGAAGTCCAAAAATATCTGGTTAAAATTGTCTTTAACATGTCTAAATCAAAACTCACTTTGCAAAAAAGAAAAAGAAAAACTACAATTATAAAAATTGTAAACAGTCCATATGCCCGTGAACAGAGTCAACAAATCTACTAATTAACCCTTAGATACCGATTAAACGACATTTTTTTAAATGTATGAAAACACTTATCATTACTTATTACTCTTAAAGACAATGTTATTGATTTCTAAAAGGACATTCAGTCACTTTGGAGAAGTTAAAATGAAAAGTCAACATACCTTAAATGACTAAACCATAAATTAAAATACTTTAATAATGATAAGAAAAAAGGATCACGAAGACGACAATTAGTTGATTTTATTCCATTGGACCTAGAATCATACGGAGTATGTTTAAGAACATGTTAATAATGAAATCACGATATATGTAATTAAGGAATGCATGTTAACCGCATATATATATTTTTTTACATAATGAAACCATATTTTTTTACATAATGTAAATTTTTGTAAATAATCTGATATTTTATAAATACACTAGATCAACCAAAAAATGACCTGTTTAAATATTTTGTCGTGGTAGCCTTCGATCTTGAGTCTGGATATATATCTAAATTAAGCATAAAAATAGAGAAAAATAATGAGTAACGAAGATATATCAGAAAATGAATACATAAGCCATATTCATTATTCAACCCAAGTCCATATACTCGTATCATTTTATTCCTTCTAAAATTGATAGTACGTCTTCTTTTTGTTAGGAACAATTAAAATGAAAATAAATAAACAAGGACAAAGGTAGTAAAGTTTTACTTTCAGACAGCCAAGGGATCCACATGCACGTGATATTTTATATTTAGCAAGAGCATTCAATAACGAATACAACATACAACGGTAAACGAATCATTGTTTGCTGACGTGGACAATGTTTTGTCATGTAGCTGCCTTAAAGTCATCGCAGGTGAGTCCACGTCAAAGACAGTCGACCCACTTGGCACTTGACATGTCACGCTGTGTGTTTGGACTTTGGTTGACCAAGCGACCCATCACGCCGGAGACATTAATGCTTTTAGGTTTGCCGGCGTTAAATTTTGTGGAAATAGAAGAAATAAAGAAAATTTAACTACAGCTTTTAACGTGCATTACATGTCAAAAGTTCACCAATATTTTATAATGTAAAACTATTTTTTTTCACCTTGTCTACAATCTTTTAATCAAAATAAAAAAACAAAAATGATTTATTACATTTTTCTATTTCAAATGTCAACAAAAACAACTTAATTAAGTCATCTCATTCTATTTCAATATTATATTAAAATTTAAGAAAGGTTTAAATATGTTGTATATCGTAAGGAGATGACACTAGTACCGGCCATTTAAATTAATAAAGTTATCAAATTCATGTATCATGCATTTCTGTATTCTAGTCTATTGTATCAATTATAAAGTATAGTAATAGTATTAAATGAATCAAATATAATGATATAAATATCAATTTCTGTCATATTATAAAAAAATACTTATTTTTTTTATTTTAAACATGTAACCACTATTATTAGATTTTTACGAGTCACGAGTCGAATCTTACGAGTCGAGTCAAGCACTGTAAAAACGAGGTGACTCGTACGAGTCAAGTTAAGCTACAACGTACAATGAACCAATAATTTTTACAGTTTGATACCTTTGTTATATCTTATTATATATTATATATATGCTTACATCATTTATTGTGTTATTTATATATTTTGATTTTTTTTTAATAAATTTGAAGATAAATTGTAATTTTATGACTTTAATTTTTTTCGAATATATAACACTTTGATAAACGTATTAAGAAAATTAGCTGCATATGTTTCGATTTGAGTAAAAAAGTAAAAAACCATAAGTTGACAACTAAAATTGTAACTATTAGTCAATGATTTATCTTAACCTTTACTAAAATTAATTTTCAAGCTTGATGTTATAGTTTAACCTATCAGCTTTTCCACGTACCTGAACTTTTTTCTTTTCTTTTCGATCTGGGTCCATTTCATTAATATTGATGTTTGAGTTTGTACTTATAAAATATGAAAAATAAACTGTTAACTCCATGAAGATATATACTCGTAATACATAATAGTACTAGTACCTAATCAATCTCATCTACTTTCTTCATCAACTTTCAACTCAAAAAGAAAAAAACAAAATTTGAAACGTACCATCCATTTTTATTTACTTAAAGCTCTAACAAAGGTTTGCTCTTGGACAATCAACCCATATCCTATTGGCACCCCATCATATATATATGTGTTGTTATTCACATGGGTTGGTACCCTTTAAACATTTAACGTCATGGTCCAAAGGGTGGCTACTTGCTTTTCATTTGATAGACCATAGTACATGGGGACTCATGGGTCATAGACCAATTTGCACCACAAAGTGCCAATGTCATGTTTCTTACTAGCTCCTTTTTGATAATATTTATTCCATAACCTTGACATTTGAATGAGATGGATGGTTCATTTGACAAAGAAACAAATATAAGAATTAGTTTGAATTCCATTTTTATCTTCTTTAAGTTTTCTGACCATTTCAATCATGATATCATTGAATTAAACCTGATCATATCTAGATTGTATGGTCGTTGATTCCATATATAATACTATATTATATATATATATATATATATAGTTTCCCTATTTTGAAAACTATTTTTTTTTTGTAAGAACCATGAAAACTCTTAGATAATATATTTGTTCACATGTTTTTTTTGTTCATTCACATGTGAAATGATATAAAAAAGTATGTTGTAGAAGAAATTTTTTTAAAAAGATCTTCAAAATAGCCTTTTGTGAACTTGTGAATGGATATGTTTACGTTTTCGTTCACATATTAACAAATGGGTATACAATGTTGTAAAACTCGGCCGTATCTGAAGATTTATGGATCCAGACCAAACGTAAACATAAAGGCACATATAGTAAACGCAACAAAATCTCAAAAAAAAAACTAATCTTAAATAACAACAATTAATGTTATATCTAACAAATAAAATCTAAAACCTAAAGACATTAAAAAAAAAAACAATAGATTTAAAATGACATAAAATGACCTATAGAAATGAAAACAACAAAGCTATGTCATTTTTTTAAAATAATAATATTTTATATATCATTTAATAATAATATATGATTTATATACATGCATATATATATTATTTACAATAAATAATAAATAAAAATATTATTTGCAATGCTAAATAAATTAAAAGTAATACAATGAAAAGATTGAAAAGGTGTCGCTTGATCAGTTCCGAGTTTTCGATAAGTTATGATAACTCTTTTTTAATCCATTAAAGAGTATATATGTGGGCTTTTTATTGGTTAAATTATATGTTTTAGTTTTTAGTGATTGTTAAAGCTTACAATAGACTTAAATAATTACACACATGTATATATATATATATATAGGAGAGAGATCAAATAAGAAGGTGTCTTAAGGAGAGAAGGGAGAGAAGGTCTTATAAACCAATCAAAACGTAACATGTGGATTTAAAAAAAAACGCAGTGGCGATTTTGTAAATAAATCAAACTTTTGACAGCCTGGGTCTGGGTCAGCTTGGGTTATGATCACCTTGGTTTGTCAGCTTGGTTGGGTAAGCTTGGTCAGCTTTGTTGGTCAGTTTAGGTTCTGGGTCCACTTGGGTTCTGATCAGCTTGGTTAGTCAGCTTGGTCAGCTTGGTTGTGTCAGATTGGTTCAGCCTGGGTTATGGGTCAGCTTGGTTAGCCTGGAATCTAGGTCAGCTTGGGATCTACATTTGTGTAGATTATGTGTAGTTTTGTGTCAAGCTGACCCAACCCAAGCTAACTAAGCTGACCCAACCCAACCCTGAGCTGATCCAAAACCCATTATCTACATTTATGTAGATTAATCTACATTTGTGTAGATTGTGTCAAGCTGACCCAACTCAAGCTAACCAAGCTGACCCAATCTGACCCAACCTGAACCAGACCCCAAGCTGACCTGACCCAACCCAACCCCAAGCTCACCCAACCTAACCCCAAGCTGACCCAAAACCCATAATCTACATTTGTGTAGATTATGTCAACTTGACCCAACCCAAGCTAACTAAAATGACCCAACCTGACCCAGACCCCAAACTGACCCAACCCAACCCCAACCTAACCCAACCCCAAGCTAACCCAACCTGACCCAATCAGACCCTGACCCCAATCTGACCAAACTGATCATGCTGACCAACCAAGCTAATCAGAATCCAAGCTGACCCAAACCTGACCCAAGCTGACCCAACCCAGAACCCAAGCTAACCCAAAACCCATAATCTACATTTGAGTAGATTATGTGTAAATTGTGTCAAGCTGACCCAACCTGAACAGACCCCAACCTGACATAACCTGACCCAAACCCAAGCTGACCAAACTGATTATGCTGACCAACCAAGCTGACCCAGACCCAAGCTACCCAAGCTGATCAGAACCCAAGCTGATCAGAACCTAGGCTGATCACTTCAGAAAAGTTTGATTTATTTACCAAAATGCCACCGCACATTTTTTTCATTTTGACACATGTCGCGTTCTGATTGGTTCATAGGACCTTCTCTCCTTAAGACACCTTCTTCCAGGATCTCTACCTTATAACAACAACAAAAAAATCGGGCCTCGGCCCGTCGGCCATTTTGGCCACCTTCTACACCAGCCTTAAAAATTCATTTTATGTGTTCTTAAATATACATATACATACTTCTCAAATTCGTCTATGTATCATATCTGTAAACGAACCGAATGAACACAAACAAGATTTTGTTCAAGTTTATTCGTTTAACTTAAAGAACAGTTCATAAACATATAAGCGAATATAATGTTGTGTTGATGAACGGATAAATGAACATAATGGCTTGTTTATGTTCGTTCATTTAATTAAACAAACAGATTTTTGTATTCATGTTCATTCATCTATCTACACGTATGAAGTTCCCACTGAACGGTTAATGAACTATTTTTGAATTATTCAATTCGTTTACAGCCCATAACATGCATAATATAGAATACCCATATACATATAAGTGGTCATAGCTGGATACAAGCATGGACAAACTGCGGTTACAATAACCCAGACATAATTCGTTTTCTAAAAAGTAAATCATATCTTAACCAAAGGAAATCTTTAAAAAATAAATGATCTCTTTAAAGTATAATGATATAGTTAGAGAATATATTTTTTGAAATGTACAAACTATAGAGTCATAAAGTTGATTGATATCAGTTATTAACTACATAACTAGTATATTAGAGTTTGGTTAGATATTCAAAAAAGAATAAGAAAAAGAATACACTTTTTTTTTTTAAATGTATTTTTGATATCAGTTAAACATAGCCACGATTATTTTATCTATTTGTTTTTTTGCGATTGTGTCGTGTCGAAACTTCCATTCCCATCAAGCAAATGGGATCAAGTAACTAGTAACCCTTTGAGTCTTTGACAGAGAGAATAGATATCTAGATTTGAGAGACTTCGTGTTTTGTTTTTTTTTTTTCCTAGTGAAGTCGTTGAGAATTTTTTTGAAGGATAAAGCCTAGCTCGGATGTCCTTATGAAAGCATCTTTTCTACCTTTGTGTAAAGGGTAAAGTTGTCTATATTATACCTCCCTCAAACTTGACTTTTGCTGGATTAGATACCGTCGCCCTCGCCGCACAATACCTCTAATTAAATGTCCTAGCGGTCCCTGCCTTTTGTTTAATTTTCATGCCATTTGAGGCATTCCTCGATCTATAATGCGTCAACACCTCATGTGTATGAAGTTTCCAAATAGAAAAATTAATACTGACCTCAAACTTCTTGATGTTAATCATGATCACCATTTTGAAAGCTTTAATACCGTATAATTTATTTTATTTTCTTAACATTTAAAAAAGGATTTTATTGATATGAACTCTTAGTAGGTGGCTAGGTTGATCATACAAGCATGTGAATAAAGAAACAGGGGGAAAAAAAAAATAGAAATACAGCTCATTCAAAATACATGATTTCAAATTGAAAATTCCTTCCAGTTCTCCGAGCGGAGGTTGTGAGCAGGTGATCGGTTGGATAGCCACAAGAAGCTTGTACCTTAGAGCTTTTAAAAGCAAATTTCTCTTTCATTAAAAGAAATAAACATTAAAAAATGGATTAGTTGAACTTTAAGTGATTTTGAAAGCTTTAATTGATGCTACGGTCTTTGTAAAACACAAGAAATAAAGACAACAAATTTAGTAATGGAAAATGATAAATCCTTTTAAAGATTAACTTCCTCTTAAAATTATAAGAATGTGACATGTGATATTTACTAATTCTTTTTTCTAATCTTGTTTCATGATTTTTTCACATGTCACCATCTAATAGTTAAGAGGATCTTTAAAATATTAAATTAGGAGGATTTATTATTTCCCTTTAGTAAGTAGCCACTTTTGCTTGAATTCTATCTCCCTGTACTATCAAAGAAGGAATCCTCATGACATTAAAAAAAAAATTATATGTCAGTCACATAGACCAGCCAACAATACTATTTTTATGTCATAATGATGATGTCATGATCTACTAATCAATTTCTATTCCTTTTTCTTTTTTATAGTCTTTATGTGTGTTTATAATTTATGTGTTATATATATATATATATTTGCATTGAAGAAAAAAATTCCAAAAGAGAAAAATTTAAACCCACCGGAAACTTAAAGATTGACGAAGTACAGTGGTTGTCAATCCAAATAAAAAAACATATCCAATTACAAAAATATATACATGTTTTACTCTAATAATAATTAATTCACCTTATCGGTTGTAATGAAAACAAATTTATTTAACAAACTTGCATTTTACGCGGTACTTAAAATGGATATTAATAATGGAACCACACATCTTAGATATATAGTCTGAAAGCTTATCAAAAATCAATATAAAAGGAGAAGAAAAACAAAGGATAAGAACTAAAACAACCAACCCGTAACTGGTTGATTCAAAATCACATCAAAATCACTCTATCATAGATAGATATTTGGTCACTTGTTTATCATATCTAGTATAAGTTTATTTATTTAAAGACAATAACACAATCATTTTATTCAAAATATGTTTGTTCAAACATTAGTCGTATCAAATACCTAGATTTAATTCGCAAAAGAAGTAAAAAGTTAAACCACATGACGAAAATGTGGAAAAGGATCAAAAGAAACCATAAGAAGAAAAAAAATACCCAAATATGAACCATACCCAAAGAAAATAAATCAATTGGCCCATCTATTAAAGCCCAATAATAAAAACTGGTGTTTGCCCCATTACTGTTTTCTAGGCTCAGTAATAATAAGGTATGTAATCTAATGTAATTAGTGTGGCACAAGAGTAGTTTAAAAAAATATGTTGCTGAGACTAATAGCAACAAATTTGGCTGATTATGATAAAGGTTTTTTTTCCCCATTATATTATACTTACTGATAACATATTTATATATCATATCACTACTTATCTTTATATACAATTTAATATAAATATACGGAATGCTAGTACAATTTAATATAAATATACGAAATGCTAGCGATATATATATATATATATATATTTTAAATAAATCATTAAATGCATGTGAAATATATAAGTTAGTATGTGAATTGGATTACCATCGTCCATTTAGGTTTTTTGGAAATAATTTATAATAATTTTTACTTATTATTAATCATGAATATCTAAAAAGTGTTAGTTATATTTACAAAAGTAAAAAATTTGTTAGATTTATTTTTTTTATAAAAAACAAAAAATGTAAATTAAAGATAAAGAAATAAAAAAAAAAGTGTAAATTAAAAGAGAGTTTTTCTATAATTATTAATATTAATATATACAATAATTGAAGTTTTTTGTGGGCTCAAATTTTCTAATCTATAATGATAGCAAAAGTCAAACAGCAAAGTCAATTTAAAGAACTCAAAAGTTATCATTGGTTGATAAGTCATTAAAACAATTTTTTTAATATATAAAAAGATTTGTATGTAACAATATATTTTAGCGTATTCTTCCCATATAACACATAGTATTCTTCCCACATAACCTATAGGTGAAGCTTTGAAGGTGATACTTTGATAGGTCTATATAATAACATGATTTTATCAAAAAAAAAATTCATTTTTTCTCTCCTCGATAACACAAATCTACCCAATTACTTTCAACATTAGATGATTTCATTATATAGGATAAAGTGAAAATAGATATTGAGTAATGAGAAATTCAAAAATGGGAGAAAAAATGAAATTTTCTGATAAAATCATGTTGTTAAATAGGATAAAGTGAAAATGGATGTTCTACATGTTGTTAAATAGGATAAAGTGAAAATGGATGTTCTAGTAACTTTAGGTACTTGCATGGTCATATAATCTCGCAAGAAATCTTATTTTAATTGGATAAAATCGTGATAAAACTAAGAATTACAATAAAAAACCAATAATGGCAATGAGAACCAAGAATCGCAATGAGAACTAAGAATCACATAAAAAACATGTGATCTCATAAAGAACATGTGATCGCATAAAGAACATGTGATCACATAAAGAACATATGATCGCATAGAGAACCTGCGATTATGAGAATCTCATTGCGATTTTGTGACTCTCAATGTGACTATACTAAACCTTATTGCGATTCTTACTATCATTGCGATCTCCCGAATCTCATTGCGATTCTTGAAGTTTATTACGATTCTTATGGGTATTTTGTGAAAATCTGAAAAAATTTGGATAAATTGATATATTTTTTAACAAATTTGGGTATTGAGGTTATTTTCCTAGTTTCTGTAAAAGTTAGAAAAAGTGAGTTGTGTGGATTTGTTAATTGTTAATGGTTAATGCTATAATTTTGGGCCAGACTATCATTATTTTGGGTTTACCTTTTTGAACGTCATGGGCTTATGACATATACTCTTTGTCCTACTGAATTACTCAAAATTTAAGAGGCATTTGGTAAGTCAAATGTTTCACGAACCATTCGTTGCATCTAAATCATCCTTCTGAAGAGACGCACTACAATACCTATAGCTTTTGATAGTAATGACTGTATTTAGTACTCGTATTTACTACCACCTAGTCCATTAAGTATAAGTGAGCAACTGATAATATGGCAATGAACATCTAGAAGATACTAAGAAATAAGTGTAAAACCCATATAAATTTAACAAACTAAGTTACATTATATCATAAAACCGTCATATGTTTTTTTTTATTTACTTTTCTCTTTCAAACTCTATAAAGTATTCATCACTAACAAACCCATTTACCAACCAAACGCCCTAAATTACATTGAAAAGAAGACCGCTTAAAATTAACTTAAGCATAAGATGAAAAGTAGAAAGAAAAAAAAAAGTTTTGCTATAGATATTAATGTTTGCCTTTTACAAAGGAATTGAGAAAAATATGTAAAAAAGATGAATGGTGAAAAAAGAATCGGTAGTGATAGTTCTTTTTTTTTTTTTTTCATATTTAAGTCATCTCAATTACTTTACAAAAATAATCATAATTTCTCTTCTAACACTCTTCAACACCCTCTCTTGTAAAAATGTCTTATGCAAAACGACCATTTTGAGCCTTAATGAATTAATTAATTTCTCTTTTCTTTATTCACTAATTTAAACATCTCCACTTAAAATACCTATAATACACTTAGGGGGTGTTTGGTTCATGGAATTCATAGGAATTCAATGGAATTGGAATTTAAATTCCATTTTTTTGTGTTGTTTGGTTGGGAAAATTATAGAATTGGAATTCAAAATTTTCCTTCAAATTCTTTAAAATAAGGAATTCAGAATTCCTTCACAAAACCAATCCAATGGAAATGAAGTAATTTGACAAAAAAAAAAAAAAAAAAACCCCACAAAGTATACAAACCTTTTTCATTTTTCTTGAATTTTTGCCGACGTTGCTGTTATGCCGCCAATCACTGCCACCCACCGCCATCAAACCCAGTGATCAACAACCTCCCTGTCACCGTTGCATATGATTTCCATCCTCCGCCGCCGCTGCTCGTGATTTCCGGTCACCGCCACATTCGAACTCGTCGGGTTTTATATGTTAATCAATAGTATGTTTGTTATTAATCTTTGTTGTATTAGAAATATGAGATCTTGTTGGTATAAATCGATTGAAGTAAAAGCAATGCGAAAAATTGATTAAAGAAATGGAAGTTGCAGGTAAAACCTTTTGGGGAAGATGAATAATCTTGACTTTTTGACATCACGTGATGTATCAATCTATCTTACCATCTATATATATTGTTAACATTATTACTAGTATATTATTATTAAAATTAAATTAATATTATTTTCATTATTGTATAAAAGATCCATAATCATACTGCTATGTTACTAACAAAATAGAAATAGTTAATAGATAAAAGGGTAATTTTGTCATTTGTTAAATCTTAAATCCTAATTCATTTAATTAAATTCCGTTGAATTCCGTCAACCAAACACATAAATATCTTAAAACTTTCAGATTCCAATTCTTTCAAATTCCAAACCTTCTATAAATTCCAATTCCTTCAAAAAATAATTACACTACTCCATTCGCATTAAATTTTTTTACAATAATCCGCCACCACCACTACCAACCACCGTCGTCACCACCACACCGCCTCTACCACTGACACCGTCGCATTACGCGGGTAAAATACTAGTAATTAGATGATTAAAATAATGTTTTGTTTTAAAATGAAGTAAATAAATATAAAAGGACTTATTTATCATTTTAATTTGAGGAGGGATGGTTTTTTTAACAGCTTTATTAGTGTAAAGTTGATAAGTGTAAACGATTCTCACAAGAAATGGATAACGATAAATGGTATGGTTTTTGTAATTTACTCGTTATATAACGAAAATAACTTTTAAGTTAGCACATTGAAATCTTTTTGTTACATTCTACCAACAAAGGGACGTTTTACCCCTAATTTCACAACTTCATTATTCACACACAAAAAAAATAAAATTAGAAAAAATAAAGGGTTGCTACTTCAATTCGTTTATTAAGCCATTTGATTTTTAACGACTACATTAATTCCATCATCGGGTTACCAAGGTAGAAACGACATCAAAACTTTCTATCGAAATCAAACTTAAGGCGATAAATTAGGATTGTTATCAATCATATCAAACAATTCGTCTCCAATTCCAAATCCAAGCATTCTTGCCATGTCTTTAACCTTTAATCTAGGCTTTGGGATATCATTTTCTTTCAACCAAGAGTATGTTATGAATACTTTCTTCATTATGAACAATTCTAGTGCCTCTGGATTGAACACCACACCCATTCTCATACTCATCTGTAGAAATTAGAACAAAAGTTCGCGTTTAGCAATACCATTATGTTAGATGTTGTAATAATGATATAATTTAATTCATTATCTTTGCCAAAACAATTTGTTAAAAATGTCATTTGTAATGAGTCTAAAGTCGGCCAAAGTGCATTTCTAATACATACAACATCCTTAGACCACTCCCAATGGTGTAGTACGGGCCAGTTTTGTCATATCAGTGTCATGTCAGTATTTTAAACTGATTTTCTGACACTCTGAGTGTAATATAAGAAAATCTGGGTAAATGTGTGTTTAATTACCTTGACCCTAGCCCGTTTGACCCATAAATATAAACTTTCTTTTGTACCTGGTGAGGAACTAACATGGCTGCATAGCGTGCGAGTTCTCCAGCTCGCCAATCCAATAGGACCGGAAGCCATGGATATGTAGCATCCAGTCTAACAAACCATAATCTTATGTCAGGGAATTCAGATAATTCTCGAGGATCATGTTCATCTTCTCTTTCATAATTAACCGTGAATCCAATCGTCCGATCCAGAAAATCCCTTGGGTTCACTACATTGATACATGGCTTTCAACATACATTAATAAAATATAACAAATCTGAATTACTTACATGTTTTTTTTTTTAATATGATACTAACCAGATGAAGTTGTTGTAACTCCAGTGGCGTCAGAAAATGGAGACAAATCTAGACGACGAATCGTGTCATTGTTGATCACTACTTCGTATCTACCTTCTTTTGGAGGCATGGGCGGAGGTGCGGGTTCTACATCTGTACATATATTGCAATTAGAGCTGTCAACATAACTCTAGACTCTAGTAATAAATGGAATTGGGTCTAAAAGGGTCATATTTCCTAAAAATTGTTACATATGCAAATAGAGGCATATATCATATTGTCAATTTGTCACTACGAAAACGGCCTTATGTTTTACTCGTATATCAAATATGGACATGTTCCTACAAACTATACCTTTATGAGTATTTTTAAAAGATGAATGATTAACCAAATACAAAGTATGATATATTAGAAAGTTAAACACGAATTTTAATATATGTAATATGATAAAAAAGAAGAAAAAAAAAGGCGGACCAGATTGTTCATCATACAACGAGAGGTCAAAATTGCCACTTGGATTGAATGCTACCGAGGCTGCAACTTGGCCTCTTTCTCGACTAAATTGCGAACAAAATGAGAAGTCGGAGATGGGTTTGAAGAAAAATGATGGATTTAATGAAGGAATTGCCTGGTTTATTGGAGAAAAAAGTGGTGAAAATGGCTTGATGGAAGCCATGGATGTGTTTCTTGCTAAGGTTCAAGACTGTTTTTTGTTGGTTTGTGTTACTATTTTTTATGGTATATCCTTTTGGGCTTCGTTTCATTTGGACCTCATATGACAAATATTTGTACCCTTTGGATTTATCTTTGCTAAAGGAAATATCGATTTAATAATTCTTCACAAAAACCTAAATAACAAGTACGAGTAATAATTTAATCAAGAGCTTACTATTAGTTAGTCTTGTGTGACACTGTTTCTAACTTCGTAGTGAATTTAGAAAAAGTGGATAATGAATTGCAGGAGGATTATTTTTCCCACACTTCGGTAGTGGGCTAGTTGATAAATGGTCGTAAGCTTTGGGTCATTTTCGATATTTGTAGACTAAGTTGTTTTTTACTCAAATAAGAAATCTCGACTCATAACTTGAAATATGGTTTGAGTCATAAAAGTAAGAATATTAAAAAATGTATATTTTTATAATAATGTAAAAATATTATTATATAAAAAAAAATTTATTATACACATAAGAGATTATATATTAAGAGGAAAGTTATTTTGAGAACCATAAAAAAAAAAGAACGCGAGAATTAATCTGGGCCACACATCTCATCTCCTTTTTTCTCTCTCATCACTTTCATCCAAATTTTTCAAAACGTTTTATCTCACAAACCGTGCATCGTTAGACGAAAAAAAAACCATGGGTAGTCTTAAAATTTCGTCATCTTTCATTAGAAATGCGACTTGATATATTTTTGACAAACTTTTAAATTTTGAAATTTTTTTTTTTTTCGAATTTTTTTTTTTTCTGCACATGTGTAGGATGTGTATGATGTATACCCTACACATGTCCTGCACATGTGTAGGACGTCCTACACATGTGTAGAATATACATCCTACACATGTGTAGGATTATCGCTAAAAAAAAAAATTAAAAAAAAAATCGAAATTTAAAAGTTTGTCAAAAGTATATCAAGTCGCATCTCTAATGAAAGAGCACGAAATTTTAAGACTACCCATGCTTTTTTTTTTCGTTTAACGATGTACGGTTTGTGAGATAAAACCATTTGAATGAATTGGGTGAAAATGAGGAGAGAGAAAATTAAATATCATCAAGATCAAAATCAATGGTCAGGATTGGTTCTCGCGTTCTTTTTTTTTTATGGTTCTCAAAATAACCCACCCCTATATATTAATATATATATAAAACTAAAAATAAAAGAATGCTATTAAAATATTTATAAAGATCAAAATAAAAAAATAAAAAAGTTTTCTTTTCTTTCTAATTGGTCAATTTGGTAATGGCTCACCTTTCCCCTATAATCCTTCTTCTTATCTTTCCCCGTGAAAAGGCAGTCTAAAGTACACACCCAAGAAAAATTCTCCTGCCAACCAAACTGATGAGAAAAATGTGTAGAAAATGATGAGAAATCATAGTTGAATAAAGTTTTATTTAAAAACCAATAAGGTTCACTACTCACTTGGGAGGAAGGCAAATAAATGAAACCAGATAAATAGTTACACAACAGTAAAAAGCGCTCTTAACAGTTTTGTTGGTTTGTTCGTTCTTTCTCGTTAGTTTATCGACGTCTATGTAACGTCAAAGCGCTTAACTTCGTTAGTTCATATCATCGCTCAACTGACGAAATGCTAGCGAGCATACGTGGATTCCACCTATTTTTTAGAAAAAAAAAAACTAGATATATATTTGGATACCAACACAAGAAATAGAGTTATTTACAAAAAACGTTCGTGTGGTATGTTAAAAAATTTCGGCTTTCATCTCTTTCATCTATTAGGGGCAAGGGTTTAGTGCCAAGGAATTGGCAAGTTTTGGCAAGGAATTAGCCAATGGAATGGTGACAAGTGTTCTAGCCAAATCCTTGCCAAATCTAGTGGTATAGTATAAAACTTGCCAATTTTGTAGCTAAAATATATTTACCAAATCAACCCTAAACTTTCATTAAACTTAAAAACACACTATAAATAAATAAAACATATGGGTAGTTTTGCTTCAAATACGTTTACACTTTCAGTCCCTGAACGGCTAGTTGCATTTTAGTTGCATTGTCACTCTATAAATACAAACACAGAGCTCAATTCAGTTGCATTTTACCATCAAAATATTTCCATCATTCTAAAACTCATTCTTTCGAACCAAATGACATCCTCATCATAAAAAAAGAATGTTCACCGACCTCGTCTGACCAAAGATGAAATGAAGACACGAATCATGGTTGATATCAAAGAAGACACCCTCCTTCAAACTGAACTCTCTGCGGTCATGGGATACCTGAGGGAGAAAAGACGACGATGCGAGCAAAAGGTAGAGGCAATACAAGCGTTAGGCCGCAACGTTTCGAAGCACGAAAAGCACTATTCTTCATTTCTACAAGGGGAGATCAACAACTTCAAGAGTGTGGTCGACGATGTTTTTAAGGTCGGTCACACGTTGGGTGACCAGTGCACTTAGGCGAATCGTACCACGACAATTGCGGGAAAGACAAAAGCACGTGGGAAGTCAAATGCCCACAGCACGACAAGTGGTGGCTCAACGATTACGCTTACCGTGGCTGAGAAAGTATGTCAATCAAAGATGATGATGACGAGTAAAATCGTACGCAGTGTATTTCGTGTTTTTATCATGTATTGTCTTTTTTAATTATGTGTTTTTTTAAGTGTAAAATGTGTTTTTTTTAATATGAATAAAATGTGTTTTAGTTATGTGTTTTGAAAAAGTTGTATATATGTAGAAGTTGAGGGAGGAAAGTTTAAAAAAAAACAAAAGTACACGCTCCCATATGCCAAAAATGGCCATGTGGCCTTGCCCAACGTTCACTTTCATCGGCCAAAACTAGCCGATGGTTCTTGCCATGCTTGCCGATTGAACTTGCTGATACAAGCCGATTCATGTGCTATAGTGTAGCCGAAATGCTGATGCTTGCCCATGCTTTTTGCCGATAAAATAAGTCGCATACACCCTTTGCCTCTTACGGTTTTAGTTCTTGATTTTTGACATGTTTCAACAATTTTGGTCCAAAAGCCAACATATTTGATTAGAAAGTCAACATTTTTGGTTAAAAAGTGGATGATTTTAAACTTTGTAAATGAAACTCCAATGTAAAGATCAAAATGTAATTTATGAAAAATAGGGATAAAATTTATAATTTATGACAAATACATTGATAATTTTTGTAATTAACTCAAGAAATATTTAATGATGAATTGTTTAAAGGGAAAATCGTTTAAATTCAATTTAGAAATGATGATGTAATAACTAGTAAGGAAATAAAAAGTAAAAAAAAAAAAAGAAAAAAGGAAGATGTGGCAAGTGAGCATCCTCAAAAAGAAAGCAAAAAAGAGGAAACGAAAACATAGTGTCTATTGTTCATAAACAAATCCCATCTTCTCCATCAAACTTGTGGTTTGTTGATCACCACACAAATAATTTCCCTATGAAACAAAAACAAGAAGTTTCATCAGTCTTCATGTCCATACTAAAACTACCAATATATATAGGTCTATTTGTATACATCAGACACCAATATATACATAAACAGCAAGAAACAAAAACCAGACATAAAACATCATCAAAAAAATAATACATAAATGGCATCATCTGTAAATCAATTGCTACACCCATTTCATAATAATCGCAACAACTTATTAATTTCAAAAAATTACCCATCTTTTTTGAAGCAAACCCAGTTAAAAGATTCAATCAAATACCCATCCTCAAGAATTAGAGCTGTGGCATCTGGTCTTGTTGAGACTGTTTCGGTAATTTTTTTCTCTCAGGCATTTATACAAACAGTTTGTCTGCATTCAAAAATTTTCTTTTTTTTTTTCTTTTTGGAGTTTGTGTTGTGTTATTTGATTGTTTATAATTGGTTTAATAGCTTAATATGATTATGAATAGTGCTTCCTGATAATAAAAATAACAACTGTATCCAATCCCGGCATAAGTGGGGTATCGGGGGAGGTAAGATGTAAACAGTAGACTCTACCATAGGGTAGGGGTAAAGCTCTTCGTTCAGTCATATGAACTGCCATGTCATCACTATTAACAGGTGCCACGTCACCGGTAAACGTATTTTAGAAAGGCATGTACATAGATTATTGTTATTGTTATTTGAAAGTTCGATGCATGCATAGTAATGGCGAAATTTGTAAAGTTGTAGACATTCTCTAGTATTTTTCCTTTGTTAATATTACCATCTAAACCTAAGTTACTCAAACTATTACATCGATGTTGTTGTGTTAACGTAAAAATGGAAACGACACGTGGATACAAATTTAACTGAAACTAAAAAGAGAACAGATGGACGGCTTGGGTAGCAGGACAAAGCACGCTTGGATTGAAAGATGCCATTTTCTAGCATGAGTCAAACACATAGTTTGCTCATGTTTATAAATTTGTTTATCGATGTCGTTGACTTGCTAACCCTTACGCCCATAACAAACAGTTGTATAATATCTGAATAGAACAATCTAGGATGTTGTATGCAGTAATAATAGGATTTTGGGTGACTTTTAACCCTTGGATCCATCCCTTATATAGCTAGGTTTTGGGATTAATTTGGTTGAAAATGAACACAACCCAAACCAGCCCCATTATAGTGAGTGATCTTATAATTCATGCAAAGCCTTTATATTGTAGATGGCCCATAGTTATGTATACGCTCAACACATGATAGTGTGCTTAACGATACCAAGAATTATCAAATCATATTGGATTGCTAGAGCTTGATTACATTCATTTTCCAACTTCCTTGAGAATTTCTGTTATCGTTTGCTATGTCATACATCAATGGAACGTCACATTTGGCACAAGGGTATTCATAACGTGATTTTTTAATTGCAGGAAGCAATCACCCAGCTTCAAGATTCAGGGGAAGTTGATGTATTTGCATGTCCTGTTTGTTTCGAACCACTTATAAGAAAAGGCCCTCCCGGTTTCAATGTGTAAGTAAATCGTCTGAAATTTTTTAGTAATTTGGTGATGCTGTGCATGATCGAATCCAGTTTTTTGAAGGTAAATCTTTGCAACTTGCAGGCCGGCTATCTACCGTTCCGGTTTTAAGTGTAAAAAGTGCAATAAGTCATATTCAAGTAAAAACATCTATCTTGATCTCACTGTAACTGCTGGAGCAAAAGAATATGTTGAAGCTCAGCCATCTCGGACAGAGTTATTTAGGTAAAAATGTGTTGTTGTAAATCATGTATGCTCTAAGTATTGTGAAGTTTGCTTTTTGCAATAACATTGGTCCCGTCAATTTTTCATTAGGAGCCCACTGGTTTCATTTCTTTATGAACGTGGATGGCGTCAAAATTTCAACAATAGTGGTTTTCCTGGTCCTGATGAGGAGGTTAGTTCATTTAGCTTCCTATAATTTCAAATTGTTTTGCTTCCTTCATTCCAATATACTTGGCCATCTATATCCATGAAAGTATGTATGACTTGACATATAACTATATGAGTGGTCAAACAGGTAAATTGTTGAAAGGAGACGGGCCAAGTGGTTAGAAATTCATCCTAAGTGTATCTATCTTATACGTTCATACATAATTTTGTTCAAAAAGTAGATTATTATAGAAATGATTCTATTCATATTTGGCATGTTAATTATATATCTTGTATATATGGGGCAAGGTGTGGTTTGGGTCAACCAACTGTTTCAAGCCATAGCAAAGAATTATCTGTTTGACCCCTTCCCCACCCCATCCATTTTGCCGCCTCTAGATGCACGAATCAATGACATTGATTTGTACCCACAAGTTACACGTGTTTTACCATTTTTGAAGGTTATTATAGGCATTTGACCGATACTCGGAACTCCTAATTTAAATTATTTGCTAAGTCAAACACTAATTTCTTGAATTTTGCTTAATGCAGTTCAAAATGGCTCAGGAGTACTTCAAGCCAGCAGAAGGTGGAACGTTAGTAGATGTTAGCTGCGGAAGCGGTTTGTTTTCACGTAAATTCGCAAAATCAGGCACCTACTCAAAAGTTGTAGCTCTTGATTTTTCTGAAAATATGCTTCGTCAAACTTACGACTTTATCAAAGCTGATGATGCAATTCTAGGCTCGTAAGTATGTTAGAGATCCAAATTTTATTTCACCTTAGATGAACTTTGTCACAACTAAAGCATGTTAATTTAAATTTACAGAAATCTTGCACTTGTAAGGGCAGATGTTTCCAGGCTTCCATTCTCGTCAGGTTCAGTTGATGCTGTACATGCTGGTGCAGCTTTGCATTGTTGGCCATCTCCTTCTAATGCAGTAAGTTAGCTCATCAGTTGATTTTCATATTATAAATACCATAATTTTTATTAACCTGTTTATAGATCATAGTTCATTTAAAATGTGAAAACTCTTTGATATATCTCATTCAGCAACATTTTTCTAATAAGTTTAACAGCTACATCAAAGATACGTTTTAATAACTTATATATGGCTTTTTTGTATCTATCATTAGTCTGTTTGAACTTTAAGGCTAATTATATCTTTGTAATCTTGATTTGAGCAAATCTGAACGAGTGCTTAGATATGAACTTAAAAAATCTCTGTAAGATGTGGATTTCTTGATTTTTTGCTTGTCTTTTAGATTGCTGAAATCAATCGTATATTGCGAAGTGGTGGTGTGTTCGTTGGGACAACATTTTTAAGATCAACGTCATCAACTCCTGCAATACTGAGACCTTTTGGGCGGGTAATGACTTGTTCTCTACCTCTCTTTAGCGTCTGACATAAATGAAGTTGCAAGTTGGGCGGGTTGGTAACATGTTCGGTTTGAAATGGGTCATTTTTTAGTCGAGGTCAAAGCGAACCTGGTCAGTTTTGGTAACCCACAAACACTTTCTTGATATATATTTTTGCTTTTCATATATAGTTGATGTGTTTATTTTGATTATAAATAGTTTCAGTAGGTTGTATGCATTAGAAAAGGGTTTTGCAAGCTCTTAGCCCATACATATGCCAATTTGACCCAAACTTTTTTTATTTTTCGTTTGATGTAAAACATAACTAAAGCTGACCCAATAAGTAAACACGCATAATTACCATCTTCAGATTTATTCTTCAACCAGAGTCTATTGAAAGTATTAGGAACTCATTCATTTCTTTGCTGTTCAAAAAAAGGGAACTCATTCATTTATAGGATATTCCTGTGTTCTCCAGTTTGAGGTTCCCATCCTCATGTGAATATATGATTCATCAATATATCCAAGTGAGTAAGGCATACATATTCAGATTTAAAAGAACAAACTATATAGTTGGCATAAATCTAAAATATTTGTATGACTTTGGGTAATCACATACCAACATGCCACAAACAAGTTGTTACGTGTTTGTTTTGGTTAAAATGTGTGAAAGTGTATTTTAATGGCTTGATGTTGTGACATTTTCCTGATAATTGGGTTTCTGAGACTGTATTGTTGTGTGGCAGACCTTTTCTGGGAATATGAGCTATTTAATCGAAGAAGAGATTGCGGACTTGATTAAATCTTGTGGTCTTACAAACTACACATGCAAAGTTCAACAAGCTTTTATCATGTTTTCTGCTCAGAAGCCATGAAAATTGGTTAATCATAATCTCTTGTAAATTCCATTCTACAAAGCAAAAAGAGAGCATCAATTGATCCTTTTTGGCATGCACAAAAATGAAATTCGAACCTAGAACATTGAAACTCAAAGTTAATACCTTTCACTTTCACGCTTTTTTCAAATTTGAAACGTCTTTAGTTTACAATCATGATAGAAGTTTTTGAATGACAACATATGTTTCCTGATATTCTTTTAGTACTCGGGTTGGACATTTTGAAATTTATACCTTGTACTTTTCAGTCCGTTAAACTGTTGGAACATCTTCAATTATATAATGTTATCAAACGCATTACTAAGTTCTTGTTAATGGATAGGTATCAATTAAGGGTTGGAATGGTATGAAAGTAGACCTACGTGAGGTTGTATGCATAAAAAAACTGCTGACTTCTTCTAACTTGCATTACTTGCTTGACTCATTTGATCAAACACTTTTGATCTGACCCATGCATGTTAGTGTGTTAGATATGGTTACAAGATATATGATTACATTATCAATTCTATTATTTACATGAAGCGATTTAGGAGGTTGTATATCGGATTAAATATGTACATTTTGGAAGACTCAACCTGTTGGACCTAATTTACTTGTGACATTTTGGTAACCTTTTGTGCATTTTGGGGATTGTTTTTTAAACGTGTACTATTGTGTCACAGAGTCTTGCACGGACGTATGTTAATTTGACGGAGGAAGAGATTGAGGATTTGATCAAATCATGTGGTCTTACCAACTACACACGCACAGTTCGGCAAGCTTTCATTATGTTTTCTGCACAGAAGCCCTAAAAGCTTGGTTAATTAGTCATTCCTTGTACCTGATACCGTCCTAAAAAAGCAAAAGGAGAGAGCTTCAGTTGCTACTTATGGGCATGTACAAATAGGAAAGTCAAAGCTAGAACACTTAAAGTCAGAGTTAATACTTTTCAGTTTGTATAAATACTTGTAATGTCAAATATCTTTTAATGTACGCTATTGTGGATTCACAGGAGATTATAGAAGACAACAAAAATATCATAATACGCTTTTTCTGATCAGTGTTCAATAAAAAGACTTCATTTTGACCTTTTGAAAGTCAAACCTAGTAATTTTTCGAACTATCCAAATATGCACTGTTATAGTGTTATGGGGCATTATTAAAGACAACTGAGGTCTTGCTGCAATTCTAGACATATATATGCACAATTCTTTTTGTATCTTTTTGACTATGTATACTTCTTTTTTTCGCCACTCTAAAGTTCGTATAGAATTTAGTAGTTAATAAGCTTAACCACTTTTTTAAGTTTGATGTAAAATGCTACAACTTAAATTTTTATGTTAGGAATTATATTTTAACTTGACCACTTTTGAGTTTTTGTCATATGACCAGTTATCCCGTACATACATAAAACTCGATTCGCCGATGGGCTGTGGCTTAGAAATTGAAACTGGGAGTTTAACTGTTTAACGCTGAAGCTTAGGCCAGGACTTTTATTTATTTTTCTACTCTCTCTTCAACCTTCCTTTCAGAAACTTATATTTAACTCTTCTAAAATTTTTATCAATTTTTTGGGACATAAACTTTGATTTTAAATATTACATACGAAAGGGACTATCATTTAATATGACCGTTCCTTTAAAAGCACATAACTTAGGGTGTTGGCATCACCCGCGTGGAAGACGAGTGGAAGCCCCGACCACTTGTGAAACACCGCCGCCAACGATTTTCCACCCACGAGTGGTGAGTTTTGGGTGGAAGTTCCACTCGCGTGGAAGGTGACCGTTGGAGAGTTAACGGCTAGCTTTATACTTTTGTTTTTTTTTGTTTTTTTTTTCCTTTAAATACTATCCCACCTTCTTCCATTTCAAATCACACACACACATTTCAAACAAAAACACACATCAACACATCCATCAAATTGGAGATCCTCGGGTCCAACCTAACAGTCAGCATGATCGTTTACAGGAGATACGGGACGAGGAGACACGGGACGAGGAGACACATTTTCGGCTCCGAAATGATCTTACGGAGCATATTGTGACTCAAGAGTTACCATATCTCGACGTCGCTAAAGACTAGATTTATTTATATATTGTTGGTTTTTTTTTAATGTTTGCATGTGTTTTAGTTTTATTATCTAGTTTTTATGTTTTTAGTTATGTTTATGTAATGATTTATGTTTAATGAAATTTTAATTTTAAAAATAAAAATAAATTTGTAGTGAGTGGTGGCTGAGTGGCGGCAATGCCAACAAATTTGGGTGAGTGGTGAGTGAGTGATGGATTTGAGGTGGCGTAATGTGATTGGTTAAAATTGAATGGTGAGTAAGTGATGGGTGGTGGTGATGCCATCACCCTTAGAGCGCTTTTCCAAACTAAAACTATCATTTGTGATATTAAGAATTCTGCATAACTTTTGAGTTAAGTTTTATTAATTAGTGGTAAACTCACAAAACATCCTACAAGGCCACAACTATAAGATCTCCTTTTCTTCTAGTAGAAAAAAGGTATTTAGATTCTCTTTAAAATTTTCTAATATTTTTGCAGTGCACAACCAAATTTGTATAGTAACTATGTACAAGCAAATGTATGTCTTCTAGTAGAGTTATTACTTAATAATCTTCAATATCATATGAATATACTTATTTTTTTACAAAGCAAAGTAAAAACATATGAAAAGTTAAGTTTAACAGAATTTGATCATATATGACCAGAATATATAACATATTTTTGTCTTAACAAAACCTTTATAAAAGCTAACGGAGGTGGGGGGTTGAACTGAGATGGTTAGATATATATTTTGGACATAGGGTAAAGAGCAAATCACATGATTTAAAAGTGTGTAAGATTAAAATAAAAGGGTGATGAATATATATAGATAACTGAATCAGCCCACCATGTGGAGGGGATTAATTAAAACCCAAAGTACTCATTTCAATTCAATATTTATGATGATATACAAAGTTTTGATGTATTCAGTTTGATATAAGAATCAAGTCATTTATTAATAATAGTACAAATATTTGTTACATTATGAATATTTTGCATATCAGTATGTGAGTTATTAATAGAATTATTCATTCATTTTGTTATTTTTTCAAATATTGTATATCGTACTATTTGTAATTGTAGCACTTTCTTAACACTATTCGGCTTTGATAACAATATATTAGAGATTTAACTAGAAGACTAATTAATGCAAATATAAAAAGAAGCTAGTTGTGTTGATACTTTAAAGTGATGTACATTGTATTTCATACGGTCCATATACAGATAAAAATGGCGGAAGCCAAGGGGCATGCTTCCTTATGTACTCTTTGTGATGGTTTTACCCATCGAGTGTGGTCAAGGGGATACACCTTGAAATCCATGCATGGTGTGGTAATTATTGTTGATTATTAGCTGATATGTTGGTGTACATGGAGAGTTAGAAGTTACAAATGATTTTCCAATATTGACGTTCATCCGGAGAAGATTGTTCAAGACATTAATCCTCACCCCATACAAAAATCGAAGGTTTTTTTTCTATCATTAATTTAGATAAAACCTAGAAGAAGCATCTCTACATAAGTAAATTTGTGTTACATTTATTTAATAGAACGGTGTATAGAGATTTATCTTTGGAAATATTGGTGTATGTGTAATTGGATAAATTTTTTTTTTTCCCTTCTACTTTGAGGGGGATGTGAATACAATGATTCTCTTTTTAATAAAATAATAAAATAGAAAAGTTGATATGTGAATGGACTTATAATCTATTAAGCTATGCCTATAATTAACCGTCTTCAGCTTAAAGTTGTGCCTATAATCTCTTAAGTTGATAATGTTGGTTATAAGTTGATGTTATAACTTGGATCCATGGTTTGCCATATCCATCCAAGTTTAAACGTTATTTGAAAATTATTGTTTCTTTGTGATGGTGGCCACTATGAAAACATATAGTGTAATATATCGAGCCAGTGAAGAAACAATGTGTTCCCAGATATTTTCATCTTAATTTTGGATTTGTAGTTGTGATACGAAAACCAGTTTGGGTTGGTCAATATGGGTAATGAGCCCGTCCTTTTAATTGTAATTGTCATTGTCATTGTAATTGTTTTTTCCTTACTTCGTTGTCTTGCCAAGGTATAGTATGAAAAGACTGCTTGCTTTATCGTACAGGTCTTCTTTGCAAACTGTAACTTTACTCGTAGCTTTTAAAAAGAAAACAGTGGTTCTGATGCATTACAATTTATAACTGCATTCTAGATGTTATTTTCTTGGTAAAAATATGATTAGGATGTTTGGGATCATCTAACCTTAAAAATACACAACATATCACATCAAAACATGATAACTCTTTATGTAAACAGTTTTCATTTTGTTGTCAAGATAGCATATTTGAGATCTGTACGTCCTTAGAGAAGATACACAACATTTACACATATAAACTTGATAACTTCTTAACCAGTTTTCATTTTGTAGTCAACTGCATCATCATGTATTTTATAAATTCTTGACATGTGAATTGTATATGGACGAGTTTATTAAATTTTGAAAATGATTACATGATTTATCTTGATACCCGGCCGGTTCATTGAAATAAACCTGATTAGATAAACTCACAACAGATTATGGTAGAAATTTTTAGTTACAATTATGGCTATTAACTAGTCAAGAATTTATAAACTTTAATTTGTACTTTTATAAGATGGTGGAATACAAAAATCAGAATTTTTGGTTGAACCTTTGTAACTCTTTGAAGAAAACAAAAGCTGGTTAAAAAAAAGTATATAAAGGGTGCAGAATGCACTTTTAAAATATAAAGAGTTGAGAGAGATCTCCCCTCGTGCGGCTCAAACGCTGACCATTCTGTTTGTTCTTATACTTTTCCTTTTTATAAATGTGATCTTTAATTTTATAACGATCAAAATAAGAATGAAATAAGGTCAATATCGGAGGGGGCCAAATCGAACCAGTCAGACCTGAAGACCGAAAAACAAAAAAAATCCTAAGAACCGAACTGAGTTTTGGTCGCGTGGACCGGCAAAATTAAACTGAAAGACCGAAGTGTTTCTCTTATTTGTACCTTATGTTTGCTTTTCTAACATTATACGATGTCAGGAAACCTTACTGGGTAATGATGAAGCTTTGCATGTAGCATAGACAACAAGATGTTGATTATGAGCCGTTATAAGTATTTGAAGGAAAAACCGCAAAGTTTGTCATACCTAACGATCGAACTCAAGACTTTGAGTAAAAACGAGAGTGCTTCTAAACGGTTTGACTATCATTGGCTTGTGCCTTATGTCGAGGGCAGTACTAAAGGGGGGTCAATGCGCGCCTCCTCAAAATTTAAATTTTGTAATGTATTGTAAGATTTTTCATGGACTTTTAAAAAAATTTCTATAGATTTTTAACATTTTACCTCTTTTTAGATCCAGTTATTATAGATTTTTAATTTTATCCCTTTCGGAATTTTTTTTTCTGTACAGGTGAGCTATTCCATATTATTAAATTCACAGACTAATGTGTTTTCAGTGAAAATGGTAGAATCAAAATAATTCATAAAAACCCATGCAAATACAAATTCTAAATTAGTTAAGTATCATATGTGAATACATCCTAATACATAATGTCATGTCCCTTAAACTAAAGGGCTTATATATGGAAATCAGTTAAACTTCTTAGTGCCTTAAATAATGACTTTTCCATTAGTACGATTAGATGCCTTAAAAAATCAACTATAAGACTTGGAAGTACCAAAGGAAAATGAGTTTGTTGATAACAATATACATATAGGGAAAGAATGACATGAAACTATAAACTGGATAGTATTTACCTTACTACCACTTAAACTTTAAAAAGGATAGTTCTAAGGTCTATTTTACAGCTTTAAGTTCTTTCGAAAAGAAAGTCACTTTGCATGATTATGTCATTAGCACAGGCATGAGCAATATGACTATCCATATTCTAAGGAAGTAGCTGGTTTAGATAAGTAGTTATGAATTTATGATACTTGAGTCTGCTGGCTTAGATAAGTAGTTATGAATTTATGATACTTGAGTCTGCTAATATTAATATTTCAATTAACAGTTCTATGTATTTCCTTACAAAAATCTATAAATGACTACCATGAGAGTAAGTGATTAAGGTTCAAATAACCCTAATGACGGTTCATTTAGGTTTTATGGTACCTTACATATTCTGGATTACTCGGAATATAGTATCATCACTAAAGTTATAACTTTGACAGTTACATGGTTTTAATGACCCACAATCACTATTAGCTTTAAATTCTCATCTTATTGGTTATCATTTTCTGGATAGAAACCCTTATCATAGCACTACCTTATATAATACCTTTTGTTATCATGAAAATGAATAATTTGACAAAATGACAATGAGACATATGAATTTCATCCATTAAGACCAAAAATCATGAGCAATCATGACGAATGATAAATTCTTATTAAATCTCATTCTTAATGACTTTAGCATGTGTTAAAGTCTACAGTGGCCAAAAGCCTTCAAGAAATCTATTCATTTATATTTATTATGATTCCTTCTAAATTTGTCCTTTATAATTTCTTATGAAAGCAAGATAATAAAGTAATCAAGTCTAACATATATGTATAGTTTCCCACATCAGAGTATCATTTGAAACTTCTCATACTGAGTTCTTAGAGATCTTAGAGATTAGTGGGAGCATTACGTATCCTGAATATAACTTGCAAAAGTTTCAAGAGGTGGGGAAGTGCAAATTTGTTCTTACCTTAAAATACACTTCTTGTGCATGGTACTGCTCTATAATGACTTGTCTCCTTAGTATCTAATATTACTCCTAACAAAGTTTAATTGATGCCTAATTGAATATGGGCAAACTTAGATTTCTTACATGGAACCTCATGTAATCCTCAATAAGAGAAAATGATATTAGATTTTGTTTTGGTCTTAATATAATGTTGACCCTAAGCATGCTGAATTTCTAAAGATTTCTAAGCTTAGTGGGAGTAGTAAAGTTATGATCTGGACTTTCCAAAAGTACAAGAGGCGGGGGGAGAGACTCATTAAATTTCACTCCGAATTTAACTCCGATTACACCTCTTGTCTACCAGACTTTACCAACTCCTACACACTTAGAAATAAATGTTGCCCCTAATATACCTGATAATTAACCAAGCTCATCTATAAATCTAAAATTTTAATAAACCTAATAATCAACTCACGAGGTTCATCAATCTAGATCCAAAAGATCTACTAACCTTGATAATTATATACCTTACCTGATTAGAGTCGAAATGGATGTTGGAAAGTTTATTGATTTTATACCTCTTCTAATTATGCACTAAGCAATAATTAATCTTTTAAATGTCATAAAGCTACTGTCGGCATCTTGACCTCACAAATCAGAATGACGTTTAGATTTTGGTTGAATCGCCTTAAAGGAACTAAACTAAATTCAAATGAAAACGTTATTATTTTAAAAGAATGATTGATTGCATAATGGCTCAACTCAAGAGGATGTAAGTTATTAAAGAACCTACTTGTGTGTCTTACAAGGTTTTTTTGAGGATCAGTGTTGTTTCAGTAGCTTATTATGCTTTAGAGCTACATTAGATGGATATTAAAACAACTTTCATAACTTACATGTTCATAAGGGAACCTTATAATTCTTAACTAAAGGTGAAGAACACTTAGTCTGTAAGTCAATAAAAATCCATATATGGGTTGAAATAAGTGGATTTTGATGAAATAATAATGCAATTCTTTTCATGATTATTCAAATGGATTAATGTACTTACCTAAAGATGAGTGGGAGCAAGTAATGTAAACTTGTCCTTATATAGATGACATTCTTTTGACAGGTATATGTTACATAATGTCAAAGCAATGGTAACTCATATTTGACATGATAGATCTGACGGGATATTATTTTCTTCCCATAAGCTTTTGTACTTAGCAGATCCTTATAAATGTAACATGCAATATTGCGCTCCTTTAGAGGCTAATAGGATAAATGAGATTATTTTCATATGCTTAGAAGCCTTATATATGCTTCATTAGTTGGAAGCCTTATGTATGTTCAAGTCTGAACTCGTTTAGATATTGACTACATTGTTGGATCACTAGACTGATATAAGTATAATTTTGGTCTAGATTATGATAAAGCATCTTAGAAAGTATTTCAATATCTATAAGAAATGAAAGACTACAATTTGAACTATAAAAGTAAATGAGAAGATTAAATCTGTTTGACTACTCTGAACTCTTATTTTCGTCTTATTCAGAGGAAACATAATGTCAATTTCAGGACACATCCTTATGTCAGCAGACATAATTATCTTATGGAAGAGTCATAAGGAACTGTTATCAATCTTAGTTATCATGACATAACGTGTAGTCTCTTAGTGTTGTTGGAAATTTTTTTGTTGACTCATAAGTAACTCCATATTAGTAACATATTGAAGACTTATTGTGGTAAAGTCAGTTACCCTGATTTCTCGAACAATAACAGTTTGAGAGAAGCTTAATTAGATTCAATATGAGATTATTGTTTTCAAACAGTAACAGTTTGAACAAGTAGAGGAAACTAAATACTCGTATTGAATACATTCATGATATGCTTAAGGTACCTATAACTTAAGGTCTATCACCCGTTAGTCTTTTCTAAGAGCTCATAATAAAGACGGGTGTTACCGATGACCATGCGCAACTGCATATCATACTATGAATGATTAGCTAAGAATTTTTCCTCTCGTTTAGATTTGTTCATCTCTAAATACGTTTTGTTAGCCTAATGAAGTATAGACACTAATTGTACAAATCAACATTAAGGCTTATTTGTCATTTGATCCTAATGTTTACTTAAGTTTTAAATTTGGGATTGTAGTATGATTAATGGGGGTCCTGAGTTGAATAACTAAATCAACGACTATATTTATTTGCTACAGTTCTGGTTTAAAACTAAAATGAGTATTAACTTATGATCAGACTAATCTAATACCCATAATAAATTATTACTCGGCCAAGTGGGAGAATGTAAGAATAATTATATATTATATATATATTTATATATGTGGCCCTTATAATCATTTATCTAATTATAATGATCAATGACATAATTACCCCTAAATAATTAATAAGTAGACCCCTAAATAATTAATAGGTAATTATTTGATGGACGTAATTACCATACTTATTAATTAAGGTTTCCCCTTGGGTGTGCTTATATATAGAGATCAATAGGGGCCTACCACCATAACATAAATCATTCCCTCTAAATTCTCTCTAAAACTCTTGTGGCCTTCACCTAAACTCCATCCTTAGCGCATACCCTAAACGGGAACCCGGCCCTCAACCGGGTCATGCCGTCTTCCCTCTACGGCTTCTGGATGATCAGGTACACATCCCTAATTCAATATATGTTTAATTTATACAATAATTGATCAACATAATAAACCTCCCTCTCCCCCTAATAACCGTACCCGGCCAGATATTATTGTGTTTTGGGATGTAGTCGTATAGATAGTCTTAATTCAGTTCTTAAGGTAGATGGAGTGCTTTAAAAACCTCTGACTATTGTTTTATAATGAATGAAAAATTGAAAATCAACCTTTAACATATGTCTTGTTGGGGATGTTACTGTGAACAAACAAAACTAACCGGATTCTCTGAAATGTGTGTGGTTATTTTTAGATCAAATCAATTTGTCAGTTAAACCAAACTATTCGTCCGAATACAATCCATATATGTGCATGTATGTGTGTTTGAGAACGTGAACCAGGGAGAATTTATGGACTAGAATAATTATCACGTACATATAAAGAGTTTAAGGCCAATAACTGTCTATATGACAATTATTTACAAGTATATTTTTCCAAATTGACAATAAATTGTCAAATTAAGTCCCTTAAAATCCAAAAACTAAAAAAAATAAGTAACTCCTAATGCCGTCTTCCACGGGTTTTGGGTCCCAATACTGTCTTCGACGGTGTATGGGGGAGGTTGATATGTAGACAGCCTTACCCCTACCAAAGGTAGAGAGGCTGCTTCCAGGTTCTACCATAAGTAGAAAAGGACCTCCAGCCTTGCTGGGCATGAGGATCGAACCCATGACCTCTGTTTCCAGAGGCATGAACTCCAACCACTGATCCAACCCAGTTGGTTTTAAAAATCCAAAAACTAAATTTCTGATTAAACCACGAGATTGGGGGCCCTACCCATTGACCCCTTTTCCATTGGGGGAGGGAGTACTACCCATTAGGGGTGAGCAAAAACCGAACCGAAAACCGGAAAAACCATGAAAACCGAACCGGAAAACCAAAAACCGAAAAAGCCAAAAACCATTGGTTTTAGTTTTTTAAAAACCGAAAGTTATGGTTCGGTTTTGATTTTTAATGAAAAACCGAACCATAAAAACAGAACCGAACCAAAAATATATATATTGTTTACTTTATTTTATATTTATATCATATTATTATTAATTTTTGGTAAATATGTTAATATATTTGCATTTTTAGGTGTATATAATAATATCATCTATATGTTTTAAGCGAAAATAAACAACAAGATTAATTTGTTTTAATAATTGTATAATTAAACAACGCATAAAACATATAATCAGTTATATATATAATTTGTTTGAAGTTTGTATAACTTACTTTAATGGATTTGTTGTCATTGTTGTAGTGTTATTGTTATTAATATTGTTTTGAAAACTTGTTGAAATTAATAATGGTGTAATTGTAAGTTATAAACTTATAAACTTTTCAAGCTCAATTAGACCCAAACCACAAGTGGTTAAAAACCAACTAAAACCGAAAAACCGAACCGAATAAGACCCAAACCGAAAAAACCGAAACCCAATGGTTTTAGTTTTCAAGAACCGAATTATAACAGTTCGGTTTCGGTTTTAGTTAAAAACCGACTCAAATCGAATCGTACTCACCCCTACTACCCACATAGTTAAACTTACCCAAATCATCCTTCAATCAAAACCTTCCAACTTACAACCACCCAATTCTTATCCAAATCCTATGCATTACATACTCAATTCATTAAACTTACCAAATTTCTTTTTCTTTTACATTTAATTTTAATACATATCATTAAAACCATATAAACATAAAACATAATTCCATTAAAACTAAAAAAAATACATAAATAATAGTATTTCACTTTTTACTTTAATAAAGAGTTAAAAATTGAAATGGTATCTAACGTTTACGCCATATTACTGGTTTCATACATTTCCTTTCGAAATTACGCTGATCATACCTAACGTATGCAAATCTCCACTCGAACCATACTGGAGGCTAACGCCATCACGTGGCCGTTAAAAACCCCCCCACGTGACTTGCATGTGAGAGATAAAGATGTAATATCGTGTTTCTTAATTACTTAAATGGTACCTTACGTTTGCACGATATTGCTGGTTTCATACCTAATGTTTAGTTATTAATTTTTTTTTAATTTTTTTTATTTTGAAAGGTGAATTCCGCTCCAAGTTAATGTCTTGAAAACTGGTATTTTAGTCATACTGGTGTGGAAAAACTTTTGGTATTATCGGTATTATCGGAAATAACAGTCGGTTTGACTATTTTAGATTTGTTTTATTTTTCTTTTATAAAAATTTTCCAAAACTTGTTATAATTTAACGAAAATAGTCAAAATACACTTATAGTCTACTCAAAAATAAAACCAAATAGGTTTTTCATAACCAAATATAAGTTTAAAGTTCACAAATAACCAAAAATAGCAATAAAGTATCATTAAAAAAAAAAATAATTATTTTTTTTCGAAAATACCGCAATGGTAATATCGGAATATTCCAGGAATACCAGAAATATCGGTCAGTATTTACTGTGACACGAAACTTAAAGCAATGTTTTAAATACCGGTAAAAAACGGCCGATATTTCTGGTATTCCTGGATATTTCTAGTATTACCGTTCTAGTGTTCCCAATATTTTCAAAAAAGATAATTTTAATTTTTTATAAAATTATTTTTATGATACTTTATTGCTATTTTTTGGTTATTTGTGAACTTTAAGCTTATATTTTGTTACGAAAAACCTATTTGGTATTATTTTTTAGTGGATTATAAGTGCATTTTGACTATTTTCGTTAAATTATAACAAGTTTTGGGAAAAATTTATGAAAGAAAAATAATACAAATTAAAAATAGTCGTATCGGCCGGTATTTTTGGTAATACCGATAATACCAGAAACTTTTCCACACCAGTATGACTAAAATACCAGTTTTTAAGACATTGACTTAGAGCGGAATTCACCTTTCAAAATAGAAAATTTAAAAAATAATAATAACTAAAAATTAGGTACCATTTAAGTAATTAAGAAACATTAGGTATGAAACCAGCAATATTTTGCCAACGTTAGGTACCATTTAAGTAATTAAAAAACGCGATATTACATCTTTACCCCTCACGTGTAAGTTACGTGGGGGATTTTTAACGGCCACGTGATGGCGTTAACCTCCAGTATGGTCCAAGTGGAGATTTGCATACGTTGGGTATGATTAACGTAATTTCGAAAGGAAAGGTATGAAACTAGTAATATAGCGCAAACGTTAGGTACCATTTCAGTAATTAACTCTTTAATAAAACATATTGCAGGTACTAAAAATGTTCAAATTAAAATTTTATAGATTTTACATATATATTACAAAGCATTGAAATTAAAGGGACCAAACTTGGTCATTTATAAAAGCCCTTTTATCTTATCAAAATTATCACCTGCAAGTTATACAATTCATATAGATATTTATATACAATATAAACAAAGAAAAGAAGGAAATAACAATAAAAAAAAAGGGACCGTCGGGGGTTGGGACCAGTTTGTAATGGTCATATCTTCTACCCAAAGCTCGGCTTCACCAATCGAAATGCCACCCAATTTTCAATACCCAAGTCCTACCCAAAACCCGACGGTGGTGTAGCCTTTCGGGTTCGGTGAACCCAAACTCAACCCTTGGGGTACTCCCTCCCCCGTTAGGGGCGCTCCTAAGGCCTAAGGTCAAAAAATCTAAATAGGCGTGCACAATTGCACATTGTACTTACCTCTAAAGTACAACACTCAAATACATACTATTTGACAAGATTTTACAGAATAAGTTTGAAACTAACATAATAACGATTAGGTTACTCGTTTTTTTTTTATGTGGTTTTCTATGTTATTTTAAGATATAATACTTTTATAATTAATTATTGTAATTTTTATTTATGTATTTGTATTTGTATTTTTATAAGTTAATGTGTTTTTCCTAATAAGAGTTTTCCCTATCTATCAATATACTAAAACATGATTAAGACTTTTATTGATAAACATTTGGCTCATTATTTATACGATATGTGTCCTCTATATTTTTCTAAATTTTAATTACCTTATTACTATCAAATACTATTTAATCGTTAATAAAATTTCATATAACTATTTTAATAATACTTATCAAAGTGAACATAGTGATAAAATTTGCTATATACACTTTCTACTTTTATGAATACTTTTATTTAAATTAATCAGGTTTGTATATTAACTTTTTTGTTTTTATTTATATGTATCTTTTATTATTGTATTCTATTATTATTTTAATATAAATTTTCATGTTATTCTTAAATAAGTAAATACATATAAGCTTAAAATTTTTATCATTTACTAAAAAAATATATAATATAAAATTTAATCTAGCCGAAAGGAAAATTATGATTAAAAAAAATATAGGTTTTCATCGTGAAAAAATGCATTGATCGAATAAATTATGATTAAACTTAAATTTTCTTTAAAAAATCATATGATATATACTTTAATTAATTCGTACATCGTATGGGTATTAGGACTATTATAATAATAATAATAGAGTAACAGTTTTTAATTGAAACCAGTACGACATGTCCAACAGTCTCTCTGATCATCTTGTGGTTGAGCTCTTCCTTTAGAAAGAGGTTGCCATCAGCATTTCCTCAATTTTGCCTTTGCGTATGCGTCAGGTGGAAGAAGAAGAAGAAGAAGAAGAAGTATGAAGTTGATGGGGCTATAGGGGGCCATTATTTTGTTGGTCGATTAATAAAAGACGGAAAATGTATTTTCATTTTTATTTAAAAGAAAAAAAAACAATAGTATATTTTTAGATTTATTGTAACATTATCTTATATTCTGATATATTATAACACCACCGATACAAAGCTGCAACAACCAGTATTAAAAATCATTAAACACCACAAAAAAAAACTAAATTCCGTTATATTGTGTAGACGAAATATATATATATATATTTAACGGCGGAATATATTAAGATAAAATAACCACTAGCAACATTCTATTAGCCAAAAAATACTATTATAATCTATAAATAAAACAAAATAAAACCAAATTTATCTCACGAACATGAAATAATGAATAAAACCTCCCATCATTGACCACGAGTAATTAAGAGCAGAAAGAAACTAATATCACCAATAATGCATTATGAGCCAAATAAAGATAGAACGTCGATTAGTGTACGAATTAATATCTTTTATTATAGTAACTTATCGACCAATCACAACTCTTGATTTTTTAAAGTTGACTTTTATTTTCAATTTTGACTTCAATTTACACTTTTTTATTTTCCATTATAAATTTACACTTTTTACCCAATAGTTTTAATATTATAAATAAATAATAATAATAGCTAATATATATCCGATTGAATAATAGCTAATATTTATCTACTAGATTAATAACTGATATATATCCAATTGAATAATAACTAATATATATATATATATCTAATACTATATTTTATCATATAAGTATAAAATTAAATAATTCGAAATAGATAAAATTTAATGTAAATATTTTAAAAATTTAAGAGTACCTGTACTTTTTTTTATTATTATTAAAGTGTGTAGTAATTGTCATGACGCACAAAAGAAAAATAAGACATATACTAATATATTTCAATATAGAAAAAAGATATAATATAAAATTTTCTTCATTTCTATATATTAGCTTTGCATATTAATGTTTAACGTTACAATTGTCACTCAAATCAAGAGTCTTGATTGTTATAAAAGAATATGAAAACAATCCTAATTGTCATCTAATTATCATAGGACAAGTTATTGATAATAAATCTATTTGTGTTATGGGTCTGCATCATAGTCAAAGACATATACTTGAATGTCAAGTACAAGATCGCAAGTAATTTTATATCTTAATTCTTAATTATCTTTCATAACAGTATCATATTATGAGTAAAACTGGTTTCAAAAACCTTTATAATAGAGCAATTATTGTAGCATGTGCCTTGTGGAATGACTACGAAAAACATTCTATCAGTATGTCTTAGTTAATAAGACAGTAACGAACCTGTGATTATTTTACTACAACTTGCAAAGTATAATATTTGAAACCGTATATCTTCAAAATTATAAGCTTTTATGACTTAAATGTATCAAAGTCTAATATTGACAGTATTAGACACGAGTCTAAAATCTAGCCGTAAAGTGTTAAATGTTTCATATATCAATGTACAAGGGAGTAATATACAAAAGGCCCAAGAAATTACGGATCATCATCCATAAATAAACATTGTGTTAAGACATAAAGGTAGGGGCTGCTGGAGATGTTCGATAGTCTTGGGCTACACTTACATGACCGGTCCTATTGAGATTGAAGCATTACTATGGGTCAATTTATGCATGGGGGTTCACTGGTTCACCAATTCATATCTCGTGGTGGGGGACTGCTATTTGTTGACATTTTCTTTATAGGTTTACATGTGAAAATGTTGCTTCCTAGGAAACTTTTGTCATGTAGCTATTAGGACTGGGCTTCCTCACAAGGAGGAAACTTTCGTCGTGTAGCGTCAAGTCATCATTTATATTTATCAATTCATATCTTGTATTGACGTCTCATCTCTCACATCACATTATACTTCATATATATAAAAAAAAACCCACAAAAAACATATAATATATCATAAAAGAACAAAAAAAAAAAAAAAAAAACACTCCTAAAAGTCACAAATCTTCTCTCTCCTCTCTCTCATCCCCTTCTCATTTTTTTCTCTCTCCACTCTCTCCTCACCGTCGAAAGTGTTATTCCCGCGCGGTGAAGGAAAATCTTTCACCCTTCTTCCCAGTACCGGTTCAAGCTATTTCGGGGCCTAAAACAAGATCAACTTTGGGGACCTAGCTCACTAGAATGCGATTTTTTTTAATCATTAAAATCAAATTTACAAATTAATTAGCATTAATAACAATAAATATAAAAGGAATTACAAGCCAGCAGTGAACCTAGTGGCACGGACGCCACTGGACCTGGTGGTGGTAGACATGCCGACGTGGTGGTGCCGCCACTAGTTCTTAGTTTGTTGTGGATTGTAGTCTATAAAACACTCTAATTAAAAAATTAAGCCTAAAATATAAAATTTTGGGTACCTTTGGCCCATGCTTAACCCATTACTCCCTCCGTCCTATTTTAATTGTCCTATTTTGATTGGTCAAGTCTTTTCTTCCGACTTTGATTGTAAATATCGTTGTTTGTGTTATATGTTAGTCGATGAAAATTATATCAATGAAAAGTATATTTAAAACTCAATCAATTCATATATTTTTAATCAATTGTTATATAACACAAACAAAAATATTTACGGTCAAAGTTGGAAAAAAAAAGACTTATAAAGTCAAACTAAGACAATTAACATGGAACGAAAGGAGTAATATAGTTAAGCCAACAATGCTTCTTCCATCCATTGCCAATGCCCTAAGTATCATCATATAATTTGCATCGATTGCATCAACCTTTATAGCTTTTTTTTTACTAGTTCAAAAATATAAGTCGAGTTATACTTCTTTTTTTTTTGTTCTTTGTTTACAAGCTTGCATATTAATGAACTAGTCCTTAATATCGTTTAAAGCTTTCAAAAAATTTTAAGTCGACACTAGATAAAAGACCAAATAAAAAAAATATAAGGTTGGATATTATGAAGAATAAAAATATGTTATACACCAAAAAAAATTGAGATTTTTAAAGAAACATGAAAGTCATAATTGTGCCTTTCCATAATAGATTAGAAGGGTATTAATATTAATATGCAAAATAAACCGCTAAAAGAATCAGATGATGAAACTTTAATATAAAAAGTGAAATCAACAGACAATGTACTTATAATTTAAGGGGTTATTTTAAGGTTTAAGGGGTTGTTTTGTAGTCATTTGAAAGATTCAAATTTAAAATAATTTTACTTTTTTTAATATATAAAGCTCATCAATTGGGAACTCATATTGCTATAATAAACTTTAATCACCTATAACATTTTTTTGCATATTTGCGTAGTATATTTTATACATATGTTATAGATGGTTAAAATTTATTGAATAAACATCAAATGTTTATCTATTATACCTTTTATTAATTATTATTTTTTACAAGTATACGTATTTCGTTTATAATGTCAATGCAATCACTAATTCACTATATACAAAGGTGATAGATCTTCTAAACATTGAGCAATCAATTGTCTAAACTGTTGTTGTGTAATACAAAGTTGAGTCTATGTTGTCATCAAAAGCCATTCTTGGTCAATAGTTTATTTTTATTATTTTGTATATCTTAATTTTCAAATGGTTGTTTTGAAACTACCCATTTTAGGTCACGTGGTAATATATGTCTGTATTTTTTCAAAAATAAAAATAAAAATAGTCTAAAATTGTATCTCGTTGTTGTTTGTTAATTGGGTTGGCTACCAATTAATGTATTGGGGGTTAACTTAGTGGTTAAGAGGTTTTCTATAATGTGGTTTCCTCCTGAGGTTTGCAGGTTCGAATTTTGCCACATCTAAATATATATGGTGAGATCTTAGCAATATTATATTCGTTTAACACATAGGGAGCAAACCCTTTAGGACATTACCAAGAATCGAACTGGCATGGACGTATATGCAAGGAGGATGTTAACCATTTCTTTGTTGCTTTCTTTACAAATAAAAATAAGGAGAAAACCACCCAGGGTTAAGTACGAGCCAATAAGAATTAATTAACATCAGGCTATGACAAGGCTAGTATATATTAGAAGGCATAAGGCCAAAGAAAGTGTCGCACAACACTCCCTGAAGCGATTCCTCCTCGTCACACGCGAGGATAAAGGTTAAACTAGTACTTTGCACCCGGTGGTAAAAAATGGAGGGCAACAAAGACCAAAACCTCTCTTGAAATTTTTAATTGTGACGTTAACTTTTAAAATTTTTTATAGAATTTTAACTTTTGTCCGATTTTTAAACTTATTCTTTGAATTTTTAATTTTTTTCTCTTTATTAATTTTTTTTTTATCATATTGCCCCGTCTCCATCTAAGGAGAAATTCGGATGACTCATTGTTAAACTATTTAATCATTGTCTCCCTAAATTAAGTATTTTGGGTTTTTTTTTTTACAGGTTTTAGGTTTGATTATCTGAAGTAACAAATATGTAGATTTTTTTCTTGCATCATATGTAAGGGTTGGTTTACATCTCATACTTTAACGTACGTGTAAGATTTTGTCATTGTATAATGAGATGTCCTCTATGTCAAAATTGATTTATAAAAAAACAAATAAGTTTTAAATTAAAAAATAAACTGATATTTATGATTGATCAAATACAGTAACTAATTCATTAGTTACACGTTTATGTCTATGATTTTTTTGCAATGGGGAAAAGATACAACATACTCGCAAAATACTAATAATGGTTAGGCTATCTCCAATGGGGGCGTCCTTAGGTGCCTTTGGATATCCTTCGCCGTTAAAACTTGTCAAAAACTAAGGATTTTTTTGAAAGATGTCCTTACCTAAGGGTATGCTCTTACTTGTCCTTACGTATATTTCTGTTTTTTAGTGAAGGTAAAAGGATATGTAAGGATGTTTGTATGGTTGGAGATAAAGTTATAAGATTTGAAGAATTTGTAAGGATATATAAGGATTTGTAAGAATATATTGTGACAGCTCAAGAATGCCTAAAATCGTCCTTGGATTGGAGATAATCTTAGTGAAAGAAGAAGTTTGCAAAATTTTGAATGCCCTTTCGTCAATGGGCTGTAGATTCATCATCTTCAAGACCATGCATGTAGCTAGGCTAGCCAATGCAGCTAGCATTATCACAAACAGTGACAGAAATGGCAGCTGTTTCAAGAAGTTTGGAAGGTCTAGGGTCAAGCTTAGATAGCTCTATTGCCAAGGTGATAGATATGGAGTAACACTGTTGGCAACATGTATAAATAATATAAAAATCCTATCAACTTACTTGCAATTTTAAATATGTTTTCATGTATTTAGAGTATTTTAGGGATGCATCATATAAACTCTGTGGTTGGTATAATATGTAGTCATAAACTCATAAATCTTAATAACAATTAATAAGTTTTAATTTACAGTTTATGGTAGATTTGTGATGACGATTTTCTGAATTTTCAGGTTTAAGAAGTAAGAAGTCGATAATATAATTTTTTGTCCTTGAACCGCATGTCGGTAAGATATTGGGCTTGAGTTTTCCTCATTGATATAAATTGTCATGACCTCTAAACCTTGGAAGGTAGAGGATATTATAGATTGATAGATACCTTAGACCTTAATTAGAGCAATATTCTGAAATCCAGATTCGACATTGAATCGGTATCATAAAATTTTACTGGTCTGATCGCAGTTGAACTGGAGTTTGATGAAATATACATTTTTTGTATTAATATTACCATAAGATTTTTGATTTAAACATGGCATAAGTTCAATAAAATTGAGTTACGTCAATTATTCATAACAAACAAAATTCTAACACAAAAACCATACTTAAAACAAGTTCTAATACAAATCTAAACACATAAAATATAACTTCTTCAAAAGTCATTTCTTCCAACAACAACAAAAAACGAAATATAAATTAAGCATACATATTGTTTTTTTAAGATAAGAAAAAACCAAGTTATTAAAAATAAAACTCAATTGTTATTTGTTAACAAAACCAGTTATTTGGTCCATAAATAGCCAAATTTAGTTAGTATACTACATGATAAGAGGCAAGGGTGCAGTTGGCATTCTCAATCGACAAGTAACATTGGCATGAACTGGCAATTTGGCTCTAGAGCACCCTTTCCATTGGCAAGTATCATTGGCTCTTTTGACAAATAATATCGGCTCCATTTAGCTAATTGTAGTGAACGTCGAAGCTTGTATATGTTGGGATCATATTTTATTTTTTTTGTCTTTTTGTGCAATTGATTTCTAGCAAAGTTTGACTCAACTGGTTCTACATCCTTTGACAAAATTGACTTTTTGACATTTTAACTAAGGCCACATAACATATTTTTATTGGTCAGTTTTTTTTCTAAAATTTATCAATTTGCTAAAATATGGAATTACACCCTTATCTCTAATCAAAATTAATTAGTAGAACCATAAACAGTTTACATAAAGCTATAACTTTTCAATTGATTGAGATTTATATGTATATATATGCTAAAGTTTAATGTAGAGGAAAATGTGGTTTTATAAAAAAGACAAAATAACTACGATACAACTAGTTTAATTATAAACATATATATATATGTTTGTGGGAAATAAGAACCTCATCTTACAATTTTGCAATATATTGAGTTATATATATGTATTACACTTCTTGCCAAGATATTAGAAAAAAAATTTCAAAAATATTTGACTTGTGTTGACTCGGTTCAAAGCGGTTCATTCGAGCCGGAAACAATATATTAGACCGGAATTCTTAAAAATATCGGTCCCTCCGTGGTTCGACCGGTTGGACCGGTTGGACCGACCTGTTTAAAAACATTACCTAAGAGTGTAACCACTTGTCCAATTAACCTATTATCTATTTAAATTTACACCAAAGTTTTATCTTTTTTTACAATTGATCAAGTGTAAAAAGAGTAATAATTTAGCTTGTTGCTGATTTTACGAGAAGCGTCAATATGAGTCAGTGGTCAGGCTCATGGTTATGTGTTACGTACACGAGTCCTCCACGTACGAGTACATGACCGTCGACCAATCTAATAAGATACTATATATACACCTTAATTTACGCTTGAAAAATAGCACAATACGTGTTATCATTAAGGTTACACTACAACTAGTCATTATACCAAGGTATTGCTTATATGTTTATAACATAAAGTTTCAAATACACACAATATATTAGTATGATATAAATATATCTATCTTGAACAGTTGAACCCATAATTAAAAAAACAATAAAACATGTAACAATAATAAAAATGATGTATATGAATAAGAAGTATTTAAACCATGAAATAAAACAATAACTATATTAATACAAATAATTTGTTTTGAATGTTATATGAACGTAAAACTTAATTAAAGATGATAAAAATTATTATATATTAAAAAATATTGTACATAACAAAATGGAGGAAAAGAATTAAAAGAACATGTTACATGTAAAATAAAATCATAAATATGTTAAAGTTTGTTTGATAAAAACATGAGAATTATAAAATTTGGTATTAGACAATTGAAAATGAAAACGTTGATAGGGTCGAGGGATGTAAACGAGTCGAGTCAAGCTGATACAGTGTCAGACTCGAGCTCTATTCGACTCAAGAACTCGAAGCTCGAAACTCAACTCGAGCTCGATCGAGTTTCTATTTCCAAGCTCGAACTCGAGCTCGATTGAGTAAACGACATCATCGAGCTTGCTCGACTCGATAAGATATATATTTATAATATTTATAGTAAATAATAATAATAGATATTAATAATTATATATTTATATATAAAGGGTAAACTTGTAATATTAAAGATGCTTGATAAGGCTCGCGATCTTCACGAGCTCGTTATTTTGATTCGGCTCGAAAACATACTCGAGTAGCTCGAGCTCGACTCGACTCAAACTGAGTCGATTTCGAATGATTTATGAGTCGATTTCTGATAGCTTACGAATTGTATATTCTCGCTTGCACCACTAATAGGGCAAAAGTTAAAAAAAAATATAAATTTGGGGAGGTAAAAATAAAATTGTCAAAAATAAAAACCTGTTGTACTTTATGCATTAAGATTTTAAGACTTGTAAGTTTTATATTAATTTTATTAGTGTGTATATATTTTTTTTGAAAAGTAAATTTTATTATTAGTAGTGTGTATATATATATATATTGAAACAAAGCAGTATGGTTGGATCAGTGTTAAACACCCCGTCCTCTGGAGACAGAGGTCATGGGTTCGATTATCATCCCATGAAAAGGTTGGAAGGCCTATTCTCTACCATTTAGGTAGAAAAATGGAAGCAACATCTCTACTTAGGTAGGAGTAAGGTCTGTCTACATCTTAACCGAGGTATTGGAGCTCAAAACCCACAAGAGGCGGCACTGAACAGTTTTTTTTTTTACCTTTGGAGCCCTTGCCTGTGGAGACAGGGATCATGGGTTTGATCCTCATGCCCAACAAGACTGGGGGTTCTTTCTACCTTTGATAGAAACTGAAAGCAGCCTCTCTATCGTTATTTGGGACCCAAAATTTGTAGAAGACAACATCAAATAAATATATTTTTTATATATATTGAAACAAATATTAAAGCATCTTTCTAGATTTTTTATCTTAAATTTCAGTTTATCTATGTCAATTCAGAGAATAAATTATACTCTTTATTCTTTTGTGTTACTCCATAAATACTCACATCCCCCCTCTCTCACTCCCTCCTCTTGTTGCATATAACTTATTACAAGAAAGCTTATGTGATCATGGTATGTTCAAACATTTTCTTAAGAATTTTGCACGCTTAATTATTTTTCTTATAATTAACTTGCTTCTTTACTTCATATTTTTACAGAATTTTGATATAATACATGTTTGTTTATGCATATATATATATAGGGAATTCGAAAGCCACTTTGGTTAGAATCTCTCTACACTCAGAAATTCTTTGAGGCCTGCCCAATTCATGAGAATGCAAAAAAGAATGAAAAAAATATATGTTGTTTGGATTGTTGCATTAGCATATGTCCACATTGTTATCATATTCATAAGTTCCATAGACTTCTTCAAGTTCGACGTTATGTATACCATGATGTTGTACGGCTGGAAGATCTAGAAAGACTTATTGACTGTTCAAATGTTCAAGTAAGTTTTCTTTTTATTATTTTTATTTATATTACTTACACAAAAATATATACAATTCTTAAAACTAACTACCATAACTCATAAGGTATAATTTAAGTGTATACTTGTTGATTTGGTTAATAATGTTTTTCTATGTGTATATATACCAGGCATATACTATCAATAGTGCAAAAGTGGTGTTCATCAAGAAGAGACCTCAAAATAGACAATTTAAGGGCTCGGTAAGCTATTGCACTTCTTGTGATAGAAGCCTTCAAGAACCCTTTATCCATTGCTCTTTAGGGTGTAAGGTATTGCAATTCAACTCCTATAATATATTATATTTTTCAATTTATAATATGTAGTTTTTTGTTATAATTTTTGGTTTATAACATGGGATTAGAATACAATTCTCCAATCAAATAAGTTATTTGTGATTCTAATATTCAAATTATTTATGTTCATGAACCCTAAAGATTGTCAACTTTGACTCGAAAGATTTTGTAACCTTGAATATATTTATGTTTCCAAAGAAAGCTCGATTCAAATTGTATAGTTTGAATGATCGATCATGACAAGAAAGTTAGAGATATATAAGATCTTCACCAATTTTAGGGTTCATATCATACAATTTTATAACTTCTTTTCATTCAATTCTTTAAGCAATTTTCCTTTTATGGAGGAACTTAATTTGATCTATTTATATTTTAAGAAAATTTCACCAATCACAGAAATTACTATTCAATTATGTAAGTGATTACAATGAAATTATGGATATATTTTAAATGAAAAATGTTAGGAATTATGGATATATATATTCTGTGTATTTTTACCTAGCTAGAACCATAAGACTCATGATTTCATGTTCACTTCTTGTTCTAAGCTAGAATTACGGATATATGTATATGCATATAGACATATTTGGAGAATAGAGGAGATAAGTTGCTTTTTTGAAAATGTAAATGTAATTATAATACCCAATGTTGTCATTTACTTTTTTTTTCCTTCTCAATACTTTAACAGTACGGTGTATGATAAAAGTTGAGATATCGACGGTCTTGCCTATACCTTTTTCTATTCACACTTACCTATACCTAGCTAGGGAGACTACTTCTTTGAAAATGTCTAATATCTAATTGTGATTTGGTCTAATATATATGTTTAGGTGGATTTTGTGCTCAAGCACTATAGAGACCTCACACCATTTTTAAGGGTATGCACTTCATTACAACTTGGTCCCGATTTCTTCATCCCAAATAATGATAGTGGGGATGATAACATGACAAACGAGACGCCTCACTCAACTATCGTGGACTCGGATGACCCGATGAGCTCCGGTTCAGGCTCATCTGGGTCCGAAACGATGAGCTTGATGTGCACCGGGTTCGTAAAGAAGAAAAGGAGCAACCTTTATTATTCTGAAAAGTTTAATAGTAAGGTGAATTCTGAAGAAGACATGGCCACAAGCATGAGTAATAGAAGAAAGGGGGTTCCTCAAAGATCACCAATGTGTTGAGAAATAAGAGTGAATTAATAATACTTTAACATTTATTTTTTTTGAATTTTTTTCCTTTTCATTTTGATTTTAAATATACTAAAAGGCACTTTCACTCATGCGACTAGTCTCTGTCTATGATGTTTTTGTGATTAATTAATTACTTGGTCGGGGTGTTTTGTCTTAATGGTATCACGTGATTTCCAATTCCAAGCATTGGTTCGTAAGTTTTCCAAGAATTTATCTCATTATTTTATTTAATTAACTATATTTTGTTACAAGTTATAGTTGTATTTATTTATAATTTTTTTGGTAATATATTCTTTCTATTTAATTATAAATTCAATAAGTTTCGTTCCAAACATATATTCTACATTTTCATTTGGAATCCTAATCGTATTGTGTACTACTAAAACAAAGTCATATAAATGGCTAATTTTACCATATTGGGCTCAATCTAAAGATGGTTTTATTCAACTTTAACAAAAATCAAATAATTATTTAAGGTTAAATGAGACAATGACTGAGAAAATACAGATGCTAATGTTTTTGATAAATTGTATTTATTTATCTGTAAAATAATTTTTAGCCAATTTTAAAGTTTAACAAAAAAAAATACGTATCAAACGCGCGCAACTCTTGCTATACATAACAAATACAAACATTTCGATGTATATTTTAAACTTTCATCACAATGATAGTCCAATGATCCCACCTTAATTGTATTCCTTAATATTATATTTTATATTATAGTGTATATACACATTACTCTGCTATGTGCTAAACTATAACCCATTTTATGATCTCCCTAAATTTGCGAAAATGGAATTTCGGAACTTTTTTGTATATATTTTCCAATAAAAAATACACACATGGCACAGAATTAAAATGATCTTGTTTATATATTGGGTAGAATAATAAAACACCGAAAATTATAGAAAGGTTTGGGCCTTGGCCCTCGGGGCTTGGGGTTGTATACTTGTATGTATAAAAAATTAAATATAAGGAGTTGGTTTGATTTATATTGATTATAGAAAAGACCCGAGGGTAGACAACGTTTTGGAACTCGAGTTTAAAGCCCTACTTTCAAAGTTTTTAACATCCCAATGCGTTTTTATAAACAAACCGACTTAATGTGCTGTTCAGATTCCCCATTTAAACAAATATTTTTGTAAGTTTTGTCGTTTTAAAGCTCCCGATTACAATTTAAGTATTGATGTTTAATAGTTAAAAATGTTAATTGTAGTTACGCTTTTTTTTATTTTGTTGAGATTAAAATACGCCTGGTGTATCCCGACCCAAATTTTTAGTATCTCAACCATATCGTTTCAAAATAGTATGGGCCCCCTGTCTGTAATGGCAAATCTGATAGAGTAAAAGCGACCCCCTGTCATTAATAGTCTGGTAAAATTACCAATATGGTCGAGATACCAGACGCCTTAAAATAAAGTTCTTTAAATGTTGATGTTACTATGTATAAAAAATTATATTTTTCATATCAAAATTTATTCTTTAATTTTATGATAAAATTAAAATTATTTTAAACGTACCAAATTACTAAGAACATTACTAAATTTTAAAATATATACATCGTTTCTCAAATTTATATGGAAAGAATAATAGTAAAGGATAGGTGATGAGTCACAAAATTACAATCATGGTCAATTTCTCAAGGTTTAATAAGAAAAAAGAAAAAGAAAAAAGAGTAATACTTTGTTTGTTTTTTACTTATTTGTTTTCATGATCATGTGATCCAAATCAATGGCTTTTGACTTTGACCATACGTGCATAGCCTATAAGTCTATAGTATATATAGGTGCTAAAGATATGGGGCTAATTGTTTGTTTTTTTTTTTTTTTTGAATAGCAATGGGACTTATTGTTTATTCAATTTTCATCACAAAAGGTTACAGATTTTTTTCTTTTCACAGGTAGGTTATGGATTTGTGTAAAAAAAAAATAAATCGAGATTTTGATATTTTGAGTTTAAATTTGAGTTTAATCAATATGCTATCAAAAATAGAAGAGTTTTCTTAAAAATGAATTTCCTCTAAAATTCAAGTTAGATATATGAAAAAAAAATCACTGGATTTAAATTTGATGTTTAAAAAAAGCTTAAATTTTAAACTCATGTTGTTAAAGCACCCCAATGTCCCTATTATGTCTTCGTATTCGACATTGAATACAGTCCACATCATTGGGTGTAGGCCGTATTCCGGCATATTCCAAGTGTATTGAGTCAAACCGTGGTGGCTAATACGGAGTGTGGTAGAGAATTTTTTGTTTGTTTTTAATTTAATCCATTATATATATATGTTTGTGAGTGTAGGCGTGTTTTCCAGCGGCTTAACTTTTTCCGGTGGGTATATTAAATAACGGAGAAGAAGGGGTGGGTGATTACAGCATTATATATATATATATATATTAGTTGTTAGTTTTACATTTAACCTTGTAGTTTCGTATATATATACAGAATTAACCCTACAGTTTTAACCTTATAGTTATTATTATTATAATTTAATATAATATGTAAAAATTAAATATTAACTAAAAGTATGAAAATAAATATGTTAGGGTGCATTGGATATTGGGTGTGAATTGGGAGAAATGTATTGGAAAGATGTTTTTCTAATGTGGCGCTGATGTGTCAATGTATTGGTTAGTATTCACCCCACCCATTGGGGGTGTTCTTATCTATACTATCTTATAAAACATTTTGTTTTTTATTTATTTAAGAAAAGATGATTTGAACTACAAAAAATACTCTTATTATTTATTCACTAATTTAAACATCTATACCTAATATATCTATATTAACCTTAAATCTCAACCACTCATTTTTTTCAATCCTCAAATCTTAACCACTTATTTTTTCTCTTTCATCCATAAATCATTTTATTCCTCTAACTCATTCAAAATCTTTTATCTCAAAAACCGTATATTCATAAATTATAAAAATTGTATGGGTGTTCTTAAAATTTCATGCTCTTTCATTAGATATGTCATTCGATATACTTTCGACGAATTTTTAAATCCGAGGGCGGAGCCCGTACGGCTAAGACATTTGGTTATCATATTCTATGACTTGACCTATCACCCCTACCATCTTACCGTCGCAACACGCGGACATTATCTCTCGTAATTATAAATACAAGTCTATACAAACTAAATTATTATATAAAAATATCTTATTGTTATTTTTGAACGGTAAATTTAGGTTCAGTTGTGGCTCTTCATATAGCTAACTCCACTTCCAGAGAAAATCCATTATGGAAACCCCTTTTTTTTTTTTTTTTTTTTTTGTAAAGTGAGTTTCGATTCAGACGTGTTTGAGACAATTTTAACCAGAGATTTTCTGGACCTCCAACCCTCTCCTCATGGAAAAATTCTTTGAGATGATAACTCCAAGATTCGAACCTGAGACCTTGGATGAACTTACTCACGGGGCCGACATAATGGATTTAAAAAATACCCCTGACTACTGGGGTTTCAGCCAGTGGTTCTTATTATGGGAAACCTCTTGTTATAAAATATCTTTATGTAATAATAATATAATATTTCTAAATGAAATTTTACTTAAATAAATTTTTCACAGCTTATTTTATTTCCAAACTCCTTACCCTAATAAGGAAAAATAATAAAAATGTTACAAACATCAATGAAATTACAAAATCTATTTATAATATAATTAAAAGAGGGAGTTGGAGGTACATTTGGCACCCTTAATCCCCTCCTTTAACCTAATCCTCTATCCTTAATAATCCTCTAATTTTTTAATATTAATCTAAATTAATTTACACCTTTTGGTTTTCCATCACCAATTTACACTTTAACCCCAATCTAAAACAATTAATTTACACTTCTTGGTTTCTCATAACCAATTTACACTTTAACCCGATTTAAAAATAATTAACTTACACTTTTTGATTTTTCATCATAAATTTACACTTTAACCCAATTTAAAAATAATCAATTATACTTTTTGGTTTTCCATCACCAATTTACAATTAAAAATAATTAATTTACACTTTTTAGTTTTCCATCACCAATTTACAATTTCACCCAATTTAAAAATAATTAAATTACACTTTTCGGTTTTTTTGGTAATCTATAATATAACTCACGTACGACAAAAAAAAGAAGAAGCTACGATCAACTACAAAAGGGTTTTTCTTTTTACATACTTTGTACATAACTAATCATTATTATTATTTTTTAACATTGAATTCTTATGATTGTTATTATTATTTCTTTTAATTAGTTTGAGGTTCGTTATAACTTTTTCTTCAACAACAAAAAATATGACACATTAGTTCATCTTGAATATCTTAAGTTAACACATGTTAACCATCATTTACAATAAAAAATATGACACATTAGTTCATCTTGAATTTTTTTTTGAAATTTCTTCTTGATTTTGATTTAATCACTAACCATTGCTAAAATTTGTTACTTTGTGTTAGTTTGTTGACATGGATGCTCTAAAGAAGGCAGGAAAGATGATCAAGAACTTGAGCAAGAAAAGTGACACTTTTTCAAGTCAACAAAAGAAGAAGAGAAAGCAAGTGGTTGTTCAAGAATCATCATCATCAGAAGAAAACTCACCATAGAGAAGTGATGATATGGAGGTTGAAGCCGAAAAACCCGAATGGCGACAAGGTATACCCTTATATACTTTACCCCTTGAATGGCAACCAGTTTTGTTTAAAGAAAAAATGGGGGAGGCCAAACATCTTGAGGATCAATTGTTGGGAGAAAGAATACTTGATTTGTCAGAATTTAGGGGGTATGGAATGATTGAAGCTTTTGAACAAATGGGGTGGAAACAAGCATTAACATGGACTAATAATGAGAATTATGCGGTTTACACGAATGGTATCTTTGATTGGTTAAGTACTTTAACATTGACTCCTGGCAATAACCCTCCCGTAACTAGTAAGTTAGTATCCACAGTTAATGGGAAGCAAGTAACAATGTCTTTTAGCACCGTAGATAAGATAGCCAAATTTGACACGGGTGCTAAAAATGGGAGGGCTATTGAGTATGTGGATGAAAAGTATTTAACGGGGGCGGAAACGCCTATTAATTGGATTGATATGCTTGTTGAGGTCTTTGATGTTAGACGAGATAATTTAAGCACAACCTTTAAGTTAGAGCGGTATTTGTTGAAACCACTGCCCCGGTTAATTATTTCAATGCTACTTTGGAATGTTTGCCCCAGAATTAGTGATAAGGGCATGGTTAGACATCAAGATGTTCTTGTGTTGTATGCCTTGGTCACGGGAAACATAACCTTGTCATTTAGACAACTTGTGATGTTTAATATTTGGGAAGCCAGGAATAAGAGAAACAAGCTTGTCATCCCTCACCCTAAACTTATCTCCCACTTACTTAAAATCAACAGGGTAGTTCCAAAGGATACCCATTTGCAGTTTTTGGATGATGCTCCTTATACCGTGAAAAGGTTGTTCAAAGGAAACGAATGGGAGTTTCAAGAGCATGCACAGTTTAAACTCCTTAAGGACTTGAAAGTTGGTGGCTATTTGGTATCTCCTAAGCGCGGGGTTACTCAAGAAGAAGCAATAGCACTTGTGGAAGCAATGAGTGCTAATTAGAGAGGTGAGTCGAGTATGGCTAGAAAAGGTGGTGAAGAAAGGAGATATAGGTTGTTAGGATTTGGGATAGGAGGCACTGGGCCGAGTTTTGGTTATGAGAGGCGTAGTGAGTACAATGAGCGGGACTCCTATCAGAGGAGCATGTGGGATATGACTGCCCAGCAAGGTGTGCAGAGGAGGAGCTATGATCTAGCTATGGAATATGCTCACGAGCAGACTAAGAGGCAGTAGTTTGAGTATTTTGAGCAAGTCCGCCATCATTAGGACCACGTTGCATGTCTTGATTGCACATATTTCTTGAGCAAGTAAACATGAATCAACTCCCCACAAACGACCAACTCCTACTTCGAAACATCACACAGATTTCATCTCTGTGTCCTATATTGCTCCTTAATTGCACTCCACCTGTTCCTTAATTGCTCCTTTGCTGACTCTCTTTGGAAACTCATTCTATCATGGTGCAACGTTCCAGTAACCAAACCGAGCAGCCTGCAAGATCTCTTTGAATTTCACAACCAACCCCATATAATGTAACGTCTAGAAAATATTAAGGTACAGTTATAAATTAAGTTTTATAAATATTCGTATTATAGTAGTCATAATTTAATATAAGGAAAAGAATAAAGACTTTGTGCTTAATTATTTTCCATGATCAAAAATGAGTTATATTTTGGGATTTGTAGTTTCGACTACAAATTTAAATCTTATTATTATCATCTAACTATTGAAATGATTTTTAATTTAGTATTGCATGTTTTGACTAATTAGGATACCTGGCCTTTTCTTATGTTGCTTAGTCATTACGTAGAAGCTTAGTCATAATAATGTATGAGTATGAGTATTATAACAAAATTTAACTAGTTACTCCATAGAACCGACTTTCATTTGGACGGTGTAACAAGACCAAAAAAAAAAAAAAATCATCATTTTCTAACATAAATCATCTCCATAATAGTTTTTTGTATTTCACTTTAAAACTAATAACAATAACAAAGTTTGTCAATTAATGGCTAAGAAAATCTTGGTGATGGGTATGTATTTGTGAGATGTGATTTCGAAGGAACAAAAAGAAGGGAGGCTTCATTGAGTTCATTTTAGTTTGGAATTAAGGTAAGATAATCAATATATCATGATTTTGAGTTATTAACTATTTAGTAGTTGTTGGTGTCTTGATAGTAATATATGATATACATGTTGGAATAAACATGATTCGATTCGAGTGATAAAACATCTTTAATCGTCCTGTGGAACCTGTAAGAACATTAAAGCATAATTGCTATTGATTTCGGATTCCCATAACAAGGTGATTGAGTAATAATGGGATGATAAATTCGGCTGGAACATGATGCACGAATTTAGAGAGGAGAGACACACGAATTTGTGTGGGATTATGTGTGTGTGATTAACCTTAACTTAGGGTTAACTACCCTCTATTTATAATGAGAGTAATTACACATTCAACCCTTTAATATTTACACATTCAACCCTTTTGGTGTTTAATGTGTGTATCATTAGTCCTCTTAGTTACAATCACCTAATGGAAACCCTATACTATATCTCTAAGAGTAAATACGTCCATCATATATTTACTTAGACATAGGGATTTCAGTTATCGTCAATTATCATATCAGGAATGATACATGATCAGTGACGGTCACACTAACGTGGTTCCATCATTCTCCCACTTGACCAAGCGATCATTTATCTATGAGTATTCAAATAAGTTCCGGAATAATACTCATTTTGTTTTAAACCGAAATCATAGCCAATAAGTACAGTCGTAGAGAAGAACATCAACTCAGGACCCCCACTAGTCAAACTATGACTCAAATTTAAAACTAACAAGCAATGATCAATTGACTAAGACAAATTTTGTTATGTAATGTCTTTACACTATTATGAGCTCGAAGTGTAACTAATAGACAAACAAAACTTGAATAAGGAGGAAAATTTTAATTAACATAATAATAATGACCAATAAGTACAACATGCTATCATAATATGTGTTTAAGTAAGCCTCATCTTCGATATGTATCCTACGAAGATTTTAGGAGGAAGACCTTCGGTCATTGGATCCATTAGCATATTATGTGTACTTATGTACTCAATACAAAGAACATTTTCCTCAATCCGTTCACATAAAACAGATACTTTGTATCGAGATACATCTCAACGCCAGTTGAACTGTTACTGTTCAAAGAATTACAGTAGCTGAGTTATCACAGTAAAACTTCAATGGTCTAATAAAGTTGACGACTTTCGAGTCCACTGACTAGGTTCTTTAACAACATCTCATGACATGAAATTATGAACGTTCAGACATCATGGTAGACGTTGCAGTCAATTTCTACTTATGACTCTGTCAAAAGATAGGTTTGCCAGCTAATCATAAATATACATCCAGAAGTAGATTTCTTATTAGAATTAGAACATCCCACTACTTCTAAGTTGTCACTTATTCTATAAACTAATATGTAGTCTTTGGTCCTTTGTAGATATCGTAGAACCTTTTTAGCCATTTTCCAATATGCTAATCGGGATTATATACTTAACTCCCAAGCATACCGGCAATATGAGCGATATTAGGATGAGTACAGACCTGAGCGTACGTAATGCTCTTAACTACTTACGAGTAAGGTATCATCCTCATTTTCCCTTTCTTTAATCTCAATGTTCAGACTTTGGAAACAATCACATACGTTTCCTTTTTACTAATAGATCTATAGTGGGTGTGTAGTGTTGCAAGTTATTGCGTTCTAAGATGTGTTCAATATAAGTCTTTTGAGAAAAAAACTAGAACATCATTACGCCTATCCCAATGTATTTCGATACCTGTGACATTAAAGGCATCACCGAGATCTTTTATGTCGACATTCTGCGAAAAGTAAATGCTTCGACTCATGCAACATATCCAAGTTATTACTTGCAAGTATATCATCCACGTGCAAAACAAGGATTGTAAATTTACTCCCACTGATCTTGAGATAGGTGCATTAATCCACTTGATTTTCTTAGGAAGTCTTGTCCTCTTATGACTTCATTAAACTTAAGGTACCATTTTAGTGATGCTTGCTTCAACCTGTATATGGACTTATTCAACTTGCAGATCATGTGCTAATTACTTTATGGAACTTCAGGTTCACATGTATCCGTCTTAATGCAAGTTTGCATTTAGGAAAGTGGTCTTGACATCCATCTAATGTAACTCTAAATCATAATAAGATACGAATGCCATGATGATCCTTAAGGAATCTTTATGAGACAGGAGATAAGGTCTCTTGATAATCGATTCCTTCCTTTTGAGTAAAGCCCTTCGCAAATGGTTATGGCCTTATAGAGTTTGACGTTCTCATTCAGGTCTAATTTGGTTTTGAAGATCCACTTACAACTTACAAGTTTGGATTCTTCAAGAAATTCAACCAAGTCCCAAACGTCATTATGCTATATGGAATTAAGCTCTCAAATTATGGCTTCATTCCACTAAGCGGCATGATCGCTATTAATGGCTTCTTAATAAGAGGTAGGATCAGTAAGCTTTCCAATGTCCTCAACTTCAGATAAGTTATGAAATCATCAAAAGTTATGGTCTTGCGTAACCTAGATGATCTCCTGAGTTGATTTTCAGGTTCAGTAAGGAAGATGCTTTAGCATTAGTGGTAAGATGCTTTCGCATTAGTAGTATTCTAATTAGGAGGATTAGGATTTTGATTTTAATTAGGAGAAAGTGGATCAGTGATATTAGGAGCAGCGTTGGGTACAAGAGGAGTTATCGGAGGAGTAATAATAACCGACGAGTGGTTCCCCCCGCTTCTTGTACTTCCTGCAAATCTTAAGTTATGATTTGTCATGCTCCCACTGATCTCTTAGTTCTCATGAAATGAGACATACTGCGTGTCAATAATGCTAGTAGAGTAGGAAAGATAATAAAACTAATAACCGATAAATAAACAGGTAAAGGATTTAGGATTCAGTTTCTTTAAGTTTGGGTTATAGAGTTATGCTTTGACAGTACAACCTCATACATTCATATAACTCAGACTCAGTTTCCTTTCTGTCCAGGAGTCTTAAGGACAGATTCTAATGGAACTCTTATTGAGTATATAAACAGCTGTCCGTAAGACCTCAGTCCAAAGGAAAGTAGGTAAGTTAGTGTTGACAAACATACTTTTCACCATGTCCATTAAGGTTTTATTTCTCCGTTTATCAACATGATTTCGTTGAGGAGAACCTGCATGGTGTATTGGTTTATTATGCCATGTTCCTTTCAAAAGTTATGTAAAGGACCATGAGTTTGACCAATATCAGTATGCCAACCTTAATACTCACCTCCTCTATCTGATCTCACAACTTTTATTTTATGATCAAGTTGGTTTAAAACCTAAATTTTAAGATCAATAAAAGTCTCTAAGGGTTCAGATTAGATATAGGTGCATATAACATGAATAATCATTAATGAATGTAATAAGTGATGTATGTTCTTAGATGGATGCGGGATAGGGGCCACTAATATCAAAGTAAATTATTTCCAACAAGTTGGAACTTCTAGTGGCTCCTTTCTTAATCCCTTAAGCCATTGAATATATGTTTCAAAATCACAAAAGTTAAGAGAATGTAATATTTCATCCTTTATGAGTCGTATCATGCAAACTCGTGAGATGTGGCCAAGATGTTTATGCCACATTATGGAGGAATTCTCTAATTATTTAGGTGATTTTGTCTTTGTTTTAGTTATGTCATCAATATTAGGAGACAACAAAGATTGAGAAATTATGATCTAGTTCTAACTTACACAACAATTCATCAAAGAAACTATGACCAAGAAATTCATTATTATGAGTAATGGCAATCTCGTCGTAACCATGAATTATTACATAACTTTCAAGGTCTTAGACTAGAAAAATAGATACAAGGTTCCGAGAAATTCTTGGTACACATAAGGTATCCACTAGTCTAATATACTTTTAAGTATTTATATGTAAATCATAAGTCTCCATGGTTTCGACATATAATAGATCAACCCTTCCAACTCTAAGTTTTCTTTGGTCATTTGATAGCTTCTGAATTGTATGGAATCCTTATGTTGAGTTAATCACATGAACCATAGAACTAGAATCACTCACACATGTATTAGAAGATATATTAAACATAAAAGAATCAAATATTACATGAAATAAGTAACCTTTCTTAGCTAGCAGTTCCTTGAAATTAAGGCAATCTGGGCACAATGTGAATTTGCAGTTAGGATTGCTAGTCAAGGACTTAAAGCTAGAGGCAAAAGCACCATGATTAGCCTTTTGAACTTTAATTTGCAGTCTTATTACTGTTATATCTTTCCTCTTAATGGAATTAGCAGTGGTAGTAAGGTGAACACTTTAGGTTGGCCCAACTTAAGACGACCATTTTCTTGCACACATATTGCATTTAGTTCACTCATCGACCATTTATCCTTCATAGCGCTAAAGTTAATTTTGAAGGTGTCGAAATGAGCATGCAATGGGGTCATTAGAAAAATGCACAAGAAAATTATCAAAGACTTTCAATTTTAGGACTCTTAAGCTTATGAGTCATGTTAGTCATCTTCATTATGTGTTCACAAATATTGTTATTTCCTTTATTCTTAAGCTACTTTCATACGCTTTATACATTCCCTCAGATACTATAATGAAGTTCTTGACCATCATTAGTGACAAGTGATTCGCCCTATCCCACTTTTTTTTTTAAAATTCGCTTTATGAGCCGCGGAAAAGTTAGCAGTAATAGCAGTTGGTTCATTATGGCGAATGACATAGCCAAGGTCTAGCATCTTTAGAGTTAGAGGTAATTAATCCTTTCATAAAGCAAAGTTTGCATCAATAAGCGGCTTAATGCCTAAGTTAGGTACTACAGTGGAAATAAGGAGGATATCAATTTATGATATAAGTAATAGAAGATTATTAAAGTAATGCCTAAAACAAAGGGCAATAAGATTACAGTGACATAATTAGCTATCTAAGGCAAACTAAGCAATATCTATAAAACTAATAGAACTAAAGTAATGCCTTAACTTAACTAAGGGCTAATAATAATGTTCCTCATAATTAGATATCTAAGGCTTATTAAATAATGTCTCTAATAATGGAACTAACGTAATGCCTAAAATACGTAAGAGGCTAAAGTAATGTTCCTAAACATAATGAGACTAAGACCATTATACTAATGAAGCCAGTGATAGGTAACCTATTGTAAACACCAAAACAATAAGTTGACATAAGGCTCTACTTAGATTTACATCACCTTTGGGCAGAAGTAACTAATATCTAAGTACACATGAGCATTAGGGTCATGCGGCACAACGCTTATCTTTTGACTTTTGGGCACAAAATTAAGAATCGTGTATCTTATGCATGAAAAGATATTCCTTTTAGCACACAAAGTGTATGAAATCACCTTTGGGCAGAATCAATATACTTAGTGTTCATTATCCAAAAGGGAAAAAAAACGCACCATGAGAATCATATTTGACCTTTGGGCACAAATGATGAAATCATGTACATTAGTGTGAAGCCCCCACACATTATGGGGTCCGGGGGCAGCGCCCCTGGGAGCGGGGTCCAAGGGGCAGAGCCCCTGGCTGGGAATTTTCACCCTTTAAGTCCTATGGCAAAAATGTCTCAGAAAAATTTATTTTTGAAAAATTAAAGACAAATTCAGCCACAAAATTATAGGGTAAAATAGTAAGCACGAACACATTCATCAGCTAAAATCATCTTAAGTATAATACAAACTTAAGTAATAACTTGTGATAACATAAGCACAAAGTTAGGTTACAGTTCATGATAATGTAAGCACGAAGACATCAGTAAGTCGTGATGACATAGGCACGTAAACATCATGTAAGTCGTGAGTAGTAAGCACGAAGATGTCATAAATCCGTGATGATGTCAGCACGATGAAGTCATAAACTCGTGATGATGTAAGCACGGGTTTTCAGTAAGTCGTGTATGAAATTAAGTTGAAGTTGGTGAAGACATAAGCGCGAAGGTGATGTAAGCGCGATGATGACGTAAGCGCGAACATAAGCAGAAGGCATGATGACGTCAGCACGAAGATGACGTTAGCGCGAGGATAACGTCAGCGCGAAGCGAACATTAGTTCGTGATGACGTCAGCACGAAGATGATGTCAGCGCGAGGATGACATCAGCGTGAAGTAGGGTTTAGTCCGTGATGATGTCAGCACGAAGTTCATAATCTGCAGATTTTTAGTTCGCGAAATTCATCAAATTCGAATCAAATCATGACTTATAGCTCGTAACGAAGCTCTGATACCACATGTTGGAATAAACATGATTCGAGTGATAAAACATCCCCAATCGTCCTGTGGAACCTGTAAGAACATTAAAGCATAATTGCTATTGATTTCGGATTCCCATAACAAGGTGATTGAGTAATAATGGGATGATAAATTCGGTTGGAACATGATGCACGAATTTAGAGAGGAGAGACACACGAATTTGTGTGGGATTATGTGTGTGTGATTAACCTTAACTTAGGGTTAACTACCCTCTATTTATAATGAGAGTAATTACACATTCAACCCTTTAGTATTTACACATTCAACCCTTCTGGTGTTTAATGTGTGTATCATTAGTCCTCTTAGTTACAATCACCTAATGGGAAACCCTATACTACGTCTCTAAGAGTAAATACTCCCATCATATATTTACATAGACATAGGGATTTCAGTTATCGTCAATTATCATATCAGCAATGATACATGATCAGTGACGGTCACACTAACGTGGTTCCAACAATACATGCTATAAATATCCATAGCTTTTAAATGTTAAAGCTCTTTTAGTTTTATTACTTGTATAATTAGTTACAGATAGTAATGAATTTAGCTTATGGCTATAAAAGGTATCTTAAAAATTTTAGTAGGGGTGTGAACAATATAAGTTTGCTATGGGCGTGATTTCGGTTCGGACTAAAGCAGGATACGCAAAAGTTATATAGAATTCATCAAGTTGATTTTATTATAGTTGCAAGTAATTATTGTATATTGGTATATGCTATTTATTATTAATAATAAATATATGTATAACTTGTAGTTGGAAAAGATATTAAAAGTTAAGGATTGATTACTTGTAAATAATAAAGATGATGGTCTAGTGATGATTTCATAGAATTATCATTGTTAAGGATGGAATGTATTAGTATAGTAATCAGTGATGATGACGATTATGGAACAAATAAAATTACTATAATTGTTGTTCATCAATTTGTAAAGTTTTAATTATTTGGGACAAATGAGTCCGTAAATTAAAGTGGTAGTAACAAAAATGTTTGATCTTGGAATAGGTAATAATAATAATTGAGAAGTGACTTTGGCTAGGCAGGATAACTACGTGCAAGGTGAGTTCTATTTTACAAGTATAATTAAAAGTGTCGGGGGCACATAAAAGATAATAAGTGTCGGGGGCACATAAAAATGATAAGTGCCGGGGGCACGTGAAATTGAAGTACTAGTACGTTAAGTGGCAGGACCATCTAAAGTGCTGGGAGCACATAAAGTACCAAGGGTACATAAAGTGCCGGGGGCACATAAAGTGTCGGGGACACATGAAGTGCTGGGAGCACATAAATAGTTATGCCTGTAGATTAGAACTCACTAAGCATTAAGTTTAGTTTTTAGTTGTTGACATTTTGTAGGTGGGCAAATGAGCAGGGAAAGGCTCGAGTAGACTAATATGCAAAATGTTGAATGCATGATATCTTTTGGTTATGTGGGACCGTAGTGATGTCTTTAGAATCAAGCTCTGGGTACTTGTTTGAACGTTTGTAAAATAAAGTTTAAAAGTTGTGTTTAAAAATATGTAATTATGTTAATCTTTTGTAATGTTTGGACTAATGTCGGTGTAGTTGTCTTTTGTATATAAATAAATTTAAAAAAAAATAATAAATGTTATGGTCAAAATTGATAAAGTTTTATTAGAAATAAATGTTAAAAGGGTTGGGTGTTACATATAATCCCCAAGAAACATAAGCTTATCAACCTCATCTCCCTCACTTGTTGCTGGACTATCCGGAAGATTAGGAACGACTTCGTTTTCAACAACAAGCAACCATCTTTTCGTTTTGCAGCCAAAGAAATCAAAAAACTTAGTTATCTTTGGTTGACGCATCGGGCAAACAATCCCAGCATAAATTGGTCTAATTGGAGTAGCTTTAACTTTTGATTTCCTCATGTATCTTTCCACTCTGTTTGTTATTTTCATTTTCTCTGTTTTGTACTTTAGCTCCTCGCTAGCTTTTATATATTAATGCAAGTTTGAATGTTAAAAAAAAGAAACCTGATTCAATATTCTAAACTAGTTAGTTTATACTGGCCTGTCACCGTCACACAAGATCTTTAAGCCAATAATTAAACTTTGCAATCGTCTCGTGTAAAACTATTTTGGATGTGGCATAATCATTTGAACACTTGTTGAATATGATAGCATAAGGAGCAATTAGGAGATGCCACATGTTATAGCAAAAAACTTGCCAATACTAGCCGAAATCTTGCCAATATTGAGGGTATAGTGCCAGAGGTTGTCAATTTGCAAATTTAAAAAACTTACCAAAGAAACCCTAAAGTTTCATTAAAGCTACAAAACACAATACAAATACAAATTAAAAAAATTTAGAACTAGGAATAATAAAACAATACAACTAGAAAATAAATAACAAACTAATACAAGGAATCATGAGGCCACACCCATATTTGTTGGCGATGTCGCGTTTGCGTTGCAAAACCATGCTACCAATGGACTCGACCAAATGATCGTGAGGTTGCCCAAAGATTTGGAGGTCTAGTTCCGTCGTCTTTTGTCGTTGAAAATCGAGTTGTGATTGTAGCAAATCCTGCGCAAGCGCCTCACGTTCGGCAATGGCGACCATCCTCATTTGTCGATTGAGCCTCTTTTCTTCATTGTGTATCGTATTCACCTCCCTATACTCTTCAACGGAACAAGCAACACTTCTTTGTTTTTGATCGAACTCGTGGCCTTACTACATGATTTACGAGGAAAGCTAGGAAGGCATCGAGTCCTCATTCAAATCCAGAACTCGAGTGTAGTGGCTCGATGACTCATCGGTTCGAGCCCTTTTCTCACTCCTGCTAGTATCTTCGGTGCAACGAGTGCCTGCCGTAGGAGTAGTAGACTCGGTCGAAGTAGGAGTAGTACCAAAACCACTCGCCGGTGGAACATACGAGAACTTATTATGTTCCTTTGCAACTTTCCAAGCTCTGATATGTTTGAATCCTTTGTTCTTGTGTCTTTTCACCCACTCTTCCAAGCTTTGTGCCAAGGTATACGCCTCATCGGCACCGCTAGCCCATTGATGTTTCCATAAACACATAAATACAAAACGTAAAAGAATATATATATATATATATATTAAGAAAGCACATATAAAAACGTAGAATATATATTTATAAATATATAAGAAAGAAAACGTAAAACTATATATATGATATATATATATAAGAAAGAAAATTAACCATCGTATTGTAGATGCCGGTAAACTCGGTCAATAGCGGTTGCATTTTCTTCCACTTTGTGTTGACTTGATGGTACGTTCGTGAATGATTTTTTTGTTCCTTATTGTAGTGTTCATGAATCGTATTCCAAAAGGATTCGTATCTTTGTTGATCGGCGGTGACGGGATCCGTAGAGATATGAAAATATGCTCGAGCCAACAATTCTTCATCTTCGCCACTGCAAGCGATCGGGGGTGCTCTTGTGGTTGAGGCGGTTTTTTGCGCCTTCCCACGACCAGGTGGAGGTGGCGCCTCCACCTCCTCCTCGCTAGAGGTGTCTCGCACATCGTCAAATGCCTCGTCAGGTTGCACTTGGTCATCATCATCTTCAAGAAACGTGATCGTGGGTTCAGTAGGTGGAAGTTGAAAGCGGCCCGTGTCGACTTGCATGGGGAAATCCGAGGTCAAAAATTGAGAGAAGTCATCATCTACGGTTCGGTTTTGACTTGACAAACCCACGAAATCGTATTGTGATTCGACGTGTAACATCCTAAATTTTATTTGTCGTAACTGTATTAATTAGAGTTAAAATTAATTGACATGATGTTTTTATTATGAGCCAAGGAAGTTTAAGTGTTGATTATCTCGGCTTACACTTTTAGAACTAGGTGTTAAATTAGTTTGATGTAGGTAGTTTGGTGGAAGAACATCAATTACTAAAAGTGATTTAAAGAGGTGAAATTTGAGATATAAGTAAACTACATAAAACCAACAGGTGACATATCACCAAAGAAATAAAAAAAAGGAGATGTTGTATGTAAGTGTAATTAAGGCAAAAGAAAAGAGGCATCTCGTCTAGTAACGTTGGGGCTCAAGTTTATTGTGATGGTGGGGAGGGTCGATCCGTAGTCAAAGGATATATAAGAAAAACCGGGCTCAAAGTTCCACAGCCCATGACTAAGAAGCCAGGCTCTCAACTTTCAACAATAAATAGCCCATTTTGTCTCCTAGTCCAATTAGTGATAAATACTCTCTCGACTATTCTTTAGTTACCATTACCAGAAGAACTAAAAGAAACCCTACGGCCGAAAGAAGGGAATTAGATGTGCAAGAATAGTACCCAGCTTATTCAACTTAAAGTAATCGGTTCAACCGTCATAATTATCGAGTTTGGTTCTTGATTACATAATAAGGTATTAATTAATCTTCCACATGTTTCCATGTTTAACATACTTGCATAAGTCTACGTTCGATTTAGTTAAGTGGTTAAGATGCATGTCTTTGTCTGGGCATGCTAACGAGTTTTGGATTACTGAATCAGAGTCATAAAATTTGGAGTGGCCCTAGCTAGGAAACTAATGTAATTCATGAGACTAAAAAGAAAGCTATATCGTTTGGATTCACGTCTCTTAATTTTTAGCCGAGTTCGCTTGACGTTTCAATAACTCGAAAACTTGTTTTCGGAATCACAGTTACAATTAGTTCAATATGGAAGGTATCTTATTCGTACCATTTATTTTGATTGATGTACCACAACTGTGCATTACCGGCTTGTATTGTCAGCTATACAATATGTACACTGTGGTACATTAATCAAAGATAGTGGTACAAATATTATTTATATATATATATATATATATAACATATATTGTCGCTATAATATATTATATATACACATACAGATAGCCTAAAGTCCTACATGATGAAGCTTATTATATAGTTGGTTGAAATCTAGTTCATGGCTCATGTGCCTAGCCGAAATACAAAAAGAGAAAACTTGAATTCTCCTGTTGATTAATTTCTTCATGTTCATTAATGAAATCATATGCATAAGATTAATAATAAAATATATATTTGTCTAGTGTGGTGTCATTATGAACGAAGGCAAAAGTTATAGGAAAGTCATTGCTTTGGTTTGTTCCATGCGTGCGACAGAGATCATAGTTTCGTTCGATTTAGTTTTAACCGTTGTTCGTTTATAGGTCATTGGGATACATAACACGCTGGGTAAACTATCTGTAGTTGCTTGTGAGAATCGCTAAGGTAAGATAACTATCTTTTGACACGAAGAACACAACGAGAACTTAGTTTTTATAATTAACGATGGTTAAAGCCCTTTCATACGTTTGTTAAGTTATGGGAACTTCGGGAGGGCTTATGGTTGGTTATGCATGCTATGCCTTAGTTAACTATAGTTATTGATGTATTAGATTTGAATTGAATTATTCCATTTAAATATTTATATACTAGCCTTGTATCTGCCGATGCGGCGGGGCATAGGAAAAAAACGCTGGTTAAGTAGTTGTACCGTGTTATTACATGAATATATGATCCAACTCAAGTGTTTCTTAGTCCGGCTGAAAGTACAAACTGTCGTTGTTATTTTAGAGTAAGCGTTGTTTATGTTGATTGATTATTAAATTCGGTAACGCATGTTTTGTTTTTTTTTGTACATTATGTGAGCAACTTCAGGGAAGAGAAAGGATACGCGTAAGGTTTTTTTTTTAAGGGTATTTTTGGAATTTCAGGATTAAAGTGTTTGATGATAGTATAGATTAAAAGGGTAAATTAGAGATTTTAAAGGTAGAATGTTAAATTTTTTGGGATAGTTTGTTTATATAGATAGTATAGATATACAGTGTTTGTTTCTAAACACATAAATAATATCCAACATATTTTTTTAGAATACATAGATTAATATTTATATTTTTATGTCTCAAATATAAAAACACTCTAAACTAAAAAATTACAGAGACATCCAAACAAAATTTTAATTATCTGTACGTGTTTTATTCTATACACATTTAAGCCAGGCAGTTTCATATTTTTGGGTTATGACTTTAGGAGGTTGATCAAGATGGTTGGGTTGGAGTTTGGACACGGTCAATACGAGAAGCCCATAGATTATTTTTGAGCCCAATCCTTAGAGTAGATAATATGATATATCAAATTAGGTGTTTGGTGAACGCTTGACATCTTGACAACTTAACCAGCATACAACTATATATATATATATTATATATGGTAGCTATCCGGTGAGAACAGATTAAAAATAAGAACAGTGAGAATAGTTTGTAACCGTTAAATCAAAAATTTGAAGGGTTAAGATGGATGTGGGTAATTTTGAGATATTAAATATTATTAATGGTACATATGTCTTTTTAAGTAGAAATTTAAGGACATGAATGTAAATAAAAAAAATAAAAAATAAAAGAAAAAAGAAAAGCATGCACGTACATGGCGGTTTAAAAAAAAAGCAAAAGAAGTTACAAATTGAATTAACTTCTATCTCCATGTTCAATATATATCTTAAAAACTAAAAGTTCTATCATAAAAAACACGACAGCGCGTAAACTTACACAAATATAGCTAATAAATTTAATTCATCATTAATATTGTATATCAACAAAGAAGTGTTGTGCATCCTCATTGGAATAATGTCGCGTGGAAAAGCCTTGGTAAATGCTGAAAAATTGCATCCAACATGTGAGAATAAAAAAAAGAACAACTCATTCAGCCAAAATTCAGGTATGTATATTTAACTTTGGTTTCATAGCAAATGCATACACTTTCTGAAATTCAACGTGCAACCCCATTTATTTAGTTATTGATACAACCTTGTTAATATGCATAACGAAAAAGGAAAAAAAATGAATTTAGGTTGTTTTGTAGTTACTCATCCATTTTTTTTTACATGTGACTTGTGCATCCAATTCTAATTATGCATCCACTAGGTTTATATGATACATGCATCCAATCCGAGTTATGCATCCATATTTAGGAGTGAAGCCGCACCTTTATATAAGATTTGTGATTCAATTCGAGTTGTGCATCCAATTCAAGATGTGCATCCATTTTGAGGATTTATGCATCCATTTATGTACGACAAATGCATCATTTTTATATAAAACTATGCATCATGTATATAAAAGAATTCATTTGGTTAATATGATATGTACAACAAGTGAACAATGCATCCAGAGTATAGGGTAATAATTGAATTTATTATAATTGAAGACTTATTACACATAATGTTTTGAAAAATTAAAAACTAAAAAAATTAAAAATAAGATAACTAGAGGTCATACTCTAAGATGCTGAGATGGTTGTTGTACTCATATTTTTCTGTAATCGCTTTGCTAATTTCATTAAACGCATCTAAATATATAATACCTATCTTAGCATCCTGCAAAGAATCTTTGGCTAAAAACTTAATATGTTCATCTTGAAAGGGTGAGATTTTAGCAGCACTGATCCAATGTTGCTTGAGGCTAGCCTTTTTACTAGAAGATTCACTTAACCTATGAGATATAGCTAGAATATCGTGTTGGATTTCGCAAGCTTCTTTACGAAGTTTGTTAACTTCTTCCATAAATTGCTTGACATTAGGGGGCGAGTCATTAGATTTTGATTCCCAGGCAGCAGCCATTTGTATGTGTTTGTGATAAAAGTGAATCCAATAAAAAGAAAAAAAGAAAGAGTGTTATGTTGATCTGGGCAAAACATATGTGTTTATATAGCATGTTAGGTTGTCTATATATAGATACATACGTATGACTAAATATTTAATCAAACCTTTTTATTATGATCTCCATCATGATCTGAGGAGTAAATTATAGAATGTTTCAGTTTTAAATATGTATTGCTAAATATAAAAAGTATGCTGCAAAGTAACACATGTTATTTCATGATAACTTAACAGAGAGTCCTAAACGGCTAATGTGGCATGACGATGATGATTTTGTAACTATAACGAGAAAAATAGCGGGCCATAAAAGAAAACGCGACAGTCCAATAAAAAAAATGGGGGGTTAGACGGGTAATTATTGGTTAAGCCCAATTATAAGAAGATTGGTTCAGAATAATAAAGGTCAACCGATGAAAGTACCTATAAGAGCAGCTGATAAACTTAAAAGTAGGCGCAAAGCCCGTTGAAGCTAGTTATGTTACTACGGGAATTAAATGTAAATCAGAGAAGGATTTTGAAAGAAATGGGTTTTGATGGGATGAAAGATTTCAACATTGAAAAAATCCCATCAAAAATGTGTATCTTCATCCATTCCCTCACCTTCTGCACGTGTCTCCACTTCTTCATTATTAACTTTACCGTCATCCTTGCATTCCGATTCTTTCATCTCATTCTTAACTCGTTCTATTGCATTTTGCAGTTGTTATTCCATTGGGTATCTTTCCCTTGCTGACATCATTGTACACATCAACTCGTCCCTTTTAGAGCAATACTCCTGAAAAACTTTATATATTTCTTCCTCCCAATCCTGGGTATCACCATTAAATTAGTTGTCAATGAAGTTGTACCTTTTTAAATCTTAGTGATAAATGTATTTGTGTAGATGTTATAAATTAATCAGATCATACCTCAGCGGTATAATATAAGGTTTGGTCCTTATGCTCCACATATGGATCAAAGTGAGTCCATGGCACCTCTTTTAGAAATTAGTATCCAATGGGTTGTTTCCATCTTCTTGTTCTTTTGATTTTTCCTTTGACATTTCGATGTTTCCAACTGATATTTTATTGACTGAATCATCACCCTTCTCATCATTTGCCAAATCTTCATGCTTATTATAACTCTCATGTTGAGACTCATTACTAGTTGCATCACAGTTGAATTTAATGAGTCCAATCCCCCATTCTTCAATTCCTCGTCTTGTCGCTTTTTTAATTCTTGGGTTGTCCAACACAATACTGGGAGTTGCAACCATACCTGTATGAGCATGATATTTTTCATAAAATAAACTTTAATGACACTAATATGTAACTGAATTTTATAAATGACGATGAACTTACAGTCAAAAAAATATGTGGCCCGGGGTAACTACTTTCTGGATTTTTAGGATCCCAATTTTCTTTGCTGCGCTTCAAGCATTCAAGTACATAGCTGCACCAGTCCATATCACTAATCTGTGTATCATCGGTAATGCATGGCAAAAACTTTTGATTAACAGTTCCCATTGTAACACACTCCACCATTATGGTCATGATAAGAACTAGTATGTTAAGCTTAAACATTCTTCCCCATCACCGTCATGCATAATCAAAGACTTGACATGTTCAAAGTAGATTCTTTTTCTTCCTTTTACTGGATTGCTAAACTGTGATTGCCATTCGCGTAACACTTCTTTCATACCTATTCCAGCCCTTTTGGAAGCACATACAGGTATGGAACCCATCGGGAATCCCAAAATTTGCTTCACACTTTCTTTCGTTATTTCAATAAACTCTCCTCGTATAGTCATCCCACATTTAGATGGATCAAAATTATCAACCAACCAATATGCCATTTTTGATGGGATTTTTTCAATGTTGAAATCTTTCATCCCATCAAAACCCATTTCTTTCAATATCCTTCTCTGATTTACATTTAATTCCCGTAGTAACATAACTAGATTCAACGGGCTTTGCCTACTTTTAAGTTTATCAGCTGCTCTTATAGGTACTTTCATCGGTTGACCTTTATTATTCTGAACCAATCTTCTTATAATTGGGCTTGAACCAATAATTACCCGTCTAACCCTTTTTTTAATTGGACTGCTGCGTTTTCTTTTATGGCCCGCTATTTTTCTCGTTATAGTTACAAAATCATCATTGTCATGCCATGTTAGCTGTTTAGGACTCTTTGTTAAGTTATCATGAAATAGCATGTGTTATTTTGCAGCATACTTTTTAAATTTAGCAATACATATTTAAAACTGAAACATTCTATAATTTACTCCTCAGATCATGATGGAAATCCTAATAAAAAGGTTTGATTAAATATTTAGTCATACGTATGTATCTATATATAAACAACCTAACATGCTATATAAACACATATGTTTTGCCCAGATCAACATAACACTCTTTCTTTTTTTCTTTTTATTGGATTCACTTTTATCACAAACACATACAAATGGCTGCTTCCTGGGAATCAAATCTAATGACTCGCCCCCTAATGTCAAGCAATTTATGGAAGAAGTTAACAAACTTCGTAAAGAAGCCTGCGAAATCCGACACGATATTCTAGGTATATCTCATAGGTTAGGTGAATCTTTTAGTAAAAAGGCTAGCCTCAAGCAACATTGGATCAGTGCTGCTAAAATCTCACCCTTTCAAGATGAACATATTAAGTTTTTAGCCAAAGATTCTTTGCAGGATGCTAAGATAGGTATTATATGTTTAGATGCGTTTAATGAAATTAAAGCGATTACAGAAAAATATGAGTACAACAACCATCTCAGCATCTTAGAGTATGACCTCTAGTTATCTTATTTTTAATTTTTCAAAACATTCTATGTAATAAGTCTTCAATTATAATAAATTCAATTATTACTCTATACTCTAGATGCATTGTTCACTTGTTGTACATATCATATTAACCAAATGAATTCTTTTATATATAGATAGCATAGTTTTATATAAAAATGATGCATTTGTCGTACATAAATGGATGCATAAATCCTCAAAATGGATGCACATCTTGAATTTGATGCATAACTCGAATTGAATCACAAATCTTATATAAAGGTGCGGCTTCACTCCTAAATATGGATGCATAACTCGGATTGGATGCATGTATCATATAAACCTAGTGGATGCATAATTAGAATTGGATGCAAGTCACATGTAAAAAAAATGGATGAGTAACTACAAAACAACCTGGATTCATTTTTTTTTCTTTTTCGTTATGCATATTAACAAGGTTGTATCAATAACTAAATAAATGGGGCTGCACGTTGAATTTCAGAAAGTGGATGCATTTGCTATGAAACCAAAGTTAAATATAAATACCTGAATTTTGGCTGAATGAGTTGTTCTTTTTTTTATTCTCACATGTTGGATGCAGTTTTTCAGCATTTACCAAGGTTTTTCCACGCGACATTATTCCAATGAGGATGCACAACACTTCTTTGTTGATATACAATATTAATGATGGATTAAATTTATTAGCTATATTTGTGTAGGTTTACGTACTGTCGTGTTTTTTATGATACAACTTTTAGTTTTTAAGATATATATTGAACATGGAGATAGAAGTTAATTCAATTTGTAACTTCTTTTTCTTTTTTTTAAACCGCCATGTACGTGCATGCTTTTCTTTCTTTTTTTTAATTTACATTCATGTCCTTAAATTTCTACTTAAAAAGCATATATACCATTAATAATATTTAATATCTCAAAACTATCCACATCCATCTTAGCCTTTCAAATTCTTGATCTAACGGTTACAAACTATTCTTACTGTTCTTATTTTTAATCTGTTCTCACCGAAAAGCTACCCTATATACCCATCCAATACAAACACTTTAAGAATAAGAACTTGTGAGAATAATTTTGGGCCATTGATAATTTCCATCTACGGTTAATAAAAATTGGCTGAAATTTAAATTAATACAATTACAAAAAGGGTACTATTGGAATGAAAAAAACAGATACGAGTATATCACAACTATGTAACCTTTGTTACCTACTTTTCCTTTTTTTACTTACCCAGACGCCTCTCTTCTTCTCTTTCATGGAACCATTTTATGTTTTTAACTTTTTTTTTTTTTTATCTCTCTTTCTGATTCAATCAAGTTTGTTGTTACGGTGGTTCTATTTACCAGCACTACGTTATCCAAATCGAAGTTAATTTATGCTAATTGTCTCGCGGTTAGTATTTTTTTAATATGTTATTTACGATGAATCTCTTGAATCTGGTTGAGTCTTGGAGATATTTTCGAGTTATATGCTTGGCACGCGGCGGTGACGGTTTACGACACCTATTATTTGCCGAACATTACAAAGTGCATCCACCAAAGAAACTTTTTTTTTTTAATAGTAATAGGATGCACCAGATTTCTTTTTTCTTTATAGCAACAATAGGATGCACAAAATCTTTTCTTTTTTCGGATAGTAATAGGATGCATAAAACAACTTAATTTATTTTTGTTGTGATAGGATGCAAAAAAAAAAAAAAAATTGATTTTTATGGGATGCACATTTGCTTTCACTTTTAGATCGATGATGTATTTCTGTTCAGTAATAAGAATATGGTATGCACTTTTTCTACATTCAAGATTCCAAGTTAGGTGTGTTCTCACTTTTTTTGTTCATCCAAATTATTGTATCCACTTCTTTTTTTTTCATCCATCTTAAATTTTATGCATCCATATCAATTTTTATGAAAAATCAATAAAACTGATATCAAATTAAAGCGAATAAAAATCTGAATTTAATGATGTATTTTATTAAAATAAGTATCCATACATTTTACTGATATGTCCAATTATAAAATCTGGGGGTAAAATATTTCAAGAAAACGGAGAAAGAGAATAAAGTGAAAGATGTAAATTTACTGTTTTGTCAATGTTCGTATCTGTTCTTATTTTAAGTTGGGTTCGCATTGGTTGAGACCCTATATATATATAGGGCAACACTTCGGTGAGAACACTTTTAAAATGAGAACAATGAATACACTTAAAAACATCATTTTAATGCATTAAAAGTCCATAAAACTAACATAGTACTTAACTATTTATCTTTATTTAAGTGTTTAACAACCCATTGATCTGTCAAAATTGAAAAAATCACGTTTTTTTATTTTGTGCATACATTTTGGATGCATATTCATTAAAATGATGCATCCAACAAAAAACGTGATTTTTCTCGATTTTGACGGATTAATGTGTTGTTAAACACTTAAATAATGATAATTAGTTATGCACTATGTCAGTTTTATGGACTTATAATGCATCAAATGTAGTTTTTAAGTGTTCTCATTTGTTCTTATTTTAAGTTGGTTCTCATTTGATTGCCACCCTATATATACATATATATATATATACTAGGTCTTTTACCCGCACGATGTGCGCGTGGTAAAAAAGTTAAAAAAAAAGTAAAGATTGTAAATATTTTTAATATTAAAAACCCATATAAAACATAAAAAGAAAATGGTTATCATCAAATATATTAATGTTTGTTGTCTAAGTACTTCAAATATATTTGATACACAAAAGCTTAAAGGTAGCTATATGCATTTGTTTATCAAAACTAAAAAATGTTGTAGTAAATAATCACATAGATATTTTAGAATAGACTCAATCCATGTCGTCGGAACTTCAACAAGATGATCATACGCTTTTAAAAAACTATTATTAATATGCCCGGGTTGAACCCGGGTTAATTAGATAGTTAGTCTTTATTTTAATATTTAAATTCTTTTTTGACATATAAATAAGATAAATATTGTAAAAAATTATGGAGATGACACATATGATGTAATCCTAGGTGACAATGTTTTAAAATAGGTTTAATTTTGAAGAGGGCTTTAAAATGCTAGGATAGTTAGTCTTTATTTTAATATTTAAATTCTTTTTTGACATATATAAATAAGATAAATATTATAAAAAATTATGGAGATGACACATATGGTGTAATCCTAGGTGGCAATGTTTTAAAATAGGTTTAATTTTGAAGAGGGCTTTAAAATGCTAAAATTTTTACTCTTTTAATATAGATATAGATATTGATATATCAAAATTTAACTTTATGACATATTTGTGTGAGCTATAGCTTAAACATTTTTAGTTGTTAACGTATCATATAGTAGTACTTAAATATGATAATCTAATTAATATATTAAAAGATATGTGGATTGTCAATGATGATCAGTTCAACTGGTCAGAGAAATTTTTAGTTTTATCTAAGGTTTTGATTTAGATCCTTAGGGATGACTAGTCTTGGGGTTTTTCCCTCCGAATACTTGTAACGGCGTATGGTCAACATCTCGTTGTCTAGATTAAATGCAAGGCTTCATCATTATACAGTGAGGTTTCCCTGATTTCGTGTTACGACTGAATGTTCGAGAAAAAAAAAAAGATACGTGGATTCCAAAGGGCTTTGAGCACTTTGGGCTTGTAAAAAGAAAAACCGATGATGAACCAAGTTCTACATGATACTGATACGTAAAATATATATGATTTAGAATTATAACTATGATGATGGGGATATCTCAAGTGTTTTTGTGGCGTAAAGCGTAATTATGAAATGTAATTGGCTAAATCTTTACATACTAAGTCACTAACCTTCGACGACGACTATACTAGGATTTAGATATATATTTTTAGCTAAATTACTTGTAACTCGCCTTCAAAGTTTAAAAGAGACATTAAAAATAGACTTGAGTTTTTTTCTTTTTCTTTGTTTTTTAATATCTAGAAAGTCGTCTATTATATGTACAAATGCGTACAAAAATGACGCCTTAAAAAATGGACTTCAAGCCTTAGCTTTAAGTTACCTTTGAAAGTTGTGGTGGTGAAGATTATAAGAAATTTGTCTTAGAAGTCTTGAATTGTATGTTTTGCTTTCTTAGTGCAATAAATTTTATTAAAATATCAAATATAAATTAAGAACCGTAAAATTCTTCTGATATAGATTCAAAATATGTTCCATCTCAATTAGGGTGTAAATGAGACGATACAGTTCGCGAGCTACCTGAAATCGACTCGCAAATTACTCGAAATCAACTCGGTCTTAGTCGAGCCGAGCTCGAGCTACTTGAGCAGACTTTCGAGTCGAGCTCGAGCTTAAATATATCCTACTCGAAAAGCTCGCGAGCTTAATCGAACTTGAGCTTATTTACAATTTTACCCATGAATACTATATATTTTTACATATTTACTTTCCTACCGGGCCGAGCTTGAAGTTGTCGAGCTTGTATGACTAATTTGATTTGAAACTTAATTTAATTCTTAATCGAGTTGAGCTCGAAAGTGTCGACACATAAGGCGAGCTCGAGTTCGAACATGGAAATAAAGGCTCGTTCGAGCTCGAGTCGGGTTTTGAGCTCCGAGTTTTACAATCAAGTCGAGCTCGAGCTTGACATTGTGTCGGCTCGACTTTGCTCGATTACACCCCTAATCTCAATCATGATGCACTGACCAAAACATAATGCGGCAAGCAAAAACATCCCAATATTTTGAAGAGCTGTTTAGAGCAACTGATCCACATAACTTCTACATGACCCCCAATCAACTTTCATATATTATCGGTCACAGATACATGATGTTTCTCGCGATTACATCACCAAAATCGAGAGATGTTCGGTCTGATGGAAACTGTGAATTTCAAGACCTTGTTGTTGCGTTGGGGTTAAAGACGAGTATTTCGAATGGGTTTGAAAAGTTATGTTGGCCTAGTATGACAACAATAAGCAATTCTATGCAAAAATGTTCGGTGTAAACAGAGGAGATTCGATATATGTGAGGTGTCAAGTGTCTTATACACAGGGTGATCGTCCCCTAGAATACTGGATGATGATACTGAATGGCCCCATTCTGCTTGCCAATAGGCTTAGATCATGACAAAATAGGACCGTTAGGTATCATCATTCAATTTTATGGGGACGACCACCCTCGGGATAAGACACTTGACACCTCATATATGTTCGACACCTTTGTTCACAGTGAACATTTCGTCATAGAACTATTTATGTCGTTTACTCTATAGTTTATGATACAAAAAAATAAACCTTAAATATAGCTAACAAAATGCTTAGCAAATTGAGTGTATCTATAGCAAAAACCCATGCTAAACATACATCTTCAATATGGAAATAATTATCATATCGAGCTAGCAGGACAAGATCAATGAGCTTGTCTTGTACAATATTTTGGAAATCTGATGTGACAATGTATCATGGATGACCTACCTTTCTAAGTATATATGGTCTTACAGTTGGGATTTGGATGACTATCTTAATTATTAAAAAATAAATTATGAATTGGGCTCAATTGTATTGTAGTTCAGAAATTGTAACCATCTCGCACTTTTGGCTTTTTGTTGACTTAAATTAGATTTTGTAACACTTTGTATATTGACTTATACAAATACACATAGTTTGTTTTAGATTGTTGGTGGCGGGTAAGTACATTATTGTAAATTTTCTGATATGAAATCATAAAAGAGCACGTGAGAATAAATAAAGACACTATTAACGTGTATACCCCATTAGCAATCAAAAACTAAAATTGGTTTCGGATAACTATCTTAATCATTAAAAATTAAAAAAAAAACTACTATGAATTGGGCTCAATAGTCCAGAATTTGTAACCAATCTCACACTTTTGGCTTTTTGTTGACTGAATTTAGATTTTGTAACTTTTGTGTACTAGCTAAAGTTAAAGAACTCCGGATTAACCCGGGTTACTTAATAAAAAATTTAAACAGTAAGGAAAATAATAATAATAATGATTATATATATTTATGAAATAATAAAATGTGAATTAATAGATTTAATTTTATCATATTGATAAAAAAATATATATTTTAAGATTATGCATAAAGATATTTATTAAACTATATGATAAGAATTTAAAAAGAATATGATGGATTAAGTAGTTTAGTTTTCATGTTATGATGATGTCATAAATTATTCATTATTCAGTGAAAAAAAAATAAATTCTTTAAAAAACACTTAGAGTTACCAAGTATGATATTTAGACAAAATAATAATGTAATCACCATTGTTTTTTTATTATATATAGAGATTGACGTATACAAATAGTTTGCATTAGATCGTTGGTTTGGTATGTACACATTATTGTTAATTTTCTAATATGAAACCAGAAAACAACATGTGTAAATAAATTAAATAAAGACACTATTGCTAGGACTTGAAGCTACGTACGGTTAACTGGTTAAAACTTAAAAGTGAACCAAATTCTATCATGTGCCCGATTTGTGATAAACATGTTTGAATCTACAACACATCTTCTTTTCTTGTTTTATGATGAAAGACCTCGTTCATAAGGTCTCTAACATTAGGGCTATCAATTTCGACCCAACCCGAAGAAAATCAGGTTACAGTTGAGTATTTTCGACCCACCAACCCGTCAACCCACTAACCTGATTTTTTCTGGGTTGGGTCCGGGTTGGGTTGTTGGGTTGTCAGGTCGACCTGTCAACCCAATATCATTAAAATAATTGAATTATATATAATAGTTCATACTCCACATTACACTAATTCATATGTCCTATTCTCATTTTTTATATTTCTAACCTAAAGTAACTTCAAATATGAAATAAAAGGAGGATTCAAAATTCTGTGAGATGATAAGTGATGTAGGATGAGACGGTAAGTTTGTTAACTTTGTGCCAAGTATTAACAATACCCTCGTATTTCTTTTTTTTTGTACCCTTCATTTTCGGCTTACACCATCAATGATAAAGCTTTATATTGGTTGATTTATTCCATTTTATATTTATATATATTTGCTTCTCAGGTCACATGGGTTGGGTCATGGGTTGGCGGGTTGTGGGCCAGGGTTGAAATTTCTGACCTGAAATTTTTAGTGGGTTGGGTTAGGGTCGGAGTTTTTCAACCCACCAACCTGCCAACCCGAACCCAAACCCATTGACAGCCCTACTCAACATGGTGGGACCTTGAAATTCCGAACAACTTGTCTTATGATGATTGGCTGAATTAGATTACAAATCCGGGTGCAAGCTAAACGAGTTTTAAAGGTATCTTCTACGTCTTGTGGTGGCAAGTTTGGAGATTTCGCATCAAGTTCGGGTCGGGCAATACAATAAAGACGGGTTTATATGATAAATTAGTTTCTTTACCATATAATTGGTGTAACTTTGATGTAAAACAAAAATTAGTTGGATACATTGTTTACAAAATCCAATGTTATATTTTCGGTAATTTTATTATCTTCTTGATAATTATTTAATAAAATAGCTATTAAAAAAAAAAAAAAAAAAAAACCCAGCCCAACCATAATTGAAGAAGATGTGATTATTTTTCAAAAGAACATATTAATGATCATTGAGTCTCTCTTCATAACCACTGATCATTTATATAGTATAAACACCTAGGAGGAAAAACATATAAAAAATGAAACACATTATCTTTACATATGTACTTGTACTAGATTATAACGGAATTCATAAGCTAACTTTGTAATTGAAGTGAACGACATGTTGGTTAAATAAGTTTGAAGAAAGTGTAGATTGAAAAAAGTTTAATAAGTATAAACTTTAAAGGACCTAACTATAAATACAATGATTATCATTATTTTCCATTTTATATGAATGTAGAAATAATAATGGATATATTATAAGATCCAAAATAAATTGGAGGTAATGAAGCCAACGAAAGGGGTAAGACCATATGACTTAGATAGAGATCAAACTGCAATTAAGAAATAAAACTAAGGATGTAATTGAATTAAAAGATAATTTTATTTTTTTTTTAACATTCGATATATATTAATAACCAGAAACTAGCAAGATGCTAGTTGAAAATACAAGAGCGAATTACATAATAGGTGCAAAAACACAAAAGAGAGTCAAAAATTGAAACTAGACCACTTTGACCATTCGATTTGGATTGAAGTCGTTCTATAAGTTAGCCAATAAAAGCTAAGGGACTTCACCTCTCTAGTAGCGAATTGGATTGATGGAGGTTTGTTGTTGAAGATCGAATCGTTACGGATTCGGCAAATAATCTAGACATAAGCTTGGATGATGGTATTGAAGATCTTGGTTTTTTTAGAGCACAAAAAAAGGGTCTTTATGTATCTCGAAAAGCGATCTGATACGAGAAGACTTAATTAAGGGGATTTTGCACCAGGAGATTATGAATTTCCATAGTTCATCTGAAAAAGAGCATTGAGGAATAGAAGGAATGCAGATTCATCTCTGGAGTGACATAGCGGAATAAATTAGTTACATGAAATTAAGCCAATTAATTAATTGCCACGTAAGCTATTAAATTTACCTTCCCTCCTTTAATAGGTAGGGAGATGTATGTATAACCTTGAATTATAGTATGAAGTTAGGGCAAATGAAGCTAGCTCAACTGGCAGATGCATCTTTAGTTTTTTTTTTTAATAGTTTTTGGGTTTGACTTTTAGGAGTGTCAAGTTTGTGAGTTTTTTCCCTAAATCACTGATAACGGCTTATGGTTTACACCTCGTAGTATAGAGTACATGCAAGACGTCACAATTATACGATAAAATGTTTCCTGATATTAAATAACGACTACTGTTAAAAAAGTTAGGTGAAGTTGAAATCTAAACTTCATTTTTTTTATCGGCCCAAATCAATTCTACCTAACACTCACATGTTTTTTTGGAATGGTTTAATTTTTTGGAATGGACCTAACACCCACATGTTAAACCAAGAATTGCAACAGAGTTAGATAAAGTTACGAGTGACTAGTCCACATCATAGTAGCATACAGTCGTACACAATGCTATGCACAATGCTGTTACAAATACAGGGAATCCTACTCAATATAATGTCACAAGATAGAGTTAAAAGCTGACACTAGTTTTGAAATTTGACTTGTACAACATAAGCAACATAAATTTATCTTGTTTTTTACTACTAACACTTGTGGTCCTATTTATTCGTTCACAGCCTTTAAGAACGTGATATTGATATATAACGTCGATTTAAGAAATGAAATAAAAACAAACACATACTTCAACCCAAAAAAATGAAAAATTGTAAGTTACGTAACTTCAATCCATTCGTGAATTGACAAAGTTAACTAGTACAACATTCTTACAACAAGGTGAGTTCTCAACGATACTAAATAGTCATATATTTAAGAGTAGATAAAGAGACTACTAATTCGTAATAGTACAATATTCTTACATTTCATTAAAGACCCGAGATTCATCAAATTTTAGTCATCGACCTAATCGCCTAAAAATCGACAAGTTGGTTAGTCACAACCAACCGAGCATTAGATAGCCCTAATCGATCCTTGCATTCGTAAACTTGACACACACTTGTAACAATCATCAACGTTAGTCCTACTATAGAAAATAAGATGGCTAAAATTTTCCAAGATGCAAGAAACAACTTCTTGATGAACCTCAACACTTTAACCCTCGGTATATTACCATAGTACTTGTTAACATTCGCAATGGTTGTTTGCAAATCGGACTTCTTTCCATCCATTTTCGCACCCGATTTAGTAATCCCATTAAATAATTTCACAATTTCTTCATCATCCATATCACCTTCGATAACATTGTTCTCACGAAGAATGTTCACATCTTTGACATCATCAATAATCCCACACATTAAGTCCACATACTCGGTGAAATCAAGTTGAGTAAAATTCCCTTTCTTGAACATTAACTCTTCGTATGCCACTAAGTTTCTGAATATTACTTCTGAATGCGATTTCAAATCAATAACCGGGAGGCAAAATGTGAGCTTTTTGTCATCGAATTCAATATCATGTATACCTCCTAATGTTGAACAAATTTCAATCCTTCCTATTCTTGTAAGTTTAGAAACGGATGGAATATCGATTTCTGGCAACATTGTATGGTTTTCTCCCAATATTTTCGAAATCAAACCACTAATCTTGTCCCATGGTAATTTCAACAAGACCAAAATAGGTTGCAAGAACACATGTGCAACCGGAAACAACCCACCCGCTATTTGGACCACATTTTCAACATCTTCAAAATTTGCAAGATTTACTCGAAGAAAAGGATTTTTAGGTGGTAATTTATGGTTCACTATTACATGATACATGCAGTCAAGCAAATGGAATCTATTAGTTATGTCAATTTGCTCAACTAAGGTTTCTTGTGTCGTAAACTTAAATGGCAACCGTGTTTCACAATATTTAACCAACAAACTCGGAAGAAACAAGTTATCGAAATCATCGCTTAAATGCAAGCTTCCAAGTTCATTTAGTAGCTCAACTAAGATGACAAGTGGAATTTGATTTTCAACCATTGTAACATCTTGATCAAAAGAATCCAAATTAGGACTAATAATTTGATCACTTGCTTCTTTCAACAAAATGCTTAGCAAGAAGAGTGCATCTATAGCAAAAACCCATGCTAAACATTCATCTTCGATATCGAAATATATATCATAGCAGGATCGAGCTAGCGGGACAACAACAATGAGCTTCTCTTGTATGACTTTTTGGAAATCTGATGTGACTTTGTAACGTGTTAGAATATTTTTTGATGTGATGAGTTTGAGTTGTTTTTGCTTGTTGTGAAGTAGACTGGTTTGGAAATGGTGGATGGGTCCGAGACCAATATGTTGAGGAATGTAAGAGGCTGGTTTTTGGGATGATAGAGTTTCGGGTATTTGGAAGATGCAAATGGGAAGATAGGTGTTGGTTTGAAGATGGTTATTGAAGGTTTTGGTTAAATGGTTTAGCCATTGTTGCATGTTCTTAATGGAAGATGGAGGATAAGAGAGGATTGGATCCATTCTATTGTTTGATTGATAGGTTTTTGATTTATATATATAGAGAGATAGAAAAAATAGTGGATAATCTTCAGAGTTTGATGACTTTTAAATTAAAGAAATAGTCCATCCTTGTTTTAGAACAAATTTTGAAGGAGATAAAAAGCATTTGAAGGCTTTGTGGTAAATTTTAGTATGAACTATATGTTTTCAAGACTCACATTGAAATTGAAATCGGATATCTGAAAAGAAAATGATATTGAACCTAAATTTATAGTCTAGAAACATAAAACTTTATTCGATTGAAAAAACTTTAATTTAATTTTTTATCTTTATATTTAAACCCTTACAAAACCAAGAGCCTATTTCCCCTTTTAACTTTTAACACTTGAAAACTCAAAAATACCCCCAAATTTAGTTCGGTTATTGTTGTTGTGGGCGACGCTCTAACATGGGATATATGAATTTTAAAGCAACATTTTTACCACTCCGTTAACTATTCTTGGTTTGATAAATTTCCTTCTATTAAGTATGTGATCTTACTTTCTTTTAGATATAAATTAAATACTTTCATCTAGTATACTTATTAGATTTTATAAATTAAATACTTTCATCTAGTATACTTATTAGATTTTAGACCCGTGTCCTACACTGGACACGAGACTTACGACATTAATAAATATATATATTAATACATGTAACTCATAAAAACTTATAAGTTCAAAGTTGAAGATATATGTAGATATTATGTGTTTATTTCAAATGTCAAGAATGTTAAGCTAATAGAAAGAAAACTAATGTAAAAAAATAATATTGTAAGCATATTATTTATAGACTTTTTTATATAGAGCATATTATCTACAACATACATGCTACAACTTTAAAAAAACTACACTACTTTTTACATCAATAACTTTTACATTAATAATCACAGTATTACTGTCAACGCTATTACCTCTGCATTGTGTGGGTACCTATCTAGTATATTTAAACGAAAGCTCTATATAAAGCTTTAAGCTTCGTTTGGTATTTAGATTTCTTTTTATATGTGCAAACTAACTTTTTAATTAACACTTCACGATTTGTTGAACTTTTTATTTAAATTTTTTTTAAAATAACAAATCATTTTTCAAGTGCTTGTGAAAATAAATCCGCTATAATGTCAGTAAGTTACGCTCGCAACTTGGGAACACGAACTCTTGCATATATACGTATTGTGTGACATGAAAATATTAATAAAATGATAGTGAACTTGAACGTTGAAAAATGGATGCATCCACTAGTGAAGTCATACAATCAATTATTGATATGGGTTGGTCAACTTTAGTATTTTCGGTCCTGTATAGGATTGTTGGGTTCTATTCCATGTGTGTATACAACCTAAAAGGATATATAGTTGGTCGAGTCTAAAAAAGTCTCTAGCTCACTTGGGTAGGATTCAACCACAAATGGTGAACAGTTCTACTTCGTTGGCAATTCAAGAAAAAAATTAAAAGAAGCCAACGAAACCTTATAAACGTTAAGAATCGGACAAATCTTGTTGGCAGCCAAGCTCGAATAAACCATTTAACCTGCACTAAGCCTATCTCCAATGGGTGTCTTTAGGCGCCCTTAGGTGTCATTGGATATCCTTTGCCATTGAAGCTTGTCCAAAACTAAGGATTATGCCCTTACTTGTCCTTACCTAATATATTTTTGTTTTCAGTTGGTGTAAAATGATATGTAAGGATATTTAAAAATGTTTGTATGGTTAGAGATAAAATTATAGAATTTGAAGGATTTATAAGGATATGATGTGGCAGCTCAAGTAACATTGGAGATAGCCTAAGAAAGTTACAAATATTGACCCAAAACATGTTCTGAACAATTATCTAACCCAAACGGACATGCCCATATTGTTACCCTTTTACTGGACATGTACTATTCCTATGTACCAGACTACCAGCTATCACATGTGCCCAAGGTCCTTTTATTGCCCAATGGGAAATAAAAGTTAAGGGGAAATCATAACAAATCATAACTAGCCATAACAAGTTAAGGGAAATCATAATAAAAAATTAAAATTGATTGATAACTCGTGTTAACTGTTTCTGATTTTCAATAGATTTTCTTTTAATAATAACTTTTATATAATGTACTAAATTGTAGAGTAACCTTGAGCATACGACTTGAACAGACTTCTCAAACCCCCTTTGTGTCCATTGGCGTGTTAGAATTATGTAATAATGGCAATAATATGATTAGAAAGTTAAGACTAATACTCCTTGATTACCAATGATGAGAAGGTTTGATAGCTTCATCAGCTCGACCACGTGGAATAATAGCAGCCCAAATCGTATCGACAACTTTGCTCGGATTGTTGTCAACCAACTGCCAAAAAAATACTACTACACCATCAGTCTCAAGAACCAAAAACCTCATATACTAAACCACTTTAAGGTCACCGGAAATCACTGTCATGCATCGGCTGTAAATTTGTCATAATTCATGTTGGGTGCTGGCTGACAGGTTTTTAAATATGTCAAACTGGAAAAGAAAAAAGACAAAGAGCTTTGGAAAAAATATGTCAAATTTGTCTCCAGTTCCCAAAGTGTGTTGCACAGGACTCCTGATCACTCTAGAGAATTAGATTGTTACTGAAAATGTAATGAAGTCTTACATCATATGTAGAAACTTCCAAAAGATTGACATAATGTGTTGGGTAACGCTGACCCATTCTGTACCAAAAAATGCCTACTTTGATCCATTATCCAACCTGCCCATTTTGGCATCTCTAGAGCTCAAAGTGATTTTCTAATATTAGACCCTGACTTGTTGACCCCTGCATAACACCATAGAGCAACAACGTTTCACTTGTTAATACCTTTCATGTTCCACTTAAACTGTGCATTTTAGAAAACGTTTTCACCTGTTCATAAGCATGATCTGTTATGAGTAAAACCTCAATCTTGTGCTCACTACAAACGTTCTGTAATTTTTCATACCTACAAAATATACAGGTCTTAAATCCATAGTGAATATGTTATCAATAAAGCGAATCTTGTGAAAAATAAGAGACATTTGGCTCGATCAATGGGCCAAAAGTAGAGAATAGAACTTGTGATGTACACACATTGAAGATAAAGACAAGCAGTTGTAGTGAATCCTCTGGAAAACTTGTTATGAAAGTGTATATTTTTGTAGAATATGCTGGGTCACTTGGAGACAATGATGCCAGATTTAGAGTTGGCAAAATGGGTGGATCAGGCAGATTAGGTAATGGGCCAAAATGAATAGGAAGAAAGTTGCAATGTTTTAGTTGGGCCAGATTACGTTCTTTTGAAACACAAACATCTTTTTGCCCACTGAAACGATTAAATTACTGTTAATTTGTTACAGCTACAATATTCTAAAATTTGTTAATAGTAGAATGTTTTATGCGTTAAAACTTAAAGGCCACTCCAGCTCAGTTTCGACCTGTTTGACCAACTTGACCCATTCGTTACTTAGCTACTCTTTAATATTTGACACTTTGGAGATAAAGCACAACTCGTATCAAGCCATTCTTATTATATTGTCCGAATTGGTACCTGTCACACCTCTAGTCTGAGATACAGTCTTCCGGAGACGTAACACACGCATACACTCTCACAGACATATATAACTCTTATGCCTCATATCTCGAGCTGCATCTTGCAAATGGCCCATTTTCGGTCTACCATCTATCCAACTACAAAATAAGCAAATCTCACGTATGATCCCTACAAATCTCCATTCTAGTAACAAAGAGGCTCAGGCTCTGGTGCTGGACTATCCTTGAACTTCTTAATCGGCAAAATATCAATATGTTAAGCAAGTCCTTAGGAAAAAGGAGATAAAGAGAGAGAGCGAAAATTGAAGGATTTAATCAAGATCTCCAGCAAAGTAAGCACGGACATGCTTCCCTTTCTATCTCAACTTCAGGTATCCTGCAGTATTCAAACCAATACATCACTGCACACTAAACCGGCACACATACTAATTAATCTTTAACTTAATGGTAAACGTATATATACCTCGAGCTTCTCATCTACAGTGAGAACCAAGATATGTGATTAAATGCACAAACCTCTTCATGCCGATGCTTTAACAGTGTATGAGCCAACTACGCATGCAGGTGACCCGGTTTTTTACCAAGCAGTTTCGGATACATGTGACTGGTACCATCACACGATAGATTTTCAAGTACGATATACAAAATTCATATTTTATATTAGTTTATCAACGCCCTTACACTTCCACTATATATATGCTTTATGCAACAGGTGCACAAAAAATGAAAGATTTTAAAAAGTTACATTTTTTAAGCAAATAAAGTATATTGATAATAGGCATACCGAAAAGGGGACTTTCATATATAAGAAACCATCAATTTAATTTCATAGCCTTTGGTCTAATAATTAGTTTGCAGGCGGTGTGTATAGTTTGTAATCTAGAGTTTGTATCGGATTCAAATTACGTCTCTCCATCGATCAATCTCCCTGATGTGTGTATATATATTTATGCAAGAAATTAAGGACGATAGCTAGGAAAATAACAAAAACCCTAAAATTACGTAGTAAATAAATCCGATGGAGATCAATCAATCATATAAGAACGAGATTACTTTGAATAAAGAAGAAGAAGAAGAAGAAAGTGATGGATGTTGCTCATGTTGTGGGAGGGTAGGGGCTTTCTTCTCTGGTTTACTTTTGGCTCTATTTATTGCCTTTTTTTCAGGATTTTTCTTTTTTGATCGAAAGCACCATCTTAATTTATAACCGTGCGTGATCTATCAATTAATTACTCGTAGTTGATTCTTCCTATAGCTAGTTAGAGCTAGATTTATTTTAATTTCATGTACGTACTTGATCAATAAAATTGTACGTACGTAAGTCGAGCGTGGCATCGATCAGTTTTATATACAACTCGCTTTTCTAATTAAATCTTATATATTTCATTCCTTTTTACTTGTATTTCCTTCTTAATTAGGCTAAGTCTCATATATTGATTTTATAATATGGTTATTATATTACTAGTATTCAGACTCGTCTGATAGACGGGTGGTTTCAAGATACATCGCTTTTAACTTTCGTTTTAATACTGTACATTTGGGAAAACATTGTATTATTTCGATATATCATTTAATTTTTCATAAAATTTGGTAGTAGTTACAATACATGCTGCCGTTCCGAAAAAAGTTACAATACATGCTGGTTATGGATAAAGTTTTAGTCTTCAACAAAGGAAGCAAAGAGATGAAAATTACGTACTGCTTTTCGAAGAAGCACATCATGAAAATTGATGGGAACTTTAAGTTCGCAAATTACGACGAACACTGAGTAAACCTTAAAATTAAGAAGCACACATATATCTTCATCATCAGAATCTTCGATTTAGATAACATCGATCACCTGCTTTTCGAAGAGTACGTGTATGGCAAGAGTACAAAATGAACACCAAAACAGCCCTACATTGATTGATGCTTTTCAGCACTTATATCTCCAATTCAAGTTCCTTTCTAATTAAGGTTGTGTTGCCTAATCCTTCACAGGCAAAAGTAGAAGAGCATGTGAATTAGGTGGATGAATAAGATGCTTTTCAGCACTTATATCTTCAATTCTTAGACTTTTGATCCTTTTTATAACCGGGGTGAAATATTTTGGTTGCTTTTTTTAGCCATTGTTAGGGATTTATGTTGGTATCTTAATGGCATGACATGTTACTAATGAAGATTGGCTCAGAAGTGCTTAAATGTCCCGTATCATATGTCCCTTCAAAAATTAGAAGTTGAGCATAATATCTCTCATGCAGGTGTAAATATACGTACTGCCCAAAACTATATATATGGTGTTCCACATCATGTGTACTTTGACTAATATAGAATTTGGGTATAATGGCTGTGATGAAACAAGCATAAGTAGGTGCCTTTCTTTTGATGGCCCAAAAGTAGCAAGTGTTATATATATAGAATATTAATATCAATATTATTAATATTTATAAATTAAGTATTTAGTGAGGTTAAAAAGTATAAATTATTAAAAAAAATAGAAAAATGTAAATTAGTGAGATTGTTTTCACAAATATTAATATAATATACCAATGTATTTGAATAATAATGATTATTAAAAATTTTAATTATAACTAAATTAATAATGACAACTTATATAAAGCTAAAGATTTAGAGCTAGATTGAAGTCGAGTGATATTCATGGACTGTTTTTGGAGTCGGTGGAAATTATGCACTCCGTAGATATATCCGAGTTTATATATCTCCTAGTTTATATGGAAAAAGACTTGGTATTCTATTCTTATTCAACTATTCTAACTGTCTATATATCATCAATCAATTAATAATAAATATACATATCACTGTAATTAATTAATTCAGCGATAGCCTAAAAATTACTCCTTTTTTTTTCCGACAAGCTAGCCTACTTGGAAACTCAAAAGAGAAGAAGTAACTTCACAATAACAATTTGTTTGCTTTGTTTTTCTCTCGATCAGCCACCAACTTTTTTTTCAACAATATTCTCTAGGAAACGTACGCGTTGGGATGGCGGCAGCTGGAGAAGAAGAGGAAAACAATAGAAGGAAGACCGGGGAGCATGAGCATCGGATTGATCTTGATATGGATGATGATGATAATGACACCAAGGCGGCAGCTCCGATGTGTAGTCATGGTACCAAGTGCAGGATTATGTGGTTCATCATCGGTCTTATCATCGGTAGCTTGATCGGTCTCTTTTTAGCATATCACTTCGTTCGTCTCGCTTATTTATAATTCATTACCCCTAGATAATTACTTTGATTATTATTTATATAGATAGATATACATTTTTGATTTAAACTAATTTGTAAGGTTAATAATTAGATTCTTCACCATCTATTACTCGTACTACACCTTAAACTTATTATTACAAATTTATAATTACTTGTTATGTTAAAGCTATCGAAGGAGTAGTAGTACATGTTACTACAAATCTATGCGACATGTCATCGAATAGTTAGTGTGCAAGCACCAAATTGTCCAATCTAGCATGCCGTTTTTTAATCATTTTTTCCCGATATTGATGGGAACTTTTATATCTATCTATACTTCTAATTTTATATCTATCTATACTCCCTGTTATAAAAGTTATCAACACAAGTTGAAAAATTTAAGACATGCAATTTTACCCTTTTACCCTTCCTTATTTTTTACATTTATTCACCCTATTATTTTTTTTCCGCCACAAACATATACACACACGTCTACCGTTGTCCTCAAAACCCAACCATCACCTCTACCGTCCATCGCCTCCACCTTCGTTCAACATCACCACCGTCGCAGAACGTCTTAATGAGACCCAGATCACCCCTCGATCTAGACGCTCTATCAATGGTATTCGTCATAACGGGCGGGTACCATGCTCGTCATTGATTTGTGATAGTTACTTTTTACTTTTCATCACCCTAATCGATTTTATATATTAATATTTATCTTTACAAGTATGTTGTTATCTTCATATCAAATTATAATGTGTTGACAACAAATTACATACATATTTCTATATATTTTTTGGTTTTAAATTTTTAAATAGGCGTTTTTTAAAAAATTTCATATGTGGCACAACCATGTATTCTTATTATTCATACTTTTCATATAAGAATGATATTATGACATCATTTATTTATTTTCTTTTAATGTTTAATATATTTATTTATTTTTCATAACAATTTTCTTTTATTTATGTGTAAGATATAAGATAAGATTGTATATTTATTAATTCTAACTTATTGTCTCAAACTTATTTCCATGAATGATTAATTCGGTTCTTATATTTTAATATTTATAAAATTTTTTTGTGAATTTATGAGTTTTGACATCAAATTTATCATTTTTATGCTAATTGACGTTAATAAGGATTATATATTTTAAAGCTTATCAAAAATATCATAACAATGCCCGGGTCCCGATTGATTAGCTAATAACTTAACTAAAAGAGGATAAAAAATATCTTATGTGACATCTTTATCTAATTTACATATAGGATTTTTACTTATTTGTCATTATTAGATAAATTTAACCCATGATTAATTCAATTATATTATACTATTTTACTTGTATAACGTGCGGCTTTAATCTAGTTATCAATAAAACTAAAAATGAAAAACTTTGATGCTAGGACTTGAAGCTATGGTCAACTGGTTAAAAATGAAAATAAAAAAAAAATAAAAAAACTGATGCTAGAATATGAAGCTACGGTGTTAAAATTGATAACCAATACCCAGTGGCAAAACGTGAATTTTTTTCGCGGGAGGGCCAAAATGAATTAGAAAAACGAAATACGACACTTATGTATCTTGCACTGCTTGTTAATCATACTATTGCGGTGAATTTTTATACGACATAGTCATTTTAATTTTAAGCTTTATATATACATATAAGCTTTATATATATATATATATATATATATATAGTGAAAAGTTATTTTGAGAACTTTTTTTTGCGAGAACCTTTAAGAACTTTTCAAATTAAGCCCAACCGATGATTATTCTTTACATGAAAATTGTTTTTTGATTGTTTTCTGAATAACTTATGTGTAATTTTGAAGTTTATAATTGTATGGAGACATAGATTATCATTCTTATACAATTATGTGGAGATTTGGATTTTTGGTCACATGTGCACGAATATTGCTATGATTACATGTGATCGACTTGCATACATGTGATCATAGCAATATTCGTGCACATGTGATCAAAAATCCAAATCTCCATATAATTGTATAACAGATGATAATCCATGCCTCCACACAATTATAAACTTCAAAATTACACATAAGTTATTCAGAAAACAATCAAAAAACAATTTTCATGTAAAGAATAATCATCGGTTGGGTTTGATTTGAAAAGTTCTCAAAAGTTCTCACAAAAAAAAAGTTCTCAAAATAACTTTTCCCTATATATAATATTCAGATAGTAGCTAGAAGTTCTAGGAAGGCCCCCACTACATTCCGCCAATACCAATACCAGCCCAACCATAATCGAAGATGTAATTATTGTTTGAGAAGAGTATATTAATGATCATTGAAGGGAAGTGATATCCCCACAACACAAATTAGTCATCCACAACAATCAATGCTTTACATAGCTGTATACTATGCAGTATAATATATACGTATGTTGTGGATGGCTAATTTGTGTTGTGTGGATATCATTTCCCATCATTGAATCTCTGTTCATATCCACTGATCATTTATATATTACCTAGGGAAAAAATAATAAAAGTGATGATAGACGGAAACATATTATCTTATCATATATACTTATATAATATCATGAGAATTCTTTATCTGAAAATACTTTCTTTTTATTTTTTTAAAAACTGGAAAAAGATCCTCGCCATTTAAAATATTGATTTATGGCCCAGATTAATCTTTTCCCTTTTCTCTCATGTTGTTGCTACTCCACTTACCACCATCATTTAGGCCACCACCAGCACTACCATCATCCCCGGTCAACACCATTATCATCTCCTACCACAACCACCACTACCATCATTTCCGACCACCAGTCGTCCTCCAACCACCACCACGACCATATCTGCCTCTCTTCTATCCACGGCGCCGACACCGACAACGGCATGGGCAGAACCCGTACCGTGTCCAATCACTACCATCTCTTGGATCGCCGCCCCTCATCTCTTCAAAGACCTTCATCAACAAATTCGTATTTAAAGACGTTGAATTACATTTCAACACCAAGGGGAAGAATGTTAGACCTAAAAATGGTGTTAAAATGTAATATTTTAGAGATGGAAGGGGCATTAGTGAAATCTTAGATTTATGGTATAAATACCCCCTTCCACACCTAATTTGTAAGACTTTTACCATTTCTTAATTAAAAACACACACATTCCACATATTTTCTCTCTAATCTTCATCCCTAACCTCCATACACACTCAAACACCTTTTCACACACAAACTCCATAAATTGCACAAATAGAGCTTAAATTTGTATATAACAGATTAGTTTGATCACAAAAATAATCAATTTAAATAAGTTAAAAGGTTAATTGTATTTAGTTAATTAAAAATAGGATTAATTGTGAAATAAGGAAATTAGTGTTGGACTCTAATGCCATATACGGGGGCCGGAATTCTCAAGGCTTTTTGGCCTTGAGATTACTTGGTCACCAAGTTTAAAACCCTATGAATTAATCCTATAAATAGGGGCTTAAGTCTAAGGGTTTTAATTAAATTCAATTCACACACAAAACTCCTTCTCTCTTCTCTTTTGGGTTCGGCCGAAATCCCCTCTCCAAGGAATTTTTGGTTTTCGACTTTTAGTAAGTTTCTATAATTACCACCGGTGCTAGCTAGTTGCAAATAATTCTTATCTAATAAGAGTGGAGGATCTTGGCATGTGCAATATAGGTCAGCACATTTAAAGTGGGCCCCCATTTTGTAAGACGACCCCTATTTTCAAAACTTAATTAAGCTATTAAAGTTATATTTGCGGTTGACAATGTCCAAAGAGAGGTTAAATGGATTGGCAATAATAGCAATTGAGAATGATTTATTAGATAGTATTGATTATAAAAGTTTGATCAATGTTTTTGCTTCAAAAATGGCTCGAAGAAAGGCATCATTTAACCAAAAATGAATTCAATGATAAGTTCTAACTACCTTTATGATATGAAACATTTTGTGTTTAAGAAATCTTATAAGTAATTAATACTTTTGTTTGTACATTTATAGTTTTTATCGTAAAAAATTTATACCTATATCTATTTTTTATATGGGCCCCATTTTTTGAAATTCGATCTCGCACACGTATATTAAAATTCACTTGTCGGCCCTGTCTAATAATATGAAAAGTAAACACATAAATATGCACTTAATCATACAGTATTGTAAAATTATATGATTCTCCTAGGATGTGACTATTGTGTGACATGAGGAACCACAATGGACATTCGTCTTCAGTATAAAAAAATGTGGTACACAATACACACCTAGCGTTGCATCATGACATAGTCCATTGGTTAATCAATGGCTACGTGATGAGGAATCTGTAAGATACAACAAACATCCTTTTTCTGTATGAAATAAGCAATACACAACATGAACACACATGTAGCGTTGCATCATGGCATAGTAGCCCGTTACTCAGCCCCCTCATTCCACTATGTGTAAGCACGGTTCTAATGATGACTGCCTATCTATAGTCAGCAATTTCTCAAAAGTTCAAGTTAATCAGATTTATCCAAGGTTCTTGTATTTGTGATTGGTTGCACCAGCAAAGAAATCTGGAGTAACTGAGTTAATTTGCAATTGCTTAGATGACATGTTTGGTTTTCAAATTAATTTCTTTGACAACCACAGTTCTGTTGTGCTTCACAAGCTTGGTAATCTCACCGACTTTTCCCTTTTCACGTCCTGCAATCACTTTAACCATGTCGCTAAGCTTCACATGCATCTTGTGTACTATCCGAAGGAAGACTTTTTGGCTTGCATTTTATCCGCACTCATCTCTTTAGCTGCACAAGTCATAATTCAAAGAAGATCAACATCTCAAGTTGAAAGAATAGAATATAATCATAGGATGACATGGACATTTGATACTAATAAAGAAAACCAACACCGTTAAATGAAGATTGAATTCCAATTAAACTTAAATGTAATTAAATAAACTTATCATCACTGTTATCAAGATTAACTAACAGCATCAGCAACTTACAATCAGAAAGATGTTAGAGGTGATGTTGCATAAGGATGTGAAATCATAAACTCCAGATAAACTAATATCTAAGCACATAGAACTTACAGCATAGTGACTTTCCCTTTCCGTACCATCCATAAAAGACGGCTTGAAGTACTCTTCTGAATTAGTGAAAAAAGGTGTGTGGATATTATGCATATGAACTGGACTATCACTTCAAAGAAGAACAATACCTCTATGACAGAATAATCCATATCCACTATATGTTTTGTAGATTGAAATGTCGACTCGAGATGTGGATAATACACTTGTTAATGCCAACTTGGGTATTAATAACTCAAAAGGTATGTCCTATTTCAAATTATATCGTGCACGACAAAAGGAGAAAGCAAACTTATAGTGATGACTGCATACCTATGGCTAAAAATACTCCAAAAGTTCAGGTTAATCAGGTTAATCCATGGTCGCATATGTTTGACTGGTTCAGCAAAAAGATTTAGGGTAACTAAGTATGCATGTGCAGAGATGACTAATGGAGACGTTTAATGCAACGACCATATTGATGCTATGTACTTAAACCCTTTCAGGAATCAAGGTGCTTGTTTCTTTGAATGGTTCAGAGTGAAGGATAATGGTTACATTTGGCAACCCTGATGACATACTAAACAATAGATCTGTATTCTTTAGCTAAATATGTAGACTTGACCTTAGGGATTTGACCTTAGAGATTTGACCTTAGAGAATTTAGATTTCTTTTTTTGTTCTGGACAAAATTTAGTTTTCTGTGACGTGGTTATCTTCTCAAGTATATAACTTTCAGTAGTCATCTTCCAACACACACTACCCAAGCTGTGAACCCGGCCATACAATGTTTGACCCGTTACCCAAGCTGTCAACCCACCCATTTTGTTGCCTCTAGCGTAAATCACATCAATAAATTTGAGCACAAGGATGACAAGATGCTAGTCATAGACGTCAGATGGTCAAATGTAAACTAAAGGGCACCTATATATACAGGTCATCAACTCCACAATCAACTTCGTCATCATATCTTTCATGCATATCCAAGAATGGTAGAGTACGGGTATTTGATTCGACATGAAATAATGAAATCATTTGATAAGTTCTTTAGAAATCACAGTTCATATTCCAGAAGCATCACAAATTGGTGGAAGAGGAGGAATTGACTAGAGGATTACTCTCGTGTACAAAATAGACAGAGGATCACACGCCTTCTTGAAGTCATCTCATTATTTTCACTATTATGTCACCGCTCGGAAGATCGAATCTGTCAATTACTAATTAGTGCCTCAATATCAGTAATACCTTGGTCCGTTTCAATCTAAACCCATTTTGATCCAAACTCATCTTGACCTATTTTTTCAAATGACACATCTTGACCTATACCCACTTATACCCAAACCCATCCTAACCCAACAATCCAACCCAACCTACCCATTTTGCCACCTATAAATAAATAACACATTAGTAGTAGGCCCTAGTTATGTGCAGGCCCATTGCATAACTTATTCACATTGCATATTGGACAGTTAGTCGACTTTTATTGACTAATGCTACCTTTTCTTTCTGTGAATTTGCAGGGCTTGTTGATTCAGTATTTTCTACATATACAAACTATGAATGGGATAATGCTGATGTTTTTCCATAAATTTATTGGAAAATTTTTGTTTTGTATCTATTTAGAAAGTAGGAACAAGCTTGGACATTAACCGCCCATGGGTTGCGGATCATAGGGTCCTAAAAAAGCTTGAAGGATTTTTTTTCATGCAATTGCGAATATGAAAGCTTACAAACAGTGTCACATGTTTCAAACCATCATTAGAGACTGCTATTACAACCAGAGAAGAGCATTCACATTTGGCCCTAACGGAGATATTTAGTTATATTTTGGCCTACAAGATGTTTACGCCATATCAATAATCTAGTTGATGGGAAACCAGTTAGCTTGCTGAGGAGATTTGCACTAATATGGTTGGATCTTATAAACTTTATAAAAATTAAAAACTGTAGGTGTCTAAAGTTTGGCTGAGTGATGAGTTTGAAAAAGCTTCAGAAAACCCAACAGAGGATGTGCTTATTTATCATGTACGGGGGTATCTACTTTACCTGATTGGAACTAAGATTCTTCCTAACAGTGATAATTCTAGTTTTTTCCCTGTCTACTGTTACAATTCTTGCAAGATGTGGATCCTAAAACTTTAAATAGTGTTGCATAGGGTGTTGTTGCCCATTGCCTTTTGACTTCAACCATCTCCAGCCAGACTTTCAATGGTTTCTTGGGACCATCGTGGCTCTATGAACTATTCTTATAAACTTGATGTTTTATGCAATTTTGCCCTATTTTTGAGATTATTCTGACTTCATATTATAAACTATTTGTAGATGTCTTTTTTGGAAAGAATTCCAAGAATAAGAGAAACTTTCTTGGTTGAAATATCTAGCGAGTGTGAGAAAGACATCCCTCTTCATACTTACTGCAGCCAACATATGGTCCAACCAGGCAACCGAATGAATAATAAGCCTAATTTGCTGAGTGAGTTGGAGGCTATTCGGTTCAACATGAGAGATGAGGTGTGATTTTGCAAATCCCCATTTTCAACACCCATAAAGCCGATACCTTTTTCAACTTTAGGCAATTTAAGTATTTGCGTAATATTTCAGGATATAGTCCGGACACCGTATGAGGAGTACAAGGCATATAGGCGTCAAAGAATATTTTTTTCGCGGGTGGTCTTGATCAACTTTAATCAGTTTCAGTATCATGAGCCGGAAAGGGATCCCAAACAGCTCTCAATCATAGATCTAGAAGAAGTGGGTGAGCAGGAAAAACTGAAAATGACTGGGTCTATGGGAACCACACAGAGATCTTACTACAAAAGATATGAAAAATACATAAAAATGTGGGAAGAAAGACATCTGGAAACCCTCTCTATTAGGGACACCGGTCTTGGTTTTACACTTCCACTTGAACCAGACCAAAGTTATCCCATTGTTTATGAAGAAGAAGATGAAAAAGAGCATAAACAATGGGATAATTTTGGTCTGGTTCAAGTGGAAGTGTAAAACCAGGACTGGTGTACCTAATACAGAGGGTTTCCAGATGTCTTTCTTCCCACATTTTTATGTATTTTTCATATCTTTTGTAGTAAGATCTCTGTGTGGTTCCCCTAGACCCAGTCATTTTCAGTTTTTCCTGCTCACCCACTTCTTCTAGATTTATGATTGAGAGCTGTTTGGGATCCCTTTCCGGCTCATGATACTGAAACTGATTAAAGTTGATCAAGACCACCTGCGAAAAAAAGATTCTTTGACGCCTATATGCCTTGTACTCCTCATACAGTGTCCAGGCTATATCCTGAAATATTACGCAAATACTTAAATTGCCTAAAGTTGAAAAAGGTATCGGCTTTATGGTTGTTGAAAATAGGGATTTGCAAAAACACACCTCATCTCTCATGTTGAACCGAATAGCCTCCAACTCACTCAGCAAATTAGGCTTATTATTCGTTCGGTAGCCTGGTTAGACCATATGTCGGCTGTAGTAAGTATGAAAAGGGATGTCTTTCTCACACTCGCCAGGTATTTCAACCAAGAAAGTTTCTCTTATTCTTGGAATTCTTTCCAAAAAAGACATCTACAAATAGTTTATAATATGAAGTCAGAATTATATCAAAAATAGGGCAAAATTGCATAAAACATCAAGTTTATAAGAATAGCTCATAGAGCCACGATGGTCCCAAGCAACCATTGGAGGTCTGGCTGGAGATGGTTGAAGTCAAAAGGCAATGGGCAGCAGCACCCCATGCAACACTATTTAAAGCTTTAGGATCCACATCTTGCAAGAATTGTAAACAGTAGACAGGGAAAAAACTAGAATATCACTGTTGGGAAGAATCTTAGTTCCAATAAGGTAAAGTAGATACCCCCGTACATGATAAATAAGCACATCCTCTGTTGGGTTTTCTGAAGCTTTTTCAAACTCATCACTCAGCCAAACTTTAGACACCTACAGTTTTTAATTTTTATAAAGTTTATAAGATCCAACCATATTAGTGCAAAGCTCCTCAGCAAGCATATCATTACAAATAACTGGTTTCCCATCAACTAGATCATTGATATGGCGTAAACATCTTGTAGGCCAAAATATAACTAAATATCTCCCTTAGGGCCAAATGTGAATGCTCTTCTCTGGTTGTAATAACAGTCTCTAATGAAGGTTTGAAACATGTGACACTGTTTGTAAGCTTTCATATTCGCAATTGCATGAAAAAAAATCCTTCAAGCTTTTTTAGGACCCTATGATCCGCAACCCATGGGCGGTTAATGTCAAAACTTGTTCCTACTTTCTAAATAGATACAAACAAAAATTTTCCAATAACTTTATGAAAAAACATCAGCATTACCCCATTCATAGTTTGTATATGTAGAAAATACTGAATCAACAAGCCCTGCAAATTCACAGAAAGAAAAGATAGCATTAGTCAATAAAAGTCGACTAACTGTCCAATATGCAATGTGAATAAGTTATGCAATGGGCCTGCACATAACTAGGGCCTACTACGAATGTGTTATTTATTTATAGGTGGCAAAATGGGTGGGTTGGGTTGGGTTGGATTGTTGGGTTAGGATGGGTTTGGGTCAAGATGGGTCATTTGAAAAAATAGGTCAAGATGAGTTTAGATCAAAATGGGTTTAGATTGAAACGGACCAAGGTATTATTGAAAAAATAGGTCAATATGAGTTTTAGATTTATGATAATCTCTACCTAATATTTTTAAAATAATATTTTTTTAAATATACTTATATAAGTTCTAATCAAACTGTATTTGTAATTATTATTAGTAGTAATAAATGAATTATTTAATCCGAATCTATATATATAAAAATTAAGAAAAAATTCTTTTTTTACGGTGTCGCACAATACACACTACACGCTCGATCGGTACTAGTATCATTACGTAGATATAATACTAAGCATAAGAAGCTGATATACATTACCAAGCAAGATGATACACCTTTCATCATCCATAATTTGTTGTATATCCATGCTCCTTGTTTAGAAGGTAAAATTATACCCAATCCACCTTGGGTTGGTGGCCCAATGGTAAGGTTTTTGACCTTGAGAGGATCCACCTGAGTTCGAGTTTCACTTCTCACATTTGTGGGGTGGATTAAATACATGTAAATTAGTATTAGGAATAGAATAGAATGCGATAAAAAAAAAAATATACCCAATCCAACCCTACCTAGCTAGCTAGAACCGGGCTGATTATCTTGAAAGAAAACAAACATATATATAAGTATATAACCGTAAAAGTAATAGCCTGATTTTGTGTTTGATGCAATTCCCTTAAGAACTTGATCACTTAATGATTTATTCTCGCAAAAATCTAAAAGATAACTCAAAGATGGGAATATCATAGGATGCAATGTTTCTAAGATGAAAAACAATTGATTTGCTTAATGGTTTTTTTGCATAAGTTTGTTGTAAGCATGTTCCATATATATAATCTACATTTATTCACCTAACTTGAAACACCATGTGACAAAAATTTAATGTGTTGTTTTGTAGTTTAATAAAGTCAGTAAATCACATTAATGTTATTAAACCGGTTTGTTGAATACAAAACCGTTACAGCCAAAATGGAATTTGTGAACCACAATTTATGGGGTAAACCCTTATCCTTGTTAAAAAGTGATATTCAATTGCTTATGATGTGCCTAGATAGAGAATATATATATATATATACTAGTGTTCAGACCCGTCCAATGAACGGGCAGTCTCAAAACATATTAATTAAAGCTAAAAAATTGGAATTCAAATATATTAAATAGATATACCAAAATCAACTTGGAAATTTGCTACCTTAATAGCACTGCATCATTAACCGAGCCATGTATGGTAATGCTCTGCTAATAGGGGAAAAAAAACATGGAAAAAACTGGTAAGTTCTCTTAGTGTGTTTCTATGTATTTAATCCAATTTTAAAAAATGAACCCCAAACAAATTAACTATAAGAATCGAAAAAACATTATGGAAGAAGGAGAATAAGGTACCGAGAATAGGGTATCAGCAACAACTGGTTTTATTACGGGACAACTCATAATGGACAGGTAGTCTAAAAGTATATTAATATCCATAGGAAGCAGTTGTTTGATAAAAAATAAAAGAAATGCATAACTTAGACGATTTAAAATTTTACACAATAACAGTATTATTCGAGCAACCATCAATATGATCAATATCATAACTTAATCAATATGAAAGCTAAAAAAAATATATATGAAAAATAACTCCATATAAATATTGATTCCAGTTTACCCCCTTTTTTTCAACTTTAGTTAAATAAAAAATTTGTAGTTTGTTATATCTAAACTTATTACAAACACAACCAACAATTTTAGACTAAACACTTTAGAGTTAAGCTCAACAAAAGAGAAACAAAAAGTCTATAGTATATAATTTGGAAAAAGAAGTACATACCAATTCATCAACATAGAACGAAAGAGTCCATACATGAACAACATGGAGTCATAGATGATGATTAACATGTGTTATAATGAACCTATAATAGACAATAAACTAAATTAAAAGAGATAACAATAACATAAAACTTAACATACGTATGCTGTATGCATATCAACAACTTATAATCAATGTTAATTAACTCTTAAGAACTTACATGCTTACTTATTTACATAGCTCATTTCGCATCAACAGCTTTAAGATGATAATAAACCATTTCCTTCCACGTAATCTCTTTTATCGTTTGCTATACCATAAAGAAAAATTAAAAGAACATGCGCAACCATGCTGGTTCCCCATCTTTAGCCTCTTTAAAAAAAAGAGCTACACATATAAGATGCGCCAAGTAAGACTACATATGGCTAATTAAAAATTGTATTTTGACATGCAATCGAGCGCATCCAAAAATAAGACAAAACCCTGGCTCTTGATGCAATAACAATCTGCATGTGCCACACAGCATTATCATAATGAGCCTAAATTTTCCCAAACCTCCTTTATGCAACAACACCACACGCCACTGTTCTAACAATATCATAATGTAACAATCATTACGTTCCATTGTCTAACAAAATCTATATGACGTTTAATAATAAGCGATCATTATGTAACAATAGATTGGAGTATGCCTCCTAACGATATCGAAGGTCATCCCGAAACGAACTTGAAACGATCCCAAAAGATCTCGAAACGAACTCAAGACCTCCTACTATTATAACTATTAAGAAATACCTATGAAGATCACCAAAATAGAGCAAAAAACGTAAACAGCCACGAATCCGCACCACAAACAACCTTAATCCTTTCATACTTCAAAGTAGATACAAATTTTATTAATTATCGATAACCATGGTAGTCCAGTCGTGCGATTCTTTTTTGCCGAACAGAAAGAAGAAGCTAACGTAGGGTTTTTTTTTTTTTGAAGGATAGATTTTTGGGTTTATATGTATTTATAGATATAGATAAAAAGAATAAAGGGTCGGTTTGTTAATTAAAAATAGAGGGCCGGTCAAAGATAAATATATTATAAAAATTTGTGGATTAATGGGAAGAGAGTATTAGATTTAAAGAGGGGGATTATGGGTGCCATGTGTACCCCCAACCCCCTCTTTTAGTTATATTGTAGATACTAGTGCTCTGGCCGTCCAAATGACCAATATCACAACTTAATTCGAGCAACCATTAATATGACCAATATCACAACCTAATCAATATGAAAGGTAAAAAAGAAAATATATGAAAATTAACTCTATATAAATATTGATTCCAATTTATTATTTTTTTTTTTCAAATCTATATAATAACAAATTTGCAACAAAGTACAATAAAGTTAACATAAGTGAATGATGATTTTCAAATACATTTACATATACATGTTCCCCCTTCAAATTTTTGACTCATACACAACACACCTATCAAAACAAAATGTTGCGGAAAGAAAACTCTCACATTTACATATACATGTTGCCGTTTCTACATGATGTAATTACACCACGACCAACCGCATAAATACATGAATACTTTTGACAAAGTTAATTTTTATCATGATCTTTACATAAAAACACATTCATATATTAGTTTACACATACCTTTGAGAAAGTTATAATTTTATCAAGTCTGAAAAAAAATTATTCAATTAAGAAAAATTTAATAATCTAATTATGATTCATAACTAATAATCAAACTTTAATTTAAATAAGAAGGGAAAAAGAAAGAAACTTACTACGGCATTAGTAATCAAAGAATCTGAGCAGGATAACATTGTAGGGAAGTGAATATAGAGAGAAATAGGGTTAGAATGTGTTAGACAGGAAGAAGGGTAATTAAATTTGGTTTCAATTAAAAAAAAGAGTATAGATAGCGTGTGAAAAAAAAAGTTTTTTATTTTTTTATTAATTATCTATACTTCTATACTCCCAATATAAACAAACTACCTCTCCTCAAATTAAACACTTTATCTTTAAATTCTCTATTTTACCCTTATAATTTACATTTCTCCAAACACTTTATTTCTGAACTTCCTAAAATACCCTTAAAAAAACCTTATGCATCTACGTATCTATCAATCTATCATTGATTTTTTGGAATAGAGATGTTTGTGCGTTTATGTAATGGATATTGTGGTATGTTGATGTTTGCAGGTTGTTCGCTATGTATAGGGTCTGTTTGGCAAGGGGATTTTAGGGGCTTTTAAGGGCTTAAAAGCCTTTAACTTTTAAAAATAAGCTTATTTGGAAATTATAACCCCTAGCCCCAACCTCAAACTCTATCCCCAAGCCCTTAACTACAACCCCAGCTCCAAGCTTTTGTGTCAAACACACCCATAGTCATGTAGATTGAAAGTAGTTTTTTTTTTTTGAATTTCATTTTAATCTTTATACCGCTGGATTGATAAAGGTTAGTTGATGTATAAGACAATATCTCAGTTTAATTTCTATATTTGATTAAAATTATTAGCAGCATCACGTGTATTTCTATTCAAATACAACCCATTGTTTTTTGTTCATGATACCCCACATTTAACCGCCTTTTTTAGAGGTGCCGCTGCAACGTGCGAATATCCCTCTAGTAATAATTATATCAAGTCGGCCCCTAGCAAAATTTTAATTAAAAAAATATTAAAAATTAAAGGATTATTAATAAGAAGAGAGGATTAGGCAAACAAGTTTTGTCAAGTGTACTCCAACTCCTCTTTTAGTTATATTATAGATTATAGATTCACGTATACGGTATAATTTTAATGTTAGGGCTACCACTCAGACATTCATAGATCAATTTTTAATTTGCATCACAAGCCAAATATTCCATTCTTTATATACAATTTTCGTGCCTGTAGTATCATCTACCATCAACAAATTTCATAAATTTGTTCAAGATAATATACAGAATCTTCAAAAAATAAAGTTCAATTAAGACTTACGATAAGTTACCAACTACATGACCCGTTTTCAATTATCTGAACGACTAAACCTAATCCTCTAGATAACTAAATTGTTACCAACTAGCGGTCGGATTCGTAGGTTAAAAAGGTTGGGCCTGTGGCAACCGTTCAACAAGCCCAAATTCCAATCAGGTGTGGCCACCGTCCAACCAGCCCAAACTCTAATTAAGTTTTTATAAACACCTTCACTTGGCCCAAGTTTCCAAATACAGTACCACTGTACCACCGTCCAATTCTATCTAACTCGGATTCCAATAGGAAGGATTTCTATTTTTTTTTATTTTTGGGATGACTACTCATCAAATCAAAATCAAAATTAAAAGAGCAAAGTCTAAAAGTTGACAAGCCATTCAAATAAAATATATATATATATATATCTATATATTTATTAAAACAATAGGAATCCGAACGATTCTAGAGGCTCTAAAAACTCAAACTTATTTTATAATATTGCCACATAGGATTATAACCTATGTGTCATTCTTATACATTTTTTCAATATTTTAACTCATATATTTATATTTATATAGAATAATGAAATAATAAAGAAAATAATAGAGTAAAAAGAATATATGATTATTCAATATTTTAACTCATATATTTATATTTATATAGAATAATGAAATAATAAATAAAATAATAGAGTAAAAAGAATATATGATTATATAAAATAAAATATGAAATATAAAAAAGAAAAAAGAAGTTGAAACAAATCGTGGGAGAAGAAAGTGAATAAATTGTGTACATTATATTTTATTTTTTTTTGGCAATTATTCTTTCCTTTGTTAATAGTAATAATAATAATTATATAATTATATTATAGGAATTTAGATCTTTATAATTAGAAACATGATATCATTTACTAAAAAACACAACAATGTTTATTCTATATAATAGTTTTTGAGATTATCTTTGTCTCTCATATTTCTTCTTTGCTTCACACATTATAATTAAATCTGTAAGTTCTTATAAATTGCTTTTTAATAGAACTAAATTATTATTTATTAACGATTTTATCTATATTTAGAGATTTAACATAAATCTAAAATTTTTTGGATTGATTAATTATTACTTTTAATTGTTTGAGCCTTTGAGGAACATCTAATTTCACTAAAACAGTATTAGGGTATGAAGCCAACTAAATCAAAACAGTATTAGGATATAAAGACAACCAATTCATTCACCGTAAATTTTGCACAGTTTTATTACCATGGCTACATTACCACAATGGGAGTCCATATACAAATAGTATAAAATGACACCCAATTATTCTATTAGTCTAAACTACAAACATTATAATACTAAAGGTAGTAGTTTAGGCCTTATTTATAAAACATTTATTCACGTTATCTAAATTAATCTTCAGATTTCATTTATTATTTGTCTAAAGACTAAAAAGTTTTATATATAAATGTAGACAGACTAATGTAAAGCTCTTTTTTGAAGCATTATTTTGAGACGTAGAAATTTGCCAAACAACTTTAGGATGATAAAGGGCATTCCGATGTGCAGAGGTTATATTTGGCCATCTACAAAAGCTTCATGGAGGTGATTATTTAGTGTAATAAATTGTATGTATCTTTTTAGTTATTTTAAAAGTATATATTCAATCTAATTTTTAATAGCCTTCATGGGTTAATACGTGGTGAAAATATGGAGCTTCGGCGTGATTTTTGCTAAACATTGGAGTGTCTTTTTTCCAATAACAACACTGCCCTATTGAGTATTGACTAAATCTGTCACTACTATATACAAACAATCGTTTTGATCGTTGGCGAAATTTCATTCTTCAGATTAGTATATTGTTTGGCCAATTACTTACAATGAGACTAAATGATTGATTGTGTAATTCATCACATGTTACACTATTAGTTATTAATAATTGTTAGACGTCTAAATTATAAACTTTTAGCCAACACTTAACTATATTTTCAAACAAACAACACTTAACTATATATACTTTTAAATAGCCGCGCATCGCGCGGGAAAAAGACCTAGTATATATATATATAAGAGCAAAATTTAGAATTTGATAATAAATCCAGACATACCTAATGCTTTTTACAAATGAAAATTTAATATAAAATTTAAAAGTTTAGATGGGAAAAAAATTTTTTGAGCACAACTGATTACTCAAGAGTCAGGCGACTCCTCTAGGGTTTCATCTCTTCTCATCAGTTATATATGTATAAACTAGTCTTAATATCCGTACGATGTACGGTAGTTATATAGATTGTATCATAAAGAAATTGGAATATGCCTCATACATGATTTGTGAATATAAAATAAATTGGGGTTAAAGTAAATTGATGATCGAAGCTAAATTATACAATGATAAACATTAATGATAAATATAATATATGTTTAGTTAAAGTTTTGTATTTACCTTAAATTTTTAGAATCACATTAAAATCGGAACTTATAAACATAGTGGATGACGGCAAATAGTCTTGTGATTTCAGATCATAAACTAAAATTTTTGAAGTTTTCATCTTAATAACTTATTGATAAGTAATGATACAAACGATATAGCTATATCGATGTACGGTAGCTATATCGATTGTATCATAAAGAAATTCAAATATGTCTCATACATGATTCGCGAGTATGAAATAAATAGTGGTTAAAGTAAATCGATGATGGAATCTAAATTATAGTAAGTTATATTAACATCGTACGGGTATTAAGACTAATTAAAAAAGTATATAAACATGGTTGATTCATAGTACTGTATATATGATAATCCTAAATCTGTGATGGAGATAAAGAAGAAAAAACCTCACCAATGCCGTTGCCTTTGACTTGAATATATTTTGATGCCGATTGAGAATTCTTAAAACCCTTTTTAGATTAGCGGGTATGTGAGTCTTAGTGTGATATCAACGAAATGGGCCAAATTTTATATTATTAGTCCAATAGTCAAGTAAAACCATACGTGGGTCATATTCTTTTGAGTAAAGTTGTAAACTAGTTAAATCAATTATGATAATTAAAATTTTTATGAAATAAAGAAAAAGATATTGTAGCTACGAGAGTACGGGGTACCCATGTTCCATGTGGTTTGGACGAATTCCATTCATCGTTATTCCTAACTTAATTATCAAATTTGAACGGTTGATTCTTTTATTTGAATTACCAAGCCGTTTTTAAATAAAATTTGTACAATATAACTTATTGCGTTTAGTTTATGGAAAATTTTATGCTTGGTCTAAAGCCATAAACCCTGGTTCTTAATATAATGTTTGCCATCAATCGCCCTATCGGTGAATGGTTTTTATAATGTGATGCAGACAGAAATTTAAGATAACTAATTAATTCTGTTAATTCAAAGAATACCCGGAAACAGGGTCGATCCTGAGTTATCGAATGCTCAGAGCTTGGTAGTCAAAATATTGCCCGTACTAAATTTTATAGGCAAACAACATATAAGGTTTAAGCTAATTGTAACACCAATTCTTATAAAATAAAAATGAAGGTTAGATTATTGTAATGATAAAATTTTACTAATTAAAGAACACCTAATTAATTTTTTTAGTTCAATGTAAAGGGTTTTTCACATTTTCTCAAGTTCAATGCCATAGTTATAGTCATCGTCAGCTCATTAGTCATCATACAATCTACTAAAATTTTAAAAGTCTAACTAAGGGGCTATTTGGCCTAGTTTTTTTTTTAAGGGGCTTTTAGCTGTTTTGCTTATCTTGAGGGAAAAAAGTCATTGTTGAAACACGAGGACCGTTCAAATCGTTATCTAAACAACTACAAACGTGCGGAATCCGATTGTAATTGTCTTTGAGGATTCTGAATAAACATGAACATATATGCACGAATTGAACAAAGAACAAGAGATATAAAACGAATTCCTTTCTTATTCAGTCATCTCGATTACAATACAATGATAAATCCGTATAGAAAACATCTCAATGATTACGGATTACAATCAAAGAGACGACAATAATAACGAATTACATGGGCGGACACGGTGTATAGATCTATACACCGATCCTATGAATAGCTTTCTGACTAGTCTAAAACCATTAACCCTAAATTGTAACCTAAGTCGTGTATATATAGGCTATCGAATGGGCTGGGCTTCTATCATGTTCGTGGCCTTTGAGCTCCTTCGCACGAACTGCTGCCTCGTGCTGACGTCATCACGAAGTGATGATAACGTCATCACGACCTTGATGATGTCTTCTTTTCATCATAATCAGCCCTTTGAATTGTATTGCAACGGACAACAAAAGCCTACCAGAAATTGCTTCTACAGTCATTTTAAGTGTTTTTGTGGGCTTTTGAGCATATGTTTTTAAGCTTTTATAAGCCATTTTTTAATAAGCTAGAAATCAAATCTTTTTAGCTTTTCTTCCTATTTTTTTTTTCCTTTCAAAAACCAAAAACTAATCCAAATACTACATAAGATCTTATAAACTTAAAGCAAAAAAGCCAAAAGCCACTTATATTTTATAAGCATAAGCCAAAAAATATAAGCTATGCCAAACACCCCTTAAATTCTTAACGAGGTTTTTTAGGTTTGTTTTAAAAATACAAAGTTAATGAGGTTTCAGACCTCAAAAAAGATTGTTTTATTTATTAAAAACCTTTAAAGAGACATTCCAAAATATCAATAGACCATAATTTATATTTGATAAATCAAATCCAAATGACACATGAGAGACGAGACAACCAATCAGGTTCATGAGGGTAGCCTATTACAAGAGTGGTGTCGTAGTGGTGTGGAATCCCCAATTTGGGTGTATCGATGGTCGGAAAGGCAGGGTGGTTGTAGTATGGTTTGTTTTTAATTGTTTTTTTCTTTGTTATTAGGGTATTGTATAAAATATAGTTTTGAGGTTACGGTTATAGAAGTGTATTTTGACAATAATGTGACACCATCACTTTAATGTTGAAGTATCAGCACTCACTTTCGAGTAGCATTACTTCTACAACAATTATTAGTTAGATAATTATTGTAAATGGCTAATTATATAGAGTCTTGATACTGACAGCCCAAAGACTGGTAATGTTGTTATTTCTTTTATTTTTTTTAGCTGTACTTAAATCTACATCTACTCCTAAATTATACATATGTCTTGAACTCATTGAAAAATCACTTCCAACATGACACCTGAAACGACACATGATATGATCCATAACACAACACAAAATAAACGGGTTTGGATTGAGGTTAAATTAGTTTGGGTCATAAATGGGTCAACACGAATCATTTATAATCTTTCAAAGATTGGTTACAGAGTCCGTCATTGTTCCAGCCATCTAGAAATCAAACAAACGGTTATTTTTCCTTCCTAAACCGAAAAGCACTCGAGCCATACCGAACCCCGACTGATCTTCGCCACACTCGTAAACTTGACATGCTCCCTTAACGACCAACAACATAAGATTTAAAAGAGTAAACATGACAACAATAACTTTCCACCACGAAAGAAAGTATTTTTTGATATAATGAGACACTTTAACCCGAGGAATGTTTCCATAATACTTATTAACTCTTGCAACCGTCTTCTGCAGCCCGGATACTTCTTTCGTTTCCAAGCTCGATTTAGTAATCCCATTAAAGAGTTTAACAACATCGTCATCATCCATATCGCCTTCAATTATATGCTTTTCACGAAGGATCCTCACATCCTTAACACCGTCGATAATCCCACACATTACATCAACATATTCCGTGAAATCAAGATTAGTAAACGTACCTTTCTTGAACATAAAACCTTCATAAGCTACCAAATTTCTTAGTATGACTTCAGAATCGGGTTTTAAATCAATTATTGGGAGGTAAAAAGTATGTGTTTCGTCATCAAATTCAACGTCTCGTATTCCTCCTGGAGTCATACAAAATTCAATCTTGCCTATTCTTGAAAGCTCAGAAGCCGAAGGAATATCGATTTCTAAAACCGCAGGATTTTCCCCCAAAACTTTCTTGATAAAACTTATTATTTTGTCCCATGGCAATTTCAATAATATCAAAAGAGGCTGCAAAAAAGTGTTTGCCCCAGGACAAAAATCCCCTGCCATTTGAACTGCATTTTCAACATCTTCTAAATCAATATCATCCAAGAAATTAGTCCGAATAAATTGGTTCTTTGTCACCACATTATGGTTTACTATCAAATGATACATACAATCAAGCAAATGAAAGCGGCTGTGTATGTCAAGATCCAATCGAGATATTCGTCTACTGAACTTAAGAGGCGACCGAGTTTCACAAATTTTAATTAATAAATTCGAAAGAAAAGAATTGTTACAATCACCAGATACGTGTTCTTCAATCGCAGTACGAACTTCAATCAAAACTATTAACGGTATTTGGTTTTCAACCATCAAAATATCTTCAAAAGATTCCAAAGAATCTCCATTTGATACTTTTGACAAAACATCAATCATGAAAAGCCCATCTATAGCAAAAACCCAAGCTAGTGTGTCATCATTTACATCAAAGTATAAGTCGTAGCAACAGCGAAGTTCTGGAATGAGTTGAATGAGATTCTCTATAACAATTTTCGTGAAATCGGATGTGATTTTGTACGGTGCTAACATTGTTTTTGATGTCATAAGTTTGAGTTGTTCTTGGTTGCTATAGCGTTCGGTATGGAAATGGTGTATTGGTCCTAGACCGATAAATTGGGGAACGTAAGACTCTTGTTTTTCGGTGGTTAATGTTTTCGGTACTTGAAAGATGCAAATAGGAAGATCAGTGTCGACTAAAATATGGCTTTCGAAGGTTTTACTGATTCGATTGACCCATTTTTGTGGATCTTCAATTGTAGATGATGAAGAGGGAATGTGGGAGATGAAGGATACCATGCCTTGTTGTTATGAATATTAATATAGATTGTGTGCATATATATTAAGATGATCATGATCTATAATGTGTTTATATATGAACATAAAGTAATTACATTATTTGATTGAAGTTATCGAGTGGCATATGGAGTAATCCGCCATTGAAAATTCTATAGTTTGTTGTAATTGTGATGACTTGTGTCAAACTAAATTATTCTCTTCTTTGGACTAATATATATAATACATCTAACAAACACTTTTATTTCATTGTTGTTACAAACATCACATCACACATATATAAATATAACGTCTTATTTCACAACTTAATTAAAATACATCACACAAGAACAACATATTACATGAAGAAAATCAAACACACACACAATATTATATATATATATATATACACACATAATTGAACCTATGTTGGATTATTAAACAACTTAGGACAACCATAGACTTCACAAAAGGAATACACAATCATCAACAAGCATGCCAAAATGGTAAAAACAATAGTTAGCACTTTTCGTGAACCACGCATTTTTCTCTTCATGAACTTCCATACCTTAATTCCCAACCTTTGGTTGTAGTATGCATTAAGTTGTTCAACAGTTTGGTTACCCCTTTTATGTTCATTCGACTTGTTCATCCCATTAAAGAAATCGACAATATTTGTATTCGGCATAGTTCCTATGATTATTCCTTTGTCCTTGAGCAACATAACATCTTCCTCCGTGTCTATGATGCCACTCATCAAGTCGATATATTGTGCCAACTCCATAGATGAACTTGAGGTAGCGAATTCATAAGCTACTAGATTTCTCAATATAACATCATGATAGATTTCAAGAGTGATGACCGGAAGATACAGAGTGCCTTCGTTTGATACAAACTTAGTGTCCCTAATCCCTCCGGTTGTAGGGCTAAAGTAGATCTTCCCATATTTACTTAAAGAGGATACCGAGGGGATTTTAATTTCAGTTACACGGGGATGATCTTCACTATCCTTTTTCTCTAACCCTTTGCCGATATGAAATCCTAGTAAATTCGATATTTTCTCCCATGGGATGCTTACTATGACATTGATCGCCTTGCCAAACCTTCTAATCTTGCCCAACTTTTGCCCCATTTCCATTATATCATCCATCATGTTTCCAATTACATGGTGCTTTCTCCTTATGTCATCCACACCATTAACTTGTTCCTCTTGAGATGATTCAATGCGAAAACCTTCTTTAGGTGATTCATTATTGACAATTAAATGATACATAAGATCAAGCAAATGCAAATAGTTTCTTGTCCCGTTTCTTGTCCCAATAGAATTATCTAAAGTGCGAGTTAATTTGAGTGGAGAATGTACCTCACAAAACCCTATTAACATGGAGAGTAATTCAAGATCATCATCATGATCAAGTGGTGAAGTATTAATGATCTTTCGCATTTCATTCAAGATCACTAAGGGCATTTGGTTTTCGAGTACCATCATGTCTCTATAGAGTACTGCGTAGTTCACCAACTTTTTAGGTATGAAACGATCAATTTCACCATAATGCCTTAGGACATCAAGTATGAATAAGCCATCAATTGCGACAATCCAAGCTAACGTTTCATCGTCAAGGTCTAGATACTTGTGGTAACACGCACGAATCATGGGCTCCACCTTTCTAAGCCTATCAATCACCAGTGGCTCGAAAGAAATGACTTGATCAGGATTCAAGAATGCTTTAACAATAGCAACTTTGTACCTCTCCATTTGATAGAGATGTGTCTCAAAGTGGTGATAAGGTCCTAGAGCAATAGCCTGAGGTACGTAAGCCTCAGGCTTAAAACGACTAATTGATTTGGGGACATTGAAAACACTTACAGGAATATTGCTAACATCAATCCCAATCTCTTCTTTGAAATTTTTTCCGATGTGATCAACCCATCGTTGTTTGCCAAAATTCACCTTTAAAACTGAATTTAGTTCCATTTTTTTCATTTTAATTAGTTCTTTGATTAGCTTTTAGTTATAGGTAGTGTGCCCCTAGAGGCAAAGATGATACCTCGTATATATAGGAATAATGAGATAGATGCATGGATACCTAGATAATAAGAACAAGTTCCATTAAACAATATTTGTGTTTAAAGGGTAATCATCACAACTCCATAAAATAATCTTGTTTTTTAAGTATAAGTTATACTAACTATTTGTTTAAACATAGACTAATTGTTCTTTTGAGATTGAGAATACTTGTAAGCAAAGATAGATATATATCTTCCTTCATGCAAACAGTAAATTAAATAATTTGGTCGTATAACTTGATCAGAAGACTAGAATCCTAATGCAAAAGAGTGGTAAAATAACTATTCATTTAAATATGGACGTTTTTTTTATATGGTTAATTATTGTGTCATACTCGCTAGCATACTAATCCCAAGAGCTGATTCAATTCGTTTTGCGAGCCCAAAGTCAGAACAAATAAGTCTCTGAGCCACTAAGGTTTCTTTTTTCATAAAACCAAAAATTAAACCTGTGAACTCCTGACAGGAAGTTTCACCCTTTTTAAGATGCATACCCAACCAATGGACCATCATCCTAATGGTTATAAAATATGGAGAGTTGTTAATCCATAAAGATATTGGGAAATATCTACAAAAATTTTCTAACCAGCCACGGACGCCTCGCTGCTAGTTAGTAACACACAATGGTGTCTCCTATTTCGAATGAACTGATTCATAGTTACAAATTTGTTTCCACATTGACAATTAAAAAACGAAACTTAGATATCATTTATCAGTATATCACTATAAAAATCCATTAACATAAATCACAATAAGAAATATTTACTAGAATAAGCAGAAAGTGAACTCGACAAGCTGATGGTACATCCGTCGGTTTAATTAAGGCTTATGTTTTTTAATTAGGAAATGGTTTATAGAAAAGTGTGAACAAAATTCTTTGTCAAAGTTTGAGATAAAAACAATGTAAGATGTTAGGGGGAGAGGAGTGGCAAACGACATAGTGGCGGGTTGGCCATGCCGCCGAGGGAACACCGCCGCCATCGAAACGGCATGAAGACAGCATGGAGCTCAACGGGCTTAAAGCCCTACGCGGGTTGAGAAGAAAAGAGACGTTAGGGAGGTGGGCCATGCGAGTTTTGAACGTTGCAGACTAAAAAAAAAATCCAAACCCTCTTTGACCCTTTGGTAGCCGTTAGGAGCTAAAAAAAAAATTTTTAAAAAAAAAGAAAAAACAACCCTTTTATCTATAAATACATCTTCCTTTTCTCAAACAAACACAACAAAAAAAAATATACCCCTTTTCTCATACAAACACAAAATCATCCATGGATCCAAGGAGGGGGAAACATGTTAGAGGTCCACCGGCACCGACACGAGGCAACTTTCGTGTACCACGAAGAGTAGACACGCCTCAATATCAACCTCAACAAGTCGACCCCTCACAATACTATATTCCCGACCCACCACCGACTACTCAACCTCAACAAGTCGACCGCTCACAATACTATATTCCCGACCCACCACCGACTACTCAACCTCAATATCATTACGCCTCACAATCTCATACGTCGTATTTTACTCCTCCCCTCGCGCAATGCATCCTCCTCCCCCGCGCGCAATGATTCCTCCTCCAAGTACCCGCGTCCAAGATTACGAGTGGTACCAAACGGCCGAGATTGATTTGGATTCGTTCGATCCATTTGATCGCACAACGAATCCTCCTCCCCCTACCCGCTTGCGTCCACCGACTCCCCTCCCCACCGATGATGAGAATGAGGCCATTCCCGATACACAAGAAGTTCACATAGGTATTAAACTATGTTTCTAAACTTTATATATATATATATATTATATATATTTATTTGTATGTATATATAAATATACTTTATATATATACGGTTAATATTTATATATATATGTTAATATTTATTTGTATGTATATATAAATATACATTATAAATATACTATTACTACGTGTATATATATATATTAATATATATAGTGGAAGAAGTTGTACCGAAAAGGAAGTATACAAGACGGGCTGACAAAAAGAAATGGATGCAAGAAGAAGAGGTGGCGTTGGTGTTGAAACACGAGGACCGTTCAAATCGTGACCAATTCGACTATGAAAGTGCGGAATCCATTCATAATCGACTTTGAGGTTTCTGTATAATTAATGGACATATAAACACGAATTACATGAAGAATAAGAGATAAGAACAGATGTAAAACTCGTGAATATCATTAATCATATGGATATTACACCAAATCAGTATACATCTGACTGGCACGGGGTATAGATCTCTACCCCGTGCACTATGAACGAAATTTGTTGCAACTCAAATCGTTAAAACACAATTGTAACCTAATTCTAGTATATATAGGCTGTAGAAACGGGCTGGGCTTCTATCTTGTTCATGGGCTTCGACTTCCTTCACACGAACTAGATGCCTCGTGCTCACGTCATCACGAGGTGGGCAATATCAACGTTCAATGGATGCTACATCCAAGCGGTATTTATAAATTTATATATTTTATTTACGTTTTTTTATATATTTAATATATATATATACACTTTATTTAAGTTTAAATTGTTAGTAATTGTTAGTATTTAATATTATAAGTTTATTTTGTTAATTATTAGTAATATATTTTTATACGTTTATTTAAGTTTAAATTGTTAGTAATTGTTAGTATTTAATATATTTACGTTTATGTTGTTAATGGTAGAGCGGTGCAAGGCTTAGTGGATGTGATGATATAAATGTGATGACTGAGGCGTTGAAGGACTACAAAACAAGAACCGGGAGTTTACGAGTATTGCAGCTTGGAAGTTTGTGAAAGATGAAGCAAAGTGGAAGGAAACAGTTCAAGATGGGCAAACATCTTCGGCCCATTCGGATAAGCGAAGAAAGTCGTCAAAAGGAGGCAATTATGAGTCGTCTAGTAACAATAACGATGCCACTGTGTTGCCGGATTTGAATGAGTCAAGCACTCCTAGTAGCCGGCCAAGAAAGGGCTGAAAGAATGTGGGGACGTCGTCGTCAAAGGGGGGAGGGTTTTTTTCAGCTTTTACGGAGGAGTACGCGGAGAAGAAGAAGCAAAATATGGAGGAAGCGAATATGAAGAAACAAGCATTGTTGGACTTACAACTCGAGCATCAAAGTAACAAGACTAAGAGGAGTGACTACAAGTTTTTCAACACCCCACACGCGAATTCCGATCCAAAAAGCAGAGAATGGGCGATTGAGCAAAAACGGGAGATTGCAGCGAAGTATGGATGGGAGTTTAATGAGTGATTTTTATGTTATTAATCTATCGTTTATTTTTATGTGTCGAACATATTAATTTTTATTTGTCTAAGTGTGTAATGAACTTTGTTTAATTTGAATATGTATGGTTTATGTTTTAATTTTAATGAAATATTTAAGTTTTTATTAAAAAAGAAAGTGTTTAATTAAATTAAATGAAAAAGAAAAAAAATTTTGAAAGAGATGGGAAAGTCATGAATGACATTAAAAATGATTGGGAGGGTTGAAAAGAAAAATTAAGTTGGAGGTATTTGATTGGTGGAATTTGAGAAGGATGGGAATTTGGGAGGCATGACTCATCTCCCCTTACAGGCTTAAGGCTATCTAATAATATGGAAACGCCCAAAAGCTATCTTTTATTCATGATCATAAATGAAATCATTCGACCTCAAGCTAGTTCGAATAATCAGATGTATTTATCGGGCTCGTGGCCTTGAAATATAGTTAAATATTATTGCTAAAAGACATATATCAGCAACGAGGTCGAGTAGTGACTGAAAGCTGAGCACACTTTATAAGTGTTATTCGAGCTCCAGCCCAAGCTTAAAAATTAAAATTCCCGATTCTTACCGTTGACATCCTTAATCTAGATTCTAGACATATATTACTCTTGGGCTTTAACCCATAATATATATCTTGAACCCATATAAAGTGGTTTACTAGCAGCTCAATTTCTAACAACTTGTATGAAGCTCTAGCCTCTCTCTATCCATGTGTAATTTAACATATATGGTTTTGACAACTTGTAGAGCATCACAATATGTCACTAAAAAATATATATATATATGTCACTACAAGAATAAAAGCTTTTTGTGACAAAAAAAATTTTTGTGGTGAGGAACTAATGTCCTCAATAAAAGACACTAAAAGACAAAAAAAAATTAATTGTGTTGAATTTTTAGTTTGACCAGACGTTTTGTAAGGACTCTCCTCTCAAAACCTTATTTTTGATTTTCTTTATAGGGTCAAAGTCAAAAACAAAAAAAAGATGGTGAGACTTTTGTTGACTAGACATAGTGAGAACCGGTTAAATATATTGAGAGGCCTGTCCTCAAAATAGCTTTTTCAGTAAAAAAAAATAATTTCTTTTTGTGTATCTTTAAAAAATTTCAATTTCCCTCTAGAAAAAAAAAACCGGGTAACCTTTTGTGATGATTGTCCTTGCAGGAGATTTTTCATATTTCTTATATTTTAAAAATTTATATTTAGCAACAAAACCACCAAATCTTCGACCTCGTTCGATGAAAGGTGGGTTTTTTTTTTTTTGAAAGGTTTTCATCATTTGTTTGCAAGATGGTCTAACTTATGTTGTCTTAACCGGGTCCGAGTTAATAATAAGTTTTAATAAAATATTTATTTATATAGTTTCATGATATTTCTTTCGGGTAATATATTCGTTAGTGTTTCATTTTAGCTTTATCTCGTCATCACTGACTATTGGGCTTAACGGGCCCAATACATTTTCATGTTGTCTTAAATGGGCCTGATGAGCCCATTTCCATTGCTTATATCCATGTTAGGCCTATTAGGCAATTTGGGTCCATTAATTAATTTTGATATGCTTGTTGGGATTTCAGAACACCGTTTAACCACTCGAATTGATTCCCAACTCGTTAATTAGTTATGTGTCCGCTAGTAGTCTTAACAACTTGCCCAACACAATGTCACGTAAACAATACTTATAACTCAAATTCTTAAGAATGACCATAACCAGGTTAATTAACATTGTATTGTATAGGTCAAAGCGTGAGAAAGAGTTTAAAAGTTAACCTGATTGAAATTGAGTGATATCCATTACTTGATCAGTGTTTTAACTCTAATTCGTCATCTTTGACTACTGGGCTTATCGGGCCCAATACACTTTCTTGTTGTCTTAAATTGGCATGATAGGCCCGCTTCAATTGTTTATCTCTCTGTTGGGCCCATGTGTCATATTTGGAATTCTTGCACTAAAGCACATGGATGCTAGTAAGTCAAATGGTTGTTATCTAGTCAATAATATTAGCATAGTTACAACTAGAAATATGGCTCATAATGTTTAGTGTTGTTTCTATGATGATTTTAGGCTGTTTTAGGCTATACTTAGTGTTGTTTGGATGCTCATTTTGGGTTGTAGCTAGTGTTGTTTGTATGCTGGTTTTAGGCGTTGTCTTGGTGGTGCTTTAATGCAGTTATTGGTGCTCTTTTAGTACTGTATTATGTTGTTTTTGGCTGTTTTAATGTTGGTTTTGATGTTATTTTAGTGTTGTTTTAGTATTGTTTAGGCTGTTTTTGGTGCTGTTTTAGGCTGTTTTAGTGTTAGTTTTGGTGTCGTTTTAGTGTTGTTTTTTATTGCTGCTTTTAGTGTTGTTTTAGGCTGTTTTTAGTGTTGTTTTAGGCTGCTGCTCTTTCCTGCTGTTGTTGGCTATTTAATAGTTGTTTTGTGTTATATTTGTGTGCATAAAACTACCACTGAGAACCAATACCAACTTTAAGTGTAAAAAGTGTAACCAGCCATTTGACTTCAAAAGTCAAACATAAAATCTAACAACCCTTTTGGTTTTCTAACTTGATAGGAAAAGATGAAAAAGTTGCTCAATGACAAAGAGGATGTAGAGAACCCGATGACTGAGGAAGCTATTCTCGATGAGGTTTTGGGTAAAAGGCGGGGTTTCAAGCGAGGATGTGGTCATATTATATCTGGATATTCCTCCTCATCAAGTTCCGGGGCTGGTACATCTAATCCACCGGGACGTGTTTACACTCAAGCCGAAGTTGATGCATTGTTGAAAGCAACTTTCAAAGTAGCAAAGAGGGACACAGATTCTAACTAAAAAAGTGGACATAATGGCAAATGCTATGACAGAGAAAAGATTTGATACAAACGCAAAAAATGATTTTTGTTTTAGTGACACAAACGCAAAGAAATAACTTTGGCTACTAATAGTCAGTCTTTATCCATTAACCACTTATGTAATTATGTAAAACTTTAAAGAAACATTTTTAATTAAAATATCCAAAGTCTCTTATATATGAATTATGAAACATAGACGACGCTCTTACTTTGACGAGTGTGTTATCCAATAGAGGCTATCGTTATCATTTTGGCTCACATGATACAATATTATTGAGTGTTTTTTTAATATGAATATGTGTTGTTTAGTGAAAAATATAGTAAAAACCTCATGGTTGGGGTTTTTTAATATATGCCCTAAGGCACATATAAATTTCATTTATTAAGTTGGATACAATATTCTTACGGAAACTAGTGATACACAAAATTATATTAATTAATTACTTTATACCATATTTACCCTTTTACTATTTACTCCTATACTTTACTTCCTTTCATGACTACTAATTAAAGAAGATATTTTTTAGCTTCCTCCGAAAAAATTTCTATCATACTGTCGACATTTTTTCTATATATTTGTGTGTAAATTTAATTTAAGTTTTTGTAAGTGTATAATTTTTTATCCAAGTACAAATGGTGGTGTTCACGTTTCCTATTTTATATACACTCAAAAGAAAAAGGCATTTTCATAATAAATATGAGAACAAAAGTAGAGCCACACTGTGGTTATCCATTTTGAGTATTATTCTTGGTTCAACTATTCAGCCTATAATCAACTAATCAATCAATGAAAAATCTTGAGAAAGATTCTAATAATTGGCGTGTTCTCGGATACATTCATGAATATGCCGACCTAAAATGTAGAATTAAGGGGGGAGATATTAGCAAAGATTATATTTTATTAAAGTATTAACCAAGTTATTTAAGTACCACAATATGCCTATGTGGTTTCCTTAAATTATGAAATATTCTTCTTGTAGGGAACATGCTAAAGTTTTATGATTTGGCTAATTATAGTGATACTGAGGGAGGGGGTATTTGGGGTACATTATTACATACTATTCTGACTAATAATCTCGTTAATAAATTTAATAATTAAGAACTTAATAATTAAGTCAAATTTTATGTTTTTTTATTTAATAAACAAAAATAATTGTCAATTACATATCTTTTACTAAATACATACAGACATTACTTAAACATTTAGTTTTTTTTTTTTTTTTTGAAAAAGTATTTAAACATTCAGCTACTTAATACACTCATAACTTAATGATTAAAAAAAAACGAGCCTTAATGTTGTTATATATTTCGATTGACATTATTGGTTATTAATATTAATAATTAATCAATTGGCATTGTTCAACCGTGAAATATTCCTTTTTGGAAAAGAAATCTGAGTTATTCACTTATTTGGTTATGTTATTCATAAAATATATTCAACTCAATTAAACATGTTGTGTGCGGCTAACTGAGAACATAAATTAAAAAAAATATACAATAACTAATAGTTACATTATTAATCATAGTTTATGACAATACAAAAAAATGTCAGATTACGACTGATTCAAACAATAAAATTATAGTTTATTAATATATGATATTCGTCAAATATGTTAAAGCATAACTAATAAGCATATATATAAATAAATCATATAAATCTTTTATATAATAGATATTTATTAACTATAATATGGTTTTGGTTAATAAAACAAGTATTAAAGTAAAACAAATAAAACAATATGTTTCTCTTCACTAAAGATCACCGTGCATCATAAAAATCATTATGCATCAATTGCTTCATAAATTTTCGTGCATCAATTTAATCATGATCTAAGGGTCAAGATCTTGTCGTATTTGTTTTACTTTAATTGTTGTTTTACAATACCCAACCCCAATATAATATATTAAATAATTTTAAAAAGATAAACATAATACAATAAACAATCTCATTGTTAAAAAGAAAACTTATTGTTCAATTAATATAAAAAACATAGTATAATGTATGTAAACATTTTTGTACTCATATAAAGAAAATAGAAAAATAAATTTTAAAGATTATCTATAGTATAGTATATGTAAACATTTTTGTACTCATATAACATTTAAATTGAAAAATGACTAATTAAAAATCCAGTGTGACAAAAAACTAAATTAACACCTAAAAAAAATATATCATCTTTTAGTTATATAGAGAAAATTATCTATAAAGGTGTTATAGTATAAATAATAATGGAGAATACTTAAATGTAGATTATAAGATATATTTAAAAAATATTTTTACTAATATAGGAGTGTCATATAATACATTAAAATAGTAAAAACATAATTTAATTAGTTATCATATACTTATACTAGATTATTTTCCCGCGTAATACGCGGGATAAAAATATAAGTTTTTATAATAATATTATCAATTATAAATCAGACGTATTGAGATTTAATGATATTAATATTCAAAAATATTTTGTAGAGGTAAACCTTGCCCCCTAATCTGAATATACCCAAGTCAAACCCTCATAGAAGGACAACAATATCTCAAAGTTAGCTGAACGGGGATTTAAACCTGGGAGTCATCCGGAGAACTCTCAACCACTACACTAACAACAAATTCTAAACTACTATTAATTATTTAAATACACCAGATAAACACCATTGTCAAGGTTTGAACCTTAGTTTTCTCCCCAAAAAGCCAAAGCCTCTACCACCCAATTACTAACTATCTATTTCATTATTTGTAATGTTTGACGATTCTTTTGTTTATGCTTATCTTAATTAATTTTAATTACTAACTGTATTAATATAGGTTTATATTTTATTGTTTATATACTACCAAGTAGGTAACTATCCATGAGATAGTTTTATCCTCAAATTGCCATATGATTATGGCAAGTTAATTTATCAGAACTTAATATGTGGATTAAGATCTTCTTATGAGAATTAGTACATATTTATGTGCATTGCAAAAGATATTTGTTTTAGAAAATGGCCTAAAATGCTTCAAATTTGGTAGATATCATTTGTTGCAATGTATTGAACTATTGATGTAATTAAAAAGTTTTAAAAAAAACTTAAAGTTTTTGTTTATTAAATTTAAAAGTATGGTTTTTTCATATGTCCGGTATTAAATCTTTAAATACTTTCAATTCAGTTTACATAATTTATGTATTTTTTGGTATTTAAATGTTACTCATTATTTATACTACTTATTAAAGAAAATATCCCTATGTTAAAAGTTACATGAGAGAAATGTTTAAAAGGCTATTTCATGTAATATTGTCATCTGTCACCCTTCAAATATGTAATATTTAAGCATTAAAATATTTTTATTTACACTACCACTTAACATTAATAATTAAGCTACACTATCAATTATTTATCATTTAAAATATCTTTATTAACCCTTTGTATCAATAATCTACACCAATGGACGCCTCATCTACCACCAACAGTCACAACGATCACCACATCGTCGCTGTCATGACCACCGCCGCATTGCGCGCCCAACTAAATTAAAATAAATATCTATTTTACATGTCAAATTATTAATTAGAAAATTTCAATGCAAATATAATAAATAAATACAATCATTTTAACACGACAACTGAGGTCCCGCAACGCATTTATCGATAAAAATGTCTATATTTAAAGTTTGAAAATTTTGATTTAATAGTCACACATCATGCGGGTATAACCCTGGTTTATATAATTCAAAACTAATTTGTATATTTTATTTGAACTAAGTATTATATTTACACTAATCTATTATACTTTTATATCCCAAATATTTTTATGTCAAGACTTAAAATTTAGAAGTTTCTCCAGAAGATATAAACCATTACCAAGTGAACTACTTAAACGTTCTAAATACAAATTTGGGTTTGGAGTTAATATTGAAGATGACAAAATATTTTAATAAAACTAATGAATTTATATTAACCAAAAATTCAACCAATTTTGGAGTTAGCCGTCAAATACATACATGCATTAAATATCATTAAACGTAAGTGTATAATGTGATTTAGTACTTACTAATTTAGTATATATTAATAATAATTTAGTATATTAATCTAAATATGGTAAATGATGTAAGCAAAACAATCTAAAAGTTAAAATTTAATTTTGCTTTTCATTTAAGGGTTATGGTTTTTTCAAAAATGATTTTAGGATGCTATTTTATAATTGTTGGGAGATTAGTATTAATATGTTAATATGAATAATGAATTTGAAGATATAATTAAATAACTAAAAGATCTAAAAAAAAATTAGTTACAATAAGAAGATAAAATAAAATAAAAAATAAATCAAATCAAACATATATTTTATATAGAAAAAATTATCGTAAAAAAAATTGTAATATAAGTTTAATATATAAAAATAAATTAATAATAATAATAATAATAATAATAAAGGTCATTTAAATAGATATACTTTTAACCACAACGTTATACATAAAAAAAAAAAAAAAAGGCTTACATGTCAATACAAAAAGATATTCACAAATGCATTTAACTATCCTCTTAGGCATATAGAATACACCTATACAGTTTAAACTACTATTTCGATCGGCTCCATTCCCCCTTTTTGGGCGTTGAAGCTTCAAATTCGGATTTGCCAAAATTTCTTAAACAAAACAATACGGATTGAATGGTTGAGTTTTTTAATTGTTTAATTGAATGGTTGAGTTTTTTTTTAATTGGTTTAACTCGAGATTTGGGATTGTTATGTACCACCTTCGTTCCATTTTAAATTTTATATATTGATTGTTAAAGTATTTTTTTAAACTTTAATTGTATATTTGTTTGTCTTAAATTATAGTTTTATCAAAAATAATCTTTTTATTTTTCCAATTGATATAATTTATACCAATTTATCATATAATTAATAAAAACAAAATTATTTACAATTAAATTCAAAAACAAATACTCAAAATATTAAATTTAGACAATTAAAAAGAGATAGAAAAGTAATTTTTTTTTTTTAACATTAATGATATAATTGATATTGAAAAACTAGAATTACAATAGAGGCAAAGTAATTGATTGTTATATTTCTTTTAACTAAAACTCTGGGATTATTTGTGAACTAGATGGAAATTCATTATAATTTAATACCAAGTTACTAAATTAGAAGGAAATCCATTTTTTTTAGGAAAGTCTAGCTTTTCGTAAAATAAAAACCTAAAACCTTATAGTTATTAAGTCTTATCTCAACCTAAAATATCAATTATTCCAATCGACAATTAATTAAGTTTACGTCTGATTAAGCTTATATAAAATGGTCTATAAAGACATAAACATGTTATTTAGCAAACACCTATACTAAGAGAAAATGCTAAATACAGTCCTAAGGACTGTATTTAACGTGCATAAAAAAACTTGTACCTTCCATATTAAAAGCCCGTCTCTGAATTTCATGGTAAATGTACAAACAATTTATACACCTTAAACACAGCCCTAAGGGCTGTATTTAGCAAACCCCTTATACTAATATTACTATTATTATCAAGAAAATGATTAATTTTTTAACTAGATAATTAATCCCTCTGTCCCAATTTAAATGTCCAAATTTGACTTGTTGAGTCTTTCTTTTCTAACTTTAATCGTAAATACTTTTGTTTGTACAATATAATAGCTAATGAAATTGATATTAATGAAAAATATATCTAAAGCTCAATCTATCTATATATTTTACATCAATTATTGTATAACACACACGAAACAATTTACGGTCAAAATTGCGAAAGAAAGACTTTAAAACTAAAAATATGACATTTAAATTGGGACGCTGGATTTAGAGAAATGATTATTTTTTTAATAATCTTTTTTATAAATTTTTATGTAAATAAAATTTTTATGTTTTAAAATAGATTTAGACTAATTTTTCAAAAATAACTCATTTCTCTTGTAATTATTATGCTAAATATAATACTCATTTAGCCTATATAATGACGAATAAGTATCATTTCAAGTTATTTATAATTTTACTAATAAAATTAGAAACATAATAAAAATTAAATTATAGTTAAAAATTAAATTAAAATTTTTAATTTTAATCCAATAACAAAATAATTAATCATCTTAACAAAATAACTTAAAAATCTTCCTAACTAATATTAAGAGATTAATCATTTTCTTAATCAAAAATCACAACTTCACTAAATATAAATAATTTTAGATGATGTCTATAAAGACATTTTACCCCCATTTCATAGGAATTATTTACCGTGGAGTCGTGGACAATACAACACTATCATATCACATCGTAAGTTGTGCTTCATTCACTATCTACAACGTACGTGGCACCCCACCACTACCCCACCTCGTCTCAATCCCGTTCCCAAAAAGGCTCCATTCCTTGTCGTTTTCCTTACATCCCCAGTGGGCCCTATCAGAAACCAATAAACAAAATAAGTTTTAAAATTTTAAGATAAATGAAAACCCAAAATTTCCATTTCCTTTAAATACATATCTCGAGTTGAGCTATGTTTGCCAATTTAGAAAGTGAAATCCACTCCTTAAAATTTTCTCTCTCTTTCAGATAAACAATACTAATGGCAAACCCGACCCGAAGAACTCCGGGGCTCCGATCCCAATCTCCAACCGGAAGATTCGCATCATCCACCACCTCTGCTTTTACCCAAACGACGTCGTTTTTTCAAAACCACCGTTCCGCTTCACCTACACGTATCAACTTATATGGATCATCATCATCAACAACAACTTACTCGTTATTATCATTATACAACCGTCAGATGCCACGTGGCGGAAGCAATCAAACCGTCAAAAAACCGTTACAAGCACCAAAAAGGATGTGTATGTGTTCACCTACATCACATCCAGGCTCATTTAGATGCGGTTTACACAAATCCAAAAATAATAATAATCAAAATATTAATAGTTATTCTGCCAATACGACGTCGTATCCATCAAACCGACTAAATGCGAGAAGATCCGCAATGACTAACTCTTTAGTACGTATAGGTACAGTTGAAGGTGGTGATTTAGTGAAACGAGCACTTGCTGCTTTGATTCGGCCGTCTTCGCATCAGCAAAGACGGCGGACTTCGTTTCAACCGACCCGTAGTCGGTTGTCTGTCATGACGACGTATTGAATAGATATATACATATATATATAGTGATGGACGGTTCGATGGATATGTTTTTTTTTTTAGTTATATATTCCGGTCACCGAATGAAATCCCTAATATGGATACTAGTTTGTTAATTGTCGATCAGAGTCCGTCTGTACATACAGAATATATAAAAAAAATCGAGTTATTTAAAATAGTAACGAACTTCAGTTCGCATGAATTTTTTAATCTAAATATATAAGTATTAAAAAGAAAATCTATAGTAGTAGAAAAAAGAGTTAAGTTTTACCAAATATCTTTACTATATTTTGGATAATGTATATCGTTATAGGTTTCTAGACTAGATACAGGTAACTTTATTTTTGATAGCTGGAAATTAAAAGTTAGCTTAGTTCATAAAAATCGAAGAATGCATATTTTTTGTGCTTAATTTCAAAATTCATGCAATAGTCGTTATGTGATACTCAAAAATATCAAGAAGATCGATGTGAGTTTTTTTTTTAAAATTTTTTTTTTTTATATAAGTATATACTAGTATATTTGTGCAGGTACGTAAATATTTTGGATTTGTATGATGTAGATCTGGAGTTGAAGTCAAGAAATTGATTTGAAGATCATGCCGTAACAGGACTTTTACCTTCAACTGGAAGTAACAGTCATTGACTTCTCTCTCGCCTATGCATTTTTGGAACATTTTGGACCGTTGGATTTGCTATTTTTAAAATATGGAAAATAAATATCTTATGTTAGTTCTTAATAAACAAATAATAGTTAGGAAATTAATAAAAGAATGACAGGCATGAAAAATTATAAAATATATGCTGCAGTTGGGACATGGAACCGTTTTGATAATGAGTAATATACAATAAAATTTAATTATTTATGGGTTTGTTAAATGAAGTCTTAAGGTTTTTGTTAAATGAAGTGTTAGGGTTTTTGTTAAATTGTATTAATTAGTTGTATATTTACTATAAAATTTAGGGGGTGGGGTTTTAATATGGTATATACAATCTTTTTATATACGTTAAGTGAAACTCTAAGGGTTGTGTTTAACAATTTTTTTTATAATATATTAAAATTAATATATAAGAATATATAGAAAGAAAGAAGTGAGTATGAGGTTGTTATGCATTTAATTTGGGTGAAAAACCCCTCATATACCAATATTTTATTATTTTGAATAAATGTTTGACCCCTCATGATTTTTATAGTTTAAAAATAAAGTATGTGAGAGATTTTTCACTCAACTTAGATGTTTAACATTCTCATATTCCTTTCCCAATATAGAAAAGCCATCTCGTTGAACATGAAATATAAACAAGATTAAAATTATTCGATTATTAATACAAAACTCTTGAGGTAAAACAATTTAAGATGTACGTACTATGATATAGATAAGTTAAAATATGTTTAAGATATTAATTCAGTATTAAGAGACTAGAAACAATAAAGTCAAGTTGTATTGATAAAGACAATAGTTGGATCAAGACGTTTTCTAATTTCGGGGACGTTTTCATTTCAAAGTCGTATTACAAGAGTTTGTATACTGTCGTTTAGATGTTATTGTGTAGATGTTATTGTAAGTATTCGATCGTTAACAATTAACTCGTTGCTATACCTAATAATACATATATATATGGAAAATATGGATATTATGTAGTTATATATTGTGTAAGGTTAATAATAGTAGTAACTAGATACTTAGCCCGCGCGTTGCTGCGGGAAGTTGTAAATGCAGTAGTACAAAAAGGTAAACTTTACGTTTACGTAACGTAGATTATGCATTAGTACAAAAGGTTAAAGATGGTAAACATAAGGCAGATTACTATACAGTGCAAAGCAGTTCAAAAACACATACATTGTGTAACACCTACTATTTACAACATAGCGAAAGATTAAGTAGGTGTTATCTATTACATGGATTGTATAACATCAACCATCGTAACAAAAGTTTGGTTAGGTGTTATCTAATATATACATAGTATAACACCAATATATTGGTGTTAAGGTTGCGTTGTAGCAAAAGAGTGGCTGATGTGCAAAAGTTGTGACGTCGTTAGCGAGGCCCTGTTTTGTTATGGCTTTGGTTTTTTGGTTGATCCCTGTTGACCGGACTGTAACAGATTAGCAAAGTTAGTAAGGTAGGTGTAAACGACAGGCAGTTAGTTGAGGTATAATTTGTACCTGGTAACTCCTGGGCTCCTCTTTTTCTTCCTAGCATCTTTGGGTCTGGAGTGACTGGTGTCATTCGTGTTTGTTTTTCAACTTTGTTGACTGAAATGCTCCCGGTTTTTGGTAAGGTAAGGTGAAGGAGACATGTTGTTCCTGTTATGCTTGAAATCTCTTCAGGTAGGATTTTTGGGTCAAAGTGTATGTGGTTGATGACCATATCTTCGCATGTTATGTTTATTAACTCAGTCGTGGCCTCATTATAGAAGATGACCTTTGTGCTTGAAGTAGAGTCTGCAATGGTGGCATTCACACAGTACCTGTTTTTTCATGGAACATATCATATTGTGCAGAAAATGTAAAGCAACATTTAGGGACTTACATGTATTTAAATCCCTCTTTTTCTTTGTGATATTCGCATGTATAGTAGTATCGGTTTGTTTTTTGCAAGTAAGCTCTCCCGTTACATTTGTTGCAGGTGACATAGAACCATGGTCGGCTTGAGTCAATGGTTGCTATAGTTACTTCACAGACACCGTGATGTTGCTATTATGTACCTAAGGAGTTAATATCGAGAAACTTTAATTTAATGGGCAAGAAAGAATTGAGGGTATTAGATGGTACCATGTTGTCTTCTTGTTGTTTGGAAAACAAAGCCTCAAGAGTAATTGTGGGGTTGGATGATTGGTCAATTTCTTTAAATCTGTTTGTAAGGTAGGCATGTGTTAAAGTTTTATGGGTTAATAAATATAAGTTGCGTTAGGACATTAGAGAGCATTGTTAGTACCTGTTGATGTAATATGGTAGGTCTGGTAGAGGGGGATTTACGACAGTAGTGGTAGCGGAAGTTGATTCTAGCTGATAGTTATCTATAATGGAATAAGACATTCTTTAAGTGCGAATTAAATAGCAAAGGTGTTAGTCCTACTATAATTGCAAAAGTGGTTAGGAAAATGTAATATACCGTTGAAGTACGTTACAATTGTTGAAGTCACTGCCAGTATATTTCCAATTGAATGGTTGTCACTAATCTCATTGATCTTCTCCGTCCATAATGTTATCTCAATCAAATTATTGCTGTAAAATGTGTAACATTTAGTATGTAAATGCTAATATAGGTAATTGTGTGTTAAAAATGGTATTTGCTATTAAATACATTTACCTTAAGTCCAGTATCATGACTTTCCTTAAGTTTTTTTCTTTCCTTGTGAGGACTCCTGATATCCTTTCGATGCGACTGATATAATCTGTATTGCAGTACTATTAGTAATTACGATATTTATTTATTGATTATTTAAGTTTGTTGCAGTTTTGTATACTGATAGTGCGGGTATAGTATATATCTGATAACATATATAGCAGTACGATTACTTTTACGATTTTGTATACTGATAATATGGGTATAGTATATACCTGTTAGGAGGGTGTGATTGTTACGCCTTTCTGGGAGCTTGTCGTATGTCACAAACCTGTAGTAGTAAGTAGGAATTCTTTGGTCTTCGATGGGAAGAAAAGTAGTTGACTCTCCAAGTCTGATAGTTGCTGCGTGTTCGACAACTTGCATATTTTTTCTTGCATCTATTGATAGATAGTCTGATATGGCATAACATGAGTTCAGCTTCAACTTCGAATCGAAATACCTTTCATTTGCTGATTTTGCAGAGGCCTCAATGGCGTCACCCTGTAACAGATTTGTAGTTATAGTTTAAACATAAGGAAATGGTATGAAAGTCAGATTTATTTTTATGTATTTTACATGGATATCTACTAATAGGAAGCATAGGTCCTCTTTTCTGTTGTGTAGTATCCATTTTCTTATTACTCGTACTCTGATTTCGTTTCCAGGTTCGTGAGGTTTAATTTCACTAATCCATAAGCTTGACATTGATCTGCAAAGATAAAAAGGTACGTTAGTGTCATTATAGCTATGTAAAAAGTTTGAAGTAAATTATATTGGTTGGTTGTAGAACGTAACTATTTTCTGGTAAGTGTTAACAATTGTTAATTTCTTTTAAAAAGTCAGAGTAAACAATATTTTTTGTTTCGTTTGGTTTTTCGTCCTGTTGAGGAATTATCAGAATTTTCAGAGCCGAAGGACTGGTGGCGCGTGATAGCGCAACATATAGTTGTCCATGACTAAAAACAGGATGTGGCAAGTAAATTCCTATTTTATTTAGTGACTGGCCTTGACTTTTGTTTATAGTCATTGCGTAACATAACTTAATAGGAAATTGCTTCCTTTTAAGCATGAAGGTTAACTCTTTGTCACTATGGGTTAGTGTTATGCGGGGGATGTAAACACGGTGGCCAATTGTTGTTCCTGTCATGATTTGCGCTTCAATAACTCTAGGAAGTAGTTGTGTTACTATGAGTCGAGTTCCGTTGCATAAGCCTTCTGTTTGGTTCAGATTTCGTAGTAACATTATTGGTGTGTTAATTTTAAGTTCCAAGCGATGTGGTGATAGTCCATTAAAGTTAAGAAGGTTGAGATATTCTGTTGGATAAAGAATTTCGGTATCTCCATGGTCTCCGGTGTAAGGAACTATTGTGTCTAAACTAAGATAAACTTTCCCTATTCCAGGAGCCATTTCAAGTACCTTTGTGTTGATCTCTTCTGCAGTTTCATTCTTTGGGCAAACGATCGCCTTTGCACATAAGGTAGTAGCTGAAGGATTTAGTAAGGTTTCATGGTCATAGATGAATCGAATAAGATCATTGATTGCTTTTTTATGGAAAGGTATGTTGTAGTTTGGTGGGATTTCTATAGTTTTGGTGTTTTGAGGATCGGTTTTGTCAGGAGTACCAAGCTCGCCGTTTCCAATTGCTAATAACCATGAAGAGAACTTAGAGATTTCTGCTTTTTGTTGTGGGAGTAAACCAGGTTTTTGAAGGCGCATATTTTCAGTTAACTTGAAGACCTGAAATTTACTCCATAAGTAAGATCTAGGTAACGATGACGCTTTGAGACATTGCGTTTAACCGGAAGTGTTTGCCTAAAGTCACCGCCTAAAAGTATGGATTTACCACCAAAAGGTCTATCGTTATTATTTAGGTCTTTGAGAGTTCTATCTAAGGATTCAAAACACTTTCTATCACTCATCGGAGCCTCATCCCAGATAATAAGTGAAGTTTCATTTAACAGTTGAGCTAGATGAGTATTTTTTTTGATGTTGCAAGTAGAATCATCTGTTAGGTCTATAGGAACTTTGAACCTTGAATGTGCGGTTCTACCGGATGGGAGTAGTAACGATGCTATTCCTGAAGCAGTAACAGCCAAAACAATTTTTCCATCAGAACGTAAACTTGAAATTATTGTTGTCCACAGGAATGTTTTTCCGGTCCCGCCATGGTCGTATACAAAAGCTAGTACCTGCTTACTACTTTCTATAGTACTTGTGATGTAATCATGAATTTCCCTTTGTTCATTGTTCAGTTTATACTTGAATGACACATGGTCAGCCGCGAGAATCTGTCTGTCATAATTCTTTTCTTCCATGAGGAGTTTATTTCTTAAAGACAAAAGTAGTTGCTGATTGGGTAAAGGTAGGCCGAATTCTGGTAAGGATGAAGAAGGGGTTGAAGATCGAAGTAATAGCTCTAGCTCATAAAGCACGTATTGTTGTAAATCCTGTTGATTAATGACTTCATGTGTGCGAGCTATGTCATCTGTCATTTTGCTCCAGTGTGCTTCCCAGAGCTGTTTAGGATTTGAAACCTCGCAATATAGTAGCATGTGAGTAAACAAAGTCCGTAGTTCTGATGCACTTGCCCAAAGGGCAGCTTCATTAAAGGCAACGGACCACTCATCGTCATCTTGTAATAATCCTAGATTTTCACATGCGTCGCGATATGTAGGGCAGACTTCTCCAGAAAGTGTACGAATGTCTTCAAATGTTTCACATCCTCGCTGATGTGTTAGAAGCATTCGTAAGTAAAAGAGTTCACCGCATGTTGGGTGTACGTAAATGAGCCTTCCTATTGCAACATTTTTTCTAAAAGATCTATGAATCCAGCATTTGGAAGAGGCGTCCCATCGAAATTCTGAAGTGAAATCAATATAGCATAGATGTCTGCCTCTTCAGTCGTAGCGGTTACTAAGTAGCCATTTAGTAAGAGTCGTTTTTGTTGCATATGAATTGTTGGCGACGTTATTGATTTTATCTTTGAACCGTACACTTTGCATGTTCTCCAAGTGAACTGCTAGCATTTGAACGGGCGGGTTTCTTTCATGTATGTGAAAGTTTAGAATTCTCCAGGCAGCCTCGTGAGGGCAAATGAAACGACTATCTACAAAATTTTTGATTTCATCTACCTGGATAGGGTTTGTGTTTGTTGTAGCATCGGATGTTATGGCAGGAGTTCTATTGATCAAGTAATGTATACGATCTGGGCTTTTGGATATGTACTTGAATAAGTACTTTATGAGCATACTCCAGCCACAATACTCTACATTGATATGTGCTTCAAAGTATAAACATAGTAAAGGATTGTAGGGGACGACAACACGATTGTCTAATGGAATACCATTTTTTACAACTGTAGCCGTTGTTGATCGTCTCCTGTAGCGTGCGTAGCCGTTCTTGTCAAAGCATGTGGTTTGCTCAAAAATTTTTGGGAATTTTTTGGAACAGTGGCCTAGTTTCATGCAAGGAGAGTTCGTTCTTGCAAGACCACATGGGCCATGCATCATTGATTCAGACACAATTCTGTATAAATCTGGTTGAAGCACACGGTCAGGTATTTCTGCTGAGATGTATTTATCTATATCTTCAGCATCTTTGATCCTTTGAGAAGAGGATACCCATAATAACAAATGGCGATGAGGCATGCCTCTTTTTTGGAACTCAATGGTATATAAATCTGTGTTGAAAGAGTTGGTTGACTGAGAATGCCAGAAGAACTAATAGATAAGAAAAGAAATCGAAAGTTGATGTGAATGTACCTGCCTCAATGTCACCAAAAGGATTTTCAGTTTTAATGAAGTTAAGTAATGACTTTAGTTTCAATTGGAACACTCTTGCTATAATGTCTGGACGATCTTGGGCCTTAAGGGGAGCGTACTGAGCCATATGTCTTTCAATCTCTGGCCACTTGACATTACATGTAAAAGTAACGAAGTATTGTGGATTTCCATGGACTCTGCAAATCGCTAAGGCGTCTTGGTAATGTTTGTACATGTAGCGAGGACCACCTATGAATGATGTCGGTAAAATTATTCTTTTGCCGATGTCACGACCTTCAGTATCTCCCCGTGAAACAGCATCATGAACACCTTGAAGGTGTTCGGTTCTGAATGTACTCTGGTTATACCTATAGTAATCGAGTCTATCATGTTCCATACATACATAGGCATCAACCAAGTACTGCTGAAAAAGCCTTCCACCTCTTAAGAGTAAGGTATATAAGTTGAGACGATCATGAAGTTGATAGTTATAAAACATATTCATGGTTAATTTTCTATCTTTAGTTTCAGCAGGTGCAGTTAAACGCATATCAGGAGACCATCCACTTTCACCGTAAATGAATAACAATGGGTATTGTAACGACATGTAAAGTAGATGTAACTTATTGATACGTTGCGGACCTTTATCTTTGTTACGGATAACGATGTCAAATCCATCTGACAAAGGGTCACTGTCGTTAACGATAGCTCCAATGCAACCGTCGCTTGGTTTGTCATAGGATTGTGCATTATAAGAACTATATAACCTAATAGAAAAGTTGGGGACATTATATAGCCGAATAAGATCTCTAGCAGTATGGAAAAGCTTAACTAACTTATTGGACATTGCAAGTTCCTTTGAAATAAGTGAAACAAAGTTAACAGAAAGTTGAGGTTCAGTACTACTGTTGAAGGGCTCCAATCTGTGAGTAATTTCATTTTCGGTGTCATAGATGTACATTTGCAAAAATCTAGGTTTTTCGTTTCTTGGAGGACATAATGTACCAATCCAGTGACATATTTGCCCTTCAACTCTAAAAACGTATGGAGCAGAACCGTCATTGATCCTGTCATCTACCTTTGCACCGAATGAGGTCATAGAGAACATTGAGTTATAGGCACGTATGTGATTGAGAAATTCATTTCTTGTAAAGAGGTTAATAATGGTGGGGTTATATGCTCCTGGAAACGGTAACTTAACCTTACCCTCTTTACAACATTGTTTGTACCTCATATGTCCATTGACAGATGTCTGATGACAACGTTCATCATACCAAAAGCGTGCACCGCAATACTCACATATACAAGTACAATCGCCTAAGTCTATATAGAAAGGTGTATTAGGAGGTGAAGTACAGGTTGTAAAGCTACGGTTGTCAATTGCATTAAATATCGTACAGTTAGCGCTTTCAGCCGTAATTTCGTTGCGTTTACGTTTTGCTAAAGTTGACATTTTTTTTAAGTTATAGTAAACACTATAGATAGAAGATAACAAAGCTAGGTAAAAAGAAAAACAAAAAAACTATATAGAAGATTAGAAACCTAGTTTTATAGCTGACTGAATACATTAATATAAAGCAGCAGATTACGCAATAGATTAACCTGAGAATAGGAAAAAAAGAACGTTGTCATGATAGTAATAAATAATAAGGGAAAAATTCTTTGAAAGTCACATACGACCTAAATTAAATAACATAACAATTACTTAAGAAACCTAAAAGGCCTTATAATTAAGAAGCGGGTATATAATATAATTTTTTTTGTTTAATTTGTTGATTCTATTAAATAACTAAAGCCTTCCATGAAATTTACAGATGTCATTGTCACTGATGTAGCATAAGTATGTGTAACATCAACTTATAACATAAATAAATTAATCATAAAAATTAACAACATATGATGAGTATGTACCTATATTCTTGACCTTGTATGTAATGATATTCATTGAATATAGAGAGTGATATACTAACAGGGTATAGAAGGATGCTGAAGAGAAAAGAAGATGCCAGAGAGAAGTTAGATAGATGTACTGTTGGAGGTTTCTTGGACTTGGAAGTTGTACGACAGGCAGCATAATATGTAAAGAGTGAAAGTTAAGCTATGTTGTACTTTAGGCATAGAAACTTGTAAAAGCATATAGGTTTTTAGTATAATGTTAATATATGAAATGAGGTACGTAGTTGCATATACTAAATTAAGTTAGATAATTAGATGGCGTAAGTTATTAGTATGTATTATGAACCAACATGGAATAATGAATGGTGTGACCATGTGATCATGTTCCTATCTGCAACATATGTGGGTATGGCCTAGTGATAAGATTAATAAATTTATATCTTTTTATAGAAAAAGTGCATTTAATCATGTAGTTGACATCATATTATAGGTCCCATACTTATCATCAATGTGGAAGAGCTTACTTTTATAACATAAATACGATACTTAAAATGTTACAATTTGGTTGTTGTTGACTTGATTAAGATATACATTTTCAAAATAGTTGGCGATGTTATTAATTGTTGCCTAATCCTTTCATTAAAGTTTTGCGTTATGAGTTAAGAGTGATCAGAAAGAGCTTGCATTCTATGAGTGTAGACTCAAATATAATCTTTCGAAAAGCCACAGGGAGCGTGACTTAGTTGGCTTTTTAGGGGTAGAGTTAGTATTGAAAGTAGACACCTGTTTTGTGACAAAATTAACATGAAAATGTTATGATTAACGTATAAGTAAATGATAATGATGTATCTTGAAGGACTAATGACAAAATCAGTATAAATCAAAGCAAAGTATATAACTTTAAGTTGAAGGTTGGTTTTAGAGAAGAAAAATGCCTAGTTCAACAAGTTGCATCTCAGTATATATTTAAATTAAACAAATTGGCCAGAGAGAATTATGGTTATTTCTTTAACAAGTTGCATCTCAGACATAACTTATAGTTTAGCAATTTAGGACGACTCTATAAGATTGATAGGGTATGTTTCGGATTAGTATCCAAAATTGGGGAAAACGTAGTTGTGTAGTGTTTCTCACTGCCTACATATATTGACTCTTTCATCTTTTAAATGGACCACAAAGATTAGGAGGCTACTTGAGAGTGTGGATAAGGCTAAAGGGGTGTGGGGTGCTTTTCAGTGTTCTTTTTACTCTATGTTCATATAGGACTAGTTTTCTTTTCTTCTTTTTACTTTTTATATGTTGGAATGGATAATGTTTCGTTTATACTAATATTTTTTTAGCCGTACATTATGACCATATAATGTGTTTTAAGTTGTTCTCATACAATAATGTGAATTTTGTTTGATGGTATACGAATAAAAGACCATGATGTACGGCTCATTTCATTTTTACAATTTTTTTTTGAACGGCATTTCACTTTTACATTTGTCTACAATCTTTTGTATCACTATCCACTACATCTGTAAAAGCTAACGAAGCTCGAATTTATAATAGCCGCGCGCAATTGTTACCTGAGGAATAATCTCCATCTACTATAAACTTATGTAGTGGACTGATTGGCCGAGCATAACCCAATACATGCACTTTCATTAAAACTGGGGATGAATAGTGTTATTTGAATCTATACCGATGGCCGTATCGTAACTCTCTGACTCTCCGTCATTAAGGTTAATATGACACGGTATTCAATATTATAATTTGATGATTTTTGAATCGATACTGATGGTACTAGGAGAAAAAAACACAAAGTATTAGACAGGTATTCTCTTTGAACTTTTTACTTCAGTGGCAACTTGCTTGGGTCGATTAATATGGGCTAAGACAATACATGTGGGTCCATTCAACAGAAGCCCACATGATGAAGAAAGAGACAGCTTTGAATCGGAATTGCGGTCCTACAAATTTACAAAATGTACCACATTGGTCTCTGAGCTGTAACTTAGTCATTGTCTTGCATTTTTAGATCATTTTTGCACATCCTTTTTAACTTTACAAGGGGCCGTATCAACCTTGTGACTCGCGATACCAGACATGTTTTTGAAAAATAAAAAAAGATCTTGTTAAAAATTTAAAGAATAAATTACACTTCTCGTCCCTCAAGTTGGCACGTTTTTCACTTTTCATCCCTAAAATGAAAAAATTACGCTTTTGACAATATTATCAAAATACTTCTATCTATATATCTCATGGCAGAACTTAAAAATAATAAGTCTTATAGTACACATTTTAAATAATTTCTATGCATACACAATTCATGATATAGCAAACATATATACAGAAACTTACAATCATAATATCTTTTCTCAAGCCTCTTATACCAACAGCCTAAGCATAAACAAATTTATACAACTCAACGGAATTTTTCAAGATAAAGTAGTTCGTTTTTGGTTAGAAAAATATAGTTTGTTTTCCGGCGAGATTTTGAGTTTTCCGGTAAGTGTTGAATCTGGGATATTTTGGTTAGGATTCGTGCGAAAATTAATTTTGATAAGTTTGGTGGTGGTTTCGTGGTCTAATTCGAAGAAACGAGTGAGATATCGACATTTTAAGTTTTCCGACGAAAGTCAGCCGAAGATGAAGATAATGACAACTAGAAAAGTAATTTTCAGTTTTCGTCCCTGAACTTGTCATTTTTTGCACTTTCAGTCCCTCACGTGTTTTGCACGTGTCGAACTTAACGTCTGAAACTTAACACCGTTTGGCGAGGGACGTCGATTGCAAAAATCTGCCAAGTTTATGGTCAAAATTGTAATTTTTTCACTTTAGGGATGAAAAATGAAAAACACGTCAAGTTTAGGGACGAAAAATGTAATTTACTCAAAAAATAAAGATTAACTTTTGATGTTAAAATTACATTTACGACTATACAGTGAGAGTTTTAAAGCTATTATTAAAGTGATTTTTATACTTAATTTTTTACTTCCCCTACTACATGTAATTTGTTAAGACAATTTTGCCCTTATCAATAATTTTTCAACCCACTAGTTACACGTCTCTATACTTTTTATTTTATTTCTCAGTTCATCTTTAGCCATTTAATAAAAATAAAAAATAATATATGTTTGTATATTATTTGTAACACCTCAACAAGACGGAATAATGAGATATCATAAGAAAAAGCACAACACGACATGGAAATTAAGTAGAGGCAATTCTAGATGCATTAATAGGATTGGAAATCCATACAATATAACTAATTACAAATCCGATACCATACAAAAATGCATAAGGGGTCGTCGCCTAACATTCGCATACTTCTTTTGTCTCTCGCGGGCCACTCTCAACTTCTCTTTAATTTGCGAGATCACCTTAGTCGTTTCAATAACAATTTCGGGACCAATGAGTTGGCTTTCACCAACCTCCGCCCAAGCTACCGGGGACCTACAATCTCTCCCGTACAACGCTCTATAGGGCGCCATACCGATGCTAGCATGATAGCTATTATTATAGGAGAATTCAACTAACGGTAAATGCTCATCCCAATTGCCACCAAATTCGATGGCACAAGCTCGTAACATGTCTTCTAGTGTTTGAATCGTCCTTTCGGTTTGACCATCGGATTGAGGGTGGAACGCCGTACTTAAATTGAGTTGAGTACCCAATGATTCTTGGAATGCCTTCCAAAAATTTGAAGTATATCAGGCATCCCAATCGGATAGGATGGAAATCGGCACTCCATGTTTGGATACTATCTCTTTGACGTACAAGCGTGCCAAGGTGTCAAATTTATCTTTCTCCCGGATGGCTAACAAGTGAGCCGACTTAGTCAATCGGTCCACTATCACCCAAACGGTGTCCCGACCATTTCTCGTTCTAGGTAACTTCGTGATGAAGTCCATAGCGATATCTTCCCATTTCCATTTTGGCGTCGCCGGTTGAACAAGTGAGACATTCGCTAACATACCTAGCAATGTCCTTCTTCATCCCCGACCACCAATACAAGTCTCTCAACCCAAAATACATCTTGTCGGAACCCGGATGAACCGAGTAGGCCGACCTATGAGCTTCATTCATTAACTTCAACCGCTATGCGCCAAGAACAGGTATCCACAACCGTTCAACAAAGTATAACCCATCATCGTCTTTCCTATCAAATTGTTCTTCTAAGCCATGTAATGCTTCATTGGTGAAGTTTTCCGGACTAGTTTCCAATCTTTGTGCTTCAATGATGGAGTCACGAACACTCCTTATCATGGTGAGGCTCATGGCGCTAACTCGTCTTGGCTTTATCCGTTCTTTCCGGCTTAAGGCATCGGCTACAACATTTGCCTTACCCGGGTGATACCGAATAACACAATCATAATCACTAAAAAGTTCAAACCATCTTCTTTGCCTCATATTCAACTCGTTTTGATCGAAAATGTGTTGAAGGCTTTTGTGATCGGTATAGATCACACTTTTCGTGCCATACAAAAAATGCCTCCAACATTTCAAAGCGAATACGACCGCTCCCAATTCTTAGTCATGAGTCGGGTTATTTTTCTCATGCACCTTCAATTGCCTAGATACATAAGCAATCACTTTGCCCCGTTGCATCAAGACACAACCCAACCCTTGCCCGGATGCATCACAATACACCACAAAATCGTCGGCTCCATCGGGCAAGCTTAAAATGGGTGCATTACACAACTTGTCCTTCAACAATTGGAATGCTTGTTCTTGCTTCTCGCCCCAATCAAACTTTCTTTCCCGCTGAGTCAATAAGGTTAATGGTTGAGAAATCTTAGAAAAATTTTCAATAAAACGCCGATAGTAGCTCGCCAAACCAAGAAATTGGCGAATCTCGGTTGGCGTCTCGGGTCGTATCCAGTTCTTTACCGCATCAATCTTACTTGGATCCACATGAATTCCATCCTTGCTCACCACGTGACCAAGAAAGTGGACTTCTTCAAGCCAAAATTCACATTTGGAGAATTTGGCATATAATTTCTCCTTTCGATGTAGCTCTAAGACTTTCTTCAAATGTTCGGCGTGATCTTCTTTAGTCTTTGAGTAGATAAGAATGTCATCAATGAAGACAATCACAAACTCATCCAAATAGGGCAAACACACCCGGTTCATCAAGTCCATGAATACCGCCGGTGCATTTGTCAACCCAAAGGGCATAACCGTGAATTCAAAGTGCCTATAACGTGTACGAAAGGCCGTCTTGGGAATATCGTCCTCATGGACACGTAGTTGGTGGTAACCCAACCGTAGATCAACTTTTGAGAAGAAACGGACACCTTGGAGTTGATCGAATAAGTCGTCGATTCTTGGGAGAGGATAACGGTTTTTCACCGTGAGTTTGTTTAGTTCTCGGTAATCGATACACATACGGAAGGAACCGTCTTTCTTCTTGACAAATAAAACTGGTGCACCCCACGGTGAATGACTAGGGTGAATGAAACCCTTTTCTTGGAGTTCTTTGAGTTGAGTGGCCAACTCTTGCATTTCGGTGATGGCTAGGCGATAGGGTGCCTTGGCCACGGGAAAAGCATTTGGAACGAGATCAATATGGAAGTCAAGTTCACGGGATGGAGGCAAACCCGGTAGGTAGTCTGGAAATACATCTACGAACCCATTAACCACGGGTACGGATTTTAATTCCACTTTGGAAGCCTTAACACTATAAATTTTTCCTTCCCATGGCTCGGTTGTTTCGCCTTGAACCACTAACTCTTCACCATCACCTAACGGAATTCTCACAACTTTACTACCACAATCGATAACCGCGTTCATCGCCGACATCCAATCCATACCCACTATCACATCAAAACTACCAATATCGAAGGGAACGAGATCAATAAGAAACGGGTGGTCACAAATCTCTAAGGTACAATCACGAACAACTTGATCGATTTTTGTTAACCCACCATTTACCATTTCAAGTTCAAAATAATAAGATAACGGACTAAGGCTAGCATCAATCAACGGAACGAAGTCATTAGAAACAAGACTAAAATCAACACCCGAGTCAAATAATACGGTGGCATATTGATTGTTGAGGAGAAAAGTGCCACGACATTTGGATCAACATGAGCTTCGGCCGCATTCACGGCAAAAGCTCTCCCACGGGGAGCAAGTTGTTGTGGTGCTTGTTGTTGTTGTTGGCCTTGATTTCCTCGGTTTTGATTTGGACCGGCAATTTGAAGTTGATTAGGGTGCACGGTCACTTGCACTTGTTGGCCAATGAGATTCGGGCACCGGTTATGATAGTGGTCTTGGCTACCACATTCATAGCAAGTATCCGGGGCCATCGGGGGACGTCTCATATTAAGAGGAGCAACATTGAACGGGGCATTCCAGCGATTATTTGGACAAAATTTGGAGGTGTGTCCCGGTAGGTTACATATGAAGCAAACATCACATCTCACATTGGGCCAATGATGACGGTTACACCGAGAGCATAAAGGACTATTCCCGGCATAACCACCCGTTTGAGGGCCCACCACCGGCACAACCGCCGCGAAAACCTTTCCACCACGACCTTGGCGCTTATTGTCACGCCTATCATCTTTCTTAGTGCCGCTTGACTCGGCAACCTCCTTCCTTTTGTTATCACCCTTGCTCAACTTACCACCCCTAATGAGCTCCAAAGTCACACTAGCGGTGCGGGTGGTTGCTTCTTTGTATGTCAATGGCATGGTGGGGTGACAAACAACCATTCTCACTTCATGAGGCAACCCCGCAACATACTTCTCGATTTTACTTCTTGGGGCTTCACATAATGAGGAATGAGCCTAGAGAGTTGACCAAAACGACGGGTGTAACCCTCATAGTCTCCCCCTTTCATGGCAAGCTTGGAAAATTCCACTTGCAAGTTTCTCATTTCATGGGCCGGGCAATACTTGGCAATCATCATATTTTTAAACTCTCCCCACTTCTTCAACCTCCTCGTTCCACCATCCAAGAGCGCCACTCTTCAACATATCGGTGGCATAAGTAATTCGTTGGTGGTAAGCACAACCACTTCGGACAATGATCGCCTCAATTGCCTCCAATCACTCTAGACAACCCGTGGCACCACCGTCACCATGAAACTCCGGAGCCCCAAATTGGTTAAAGTCTTTAAACAAACACCCTTGTTGGTAAACATTGTGACCCCTTGGTCGCGCAAAGCCTTCTCCTTCATTATTCTCCCCATTCGCATCTTCATTCTCGTCTTCACCTTCATTTTCACTTTCATTTTCGTTGTGAACCTCTTCATTTTCATTGTGAACCGCTTCATTTTTCGGTTCTCTTTGGGGACCTCTAGCTTCCATGGCCGTTTGGATTCGGGCCACTAGATCCGGCATGAGATCATTTAGGGCTTGAGTGATAACCTCAGTTGATACCCGAGGGTTTGCACCACCCCTGCCACCTCGGCCACCACGACCTCCTCTACCACCACGTCCTCCTCTACCACTACGTCCACCTACATTTGCCTCTTGTTCATCTTGACGTCGGGGATTTCTCACGACTCTCTTCGGTCTAACCATAGTCCTGAGCACACGTGTTAGATTAGCAAGTTAGTTCTCACAATTCCCACACGAGTTAACCAAAGTATATCATCACGAGACAAGTATTTCATATCTAGGGTTTCCCTAAACCGTCTAGCATGCATATCTCTACGTGGATTTTATCATGGCAACAATCTAAGGCTTTATTCAACCATACAATCACGAATCATTCAACATAAAATAAAATGGGTCAGGTCATGACAAGGCGGGTGAAGCATAGTCCAAATCTTAACTTCAACATTCAACACATTAAAAGTGTTTGTATACAGGGTGTACCAGCGGCTAACCCTCCACACCGTTAATATATTAAATGGATGTCAAGACCCAGTTCTGTTATGCTCTCTAAGTATTGGTCGGGTATGTATACAGGGTGTACCAGCAGCTAACCCTCCACCTACCCAATACTCATTAAGCATACCGGGTTTCCTACTATACTTCATCCACAATGCGCAATCCACGAGACCATTAACTTTATATGACATAGGATAACCATAAATTTGTTGATCAGGCGCCTCTAGGGTTACCGAATGTCATACTCCGTTAATACCCTCATTTCATTTTGCTAGGGTTAAACAGTAACTATAAGATTATACGTTAACATTCGTTCGATAAGTTACGGTGTATCCCGACACTAACACACACGTCCATCAAGTCATCACATAGCAATCAAGTCATAAGAAACCTACGAACTCCGTTTAAACAAGTTTTATGCCTCATACAATTCACGTTGCACACAAAATTTCCTATCATGCATGCTAATTATAAAATGTGGGTGCAATGGCTTTAGGCTAGGTCGATCCACCTAATTCTCTACAACCACGGCTCTGATACCATTCTGTAACACCCCAACAAGGCGGAATAATGAGATATCACAAGAAAAAGCACAACACGACATGGAAATTAAGTAGAGGCAATTCTAGATGCATTAATAGGATTGGAAATCCATACAATATAACTAATTACAAATCCGATACCATACAAAAATGCATAAGGAGCATGACCATCAAACATTTACAAAAGAGAGTACAAAAGATGGCAAATGATCCTAAGCATAACCCATGAGCGGGAACTATGAATCACGGATCCATGATAAAGCCCAAGTCCAAACCTAGCATGCAAACAACCAATCATCATCCAACACGTCTTTGATTTACCTGTTCGCCTGAAAAGTGTATTAAAACGGGTCAACATAAAGTTGGTGAGTTCGTAGGTTTGAGTAATAAGAGTAAGTGTCGGGATAACAACCGTCAACAATTCACGTGGAAGTTAATACCTAGTCACATTCGTACCAATCAACACAATCAACGTTTACGTTTAGTGATAGTTAGACAAGGCACGACTTACATAATAAATAATGCGCGATAACCGGCATGACTTACATGATGAACAATGCGCGATAACAGGCACGACTTACATGATAAACATTGCGCGATAACAGGCACGACTTACATGATAAACATTGCGCGATAACACGTTACGACTTACATATATTTCAAATGCGTGATAATAGGCACGACTTACATGTTAAACATTGCGCGATAACACGTTATGACTTACATATATTTAGAATGAGTGATAATAGGCACGACTTACATGATAAACATTTCGCGATAACACGTTACGACTTACATATATTTCAAATGCGTGATAATAGGCACGACTTACATGATAAACATTGCGCGATAACACGTTACGACTTGTATATATTTCAAATGCGTCATTTCACAGATCATGGCATAACAATCATTACAACCAATAACCGTTAAGTAAAGAGTACACTTTTCACCCCGAACTATAAGAGGAAATGGGGCTACGGAACTCACCTTTGCCTTACGCGTTGTAGGAGTTGACTAATCAGGGAGCACGGCAGTCACAAACCTATTATAGCATTATTAAATCGTCACATTAGGGTCTACGTTACAATATAAGTCACCCTAGGCCTTTACAAGACACCCCATGGTCGGACGTTGAATTCACGGTTGGAGAAACGAGGGATTCGGGAAAAATGGTGATGGGTTCTCATAAAAAGGATGTTACAATGAGAAACTAGACTCTCATACGATTCTAACGATAGGTCATACACCTAAAATGGACTTACGGATCAAAAGTTATGAACGTTTGAAATTAACAAAAGAGGACAAAAAGGCCGCAGGTTCTCACTGCGCCGCAGTCAGGACCAAGCAGTCCCACTGCGCCGCAGTGAGACTCGAAGCAGTCAGGGCCGTGAAATACCACTGCGCCGCAGTGGGTTTTGGTCTTCCCACTGCGCCGCAGTGGCCAGATACTGAAGCCAGACAGCAACAGTTCAGCAACAAGAACAAATAAAATTTTAACCTTTGACATCCAAATCGACTAGTGGCTGCTTCAAGACTCGCTTTTAGGCTTAAACAAACATTATTTAGTATAACTAAACATGTTTCATCCATCAATTCCAATCCTTTAACACAATTACATGTCCAAATCGTTCTTGACCCAAACTAACCCTAATGAAACCCTAATTTGACCCATTTCAAGTTTTGACCCGATTTTTGTCCAAGGGTTTCTTATATATGGCTAGTAAAGAAGTTCTAAGCATAAAAGGGAAGATTTAAGATGAGTTTAACTTACCAAAATGATTCAAGACTTCAAATTTCAGGCTTAAAGCAAAAACCTTGAATGAACACCTTTCAAACCTAAATTCTTGAAGAATGGTTATTATTATTGTTAGGGTTACTTAATTTAGTTAGGTTGGATGATAAAACACAATTTATTGGTGTAATAATGGAGGATTTATGATGATTTGTGGTGGTGGTTGAAAGAGAAGAAGAAGAAGAAGTAATTGAGGGAGAGAAAGGGAGGATAAGGAAAATGAATGGGGTGTGTGTGTGAGGGGAGGATGGGGGGCCTAGGGAGTCCATTTTTGGGCTCCCGCTCCGCTAAATTTGAGAAATAGTTAAACGTACATCATTTAAACGCTAAAACGACTCCGTAAACACAATTAGACTTCACGTTACGTTACTATACAACAAAACGTTCAAAAATCCATATAAGTCAACAATTTCATTCATTTTCCAATTTCATAAAATTACAAGCCAAAAATCAAGAATGTTACATTATTATTTAGAATAAGATAAATCTGTTAATAATATGACATCGGCTTTATCTAATCAAATTGAAAAGATAATAGGATCCCGAATCCAACTCGTAAGTCGTAACTAACATGTCTAACATTTTTCTTAATTCTCATCACTAGTAATAATAATAATCAAAATTTATAATTAGTCATCAAATATAAAGTAGGTATGGCTTCATTGTTTTGTATCACTCAATGGTTTCTCACTTCCAAAACAACAACCATAACAACCATCATCTCATAATTAATATAAACAACAATGTCACTCGTGAACTTACAGTTAATGTCTGTTTTCTTTTTGTTTTGTTTTCTTAAAGAAGTTATTTAAAAGAATAATAAAAATTAAAGATTATACAAATAGAATAAAGAGATATGAAAGTGAAGAAAATATAAGAGGAAAGTTTACCGAATAAGTAAAAAAATTGTACGAAAACAAATGAGTAGAAGGATTAAAAATTACCACTAGTAATACAACTTAATGAGGGACAAAAAGGTCATAAGAATTGTTTTATAGTAAGAAAAGTAAAAGTTGTTATAGAAAAATTATTTCCCATTATTAAAACCCCAAACAAGAAATAGAAAAGCTCTTATTAACCACCATAAGGTATACCCTAAACCTTGATACTCTTTAGTCAATATCTCTATTTTACATTATAAAATATATGTTTGCCTCCAAATTTTTTTAACTTTTTAATATTTTTATCTCTCTTCTCAAATTTTAATCTCTTTTTTTTTTCTCTCCTTCATAAATCATTTTATTTCTTTAATTCATTCAAAATCTTTTATGTCCAAAACCGTATATCGATAAATTACAAAAATTACATAGATATTCTTAAAATTTAATGTTTTTTCATTAGAGAGGTCATTCGATATATATTCGACTAATTTGTATATCCAGGACAGGTATTTTTTCTTCAAATTTCATGTTTTTTTACCTTTTATATTAATACTTTTTTCGACGTATTGTGTGTATAGTAAATCAGATCAGATGATACAAAACTATCAATTGGTCCAAGTCAATCATATATGTCGACGTGCAATATAAATTTTACGCAAAATCTTGCATTTATGGCAAAATTAATTATCGGAATATTCATTTGTAATACTCTCATGTCCCACAATATCAGTATCATTTTCCTACATGTGAAATACCACAGGTGTACCAACTATATATACGTCGTTAGTACGTAGTTAATATTTTTATATTTCTATATCATTCTTTGAAGTAGAGTGAGTCATAATGAAAATTCAACAAATGAATTTATTTACGTATAGATAACTATGTAGTGTAACAGGTTCATATAATTGCATCCAACACTCGCCCTCGTTAAAAAAAAAGATCTTGGATCCATCACGGATTGTTCTAATTAACACCATTTACATGTTAAACTCAAATCCTTCCATTACATTAAAATTAAAAATTAATTTTTTAAAAGGGGTGGATTACTCGCAGCGGGGATTCTAACATACGTTGTCTTAACCAGGTCCGTCGTAAATAGCCTCCTCACCTCTAATACCTAACAAGAAGAGATCTCTCAACTAAACCACATTTAATTGAGATAAAACTATCAAATATTTACATAATCTTTTACAAGACTATATGAGGTAAACTCAAGAAATCTAGTTGGTCTTTCGACGTCCACGTTGAAGCCCATTTCAACAACAGGACTGGTAATAGATAGTCAATTATTAATCTTAAGTCTTAACGTTCTTCAGAAAACTATCGTGTCGATCTTTAATTCAATAGCCATAGCAATACTCAATGCAATACGCGTTTTAAAATATGAACTACGAGGTTTAAAAGAGTTTTAGGAATTGAATGGTTTTCTTATATTTTTGGTCATAATGTCAAGTTAATATTAAATAATATCGTTTCTTGTAGCTTGATAACAGACATTATACAATTTTTTTCATGAATATCAAATACAAGCAAATAAACACACTAACATAAGCAAATGAAAACATACAGTAGCATTGTATGAGTACTCTATGAACATAAAACACCGAAAACATTAGGGCTACACAGAGCACGAAACATTAGCCTTTAATTCGAGTTTATTTTTAAATTCGAGCTTCCATTGAGGTTGTTATTGGTTCACAATTTTTCATGTCAAATTTTTTGAACATGTCCTCACTCCTCAATATATTTAGTCTCATTAATTAAAGTTCCATTTGATAAATGTCTTTTTTTTTTGAAGGACAAGAACCATCAATATTATACAAGCCCCACATATATATATATATATATATATATTCCAATTGTTTCGACTAATACTTGTTATGAGAATTCAAGTTATATTTCTACAAACTACTTCTCATATTTCTTATTTTACCAAAGTATTTTTTAAAACTCTCACTTTTGAACCATCATTTTACCCGGAGTTGGAAATAGATTGTAAAATTATGTCCATTTGCATATATGCCATGATATATTATAGTTTGTGAACATGTCATAGTAATTATTATATGAATAATGCTTAATTGGAGTACGAGACTCCAAACGTAAGTCATTAGAGTCCCTAAATTGTGTCATTTCACCCGAGCTCGTAAGCCAAAATATGTCACCTTTATATATATCTTGTTTGACCAGATATTTTGCCATTCTTTCTCGATTTTTAATTACACGACGATTACAAAGGGACAAGTTTTAATGATGGATAAATACGACACAAAACAATAAGTTGTCACATGAAGAGCAAATTGAAAAGTAGGTCGCTATTTTAAAAATTAATTGAAAGAAGTTTTATAGTTAAAAGTCAAATATATATTCTAAGCAATAAAACATAAATTTGATTATCCACATAAGTAATGATATATGTTCACATACAAATTCTAGAAAGCTTACATGAAAAGCAAATGATAAAAATTGCAAAAACAAAACCACAAGATGGGAAGACAAGCATCTCTATTGGTATTAAAAGTAAAACATAACAATCAACACTAATTAAGTAGGTTTCATATCTTGAAACATCAAAGACCAAAGTGAAGACACGACGTCATTTTCACCCCCAGTCTGCATCATACTGCATGGTATCCCGATCCTCGGGCTATAGCCCACAACATCAAGCGATCCTGACCCATTCGGGTCAGGTCTGGTGTCCATCGGGCTATGGTACATGAGCATCATATTTTCTTGCACCTTCCTTTCTAAAGGCCCTGAAGCACTTAAAACCTTTTTCGGGCTCATATAACTCTCTTGTACTTTTCTATCTAAGGGTCCGGATTTCATCTTTTTCACTTTTTCTTCTTTATTCTCTTCAAACCCCATCGTTTTCCTTAGGTTGCTACTTGGCCATTGTGGCCTAAACGGGTTAGGGTCAGGCCTAGGGGTGTGGACCATGCGTTTGCTAGAAACGCATCTTCCAATTTTCTTGGAAAGCAGCATTCTAGTCTTGGCAAATGCTGAAACCATCTTTGAGAACCCGTTTCTGGGACCACGTCCTCCTATACTATTCTTTGCAAGCTTAAGTATCTCGAGCCTATGTTTGGCAACCGTGACTCCCATACTTTGAAGAAACTCGTGGTTGAAGTAACTCGTGTCTCCTCTTTGAAGCTCATTATGTGTGAAGGTTCTTCCATACTCGTATACTAAATATGGGTCGAGATTGGTTTTTGATAACCATGAGTACCAGTCCATGACTAGCTTGAGTTTGATGGAAGTTCTAGCAATTGTTATATATCTTGGCTAAATGTATATATAAACGTATAAGTTAACCATATTATCTCTTTTCATAAATGCTACACAACAACTCATCTTATTAATCAAACCCCTGACACTTGGAACCACAAAAAAGATAACTTTACAATAGCTTCATGCTTATACTTTATAGTTCAAGATTCATAAAGTAGATAGTAGTATATAGTACATATAGAGAGGGTATATGGTCCTTCATGCTTTGATTATTGTCTTAATGTTGATACAAGTGGTAGTTGAGAAGGGCATAAAAAGTTAGAGGCATCACATTGTATGTTTATAACGTCATAATGCGGATACGCTCTCTCTCAAAAGTGAGTTTTGGTTTGATATTTGAGAGTTGCGTATACTAGTTTTAATTATGATATTGTTACTTTCATAAGTAGCTTTCAACATGTGAAATGTGAGCGATTGAACATGACCCTATATTCATAAGGTATATATATTTTAAACTCAATTTGTGTATATAACAATTTCAACCCAATATAGCCTCATAATCTAGTATTTATAACAAGAGGTGGTTTTTTTGTTATCAATTTTGTGTCTGCTTAAGACGAGTTTGATAAAGGCGGAGACAAAGGGGGCTAGGTGGTGCAAGCCTCTCCCAATAAGCCCAAATCTAGCGGATTTTCTATAGTCTTGCTGAAAACGAGGTTTATATGGTATAACCCCTCCAATTTCAAAAAATTGGTATCCATGCTCCGCGTTGGAGTTTGAAATATATAAATAATATGTGTACGGGGCCTACTATTTAGTTGTCGCGCATGAGATCTTTAAAATGTACAGGACGCAGTTCCTGGTCACTTTAAACAAGCTTATGATCCATAATTTTCAACAACACGATCCTCATATATATCATGTATAGAAACATTTGTATCAAAAATGGTTATATGTTAACATTATATTGGATTACATTTATTATCATCATATGTATCCAACCTACTTCAGATTTACTAGTGTAGCATAGTGACATATACATGTGATTACAACTTTGTCTTTAGGAGAGTAATTAAGGAGTTGTCTTGCTTCTTTAGGTAATGTTTTACCTAGCTTAATTTGATGATTTTAGATGTATTAATGTCCATACTAAATTTTATGTCACTGTCCATATCTTTAATAAAAAGTAGCATGCCTCTATTGATTCGGTCTTTTGGATCCTCAAAGAGACGAAGAGTATTATTTTAATTAATCTTAATATATAGTCATTATTATTATAGATTTCTATCACATATATATATACAACATTAATTAAATTAAAAGTTAAGTTTACTGAGAGAAATCTATATATGTTTGGAGCAGTTTGTCTACATATATAGCATAGCATGTTATATTGCATAGCATCGGAAACACTTAATTATTACATTAGCATAGGCTCGATGATAGGTAGGGGTCACATTACGCTAACCTGTTGTATCTGATTTTTGGGGCCTTGATTAGAGAAATAGGTCAGGTACCGGCCCAATTAGTTAAGGCAATATAGTAAGATGACTTTATTTGATTTTGAGGGCTTAACTTCCATTGAAATATAGTACGGAGTACTAGTCTGAAGAGAGGGACTAGTGTCATAGATGATCACATGGTCACTTTATGTCAAGAACATGTATGTCTTTTTTTAAGGATAGTAAAAGTGATATTCCTAACACAAATTTACTACATAATATGATTTCTAGGGCAAATTGTACAAGCAAGTAAAACATGTTTGTAGTAATAAATCAAGAGTTCTACGAATATCGTTTTTCATAATGACACTAAATAAATCTCTTTTTTTTTACTTAATTAACTTAATAGTTAAGAACTTAATATATTAAGTCAAATTTCATGTTTGTTTTTTACTTAATAAACAAAAATAATCGTCAATTACCTATTCTTTATAAATTTAGTCACTTAATACATTAACTTAATGAGTAAAAAGGAAAAACGGGCTCTAACTTAGTACATTTATTCATGGACTCGATAAGCCCAAAAGTTATCGTTACTTCGACCTTATATATGAAAATATAACAATATTTAATTTCGTAGAAACTATTATCTACCATGTTTTAGTTCAACAAAAGCCAGACTCGATATTTGGGATCTTATTATCACGTTATTCATTTACTCGCTATTAAACATCCATTTGTACAGAGTTCCGGATTTTGAAAATCTTATATGTCGTAAATTAACAACTTCATAAATATATGTCAACTATGTCAATAACAAGGCTAGCTAGACGTGTATGAATCGCGAACCAAGTTTTTTTGTATGGCTAATTCTAAAGCAGCAGATAAGTGCTATGGGCGTCTGGTTAAGTACTACGGCTTGCGCCAGTTTGTCCCGGTTTTGCCATTCTAGTCTTGATGTCGGGTTTGTATGATTTGAGAATAGGGGCCGGTTGGGAAGTGGTCCGCAACTTATGGTAGAGGTGTTCTGTCATTCTTTTGAACTGATAAAAGGGTTTTGTATCCCGAAGTGTAAGTAACTTTGCAACTTTTTTTATTGTGTGTAAGCATCAAAATTTTGAACATTTTATGTAAGTATCTTGTTAAATTGAATACTTAATGTAAAATTTTTACGTTGACTAATCAAAAACTTTTACGTGAGCAGCTCATATAGTTGTCACGTATACATTTTTACATTATGCGTTCAATTTAGCGAGATACTTACATAAAATGTTCAAAACTTTTAATGCATACACACAATAAAAAAAGTTGCAAAGTTACTTATACTCTGAGATACTTAACCCTTGATAAAAATATACTTAGCAATCTGTATAACTAGATTTAACTTGGTTTGTTATTTGGGGACGACATTACATATGATCGTAGAAAGTAAATAAAATGTATTTTCTTTTTACCAAACCCGATAGACTATAAGAGTTAACAACAAAACAGATAAATACAACCATATATATGCTTCAACAATAGTTGGTACTAAATAATGAGGTATATTGTTTTATGTGTTATGTCTTTTTAATTAAACTATTAATCTAGTTTTATGGGTTAGCAGTGGTTTTTTTTCTTCAAAATAACAAATTAGTAGTAGCTTTTTATTGTTTATCACTTAAGTGTTTTAGCATGATTTAATCCGTTATGTTTTACAAATTTGGTGATTTACCCTTTTGAGGCAATATCGGAACTTTTTGGTTAAACAAAAACCCATTTTATTTCTTCAATTTCGGAAGTAACTGGAGGCTTCATCTCCAACCCCAAACTACAACTCTAAGGGCGCATTTGGTTCACAGAATGTTTTGGGAAGGAATGAAATCTTTCAAAGGAATTGGAATTTGAAGGAATGAAATTTGACGGAATATTTTTGATTTTTTGAAAATTCAAGTGATGGAAGGAATGAAATTCCTTCCTCCATCACCAAGGAATGGAGATTTCATCAAATGATGGAATGTTTACATTCCTATGGAATGAGATTCCCTCTTCTTTGTGCAACCAAACGCACTAAAGAATGGAATTCAATTCCAATTCCATCAAATTCTGTGAACCAAACGCGACCTAAGCCTCTAACCCCAATCAATTTTACTAAACATATTCTTTAGTTTTTACATTATATTTGTGTTTAAATAAAAGGTTATAACACTAAGTTAATGCTAACTTAAGATCGGATATCCGAAAGTTAAATGATTAAAAATTATCAACCATTTGCTAAAGTTCACTTAATTTCAATTGATCGAAACTTACTTTAATGTATAAACTTTTCTATATAAAAAGTATAGAATATTTATACACCATTACTAGCACGGTACCCTCGCGATGCAGCGGTGATTGTGGCGACAACAGTGTGATGGTTGGGCGACTGTTGGTGGTGGAGCGACGTTAAGTTGTGAATATAATTGATGTAAAGGATTAACAGACATATTTTAAATGATAAAGGATTGATAGTATCATTTAATCATTAATGTTTTAAAAAAAAGTTAAATATTACATATTTTCAACATTTACAAAAATAAAAAAAGGTTATTCTTTTTATAATATAGTTTAGATATAGATAACCGTAAACATTAATAGCATTGTACCTGCGCGATTCGGCGGCGATTTGGTAGTCACGACGAGTCGACGACTGGTGGTGGAATGCTGGTGGTGACGGCGGCCGTGGTGGTGACAAACTGTTAGTGGTGGTGGGTGTAAGTATTGATATAAAGTGAAAGTGGAGATATTTTAGAAGATAAGAAATTGATAATGTAAATTAATTTATTAAGGGTAAAATGATAATTCTGTATATAACACTTTTATTAGAGAGAAAGTGATAATTATTATAAGATAATATAGATATAGAAGATTACAAGACTAGTGAGCTTCCCTGCAAAGATGGGCTCATCTACAAAGATGGGCTGGGCTACAATTACAAAATATCACTTCACATAATACATAGTTATAACAAAAAATTTTAACACCGTCGTTGCCCGGAAACACCGGGAGACAGAACGATGCATAAAACGTAAAAAAAATGAGGAAAAGAAAACCGGATTAGAAACTAAAACATAACAACAAAATATAGCATAAATTTAAAAAGTTAGGAACCATTAAAACGCATGAAAATAAAAACCATTTAAAAGATATAATATAAATCTTAAAAACTAAACCATTGAAAGTTTAAATAAAAAATCAAACAAAAACACAATCAACAAATGTATAAACAACATAACAATAATCTTGAAAGCTAAAACCGTAGAAAATTTAAAGGATAAACAAAGTTGAAAACCATTTTAAAAAAAAAAATAGAAATAAAGAAAAAAGAAAAGTTACTGTAGCAATCATTGTAGGGGCATACCAAATGCTTTTAGAGAAAATTTCATTAAATCATCCTATGGTTTGCTGCATTATCATTTTTTTACTTTGTCGTATTTTTTTATTATTACTATATGGTGATTTTTTGTATCATTAGAAATCTTTCTCTCAAACGGACGTTAGTATAGCTCGTCAAAGCTCTCATGTGCACTACACATGAGGATAACTTAGTCATTTTCCTTCTAAAACACTTATTTCGCTTTCCCATTTCAAACCATCAGATCACATCCTTTTTTTTTTTTTTTTTTTTTTCAAAACAAACTATGAATGAAAGATGAAAAAGTTGTTAAGAAAAAAAAAAAAACCTAATCAAATCTATCATATCAATTAATAAAAGGTATAAACCCAATATCATCAACATCATCAGCATCCTCAAAACAACCTCATCTCAGATTTCTTAATACAAATCAATCAAAATATATATAAAACCCATATAAAGTTTATAAAAAAAAAAACTCATACCCAAATCAAATAACTATAATACATGATATTAATAAGATCTGAAAATTTCACAACCATATCAAAAAAAGAAGAAGACATATAGCTGCTTATACTCTTTCATATGGATGTAGATCGTTTTCTTGAAACTCAGATCTGCAAGATCCATAAATTAGAAACAATACATATCTACATATCAGATGGAGTCTACCCACCACCACCGTCGGAGCACATACCGCTACCTCCGGAGCTACCCACCACCATCAACTGAGAAAAAAAAAAAAAAAACATTTAACTGTTGCGGTGGTCCACCACCACCACCATCATCTTCGGTTGTCCACCACCGCCACCATCAACGTTTGATTCCAAAAGAACACGGGGATGATGTTCATAACTGATCTGGAGTATATGTATATATGGATCTTTTTTGGGTATTGTATAGATACATTATGTTTGTGTATGTGTATATATATAATATATACATATATATATAAAAGATTTGATCGACTACCCTTTTGAAAATTTTTTGTTATTCATTTGGAAACTTTTATTATGAAAGTTGTTTGTGTGTGGTTGGAAGAGTAAAGTTTTATCCATTATAGATATAGATAGAGATAGATAGAAAGACATAGTTCTATTTTGGTGGATGTGTGTGTGATATAGATATAGATGTAAAAGTGGAAGAACCCTAAAAAGAAGCAGTGATACAAAAATATAGATATAGAATATTTTGGGTGGGTGTCAGATCTGGAGGGAAAAAAAAAGAGTGTTGTATATGTATGCATAGAAAATGAACATGTTTATTAAATCTTTATAGTTGTGTTTATAAATATATGTAGATTTGTATACGTAGATCTGAAAAAGAATAAGGGTTGGGTTTTTTTAGTTGTAAATGATGAATATACCCTCATGTGCAATGCACATGAGCGGGTTAACAGAATCCAACTTACAGACGTTAAGATGAGGGGTTTCTAATGATACAAAAAATCATCATAGGGTGAAGTAATAATAAAAAAATACGACAGAGTAAAAAAATGATAATACAGCAAACTACAGGGTGATCTAATGAAATTCTATCACTTTAAAAAAAATTAACTTCTAAGTTAAAGTAGAATAAGAATAGAATAGGATTTCCTATTACAAAAGACAATTAAATTTATATACTATTACAAGTATATATTACAACAATATAACAATAATAAATGTTACCATTTAAGTTCCAATTATCTACTACTCATATAAATCGAGAATTAGTGTACCCAAAACACATCAAAAAAGAAATCCAATTGCTCAAACGTAGTATATAAAAAAAAAACTTCAAATGCGTACCCTCTTTGTCATCCCGTTTCTCTTAGTTTTCGGAACATCTTCGCTAACTAATTCAATACGTGATTCTCCAAATCTTTTTTGTTTGTTAGATATACCATGGCATATGTTCATAATCGATGGTATCCAAGATGAAATATCGTTTCATGTAAATTCAAATGAAGATGATTGGGGAAATCATACCCTTTCTTTAAATGGAATGTACGACTGGTCTTTTTGTCAAAATTTAAATACCGAAGTTTATGGGGAGTTTTGGTGGAAATCACAACATCAACAAATAAATATACTTGATGATCATATAAATAATGTTTGTGGTAATAGAAAAATCAATACTCAACATTGTTATTGGTTAGTAAGAGAGGATGGATTTTATGTTAGTAAAGAGAACAATCCATATCCCAACGATAGTTGGCGATTGGAAAAGCCATGGGGTTGAATAGATTGTAAATCTTCTTTCTAGTTATACATGAAGTTGAACAAAATGTTCTATTAAGTAATTTGTTCATTAAAAGTTACTCCTGATGGATAAATCTGTTTGGAAACAGAGCTCTGAAATTCCATTCAGGCTTTTACAAAATATGTTATGTGGTTGTATAAGAAATTTTATAGATCATATAAATGAAACAATGTATAAAGCGTTGGAACCATGTTAAATATGACCGTCACTGATTGTTTATCATTCGTGATATGATAATTGAAGATAACTGAAATCCCTATGTCTAGTAAATATACGATGGACGTATTTATTCTTAAAGACATATTATAGGGTTTCTTATTAAATGATTGGAACTAAGGAGACTTATATTGCGCATACTAAACACCAGGGGCTATAGTTGTAAATGTTCTCTCTATAAATAGAGAGTCATTTCCAACCTTTTTAACGTTAATCTTCCGAAAGGGGGAGCACGACAAATCATAACTGTGATTAGCAAGAAGTACAAGAAGCAAGGGGGAACGACTCGTCGGTTATTATTACTCCTCCGATAATTCCTCTTGTACAGAACGCTGCTCCGAAAGTCACTGATCCAACTCCTCCTAATGCTAACAAAGAGACCATCAATGCTGAAGGATCTTCCGAAAATCCCGAAAATCAACTCAAGAGATCATCGAGGTCATGTAGGGCCACTGATTTTGATGACTTCATAACTTATCTCGCTGAAGTTGAGGACATTGGAAGGCTTACTGATCCTACTTCCTATCGAGAAACCATTAATAGTGATTAGGCCACTCAGTGGAATGAAGCCATGATTGAAGAGCTTAATTTCATGAAGCATAATGATGTTTGAGAATTGGTTGAAATTCCTGAAGTATCCAAAACTGTCGGTTGCAAATGGGTCTTCAAAACCAAATTAGACCCGAAAGGAAATGTCAAACGCTATAAGGCTAGATTGGTTGCGAAGGGCTATACTCAAAAGGTTGGAGTTGATTATCAAGAGACCTTTTCTCCTGTGTCTCGTAAAGACTCTTTTAAGGATTGTTATGGCACTAGTAGATCACTTTGATCTTGAGTTACATCAGATGGATGTCAAAACAACTTTCTTAAATGGAGACTTGCAAGAAGACGTATACATGTGGCAACCTGAAGGATTCATTCCAAAAGGTAAAGAGCACATGGTTTGCAAGTTAATTAAAGAAGTCCATATATGGGTTGAAGCAAGCATCACGACAGTGGTATCTTAAGTTTGATGAAGTCATAAAAGGACAAGACTTCATAAAGAATCAAGTGAATCAATGCACCTATCTCAAGATCAGTGGGAGCAACTTTATAATCCTTGTTTTGTATGTAGACGATATTCTACTAGCAAGTAACAACTTGGATATGTTGCATGAGTCGAAGCGAATGCTTTCACAAAATTTCAACATGAAAGATCTCGGTGATGCCTCTTATGTCATAGGTATTGAAATACATGGAGATAGGCGTAATGGTGTCCTAGGTCTTTCTCAAAAGGCTTATATTGAGCGCATATTAGGACGCTATAACATGCAACACTGCACCCCCATTGTAGCTCCAATAGTAAAAGGAGACGTGTTTGGTTCTTTCCAAAGTCCAAGCACTGAGATTGAAAAGGAGCAAATGAGGATGATACCTTACTCATCAGTAGTTGGGAGCATTATGTACGCTCAGGTCTGTACTCGTCCAGATATCGCTTACATCGCCGGTATGCTTGAGCATTATTTATCTAATCTCGGATTAGCATGCTGGAAAGCGGCTAAAAAGGTTCTACGATATCTGCAAGGGACCAAAGACTACAAATTAACATATTTGAAAAAGTGACAATCTAGAAGTAGTAGGTTACTCTGATTCTGACTTTGCCAAAAGCAATGAAGATAAGAAATGTACTTCTGGGTATATTTTTATGTTAGCTGGCGGACCTATATCTTGGCAGAGTCATAAACGGAAACTGACTGCAACGTCCACCATGATGGGTGACTACATTGCCGTTTATAATGCTACTTGTCATGGGATGTTGATTAGGAATCTGGTCAGTGGACTCAAAACTGTCAACTCCATTTCTAGACCATTGAAGCTTTACTGTGATAACTCAGCTGCCGTAACTTTCTCGAACAGTATCAGTTCAACTGGCGCTAGGCTATATCTCGATACAAAGTATCTGTTTGTACGCGAACGGGTTGAGGAAAATGTTCTTTGTATTGAGTACATAAGTACAAATGATATGCTAGCGGATCTGATGACCAAAGGTCTTCATCCTAATGTTTTCGTAGGACACATGTCGAAGTTGGAGCTTACTTAAGACTTAATGTAATAGCATATTGTACTTATTGGTCATTATTATTATTATCTTAATAAATTTTCCTCTATATATTCAGATTTTGTTTGTCTGTTAATTACACTTAGCGCGCATAATGGTGTGTGGACATTATAATAACAAAATTTGTCTTAGTCAATTGATCATTACTAATTAGTTTTAAATTTGAATCATAGTTTGACTAGTGGGGGTCCTGATTTGATGTTCTTCTCTACAACTGTACTTATTGACTATGCTTTCAGTTTAAAACAAAATGAGTATTATTCCGGCCGGACTTATTAAATACTCGTAGATAAATGATCGCTTGGTCAAGTGGGAGAATGTTGGAACCACGTTAAATATGACCGTCACTAATCGTTTATCATTCGTGATATGATAATTGACGATACTGAAATCCTTATGTCTAGTAAATATACGATAGGCGTATTTACTCTTAAAGACATATTATAAGGTTTCCCATTAGATGAATGGAACTACGGGGACTTATTTTGCACATATCAAACACTAGGGGCTAAAGTTGTAAATGCTCTCTCTATAAATAGAGAGTCATTTCCAACCTTTTTAACGTTAATCTTCCACATCTTTGTGTGTGTAATTCTCTCCCCAAATTTTCAATCTCATCATCAAACAATCATCTCGTTTTGGGAACCTGACAATCAAATGGCAAACATTTTTACTCTCACAGAATCCTCTAGATCATCAGGTATACTTATATTATTATCATATTTTCATTATATTTATAATATAAATCATATTTAATCCAACACAGATCATTAAAACACACTAGCTAAAACATGTGATAATATCAAGTGTTGGTAATTAGTGATTAAACATTGATATCCACATTTGAAATTGGGATTAGCTATAAAAACAAAAACTCCTACCTACCTCTTAAAAAACTACATCAAGAACTGATTAACAAAATTTCATTCATGGCAAAAAATATTATATTATATTAAAAGTGAATCTACGCAATGCGCAATGAGATTTATAAGAAGTTCGATTTGAAGCGTACATAAAATCCGTAAACTTTTTTCAGTACATACATCAAAAAGTAATAGTCGACTGCCAGTTTTATATTGTCTACCATAGAAGTATACAAAATGCGTTTTTTAAATTATTTTGCTACATTTCTAAAAATATTATGTAAATTAATATATAATTAATATAGACATTAAATAGTTTTAAATAATAAGATAAACAAAACAAAATACTTATAAATAATTTAAAGTTGTTATTTCAACAAAATCGATTGTATACATGTGGTTAAAGTCTAGTATATATATATATATATATTGAACAACGAGTTAGTAGTAAGTAGTTAGCGGTTAGTATTCAAAACACCACAGTGACATCCAATTGGGCAGTATGCGGTGCTCGAACCATGCTGAAAGGACTGGACTCGATAACCGAAAAACATGACTCATTTTTTTCTTCTAAACTACCCCACTGCGCCGCAGTGGGTTGAGCACTCCCCACTGCGCCGCAGTGGGAAATCTCGGACTTGAGACTGGAAAATCCCCACTGCGCCACAGTGGGTTTAACACGCTCCCACTGCGCCGCAGTGGGAAGAAAACCATTTTTGGCCGTGGGTTGCCACTGCGCCGCAGTGGGCAAAACCACCCCCATTGCGCCGCAGTGAGCAATAGTTCAGCAACCCTAAAACCATTTCAACACATGATCAAACTTGTAACCTTCAAATTCCAAAACAAGCATCTTAAAACATATTCCAGAGATTGACAACAACAACATAGACACATTTTAACATAATTACATCATCAACTCGTTTCAAATCCCATGAACACCATCATATGGGTCATTTACCCATTTTGACACCATTTTCGTCCAAAATGCCATTTCGCAACCTTTCTAAAAGCTTTACACCTGATTCATTTACATGATTATAACAAAAGTATGACCAACAAAGAAAATTGTACCAAGAACCATGAGGAGGGGATTTCTAGGCCTCTAAACCAAAAGTTAGTCATTCAACCAAGAATGACCTAATACCTTCAAATCTTGCTAAATCCAACTTCAAGCTCAAATCAACTCTTTCCGATCAACAACACTAATTCCTTCTTCCTGAACTACTTATAAAAGGGTAAACAACTAAAATATAAGCAAAGGCTTAGTGAATATACTTGCATACATTTACGAATACGAAGGAGGGCAAAGTACAAGGACTTTCACATGTAACCTATGACACCGTCATGCCACATTTACATGCTCACCTTGCATACTATCAACACATATATGGATCCATATAAGCTAAACAATCATATCAATCATATCTATCGGGATTCTTAGGCCCCGGAGGTTCTTAGGCCTCTTAACATAACAACTATCGGGATTCTTAGGCCCCGGAGGTTCTTAGGCCTCATAATCACAATGCCCCACATGGGCTCATGCCACATCAATTACCACACATGGATTTACAAACTTCAACATGAAATGGTCAAAACCACCATGGACAAAAGGCTTCAACATGATGTGGTCAATTGACCCAACTTATACATAAAGGTATGCAAATATACTCACCTCCTCCGCAAAAAGGACAACAACGCTAAAACGAAAAGCACAAGCAAGCTTCAACCTATAATCATGTCATAAAAGTGCATAAGCTTACATTCACAACTTGACTAGCTCAACATAGTCATACTCAATCACTAGTCTTTCTAAAACCAAAACCTAACCCATTTGTCATTGAGTTACTTTCATCTATAACAACAACATCAATCCTACCATTTTCATCCACATTTCAATAACTAACAAATTCATCTTTTCTTACAAACTCAATTTATCACATTGAACTCATCTATTTCAAAATCAAACACATCGTATAACTCAATGACAACTAGGTTAACTAAGGAAATTGGGGATGAATTAATCATAATTCATATTCTAGCAAAAACCCCCAATTTGGTTCATCCATGAACCCTAATTTCAAAAGAAAGATAAAAAACTAATTTAAGGGAATTCAATACCACAAGATTCAATAAGCTAATTCAAGACTTAAATTGAAAATCCTCCTTTCCCCCTCTTCTTTGAAATTTTCGGCCACCACCACTCAAAACCCACAAACCGTAGCTTTTCAATTTCTTGAATGAAGATTATATAATGGTGATGTTTAGTATAATGATTTCCTTTTTTGAATTAGAGAGAATTAAGCTTTTGATTTGAAAGAAAGGGATGGAATTGCATGAGGAAATGAAGAAGAGTTTAGTGGAAATATGAGTAAGGAAAATGTATGTGGCTGGCACTCTCTATGGGTGCCACGACCCACTTCCAAAATGTGTGGGTATTTTACCCGTTATCCGTTAAAGTTCCAACTAAATTAATCTCATATCCAAAAATAAAATACTATGAAATTAATTTAATGTCAAAACTATGAAAAGGGGTTAATTTCTTTTACCTTAAAATATTTGGGGTGTTACACATGCATGCCTGGGATGAAACCCTGGATTCTCGAAACCCCCCATAATAATCCACTCCTACAAATGTAAGAAGTGAAATTTGAACTCTGGTTGATTTACTCAAGGTCAAAGACTTTACTAATGGACCACCAACCAAATGGATTGGTACTTATTATCTTCTTCTTCTTTTTTTTTTTTTTTTTTTTTTTTTTTTTTTTGTAAGGTATGGGTCAACGCTCCAGATATTTGCTGGAAATCGGGAGTAAACACTTAGTCTAGAGTCCCATAACACAACCCCCTCTTTTTGAGAAACACCTTGAGATTAAAAACTCAAAAATTGTGCTAGTCGAGGCTCAAACTCATAACCATAGGAAAACTTACTTCCGGGGTCCACGATTAGTGAATTTTATAATGGTACTTATTATCTAACTAGGTTGTTTACGCACATTATGCCGACTTAGAAAATAAAATTACTAACCAAAGTTAAGAAACCATAATATATTTTCAATAAATTTAAGGTAGTAGAAACTTTAATCATCTTATTTAACAACAAATTTGAATTTAAGGATATTGTCTTTATATATATCAAACTTCAATTTTATTAGTAAACGTGATTATTCAAAGAAGAACCACTGTCTTCAGCTCGAAGCCTCAAGTCTATTAAATATCAATCCTATCTATTTTTTAAACTTACGCATTCATCTAGTAGTGATATATATTTTGGCCTGTGTGGAATGTCTCAACGGTAAGTGTAACACATATAAACCATTGGCTTAAACCCCAGTGGCCAGGGGTATAATCTAAATCCACTATGTGGGTCCGGGGTGAGTTTAACCAAGGTCTCAAGTTCGAGTTTTGGGGTTCTCATCTCAAATGAATTTTCCATAAGGAGGGAGTTGGAGACTCAGAAAATCTCTGCTTAAAATTGCCTACAACACGTCTGAATCGAAACTCACTTTACAAACAAAAAAAGAAAAAAAAGAAGTATAACACATATACAGTATGTAAAAGTATGTAAAATCGTATATCACATTTATATCAGCATTTATTTAGATATGAAGATGGATAACCCATAGGCCATAAGTCTGTTTGTTAGTTCCATTTGTATATAAGTTTGAAACGTTTAGACTGAAAACCCAACAGATCAATTTTTATATCGTAATGGTTTAAGCATTAACAAGTTCAAAACACAAAAAAACAAATGGTTCAACATATAAAACCTTAAATGCAAATATGAAACGTAATAATAATAAAAGTATAACCTATATATATTCAAAAAAACAGCAACTATTTCATCCGTCGATAATAAATATTCATTACATAAAGTTTTAGAAACGTATAATCATTTAATTTTTGTCTACAATAAAATGTCATCTATACCTACAAAAAGTCTATTTTGATCCGCTAAATGGTTCATTTTTCACCCGACTACTGGCCCACACCATTATGTGTGACTTTTGTCGACTTGAACATCGTTTTTGAACAAAATTTCCCACATGTTTTAGTTTTTCTCAAGTATAAACGAAAATGTCTTCATAATTTGGCCCATCTTATCTAAGAAACAGAATTACCAACCACATTTAACAAATTACCGTTTTTCCCGCTCAAATTTATCCAGACCAACCATTCGTTACCTCACAATTCGTATACTACTAAAAACATTATCCTTTTTTACGTTAATTTTTTCATCCAAAAACTGAGAGCCAAAAATTTACGTTACTATGCATTTTTCCTCTGCATTCATAAGAAAAAAACTGTTTAATTTGACCACCCATCCAGCTATTGTGTCACGAATAATCTACGGGCATGACCACAGCACTCGTTTAATCGCAACGAAATCTGGCAACCAGCCATTGAGCATTGGGTCGGTGTCTAATAACGAACGTTACAAGAGGGTTGATTCCCTAATTGAATCGTTAAAATCTGGAATTGTTGTAGTTGGATTGAGTTTAGGACTTTGTTATTTTAATTATAAATCTTTGACAAACTCACATTTTGTGTATGCGTACTTGGAATCTGATAAGTCTACAGAGTCTGAGAAGAAGCCGACGTATATACTTCCAGATACGTATAGAAGAAAAGTTTTCTTCAAGTACGAAAAGAGGATAAGAACTCAAAGTCCACCGGAGAAGGTATGTACGAATATATTTACTATGCATACGAGGTGTTTGAGATTACGTTTTTAAAATATCACACGTTGTGATATTATCATGACCAAAATGGCCATTTTTAAATTTTTGGAGACCATCTGCAAATATTATCTGTTTATGAAAAATGAGGCCCGGAAAACAAAAATGAAAAAATTTGTAGTTTCATAAGCTGAAAATTATTTAGTATTTTATTTGCGTTTTTGTTAAATCACACGATACTTTTTTTTTTGAACATTCAACAAAGATTAATGCCTGGATACCTGGGGTACCCAATGGCAAACAGCACCCCCAAACGCCTGTGAACTACAGACAACGTTGGGTAGCCAAAGCCTACTAAATACCAGTTTTAGTGAAAGGTATTATCAGATTTCAACTATCTATAGGTGTTTGAGTATTTTGCATCTTACCGATCTCCTGAGGGTGAGCCATATATGACTCCTGCCGATTTAATGAGAGCCGTGGTGCCAGTGTTTCCTCCTTCTGAAGCTTCTCGTGTTCGAGAGGGCAGCTTGAAAGGAGAGTTGGGGCCTAGTGAGTTACATTGTCCTCCTTCAGAATTCTTCATGCTTTTCGATACTAATAACGATGGGCTTATTTCTTTTGCCGAGTAAGTCATATGCATAATTAACTCAGCTATGAAACTTTTGAAGTGTAATGGGTTTTGAGAGGCTAAATTTGTTTGCATTTGTTGTAACAGATATATATTTTTTGTTACGCTCCTAAGTATTCCCGAATCAAGCTTCTGCGTAGCTTTTAAGATGTTTGATCTAGATAATGATGGGTTAGTTTTCCTTCTATTTCATATAAAGGTTATTTCTATCATTCTGTGCTATTATAAGTGTGATCTTATTTGAAACTATGTATAGAGAAATCGACAAGGAGGAATTCAAGAAAGTAATGGAATTGATGCGAGCTCAACATAGACAAGGAGTACGACATAGGGATGGGCTGCGTAACGGGCTAAAAGTTTCAAGGACTGTCGAGAACGGTGGCCTTCTTGAGTATTTCTTTGGTAAAGATGGAAAATCACGCCTAGCTTATGGGAAATTCGTTCAGTTCTTGAAAGATTTGCATAATGAGGTCTGTAATCTCTCGCATTGTTTAAGATGGCAAAGGGAAGTGATATATCTACAACATTTTTTTGCCATTCACAACAAATGTACACATTATACTGCACAGTGTACAACTGTATAAAGCAATCATTGTTGTGGATGGCTAAAGGTTGTGGTAGATTTATCACTTCCCGATGGCAAATGGACAGTTTTGGTGGGGCGGGTTGGATATTAGGTTAAATTGGTTAGTGATAAAATAAAGCATTCATTCTATCATTTGATCTTCATCACCAGATTTTGTCTCTTGAATTTGCTCATTACGACTACAAGTCAAAAGGGACGATATCTGCAAAAGACTTTGCATTATCAATGGTAGCATCTGCTGATATGGGACATATTAACAAGTTTCTTGACCGAGTTGAAGAACTAAATGATGAACCAAGTCTCAAGAGCATCCGCATAACATTAGATGATTTCATGAAGTTTGCAGAGTTAAGAACGCAACTCAGACCTCTATCTCTTGCCATCTTTAGTTACGGAAAAGTGAACGGGCTCCTTACAAAGAAGGATTTCCAAAGAGCAACCGAGCAGGTTAGTAGTAGAACAGCTTTTTACATTTGTTAAGGATCGGTTGTTCATACTCAGATAATAACAGACTTATTTGCCTGGTGGTAGGTTTGCGGAATTGCTTTAAATGACAATGTGATTGATATAATATATTACTTATTTGATGTGAATCGGGATGGAAGGTTAAGCTCAGATGAGTTTTTAAGAGTCTTGCAGAGGCGAGAGGAGGATAAACTACAGCCAAGGGAGGCAGGGCTTGTTGGCTTAATCTCATGCTGGTTGCAATGCTCGAGAAGCAATTGTTCTACGTCAAGGATTCTTTTTTAGTTCTCTTCAGAAATGAAATGTATAGCACGAACATGATCAACTCTATGTACATAAAGTGATATTTAGATAAAACTTTGTTAACCTTGCTTCAGTCACAATTTGGTTGTAACAAATTTCACGCATCAAGTTTCATAGGTTTCCACACTACAACTTCAATAATCAATATAAACCGGCGTGCAAAAGTCATTTGCTAGATTAGACAACTCCAGAGTGTGAGATCTGAACTGAAATCTTGCGATATAAAAACCCCCAATATTACAACATTTCAGTTCAGATCTCACACTCTTGAGTTGTCTCAATGACTATCCAATTGTATTTGAAGTGTTTGTATGTGTGGTAAAAATCATATCCTACAAATTTCGATTGTAATTTATGAGCGTCTCAATGACTCAATGCATATATAAGTCAGGAAGCCAAAGTCGAAATGTCGAATATACATACAGACCATGGGATGTGTGCTAACCTTACAGATCTTGTACACTGTATAACAGTTTCACGGGTTTACTATCTAGAATACTTTTTCTATCACCAGAGCATGCTAAACTGCAATGCAATATAAATATAAATTAAATAGATACAACTGCGTATATGTATAGGTTGTCTGAGTTTGTTATTAGACAGTTATATCAAAAGTATTTTAAAGCTACCATATCAATTGTATATATACTCCACTGGATACATGTGTATCATATTCTCCAATTAATGAGTAATGAAGCTTTACTCAAGTATTCTGAGCTAAAATTTGTAGTTAAGGTATATTAAGACTATACCTAATTATCCTAAAAAACAAGATTAGGAAATCGAACATAAATAAGCCGAACCAAGAACAGACAAAACGAAAAGTTCGCACCATATTATCCAGCTGTTTAAACTACATGCTATATAAATACAACTACAATATCTATCCGCTTTTCTTGATAATAAAACAACAGGGTGCAATAACATTAACCTATAATCACACAGCATGAGTTGTGTTTGCGTCAACTTCCACGGACTTTACTATATAGTCAGAAAAAACTGTACCATAAGTACTAATAAATGATCAAAACTATCAGGAAACCACCACATTTTTCTGTTTGCTAATTTGATGTGAAAATTGGGATTCAACGTGCATACATCTTTATGTTGCATATTCTTCTGAAACCGGCCTGGACGATGACGATTCCTTATTAGTTATCATTGCAATCCTACGATCCAGAGTGTCATCCTCTGCATTTGGTTGTTTGTAATCTTTCGAGAGTGGATTGCAGTTGATTGTATACCAAACTGGTCTTTCTTCTTGGAACAACCTGCAAAGACAAATATTACCCATCAGGAGGGAAGGGGGCACTTTAGCTTATTATGAGTATTAGGGATTACAATTTTTGGTATAGATTGAGAAACACTATGCTTTGTTAGTAGCAAGGTTACCAAAACCCTTATCTTTTTATCATTCTTCAGGGTTCCATCCACTCATTTATACGATTTTCTCCATATTTGGCTCTCAAATTTGTAGGACCACAGACCACTATGATTTTCCCACCTTGTATTTTATAGAAGGAGCTCACAACTTGGAGAGTGTTAGGACCATTTTTATTTTCCCATTTGAATTATGCAAAAGGGGCTCATTACTTAGGCAGTGTTACGATTCAAGTCATGAAATTGGAAATCTTATAAACAGATTCTAATGTTTGGATAAAGATGTTATACTCCAGAGTATCTAAATATCAGTTAAAACAAATCTGATTATTAAAATGGAGAGCTATACCAATTGTGTCATTTGCTTTAACTTTTTTACGATATTTTGACTCACATCTCATAAACTGTTTCATCTTTTTTTCACAAGATAGGCTATTTTGGTTATTGTAAGATTGAAAAAATCAAATATGAGAATCATTATTAAATCTTTAATTTGTCTATCATTATAGACAATCCCTTCTATATCATCCATGGGATCGAACCTTAATTCTAATTACAATTCAACTTTTTTATATGATGCTCGTCTTGTTTCTATTGATTTACGTCTAGCCTCCTGTTCTCCTTTTATACTTATTGAAATTACTCCATATCTTTACAGGTAGGATTAACATATAATACTCCTTAAAATAATTAGCATTCACCAAACACTCAGTGAGCTGTTTATCTGATCACCATAGAAAGTCACCGTTTTCCTCGCTTCCATTTATAAAAACATTTACAGACTAATTGTTGAGGGATATGACAACGTCAATAGGTTGTTAGTTGATTTAGTGAGAAAAAATTAGTGCAGAAATGAAAACAGAATGAGGGGCACTTACGGGTGTTTGCAAAGCATTGGGCACTGAATTGTGAGTGCATATTTACAAGTTGATAACTCGGTGATAGAACTAATCATAGCTCTAGGTTCAGAACAAACAAATCTCACCTACAAATTGCAAAAATTACAAGCAATAATCAGGATAAAACGATGGTTGTACTTTGTACGAAACAGAGTAACGTTATTTTGCGTCCATCATACCTCAGTTTCTCGAGGCTCATTTGTAAGATCACACATGGTTCCATTTGTGTATTGATGAGCATGATACCTGCATTAACCATATAACTAAAGAATTAATAAGATAAATAATCACAAAAACCCTGCTTCTGTGTAAGTGGCAATTTCAACGTATTTATGTGAGGCCTGTTGTTAAATTGTTATATATATTTTGACTGAGGATAAGTTATGTTGGCAAAGCTAACAACCTTTAGCTAAGACCCAAGGTATAAGCAATTGTTCAAATGGATACACGTTAGAATCTTAGATAGATATGCAACAACTCAAACAGGCAACAGGTCAAAGTCACCCTAAGGATATTAAAGAAAACCAGATCATTTGTAATTATGTTTAATATATCGCTCAATTATACAATTAACAATGCGTTAGTGGGTCACTATCGACCCAACTTCTTTTGACCCATTTTCTACCTAGCCTTTTTGCTATAAAATATATGGAACAGATGTGATTTGACATGCCAGTACCTTTGTGATGCATCTTTCGAACGAGGATCTTTCAAAGTTGAAATGTTAGATTCGTTACGGTTGTAAGCAGCTGTAGCTTCGGCATCATATTCACCCAATACAAATTCTTGAACAACCTGAAAAGGGTTGGCAGGGTAGTAAAGCTACTTCAGTTACTTCTCAATAAAAAAGATGTAGGTGTATAAGAAAACTAATACATCTTGATTTATACCTTACCATCCTCCAGATGAACTTGACGCAACTTCTTTTGATAACAAATTTCATATGTCCACCATCCTTCTTGCTGCAATAAATATTTACCAAGATAAGTCTGCATTCAATTCCCAATTTTCTACAAGTAACATACAGATGTGATCCAAAAATGAAAACATTGAGCACCTTACTTCAAAGGTGGCAAAATGGAAGGGATGGAGGGTTTGTGTAACAGGTAAAAGTGGGTAGCTTTATGTACAGGCAAAAAGTGGTTGTTAACCCAAAAGACCGAAAAACTTTCTGTCGAAATTTACCATATTTTTTCTATGTCCTCGGTGTCTCAAATATAATTTGGAATATATATTTTTTACTAAGAATCTATGAGATTAATATAACTAACTAGGAGATTTGAGGCACTTTACGAGAGAAATTGTGTTCTGGACTCGAAGGCTTGTGGGATCTGCGAGACTTGGGACGAATCTGCAGAGCATATAATCATAGTCACATAAAACGCTCATAGACCCGCGTATCTCGTATTGGTACGAAGTGTACCGAAACGGAAGTCACCAGCGATCCGATCGCTAGTGGTAGTGTGGTACGGTGAACCGAATCGGGTGGGGTACGACGAACCAAAAAGTGAAATAAACGCGATCCATTCCCATTGGTACGTCGAATCAAATCGAAAATATAAACGACTCAAATGTACTGGTACGCGTACCATTACCGTTTGACTTCCCAACTACCAAAGTAAGATTCCAGGACTTATTTGAGCGGCAAAAAGAGAGTATCTTCTAAGTTCCCAATATATTTTGTAATTAATACTATCTTGTTAACAAAATAATTTATTTAATATTAATTACAAAATTAAATTTACATGTATATGTTTCTTCTATATATACTAACCTTAACGGAGTTTTATATCACCAAGACACCAACTTCTAATCTTCTACTACAATTTCTCCATTCACTATCAATTATCTTCAATGACAAAGGAAAAAGGAAACGAGTAGAATAGAAACTTTATGGTTATTTTGTTATTTTGTTGGATTTTATCATGTTATTTTATCTATATCTTATGAAATTTATAAGTTTTGTTTACTTATGTTTTTGGTACATCGTACCGAATACATGGTACACTGTACAACTTCATACCGCCTTGTACCGAAATGAGCCTACCCCCTCCGTACCGAATTCGTCACACCTAGCGAATTACGTACCCGAACCGCGTACCCGTACCGAAGCGTACCGCGTTTTATGTGACTATGCATATAATGTGTTCATGTGAGCTAGCGATTGGCATTTGGCAGAGAATCAGTACATGGTGCAAGGTATCTCCTATATATCTATTCTCCACTTCGGATATTACTAATCTTTTAAAGGGAGTGGCTAAGAAGGCTTTTAAAGGGATTATGTTCGTGGCTTGTTGGTGTATATAGAAGGCTAGAAACGAGAAAATCTTTGAGAAGGCAAAGATTAATGAAGAAAAAGTGTTCCAGGAAATTAAAACATTAGGATTCTTATGGTATAAAGCTAGATTGAGAAACGGCCAGATTAAATGGGAAGACTGGTCGAATTTTAATCTCATGTAATGTAATCTGCTGTACATATGTTGTGGATGTACCACCCCACTGTTTTGGTGAGGTGGTGTTTATGTTAATAAAAGTCAATTTTCAAAAAAAAAAAAAATTTAAAAAAGGAGATTTGAGGCATTGATTTTTTTAATAGCTACCTCTACTTAAAATGAAAGATAAAGAAGCACTAGGCCAGGTAATCACTGAGTTTGGTTAAAGTCCTAACCCTTATAAAGCATTCGTCTTTAAGTGCTTCAAGTAGTTCATCTGGTGTCTTCAACTTGAAGCGTTTTTCAGTTTCCAAAATCAAACTGGATGTGTTTTGACGTATGGTTGGCTTGTCACTCTTTGATTTCTCCACCTTAGGCAAGTAACAAAGAAATTTTTCTCCGTTCTTCTTTGGCATGGCCACAGATTCTTGATCATCGTCCTACAATACACAAACGTCTCACATAAATACCAGACTGTAGAGGTGATAAATTGGGTGGGCTAGCAGGTATTGTAATAGATCATAATATGTTTAGGACAAAACATGTTACTCCTAAAAAAGATCAGGTTGACCCATCCCGATGACATTATAGTCCAATGTTTGAAAGTTGGTTCAAAACTACTAAGCAATTTTTTTTAACGGCGTGTACTGAGCAAGTATTATGTATATATTGTTTTTATATGTTTTGAGAAGCGTTAAGCCTTTAAGCATTTGGAAGCACCTCTGGCAACTTATGTAACAAGGCTAAATTGCCACCTATACCAAACTGTAAAGTTTATTATGCTACTCACTTACAGGAAGGAATGGTGAATCTTCTGTGTGAAACTCAATATCGTATTTTGGTTCTCGAGAGCTGCGACTTAAGCCACCTGAAAAATCAAAGATTTACAGACATTTGAAGTTTACATCACGTTATTTTTTCAACAAAATCATCAATCATAAACTACAAAATACTAGTATCCATAAAAATAATAGAAAAACTAGTTGAACCATTGATTTTCCATACACACTTGGAACTCGGATATAGTCAACCATATATAGCTATTTTCCCATTTAGTCATAACATTTTCCTCCATACTCAAGTCTCCATTCTATTAATGGATCAATGCTCCATACTGTTGGTCCCACAAAATGAATACACTGAAGAGCCATAAGGAAAAGCCCTTAAGGCCTTGTGCTATTACCAACAACTTGTCAGTTTTGTTGCTGAAAACAATATTAATCATAATTAGGTGTCTAACAGGCTAAGACGATAGGCACTACGAAATCATACATTTGATGAGCCATTAAACAATGGTACAAACAGCAATACTAAGTCATGCCAAGAGATGGCAAAATTTATTAGCCCTCAACAAAGTTATGCACTCCTAGCCCGGTAATTCGTCAGGCAATATATGGATGCGACGAGGACTCCTTTACATAATTTACCTTCTCTTTACAGTATGACTCCTCAATATATAACTTCTTTTGGTCATATATCTGAATATCACTCGTATAAAACAATGCAAAAAAGAACTGCTGTACATGCTGTATCTTTGTCTTTTGAATATACAAATTTCACTTGTCACCACACTTGATATATATATATATGTATATACTAGTCCTAATACCCGTACGATGTACGGTATCTATATAAATTGTATCATAAAGAAATTCGAATATGCCTCATACATGATTCGTGAGTATGAAATAAATTGTGGTTAAAATAAATCGATGAGCGAAAATAAAATGATAAATACAATATATGTTTAGTTAGAATTTTGAATTTACCTTCGATTTTTAGAACCACATCAAAATCGGAACGTATAAGCATAGTGGATGATGGCAAATAGCCTTATAATTTTGGATTGTAAACTCACATTTTGAAGTCTCCGTGTTAATAATTTATTAGAGCTAATATAAGTAATAGAAGTTGAAGAATTGAAAAAGAAAAAGAGACAATTTATTAATGAGAAAACGAACAATCAAGTAAGGATATAATATCTTTTGTATTAATTAGCCAAGAGTTAGAGTTTAGTAATAAGTCTTATAAGAAAATTGAATTTTTATACAACTAAAAAAGATAATTTAACAAAATAAATAAATTAAAAGGACACATGTCGATCAAGGACTGCGACATGTGTCGTTTCAAGAACATATCAATCCTGTTTTAGTTTATTGGTATATATATATATATATATATATAGGGGGACAATCAAATAAGAACAGACTTAAAATAAGAACACGGTGAGAACACTTAAAAACTACATTTTGATGCATTAGAAGTCCATAAAACTAACATAGTGTATAACTAATTATCATTATATAAGTGTTTAACAACACATTGGTCTGTCAAAATCGAGAAAATTGGCCTAGTGGTACGGCATCCTAAACCTAGATTCGAACCTCACTAGTCTTGGTTGTCGAGGGAAAAGGTCGCCACGGAAATGCCAGTTAGGCCACATACATAACGCTCGACTTTCCCCAGGTAGCCTGAACACGAAAATCCTACCCGTTTAACCATTAAGATAAACCAAATTACATGTAAACATTTACCAACTAAACACCCTTCAATCACTTCATTTACCTAAATAAATAAACCCCAACTATTTCAATATGAATAAAGTCAAACATATTATATCAAAAAGTCAACATAACATCCAAAGTCTTAACATTAACCTCAATGCACACAATTTAACAATTGCCCAGATGAAAAAGAATCAAAATTATGACAAAAGATTACAAATCTAATAAAAATAAACAATACCCAGAAACGAATTTGTGGTAAAAATACCTGAATGAGTTGGGAAGATCTGGTCTGCTGCAACGACGTCGTATTTGAACAAAGTGATCAATATAACAAAAACGCACATCATATTTTTACAACCCATATCTATTATCACCTACAACCAAACTGTGTTTGTGTTTTTATTCCAAGTTTTTATATTTTTGTTACTTTGATCGATGGGGGGTGTGAGGGTCAACAAGTTAGTATCAGAGGGGGTGAAATGTAAGTTTAGAAAATATATCATCTATTCCATTTAGAAAGTGCCACGTGGTTATAAAACGATGAAGTGGCGAAGTTATTTGGGTTTTGTTATGGGCTTGAATGAATATCAATTTTGGCATATGTTTGGGTTTCCATATGGGCTTCACTTTTTTCCTGTCTATAATAAGTCTATACTGTTAAATTTAGTTCAGCAAAATAATATTACGTACTTTCAGCTTAATATGTGTTGTTCATTTTAATTTTCTTGTCTTTTCCATTTTTTAAGCATGGTATTAGTAGCTCTAATCCGAGCATGAAATGAGAATAATGTTGATGATTTTATTGTTTCACGATTTAAAGGAAAATCTGATACCCTATTGGCCTATTTACAATGTATGATACGTATACGTACGTGGTTATATTCACTGAAGCCGTTATGTAGTGACCAAAGGTGGTCATGGGAATCCCACAATGTCTATAAAACTATTTTTTCTTAGCATGTACTTATTTAATTTTATAGGTAATTGGCAGGCACAAACTGATGTAGTTAAATTTTAAGCATGTTAGTATCCTGAAAATTGTTCGATGACCCAGAATGATTTTTTGGCTCCGCTACTGGTTATATTTGTTGGTTTTAGCGATACGTATCGGAAGAGATTTTGATATTAACTTTTTTGATCATATATTTGAATAGAAAACACGAATAAAAAAATGTTGTATGTAATAACAACTAGATTATTACCCGCGTAATATGCGGTAAACATATATAATCAATGACATGTTAAATTTATATAATACCATAAGTTGACAAATATTTATGCCGATAGTAATTGAACCACTAAAAAACATAAAGTTAAATTGGTGGTCGTTAAAATTCCGATTTAAAGTGATCACACCATTGGAAAATGAAAACGTCTTCGTTAAAGATCTCGTTATCTAAGGTTTCCGTTTTGTTTGAATGTCTTTCATGCATCTGAATATGTCTGCATTGTCATTGTGTTTGTGTTTTAACGTTTTCGTTGAATAATTTAGTTATCCACTAAAATTATTAAGCAATTTAATTATCAATTTATACATCGTATATTGTGTTAATCTATTCATAATATCTTTGCGATTTTCATACAATATTCTTTTGATATATAAATCTGATAGTTTACTATAAATTTCATATATGTATTGTTAGTTATTTACGAGCATGGTATCCGCGCAATGCGGCGGCGGTAGTGGGCACAGCGGTCTAGTATTCTTAGTGACGGTATTATTTTTGGTGGTGGCGGTGTCAAGTCTCAAATGGTGTAGGTTGATGTAAAGGTGATAGTGGAATATTTAAAAAGATAAGAGCTTAAAGTGTTAATTACTAAAATAAATGTAAAGGGCAATTCTGGTAATTCAAAGATAGAAATTACTAAAAATAAAAAGAGACATTTTGCTTTATAAGGGAGTAGAGATAGAGATTAACATAAAATTCGTTGAATAATTATTGAAAAGTATGTTAATCTGTGCATCGCATCGGCGTAATCTAGTGTGTGTGTGTACATATTATATTATATTATCTGGTTTATTAATCCGACTCGACTGATCCGACCGTTCCGAACAGTGAAATGGTAAGAAGATCGATTTGGCATCCGGTTTGGTTTTCACAACGTTGAATTAAATATAATAAGATACTAATGACGTAAAACTAAATGTTTATAACCAAAATTTATTTATTACGTCATATGATAAAAGTTTTAAAAGTTATAATTTAATAAAAACGTATTACATTAAAACATGAAATTTTATTTTAAAAAAGACAAACTTGATTTTAAATATGAAAAATGATGTAAAAGGTAATAAATATTAGTTTACATAATTATATCATTAAATAAGAATAATTATTTTGTCTGCAATTTTATATATATAAATAATGATTATTTAAATTTATTAAATTGAAATTAAATCTAAAAAGTTAAAAAAAGTATATGACATCAGCGTTTTGATCTAATGGTTCTAATTAAAGGTTAAATTTCATCCAAAGGTTCAAACTTCTCTATTTTTGATTTAAGGTTTCTCTTTTATATACATTTAGAAATGATATTTGATTTTATCAAATTCAAAGTACGAGAAAATATAAACACTCATATCTTATTGATATTGTTGCATAACTTTTAACTTTGCAATTATTTTCCATCTGAATTTTGTTAATGGAAATTCAACAAGTTACTTGGCATATGCATTTATTGTGAACTTCATGGGTTTTGCTAACTTGTATTTCGAAGGCAAGCTAAGTAGTATATTTTATAAACCTGTAATTTTCTTAAATAATCAAAAAACTTTAATTACAGTAAAAAAAGAAAATAATAACTTGATTGGAACATGCCGTGTTCCATTTTTATTTAAGTTGAGCACTAGGATTTATTGTTCTATTTTAGATCAAACACATAAAACTTATGAGTTACGGAAAGATTAAATAAATAAATTTTCCAATAGAAGTATAGAACTAGTGGGAGGGTGGCTTGTAGGTTGAGTTAAGCATTTTGTTGGAGTTTAAGTTTGACTTTGACTAACGGAATATGACAGGATACGCCGTTATGTTTATAACCGTTTTGGCAGTTGATGGACAACCGCAAGTTAGGTGGTAAGGCTGAAAGAAAAGAAAAGGGAGTCACATGACGTGTGTGGCTTAAACAAGTTAACGTGCTATCTCGTTTCCTCCACCCCACATAAACAAATTTATTACTCTTATTATCTTTTTTTAAAATATATATATATTTTCACTTCTAAATTATTCTAAACTATGTCATTAAAAAAAATGATATATAGACTCTAAAAAAAATTCTAATAATCATTTTAATAACCTTAAAACATGACACGTGTTTTGTACTCATTCTTTCTTTTAATTTTATTCATTATTTATACACGTAACATGATCAAATTTTAATGTTGATAATTAGATTATTCTTTCTAAAGGATATATCACTTATTTTTTTCATTACAACTAGTCCTTTTGTTATACCATACAAGAAAAAAATTCATTATACTTCTTTAATTAATTAATTTTTTTTGGATAAACAACTCTTTTAGTTATAAGATATGTAAAAGAAACAAATGTTGTGATATATAATTCAACTTTATCTAAGATATATAAATTGATACTGGTATTACTATTTTATAACAAACACCCAAATGTAATGACATCATGTAGAAAATTTGAAAAGGTTTTTTGTCCACCATTGTCGATCCTATTTAATTCAACCCAATTTGGGTGATTTAATACAGTTGGTGAGAGTTTTATAAATTTTGTGTAACAAATGTGGTTCTTGACTCTTTGACTATGTGTATTTTTGACTAAGTGTTAGTTAATCAATATATGTTCTAGTGCAATTTAAGGTTCAATTGAGTGCAATGTGTTCATATGGGCCAATTTATTGTTCAAGTTGAGAATTATGTGCTAGTCAAGATTATTAATAGGTGCTAATCGATTTTTCACTTAGATGACATTCAAGCTAACTAGCAAAATGTAAATGGATCCTACCCATGGGTTGTGCCCAACCCATGACCCACCCAAGTTAACCCAACCCTATCCCTTTTTCCCCACCCATTTCTCCATCTCTTTCTCTTTCTTATTTACTTACAATCACACACACTCAAGCTCTCAATCTCTCTCTAATTTAATTCACAAATTTAATGGTGTTCAAGTAGAAATCATAACAAAATCATCATCCTTATCATCATTTTAGCATCATAAAAAAAAAATTCAAGGTTTCAAGTGCAAGAAAAAGCTCCATTTAGGTCAAATTCGGGTTTGGTTGCTTGTGGAACTTTTGGTAAGTGTTTTCTACCTCAAATTCATCATTTCTTACTTATAAACTTGTTTCTAGTTATAACAAAGTGTTTTCGGGTCACAAATCGAGTCAAAATGGATTAGGGTTTCATTAGGGTTTTGGGTTGATTTGTAAGGATTTAATGATGGATTTGATGTTTTGGGACAAGATTATGATATGGGTTATGTTCAATGATGTTAAAATATGGTGATTTATGCATAAAACTGTGTTTTGGAGCTTCCTTAGTCGATCTTGGAGTCAAAAATCTGCCAGTAGGAGCACGGCCGCTAAGACAGACGCTCAGTGCTTGTGGCTGCAGTTTTCCCATAACACAGATGCTCACACGGCCGACCGTGCGAGCGGCCGCAGTCTTTCTGTTCCTTCCCCAACTTTTCGTTCGGTTATCAGTCGACTTTTAATGATCCAAAACTTGTTTAATGGTCTTATATTAACATCCTAAGGTCAACAAAATTGATTAAACACATTTCTAAACACTTTGATTTTCATGTCAAATTTTGGTGCTAAGTCATTGAACCGTGTTTAACTAAAACCCTTTATTTGTCGTTTGAACGCCTCGAATCACTTCTAAAACACCTTGGGGGAAGTTGTGGTATTGTATAACTAGTGTTGACCATGACTTGTATTGTGACACGTATTGTTAGGTTGTGGGCATTTGACGATTGTTGGACAACTTTAATTAGAGATTCACTCCTTTTGCCAATCAATGTGAGTTTTCGTAGCTTCCCTTACTCTTTTAAGAGTCGGGTTGAAAAGTGTACTTCGTGCAAGACGACATTTGTGATTTACATGTTGTGCGATGGTTTTGTTGATGTGCCGATATGTGATTCGTTGTATGGTTACTTGTGTATGTATTATGAGTTTGTTTAGGATAGTTGGGTATATATGGAGGATGATAATGCCTTTGAAAGGTTGGAGATGTGGTGGGAAGGATGATAATGCCTTTGAAAGGTTGGTTATGTGTGTGGACAATGATGGTCATGGATGATCAATATATGTGCAATGAATGCAAATGAGGGGCATGATGACAATACAAACGGGCACTTTTAGGGCTTGATGACATTATACGGGTACGATACGTACTTGATGACAATTATGGATGACATGAGAACAATTGCGGGACATTGTGTGCAAGTGTGAGATCATTGGTCATGTTAGATACTTAATTGATGTCTAAATTCTTGTTCTTTATGTTTGTGTATGTGATGGATGGCTTTGGTACGTGTTCTTGTTCCTTCTTTTCTACGAACTCACCAACCTAGTGTTGACATTGTTTAGTACACTTTTCAGGTAACCAAGATAACCCTAGAGCTTGATTGCATTGCTAGAAGTTGGACCATGACCATGGATCCGTGATTCATTTCCCATTGATGGGACTCGCTTAGGATCATGAGCCATCTTTTGATATCATTTTTGCAAAACTCTTGATGGTTGTATGCTCCTTATGCTTTTGTGACTTTATAACTAAATTGTTGGGTTCACGGAATCCTTTTAATTTCATATAGTTTCGTTCTACGGTAATTCCATCTTGTGTCATGCTTTCGGTGCATTTCGAGCCTAGCTCGGGGTGTTACATTTTGTTTTTAAAAAATTTCAAATTTGTGATTCTTTTCAAAAACTACTTCAGTTTTTAGTAGTGATTAATATTAATATAGAATACGAATATTTTTTATTTTCATTTACTTTTATTTTTTTTATATAAAAGTGAGTTTAAAAAAAGAGAGTTTGCTATCTTATGTTTCTAGGACACGAGTTATTATTATTATTATGTATACTAACACGTTACTCGCGCAATGCGGCGGTAGTCATGGCGGCGACGATGTGGTAGTAGATGCGACTATTTGTGGTAGATGAGACGTCGATTGATGTAGATTATTAATGTGGATATTTTAAAAAATAAATGATTGATAGTATAGCTTAATCATTAATGTTAAGGGGTAGTGTAAGTAAAAATACTTTAGTGCTAAGTAAAAATATTACATATTTTAAGGGTGGTAGATGAAAATATTACATGGAAGGGCATTTTAGACATTTCCCTATGTAACTTTCAACATGGGGGTATTTTCTTTAATAAGTAGTATAGATAATGAAGTAAATATATTTATTGAATATTAACAAGAATGTAAATTTCATTAAACGTATTTAACATGTAACCGAGAGACATATGTTAGAAATCCATTAAAGAAAGGACCCAAGAAGCTTGGAGTTCACGACATAACAGAACATGAGACCCTTTTTTTTTCTCTGCAATACGTTTCTATTTATGTCTCAAAAGATTTCTCATCAATTCTTTATTCCCATTTCAATAAAATAAATATAAATTCTTACAAAGAAAAAGCCTTTACTTTTCATGCTTTTTGCAAGGTTTGCTGTTACGTCACTTACTTGCATACCTTTATTATTTTTAGACATATATATATTAAATAAATTAAAAAAAACGTTCAAAGAATAAAGCTTCCTACAAACACACACACAACACAAGAATATATATATATTTATATCCAAAACGAATATTACAAGGGAGAAAAAAAAGAAAGAAAATTCTTTGTGTTTTAATTTGCTTGCGTTTCTTACCAATTAAGTTCACATTTTCATGACACCCCAGATAAGTTTATTGCCTTCATTTCATTTCTTTGATATTTTCTTATAAGAAAGTTTCAATCTTTTCTTTTCTTGCTGTTGGCATTTACAAGAAAACTTTGTTTTGCATAAGTATCATCGTTTATTTTCTGTGTGTTTAGTAATATATATTGTTTTGTTTTGTTTTAGTACCATATTGAATGCATTAAAAGTTCTGAGAGAAAAAAAAGTTGGAATTTTTAGTTCTAATTTCAATTCCAAGCTAGAATCTTGGTTTTTTTTTTCACACAGTGGAGGTGTTGTGTGTGAAATTTGGCTGGGTGAAAAGTTGGTATTTTTGGTTTGTTAATGTTGGGTTTGGTGTGTTGAAAAGGCAGAGAATTTGTAGAAAAAGTTTGTAAATTTCCAAGTTTTTCACACATTGGAGGTGTTTGTGTGAGAATTTGATTAGCTTTATAATTTTGTTAAGAACTGGTATATTTATGTTCGGTTCGAGTAGGATTGATAAGTTTACTTGAAGTGCGAAAAAGCCTAGGATTTTCGAAGAAAGTTTGTAGTTCTTGATAATTAGGCATTTGGGCTAGTTTGTTTACGAATGTACGTTAAGAGCAACAAAATCTAGTTTTTTTTTATTGATTTTACAATGGGGAAGAAATCAGGGAAAAGAAAGGTACATGGAGGATCAAAACCGGTGTATGATGACGACACTGAGGTTTTCATTTCCATGGCACGAGAACATAAAGATGAAGGTAATAAGTGTTATCAAAGGAAAGACTATGAAGGCGCCATATTAAAATACGAAAAAGCTCTGAATTTGCTTCCTAAGAACCATATAAACGTATCGTATCTTCATAGTAGCATTGCAGCATGTTATATGCAAATGGGTATTAGTGATTTTCCAAAGGCTATTCATGAATGCAATTTGGCTCTTGAAGTCACACCAAAATATAGCAAAGCGCTCTTGAAACGAGCTCGTTGTTACGAGGCTTTAAATAGGGTTGACTTGGCTTCAAAAGATGTTAGTTTCGTTTTAGACATGGAGCCAAAGAATCTCATGGCATTGGAGATTGCTGAAAGAGTGAAATCACTTATGGGGGACACGTTATCTGAAGAGGAGTCGCAGCCAAACAATTTCACTGTAACAGAAGATGAGAGTAATTTGAGAAAAGAAGAGGTTAAGACTGTTCAGATTTCAGATTACACTGAGGACACACATCAGAAATCTTTGAAAGAAAAGATACCAAAAAAGAAAAGCAGAAAACATGAAAGAAATGGCGAAAAGAAAGATGTGGGTGACAAGAAAAAGGGGAAATCGAAGAAAATGAACAAGGAAAAATTCGAGAATGATGAGCATCAAAAGATTGACCTTGAAGACAAGGAGACCGAGGATAAGTTGGTTGTTGAGGAGAAAATAAGCGTTTATAGCAAAGAAATGGAGCCTAAAATGAATATCAAATTAGTATACGGAGATGATATAAGATTAGCAAAGATCCCTTATAGTTGTGATGTTTTAGAGCTAAGAGAAATAATATTTGACCGCTTTCCTGTTTCACGGGCTGTTTTAATGAAATACCAAGACCAAGAAGGCGATATGGTGACCGTTACCACAAATGAAGAGTTAAGATGGGCAGAGTCAGCTTCTGGTCAAACAGGTTTGCTGAAACTATATATTGTGGAAGTAAACCCTGAACAAGATCCGTTTTTTGATCATGTTAGAAGGAAAGAACAGAAACGAAAGCTTCTCAATACTTCATCTTGCATTGATGACTGGATTCTAGAATTTTCACAACTTTTCAAGAATTATGTTGGGTTTAACTCTGATGAATATTTGGATCTTCACGAGGTTGGAATGAAGTTATACACCGAGGCTATGGAAGATACAGTAACAAGCGAAAAGTCTCAAGAACTTTTTAACACTGCAGCCAACAAGTTCCAAGAAATGGCAGCTTTGGCTTTGTTTAACTGTGGAAATGTTCACATGTCACGGGCCAGAAAACGAGCTTCTTTTACGGAAGATAGCTCACAAGAATCTTTAGCTTCACACATTAAAGATTTGCATGAATGGGCACAAGCTGAGTACTTAAAAGCTGGTGTTATGTATAAAGAGGCAATAAAAGTCAAACCCGATTTTTATGAAGGCTTTCTTGCATTAGGACATCAAGAATTCGAACAAGCAAAACTTACTTGGTATTATGCAATTGGAACAAATGTTGATCTTGAAAAGTGGGATTACGCTGAGGTTATTCAACTTTACAACAAAGCCGAAGATGATATGGAAAAGGGAATGAGAATGTGGGAGGAAGCAATGGAAATGCAGAAACCAAATGACAAAAAAACTGAAGGAACAGAACAGGCTGAAAATCTGAGGTCGTTGATTAATGTTTTGTGGGGGACAATGCTGTATGAAAGGTCAAGTATGGAGTACAAACTCAGGCTTCCTTTTTGGCATGAATGCTTGGAAATCGCTGTTGAGAAATTTGTAGTTGCTGGTGTTTCACATACAGATATAGCTGTAATTTTAAAGAATCATTGTTCAAATGATGCTGCACCAGAAGGTATATTTTTTTGTTTTTCATTAGAAGTTGCATCAGTTAGGGCCTCTATGGCGCCATTTTTATTTGAATTTTTATTCATTTTTCTGTTACTTCAAGAATCTTGGACGCAAGTTTTGACCTTGAATTCTTGTTCTTTAGGCTTAGGCTTCGATATTGACGAAATAGTACAAGCATGGCATGAAATGTACGAAGTGAAGAGATGGCAAAGTGGCATTCCTTCTTTCAGATTAGAACCATTGCTTCGGAGACGAGTTTCTAAACTCTTTTATGCATTAGACCATACAAAATGAGTGCCTGTTCCAGATCATATTCTTGCAAGGAAAAGAAAAACTAGGAAAATGGTACTTCTTGTTCGTATTCCACCGCTTGGTAAGTAACAACTTACTATCTAACTTCTTAAAAAATTCCGTAACTCTAGAAATATCTTAATGTAGTGCAAAAGAGTTCCGATTTTGTCTTAATTACTTGCAACAACCATATTGAAGTGTATAGTTTAAGGGATGGTTCAACTAATCAATAAAGGAGGGTACAAATAAGAAGGGTATGTCATACACTTTCTGTGTGGTTGCAACTATTTCCTTAAGGGGAAATGTGGTGACATTGCTTTTCTGGCATTTCTTTGATCTAAAGTTGTTATCTTGCTCACCTTTATTGCATTAAAGAACTGATGATACTAATGCCGGTCCACAAGATTATCTTAGTCAAACATTTTTCGAGTTGTACTACCGCTCTCATGATTAGATTCAACAGATTCCATAATAGGTAGTATTAAAAAGGGTCAGAATAAATGATAAACACAAAACTGTCCTTGCCTTATATAGAAACTGACTTAACAATGGAAAAGAACAATAATCATTGGCATGTGAAAACATTTTGGCCACTTATTCGTGTGCCCGAATGCCCGATAATCATTGCTTGTTAAAATGATCATACCGTCAAAATGATCTTAACAGTTCATCTTGATATGGAAACTGATAAGATGTATTTTGCAGGTAGTCATATGCCAGGTTTATAAATTTCAGCTTCAAACTCATTATTAGACATGTTGAAGCTGAGAGGCGATATGCTGAATTTGTGTTATAGATGAGTTGTAATTATCAGAAAAACAAAAAGATAGTTGATGATATGATGTGTAGTTAACAAGATGGTTTATAAGGAGTCAGAAATACATATTTTGAGCGTATCTGTTTTAGGGACATGATATTAGCGTATTCGTTTTAGGGACATGAAATTAGTGTGTTGTTGGCTTATAATTCTATTCATTTGGTGTGTACTCTTAATTATGTAACGAATGTTGATTTTTATAAAAGTGATTATCGATTGAACGCAAAGCCTTCAGTTGCTGTATGTATGTGATTCTATTCATTCATCATATTCATGTAAAATCATAATGTCATTTCAAACAAGGTAACCATATCCCAATAAAAGAAAGAAACAAATTTGACCATCGTATAAGCCTCAGACTTGAAAGTACATAATGTTTTCACCATGGCAAGTGATATTCGTACCATACAATTTGATACATCTACCAATCTGTACACATTTCATAGCATACTCTACAAGCATGCAATGCAAAACAATGGTAAATTTATCACATTGTGTGGCACGAATATCAGTTTCCTTTTTACCATGGCTTTAAGTTACAATCCATATGCATTGGTAATGAATTTAGATTCAACTCAATCTGTAACAAGCCAAGGAGATCTATAATGGATAACAAACAAGCCAACATTAAAAGGTAATATCCATCGTAGTTGTGCCTGTTAAATCTGCGATCGAAATATATTCATCAAAATTATGTTTCACTGTACAACTTATACTCTGCTTAAACTACTCATCAAACTCGACCATATTAGTAATCAACACTCGTTTTGATATTTCATCAACAATAAATCAACCCTGATGCTTCTTTTAAAGTAGTTGTATACAATATTTTGAGATACAAGAACAAGATAAAGTATAACTCCCCCTATGAAGTACAAGTCACTCTTGCTCTGGAAAAATAATTTACTTTATAAGGCAAAAAGAAAGGTTGTACAACATATCATGTGTTAGAAACCCCTATAGGACATATCATCACAATTCACAAGGCACCTCTAGATCGAGAACCTCGGCCTAAACCTAGCCCTAGACCTAATGGAACAGAATCTGTTTTAGGTTTACTGTGGTTCCCATGGCTGCAACTTGAAGAATGAACATGAGTTGGGTTCTTATTTGAATCTACATGGACATGGCCATGGCCATTTCCGTTTGTTTGATGAGAATGACCACCAGCTGAAAGACCTCCATTTTGCATGTTTAGAGATAAACTCCTGTTGGGTATTGGCATCATGTTTATACCTTCAGAGGATTGAGGTGTTGCTTCTATAACCTCGATGTCCTCGTTGTAACCATTTATCAAGAAATCTGAACAATTTTTCTTGCAGCCATGATCATATGGGTTTCTGAATCGGCCTCCTGGACCTCTTAGGTAGTTGTATCGCATCATGTTTGCCATTTCATTTGTAGTGATGTTACGACTAACCTGTAAAAGTTGCAACATACTTTTCTGTCAGTTTCTTTCCTACGATCTACAAGCACAAACACAAATTTATAGCTTAGGTACTGATCCAACAGGTTGAAGGCGCCAAAACTTTATTTTTGCTGGATCAATCCTTCTAAATCATTTAATACAGCGTGTAGAGAAACTACCCATTTTTACCCGTTACTATAGCACCAAACCAAGCCATTTTGCCAACTTTAGTTTCTGTCAAGCATATAACTAGATAATCATGTGCTCATTAAATCCAGGAGAAAGTCCAATTTTACTTTCAGATATTTAAACCTGCTATTTCCCACATTCAAACTTAGATAACATTACTCAAGTGACAAATAACTGCTTCCAATGTACTTGGTTTTAGGCATTTACTTACAAAACACATTTTCTAGAAAAAAAGATTTAGAACAGCGGGGAAACCCTGACGGTCACAACTGACCTTCAACTTAGAGGAGCTTGAGAGGATTCTATACTAAAGCCACAGCCCCATGGTTCCATAACACATTTTACTACTAAAAGTTCCAATAAGCAAACCTACTTATAAACATTAAGCCTTTTATCCCCAGATCTGATAGGTACAGTAGTACAAATGCTTTTCACTAAAGCCAAAGTCAAATTCAATCGTCACAATATGTTCACATTTCCTGGTATAACTTAATCTTAGTACTTTTACAACCAGAATGGTTTTTCTACTAGCCAAAGTCAAATAAAATGGTTAAATGCCTATCTACTCAGGGTTTATCACAACTTTTTCTACATAAATAATGAGTGTTTTCAAAGTCAACTTACTTTTGAAAAAAAACTAGTTTACATGTGCACTCAGGAGCGGAGCCAGAAGGAACGACCATAACTTTGTAACGTTTTTCAAAAAGAGGGGACAAATTCACAAATTTCATGAATAATTTACATGAAAATTCTGAGGGGGCAGTCGACCCCATTTGCCCTCATGGTGGCTCCTCCACTGCATGACTGCCCAAGATATTTTTTTTAAAAGAAAAGGATACCACCAAAGATTTGATATCCCAGCATATACATGTCAAAATAACGAGAGAGAAAGATAAAAAGACATGCCTGAGACATTTGCATAAATGTTAAAGCCGCCACACCAATGAAGAGGGAAAAATCTGAGATTAAAAATAATAAAACACCAATATGTTGATTACCAACATGTCGCAACCATGCCCCAAAGGAAGATGGAGCCAAAGGGTCGGTCACAATTCCTGCAACAAGAATGATGTTCTTTAGCATGCAAAGTCCTAACTGTGTACAATAAATTAATCAGTAATAATATGCATGCCTAAATCATCAACACACTATTATTTGCCTAACACATTCAATGCTTGACACATGGCCTACGCATTTTTCTCACCTCGTCTTTTACATTGGATTTGCCATGTGTCTTCATCTCCTTAGAGATACTTTTATGACTGGGTAAATTCAAGTTATGTCAACTCCCAAATGACTCAAAACAAAAGTGCTTTTGTCCATGCATAAAACCTCCTAAATCACTATCAAAAGATATAGATTATTACTCAAATAATATAACTGTAGTACTCATGTGGAACAGAATAACTATATTCACATGAATAAAGAAAAATTAGACCTCCTGGTCACAAACCCATTTCGATCTGTACATAAAAACTACCCCTGTTGAACCGTTACCCAACCGACACCTTCCCATTTTAGCACCTCTAATAAAATTAACAAGAAAAAAAAAAATCTAACATACTTGTCAGAGCAACTGTGCCGGTTATTGCCATAGCAAAAACTTCTAGAACAAGAAAGCCCAAAAAATCCCATTTGTTTCTCTGTTCAAAAGATTTGTAATCAAAGATTAATCACAACTAGGACAATAGAAAGAGATGAATCATGAATGATGGCATCACCTGATTATGTAACATTTAGACATCAAGTGTTCCAACTGATACACTCATGTCCATAAATTTCATTAATGAAATTGCAATTATGCTGGATATGTGCAACCATGCTACCATCAATACGTAAATGGAATTTTTTTATTCACATAAAAGTTTGCAGCAAGAAAATTGTCTAAGATCATTCATTTGGTAGTGTGTTAACTTCCATGGTCTTCCCAACAAGGATAAGATTCTCACAGAACTAGAAAAAGCAACAAATATTTAACAAGGACTAACCTTTCCAACGCAATTAGATACCCAAGGGCAGTGATGGTCAAATTGTTCCACACAACGCTCACAAGTGGAACAGTGTTTTGCGCGAAGAGGACGGACAATCTAATAATAAAAATATTAAATAAGATTGGGAGGGTAATACATAAAGTAGAGGTTTGAACCATATATGTAATTTATATTTTGTATTATATGATATTTAGACATATAGTATTTCAAGCCAACTAAACCTATTTCAACCCATACCAAACCTGTTACCCAACCTTCCTGCTTTCCACTTTCAACAGACACCAACAGATATCACACCGAGTCTGGTGCGACAAAATTACACGAGAATATTGACATGTATGATGTTACCTTACAAGTTGCACAGAGTTGAGTCCAATTACCAGCTAGCAAAGCAGGGTCACGTATCTCAATCTTCAGTAAAGGCTGTTCCTGCTCAACACAGATTAAAGCTATGAATTTATATCAAGTAATGGGAGAGCTCATTGTACACAAAAAATCAATCTTATAGAAACAAACTGCAAGAGAGTGAATTTTCCAGGGACAAATGAGCATAAAGTCGGGTAATGTAGCGTAACACACAACTTACATCATCTTTGGAGTCTTTTGAATCGTTACTGTTGGCTTTGATGAAACCGGGATCCTTGCTACAAAAATAACAAAGGCCACCAACAAGTCATGTTTGACAAATATTCTACTTATCAGCATAAAATCAAGATAGGATTTAAGAACTAAGGTCTTGAAAACCCTTTTGATCAAAGGTACTTCAATATAAATAACAAATGTCACGGCGCCTTTCAGAAAGCAGTACAAGGGATAGACCACTACATTAAGCAGACATAGCCCAGAACAATTAAAAAAATGGTTCTCAAACAGACTTTGGAGATGGCAATTACGACACCTCACTTATGAATGGGTCCATTTAGGTTATGGTTGAAAACTTGAAATTCACCATAGTGTATTTCTAAGTCATGGATCATTAGATCCTCATAAATCAGTTTATTCAAACTGTTAAACAATTATAAACAATATAACTTTCCCAATAACATGACACACCATATACTTGTATTAAATATATATTATCTACACTTGGACATAGAAATTCTTTTGGGTCAATAAGACCATACAATAAACTATGTGTTTTGACCCTCTATTTACCCAGCGCGGCGGCCGCGGCCTACCCATTATGCTACCTCTATCCTAAAGAATTCTACAACACAAGCCAATACCTGCTGCACCGATAGAAAAAAATCAACCCTGAACTTGCTAATGCTACACCAATCCATGCAAAAAAGGCAGAACCAGCTGTTAACTTTGGCAAGGTTGAAACTGCATCAGAAAGAAATACTACTATAAGCATCTACAGGTTTCGTTGTTCATTCCCTACATGATACATGGTTTTACTGAAAAGTCGGAAAGATACCCATAATGACCGAATTGATATAGGTCAAAAGTAGCGCAAATATTATACACAGAAGTGCTGGTGCTAGTCCTAGCTTTGAAAGTCGCCCAAATGTTCCCTCGTAACGTTTTTCAAGCAATTTCCTAGCATTACCCTACAGAATCAGGTAAGGGCATTAATGAAGCAGAAAATAAGGAAAGAGATCCAAATAAGTAAGTAGGATATTCTTCACATATATAACCTAAAACATGACCAGATAGATTAATGATTGTGCTAAGAAAATTAATTATATGGGCCAACAGATATCATGAGTTTTTAATCAAAAGATACAAATGCAAGATCACAAGCAATAATATTTTCACTACAATAATACAATTAATATTAGAAAAAGTAAAATGAAGTATAAAATATATGGAGTACTTTAAGACTTTAAGTAGTGACAAATGCTAGAATAAAACATTTTATTTTGAGCTAGAGATGGCAAGATTTTCAAGTCAGGTGGTTATATAGCATATCAGAATACGTTTGCATTGTAACGGGTTACTTATTAGCATGCAGCAAAACCATGAAAACAAAATTTGCCCATTTATAGCTAATTTTAAATGATTAAGGCATTAATTACGATTGCAAGATAATTACTACAATAATTACAGTATTAGGAAGGTTGTACCTATTTAAATGAAACTTAGACAACTTTTAACACATTTTATCTTAACCTATTTATACCAATTACCCTTTGAGCCTAAGTAGTTAATTACTAAAATAGCGGTGTATCGGTCAAGGTCCACTATATGCTATATTGGTTATAGCGGTGAGATAGCGGTAATGAAAATACTATGCAATATCTATATATATATAATACTTAATACTTAATAGAAATAGCAAAAGTCAGGCTTAAAAGTGTCAATATTTGAAACATTAGTGTTACTACTTGCAAAAATTAGTGCTTCTTTCAAGTTTTGGCCAAAAAAAATAAATAAAAACGCTATAGCACCGCTATTTTACCACTTTTTGGACCGCTATAGCACTGATATCGGTAAAATAGCGCCGCTAATAGTGGGACCGCTATTTTACCTCAGGTCCGCTATCCGCTATAGCGCTGCTATTAACTACACAGCTTTGAGCATAATTTTTTAACTTGAACCATTTGAAATAAACCACAACCCAAATCAGCAAACTCATAAGTAAATGAGTAGTAACTTCCACCCTAGTTAGCTATTGATGTAATCTATCCTGTATATCTATAGCCCAATTTAATAAATCGTGGATAGTCCGACGGTATCTGGTAAAATATCTCTAACTACCAAGGTACTGGCACAGTGTTGTGGTAAATACTTTTTGGCAGTCTCATAACTTTTGATAGTTTCTGGCAGTTTTTTGACGATTTTCGGACGGTTTCTAAAATAGGTGATGTGCTGCATTTTTCTTGGGAGGAAAATGAACATTGTGATTAATAGTGTTGATTCTCAAAAACAGGGGAGAGGTAAATGCTTTTATAAGTGTATATATATATATATTATATAAGTAAATAAAGCCTCTATGTTCTTAAGTCAAGGAATACCTACAAGAAAAAATGCAACTTGTCGATGATTCTTATCAGAAGCAAGCTGTGCTGGTGTAAGGCCGGTATTATCAGTCACCATCAAATCATCTTTCTTTCCCGCTTGCACCAATACTGTGCATGCTTCTAAGTTCCCCCTGATAGCAGCCCAATGTAAAGGTGTACAACCTAAAATTGCAGGATGTGAGCAATACTGTATGATATTGCATCAAAGATGACGGGCCATAAGTAATTAATTTATTAGAACTTGCCCCAGTGAATCGTGTCATATATAACACATTACCCTCTTTGTCCTGGCGCCCTCGGTATGCATCCAAAAAGAGAAGAAGGCGTATACTGTCAGCAAAGCCTTTATACGCAGCCCTACATTTAACAATGAAGATTTGTCAGCCGCCACTAAAAGCCCAAAAAGAACAATATCTAAAATAAAAAGGGTAGTTCTTTTCACACCAAGGATCACATCATGAAATTATGTATAATGGACTCATGATGTAGATTGTTAATACAATAAAGTTAAGATATAGTTCAAGTTCAAGTACCAATGTAAAGGACTTCTTCCTTCATTATCAGGGACATCTGGATCTGCATTCCATTTTGTGACAATGTGGTAAAGAAAGGCTGTTTGACCATACTGTGCAGCAACGTGAGTTGTCTGCAACAAATTTAGTTTGAATAACGAATGGTAAGGCAAATGCAAGTACACGTTTTAACTACAAATAAAAAGCATAAAAACCCAGAATTCGTCAGCTAACACAAGCCAACGATGCTATAAAAATCTCGACCACCCTCACTATATATCATCGGCATAGCGTCTAACTGAATACACACATACATGCACGGACACATACAACAGACCGGAGCTACTACCAAAGACAGATAACTTCTTAGTAATATGCCATGAATGATGCGGGTGCATCTGAGTATTCAGTTGGTCTAAAGCAGACCCACTTACTGACCCAGACTTGCAACTGGTCAGATTTAGGGATAAATGCAATATTTGGGTTTAAGGCTGCTGGGGGAAAGAACCTGATCACATGGGAACCAAACAGACTCTAAGTCAGCCTACAACCCATCCAAGTCTACAATCAATGAACCCTATTAATGAGTCTTAATTATCTGTTTTCAAGTATTATTATATATTCCCGAGCAAGTTTTAAATGTTTGCCTAGGGAACTCTTCCATTTTCCAGCCTATATATTAAGGCTTCCTAGTTGTAGTTCCTTATCAGTTTTTGAATATACAACAGCTTGTGAAACTTTTCTTGAGTGTTTACTCTAAAAAGGAGTCGATAGTTGATTGTTCTTAGTGTGGTGCTGCTGCTTTATCACTATTTACATCTTCTTTCGCCAATCTTAATCTTGGTGGTGTTTCAGTACTTTATCCTAGATTCAATCAGATTGTTAGGCTTGGTGGTGGCAACTTTATCCAAGTCATATTCATTGTTCTCTGTTCTAAAGTCCTTATATCATTTTAAACTATTTCCCACGTATCAGTGAACGATATCAGTACTGGAAGCGTAAGATCCATACATTTTCATTTATGTACAAAAGATATACAGGGTCTTTACACATGTCATATGTTCCGCTTTATAGCAAAAATGAACAAAAACTTGTATAAATCATATACCAACCTGATATCCGTATGTATCAGCTGCATTAACCCGAGTGCCTTCTTCAAGCAAAAGATCTGCAACTTGAACAGATCCCCTAACGGCACTCCAGTGCAATGCTGTTTGCCCAGTAAGATCCACTGCATTTACATCAGCACCACGCTGCAAGTTTCATCAACACTTAGTAACTACCACATAACCTTTAGGTAACTTAGTGATTTCATCGGCTATGCCAATATCTCCATAGATGCTAATAACATTACTAAAGATAGTTATCGGTTTTCTAGATACAACGGCAGCGTACTAGTGAACTTTCGTTTACTTAATGAAGTACATGAATCTATGAAGCACATATTGCATGTCCATATAGCAATTTGCTTATTTTTGTATTCGTGTTTTGTTTTATTTCAGTGCATAGGCATGTTAAAAGTGAAAGACATGTATGGAACATAAATTATTCAAGATTAAGTCCACTTTGACAGTTTGACTACAAATTAGTGAAACCAATTAAGTTCAATCACCATGCTAAGCTACCAAACAACAATTTATACCAACGCTGAAACGCCCTCTTTTGTAGCACATACAAAAAATCATAAATGTAAGGTTTTGTCATTGACTCGTTGAGAGCTCATTTTCTCTTAATTCTACACAAAAAAGAGAAATATGTATACTCCTAAGAAAAGTTCATCAGATTATTTACTCATTTTAAGTAGCAACTCTCATATAGTTACTTGGAAACATAGACACCACTTACAAAACTGCTTTGTTTCTTAGTCTTGTAAAAATAAAATTTTGTTCATTAGTCATTTACAAAAGCAGCATGAATCTTTGGATAGAAGAGAAGCAGGTGCTTGGAATTGCCGTGACAAGTTACTTCCGGTTCACCCAGAAGGCCAGAAATAGCTCTTTCATGCCAAATCTAGTCACGGCATATGGTATAAGTATTTTAACCCCAAAAAAAAAAAAAGTATAGGTCAATCAACAAATCAGTCAAAGATCGCATACATGATACACCAAGTGGCAATTTCAAGAACAAAATTTATTGACATAAATAAGAAGAGAGAGTTAATCAGTTCTTTCATGATAAATATTTATTTAAGTTACTAACTTTAAGTTCAAAACATAGATCTTCTGGTAGCCACTTTTAATTCAGTTTGCATATTCAGTAATATATATTAAATACAAAGTGATAACTTAATTCAGCTAGAATTTCCAATACGTTATAGAAATATTCTAGAATTGTAAAGGTGATACGACTAAATGTCTTTTCCTAACTCAATCCTCAACTTAGAAGAAGGGAAGGCAGGGAGAGATGATAATTTGGTCATAGGGTGTGTTTGACAGGGGCTTTTACTCCTTTAGCAGCATAAAGCTACGAGCTTTTGAAATCAAGCTCATCTTTAAAAAGAGCCCCGTTCTGATATGGTATTGAGAAAGAGAGTCTCCACCCAAAAAAGCTCCTAAAATCCCCTAAAAGTCTTTAAAGTAAAAGCTACTGAAAGGAAGGTTGAAAATATTGTCCGATCGTCTAGATTCAGCCCCGAGTTCCACACCCAGTCCCCAGCCACACTCCAGCCATAGCTAAATTTGCCAAACATACACACAATTATAATCTAAAAGCTGTAGCTAGTTGACAGTCTTAATAGTACCTTTAGAAGAATCCTTTACTACTATATCAGGCTATTAGTACAACAAAAACTATACATATCTTCAAAGGAAAAAGTAAAGACCTAAAGAAAGAGATTTCAATTATAGCAGATCCAATTTCTTTAATCAACATGCCGAAATCACACATACAAGTATGTGGCATGGCAATCTTATGGATTAACATGTCAACTGCACATATAACGTTAGCACATTACCCTGATTTGTCATCAAATATAGGAACACACCGCACCACCCACCGTACATCAATATGTCATGGCCTTTATTACCTTATTCTTAGTAATCCATGTATACAAAATCCATACATATTTATTTACGTAATGAACATAACACTATATTCTACCAAGTTTGGCATATTGGTTAACCTTAGCAACAGCTTTGTGCTATCTAAAATACTATTGTGTATCCGGAAAGTGACTAATAGAACTATTCAATAGTAAGTCTTAAAACTATCGGCTATAATCAATAAAACGTACAAATCAAACACACACGAGTATGTGACGTAGCAATATTACGGGTCATGTCAATGGCACATTAAATTAAATATTTTCAGATTAGCCCCAAAAGCATATTATCTTTCTACTTATAATCCACAATTGTTCTCTTTCTCCTGGTTTACTTATATTTGGCCATCTGTTACCACACCATCACATCCTTAAGAGGATTATTCATTGTTAGGCCAGTAAATTGGATAAAACATCACTTTCCACTCTGTATGTGATACAAAACCGATACAGAGTTCTTTACACACTAAACATAGCACAATATTCCATCAGGACTAATGTTACGCAACATGAAGTCAATAGATTCACTTATTAGCAAGACTGGTATTGTGATATGCTCTATCCACTAAAGCAAAACAACAATCTCTACTGTCTATAACTCTATATCTATATAAAGTAAGATACATTTTGCTGACACGATAATCCAGGATTTTTAGTGCAATATACCATGTAATAAAGAGTACGCTCCAGAGAAATAATTAATCTATGAACAATTATCATATATTGATAGTCTTACGTGATTATGAAAATCCCCGCATACTGTATAGATTGAATAGTTGCAAAGAAAGTCATTATTGAGAAATCTACTCCAACGTCCCAATATTACATTGTAACAAATGAGATATCCCGTAAACCTACGCCTATGGGATATCTCCTCATTTGTGACAATACAATATTGGGACATTGGAGCATATTCCTCGGTATTGATGAGTGATGACTTTATTCAATTCTAAAAAAACCTCATAATGCATGGATCAAAGTTACAAACTCATTAGCATCCTACAAGATCAACTTTCCAAGACTTCCAATTGTATACATCTTAACCGCGTACACCCAAGAAACTTCCCCGGCTTTCATATCACAACATACATTCGATACTAATCAGACTTTTCTTGATTGATACATACAATAGTGATTTCAGTACACTTAAATTTCCTCACGTTCTTAACCTCTCGAGTTGAGAATCTGCGAGATCAAAAGATAGTAGGGCCTAACGGCGAATCACTCATAATGCATAAACTTAATCTACTAATTCAACATGATCAACTCAAGGGAATTCCTACGTAGTATAGTTTTCGTTTCATTCTTTCCTTGACGACTAACGAGTATATAAATATAGCCAAGATCATAACTTTACACGAACTACTACAACTTCCATATAAACATACATCATATACATACACACAAATGCAAAATATATACAAATAATAGAGCACAGAAATCACCTCAAGGATATATTGAACTGCGGAAACTCGGTTATTAAGCGCGGCCCACTGCAAAGCACGGTAGCCTTGATCATCGGGCAAATTAACAGAACAACCTTGAATTTCAACCAAATTCTTGAGCTTGTCTAAATCACCATATGCAGCTGCTGTATATATGTCATTTTTCAAACTCTCTTCGCCGGAGATCGCACCGGAGGTGTTTCCGGTGCCGGAAACGGAATGTTGATCTGGGGTTTCTTCCACCTCGATCTCTGATGACATTTTTTTTTAAAAATTGTTTGTTTGTCTTTTTTATTTTGTTTCAAGAAAATGAAATGAAATGTATATTGGGAGTTTAGGGTTTTAAAAAATAAATGGAAATGATATTTGGGTGTTTGTTTGACTGGGTTAAAAATGGAAGAAAGAAAATGGAAGGATGGACGAAAGAAGGGGAAGATTACAAAAATTATTTTCTAACAAAAAGAAAAAGAAATAAAACCTCTTATATTCCTAAAAAGGACTAATTATCTTCTCTTTTAGGTTAAATTTTGTTGGTCTTGTTATTGTAGGAGGTCAATTTTAATTTTGAGTTAATTGCAAAAATGGTCCTTGTGGTTTGTATACTTTCGCAATGGGGTCCCTATTTGACTTTCTTCGCAAAGGAGGTCCCTATTTTTCGCAAAAATGGTCCCTTTTGGACGGCTCCGTTAGGAAGACACGTTAAGTTATCACGTGATCGGCATGTGCAGGGTCAAAGAAGTAAGCAACCACCCCACCCGCCCCACTCAGCCTTTTTCCCCCTTTTTATACCTAAATAAATCTTAAAAAATCCCCAAATCAAAATCACTTTCTCCCTCTAAACCCTAATTCAAAAATTAACACAAAAATCTTCAAATTCATAGAACGGTGATGTGCAGATGTGGTTCTCCTTCTATTATTCGTACCTCTTGGACTTGTAATAATCCTGGAAGAAGGTTTTTTTATTGTGGTAAAAAGGTAAGAGTTTTACATCTAATTCTGCAGGAAATGAGATGTACCAACATTGACCAAAAATTTCCTGCAATTAAAACTCAACTACCAAATATTTACACACAAAAGCAATAAAATTGAACACTAAAGATACCAAAAGATAATTTCCAAGATAGTTGGTTGTTACATACCAAAAAATAATATTCAAAGTATTGCAAATACATGCCAAAAGACAGCTGCTTAACACAATCATAATATCCAAAAGGTAGCATTTTTAACAGCAAAACACAATCATAATGTTTATGTGGCATAACAGTTTAAGTGACAAACTAAATAGCTTGAGAAGAAGCAGCTTGAGAAGCAGCAGCTTGAGATCCACCAGCTTGAGACCCATCACCTTGGGAAGTTGAAGTTTTCTTCTTACCACCACCCTTGGAACCACCACTCTTTGAAGATGTGGGCTTCTTAGGACATGTTCTCTTGTTGTTTCTATCAACTTTGCAATTTCCACACTTAAGTTTTGCACCAGCCCTTGATATCCTGTCTTCCTTAATTATTTGCAGATCAACAGCACTCTGCCTTCTCTTCTTCTTAGGCCTTCCAACTGGATCTTATGCTTGGGTGGTGTAATTGTTATGAGCCATTCAGACTTAGGCCAATGCAGTCTTCCTCTAATTGGATTAATCTTAAAACTATACATTCTTTTCCAAGTTTGCAGCCAATAAACAGGATTAACAAATGACTCTGGGCTTTGTATCTCACCTTCATTGTCTGCAATATTGAAAATAGAGGCCACATCATGCTTACATGGCATCCCTGTTAACTCCCACCTCCTGCATGAACATGTCTTCTTATCTAAATCAACCACATGTTGATCCATCCATGGACCAAGTACTTGAAACTTGCTATCTCCATTAAAGGTTGCCTGTACAACACAAGATGTTAAAATAACAGTATTTCTTTCTCATTGTGGAGTAAATGACTTTAATATGTATAGAAAACTCTTACATTATACTTTGAAGCTTCTTTCTTGATTGCATCAAACACTTCAGTAGCCCTTGGTGTTAAAGGCCAGAACTCTTATCATTAAAGGTTGCCTGTGTTTCAACCTCTGTTGTTGTTTCAATCTGCAGTTCATTTATACCCAAACCAGTTTGTGTTTCACCTTCAACTGTTTCATTAAACAACTTCCTTTTACGAACCCCCATCTTTTTTGCAGGCACATAAGGGGTTACAGTGGTTTTCCAAGCTTCTATGTATACTTCTATAATCTTGGAATGGGATTTTCCAATAAAGCTAATTAAATTCCTAACATCATCGTCACAAGCTAAAGCATGCAGCCCAATATCAAGATTATTATTTGGTTCCTTAAAGTGGTACCACATTGGAATTTTTTTTGCATACCCTATTTCTTTGAGCATGGCTTCTAGCTCGAGAACAGAAAACTCATCTCCATCTATGGAGTCTACAAAATTGACCTTACCATTGATGTATTTCCTCCCTAGAACCGTCGTGAACCACCCAGCATAATGAATTTTCAAAGAAAATGTAGTAGTGCATGCAGCTACAAAAAAAATGGAATTTATGTATAAATTAGTATAAACAATCACATACATACATACATTTTTGTGTATAATATATTATATATCCAAAATCAATTAAAAACTTGAATAAATAACTAAAAAATATGAAAACCTAAATCACTCACCATATATCCAAGCAATGTTCCATTCTTTATCAGTTTCTCGAAGCACCCACGACATTTTTGAGTTAATAGATTTAGAGAGGGATTTTTGATTTTTTGGTTTGGAATAATTAGGGTTCTCGTTATATAAAAAGGGGGAAAAAGGCTGAGTGGGGCGGGTGGGGTGGTTGATTACCTCTTTGCCCCTGCACATGCCGATCACGTGATAACTTAACGTGTCTTCCTAACGGAGCCGTCCAAAAGGGACCATTTTTGCGAAAAATAGTCAAAATAGGGACCCCCTTTGCAAAGAAAGTCAAATAGGGACCCCCATTGCGAAAGTATACAAACCACATGGACCATTTTTGCAATTATCTCTTTAATTTTTTATCGAATTTTTGAAGGTGACATGTTATAAGTTGTAACTAACATAACACATTAATACGCATTATGATTATGTGACAAGTTATATGGTACATACTTTGTTAGTTAATTTGTGAATGTGTTTGATATGGTGAAACTCATTGAAAATTTTAAGAGTTAAATAGTAAAACGAAATAAATCTAACATAATTTTATTCATTTATCGCAAATGTTATTATTGTGTGTGGTATATGAAAGAAATCAAAGTGCTCTTTATATAATAGGAAGCATTGTAATGTCAAACAATTATAATGTCAATCGAGTGTAGATGGTGACAAATGATAACTTGTGATCGTCGAGTAATTAAAAATATAAAAAAGAAGTAATGCGTCATAGTTCGATGTAAACAATTTTTGAAGAGAAATTTTTTTAGGCAAAATAGTTACTCAAAGAATTAAACCAATTATTGCACTCTAATTTGTTACACAATAGTTATTATACAAATTTATGAATGGGGTGAAACTCTAGTGATACCGTCACTTGTGACCACATGCGTTTACAGAAAGACTTCGGGTTCAAAACTTGTCAAAAGCAAGTAGAGAAACTATATCTTGTGATTCATGTGCGAGAATAATGAGTCACCAGGAATGATATCTATATTGTGTGCGCTCTGAATATTAAGATAGTACATGGGACCAGAAAGTGCTAACCGACTTTTTTGTTTCAATAGTCATCACACAATATATGTTATACATGTTGTGGTTTATAGCCATACCCACCGAAAGGTGGTATGAGTTATCGTAGTATAACTTTCAACTCTTAGACCGTTACACCATACTAATATATCGTTTCTTGTATTGTAGCTGATGTCAAACTTGAAAACCGTGAAAAATAGCTTGCCTATTTGCCTTAACCAACAAGATTAAAATAAGAAGCATTACTCAAATAATAAGGATAAGAGTTGATATGTCACAAAAATGTTTCGATTTTTTTATTATATTCTGATTTTTTTAGGTTTAGTTTAACTTATAATAAATGATAATAAAACATCTTTATTTTTCTTTAGGTTTTGTCCAAAGTTTCATACATAATACATGTAAAATAAAAATAATTTTTTATATTATTCGTTTTAGGGATGACAATGGATCAGATATGGATTGGATATTGTCATATCCATATCAATTTATTTTTCTATCATCCATATCCATATCCATTTTAAAAAGTTTTCATCCATCCATATCCACAGTGACAGATCCATAAATTTTAAGTGTCGGCGGCTAAATTTTTTTTTCTAAATGACTTGATCGTCTTTAAGGATTCATAAACCTAAAAAAAGCCGAAAAAAGGCCCTAGGCTAGACGCACGAATTAAATTACCTAAACTATTTTCTAAAAATGTCGATAAATATTATATTAAGCAAAAGTCATTTAGAAATTAAATTATACAAACATGTAATTAACTATAAGCATATCATAGTTTTAAAATTAAAATATTTAAAAAACCCTGAAAGTATATAAATAATAAGTTTGACACTTTTATAATGGGACAGATTAAAAACTCACAAATGTTATAAAAAGGGAATAAAGAAACTCTAAATCCCCTAAAAGAATGATGGATGTCTAAAATCAATATTTTACTCAATATTCTAATCAGTCAATTTAAATCTGGTTTTGAAGTTTTATAGTACTTCTTACTTAGTTTTATCATTGGGGTGAAACTTTTTCTTCTATGGGTTGGGTCATAACTTCTTTTGGGTTGAGTTCAGTTTATATAATGTATCAAAATTGTTAAAGCTGGTCGGGTTAGTTTTGGGTGAGGTCTTACCCCCCCTTCCATAAGGTTGGATCCGCCAATGCATATCCATATCGAACGGATGAGATGGATAAATGAATATCCATTATATGTCTTTAAAATATTTTCGCAATAAAAAACAACTTAAAGTATGCAGTATACATTGTTGTCATAAATAAATATATTGTTCTAACTTTTGACAATCACAAGTCATGATTTTTTTTTCTATATTATACAATCAAAAGTTTCTATTTCCCTAGCTTGTACAACCAAAAGACATAGTGTTTTCCGCACTTTTTCCAATCTAAAAAAAATATATTAGATACGTACAAGTCATATATACATTTAACGAAGATGTAAAATATGTTAAGCACATGTGCATTTATTTATATATCTAATAAAACAAATAATAATAACAAATTTAATTAATTTCGTGTTAATGGATGACATCCATAAATGACAAACTTTCATCCATATCCACTCCATTAAACATCCATACCCGCTCCACATCCAATATTCATCCACTTAACGTCATCTACATCCACCAGTAATGGATCAGATCGGGTTGATGTTCATTGGATCAGACTACCACTGTCATCCCTAATCCGTATTCTACTAGTTCATTATCTTATGTTAAGTCTCATGCAAATAAAAGAAATCCACTTGGTTCGGATTGAAAGAATATACCCAAATATAGAATAATACTTCAACTTAAACGTCTTTTCGAACATCTTCATCATCTCCACACAAACTATCGTTATTTTTTTTTGTTGCAATCATCCCTACTTGAAAGGTATCTATTATTACTCACTTTTAATTTATGCTAAACATGAACCTATAATGATGGAATACTATATAATTGGTTGTATTTAATAGTAATTATATATAACAACTAAATTGTAATGTCGGCTACTAAGGAGGTACTATTGTAGCTAAAAGTACACTTCTCATGCATAAGGTACAACTTCCAATAGCACAACCAACAAAACTAACAGACTTAACGACCGTTAGGTCAAAGTTAACTTTAAGTATTTTAATATTTGACACTAAAGTTTTGACTTGGTTACTTTTTGTCACATAACTTTTGGTTTTTAAGTTATTACCATCAAAAGTTTTTTTCTTTCTTATTTTTACCACATGACTTATACTTTTTAAATTATGCATGAGGTACAAGTTAATACTGCACAACCAACAAAATTAACGGCCTTAATGACCGTAAGGTGTTGCTTGGATAATTAATGGTAGTTACAAAAGGGTATTTAACGCAGTTTATTTTTAAGTTTAAAAGTTTTGCTTTACTTACTTTTTGCCACATAACTTTGGGTTTCTAAGTTTTTCCCATCAAAAGTTTATTTCTTTCTTATTTTTACCACATAACTTTTACTATTTAAACTTTCGCCACTATTTTTTTTTAATTACATTTCCTCTTTTACTTTTTGCCAAATAACTTTTGTTTTTTAAACTTTTCGCCACACAAAACTTGTTTTCAAGTTTAAGTTTCTTAACTTGTCTAATTTTTCTCACATAACTTGTGTTTTTTAAGTCCTTTACCACATAACTTTTAGTTTCTAAATTTTGTTACTAAAATTTTATCTTCTTTACTTTTGACGACAACTTTTGAATTCTTAACTTTTGTCACGCAAATTTCACTTTTTGGCTTAATGTTATTAACTTTTATCACTGAAGTTTTGTATTTCACTCGGGACAACGTCCGGATAAAAATACTAGTTTATAGTAAACAGGAACCTATAAATGACATCGATCGTGATAGACTTCATTCCCCTTTTCTTCTTTTTCACACCCCATGTAATGATGTAATGAGACAAAGATACTTTGTATCTAATATTGTCAGTATCATCGTTACTTAAAATTTCTTTACTATTTTATTTAATTTGACTTGAATTTTGCTTAACTTAACATATTCAGTTGTTTACGTGTTTCCATAGTTCTAAGTTGAAAAATTCACTCATTGATCTAGTTGTTTTTAACATTTATACATTTTTATGTAATTTTTCAACTTCACATTTTCTTTTCTATTTATTTTTTAATCTTTTTGATGATGTGCTAATGGCCGAATCCATCAATTGGAATGTTGTCTACATTTGCTGCTGATATGTAGTATTATATCTAGGCCAATTGCTTTTAAATGTATCAAACATTTCTTCATGAATATTCTATGTATCCCACTATAAATAGGTATATTAACTTTCATTATACATTGACTAGCACGATACCTACATCATGTGGAAGTATTTAAGGTGATGACAGTGTGATTGGGGGGACGACTGTTGGTGGTAGAGGTGACATCCAGTGATGTAGATAATTAATGTAAAGGGGTTATGCAGATATTTTAAAAGGAAAATTGCGTAGATAGTCATATTTTAGACACCTACAAATTTTTTTACATATTTGGTCAATTAATCTTTACCACCTAACATTTTTAGTTAGAAATAAAAATGAACCAATAATATCATGACAAGTGTCAATGGTGGACTAAAAAACTTGTCAATAGTGATTTCTTTTCTTCCTCGAACAATCTTTAAAACTTTTTTTTAAAGCAAATAATTCTCTAATTAGGTTTTTTTTTAGAAAAGCGAAGGGCCGGACTGGATACCGAGAGTCTATCCGATCCCCTCCTCCACCCGCCCCACCCGGTAAATTCAACTCGCACGTCAAGAATATTGGCTAGTAACAATGTTCGAGATGAGATTCGAACATGTGACCCTTGTAGAGGGCCTTCAACCACTGTGCTATATAACCTAGCATTTTTTCATGTGTTTCATTGTTTTAAGGACTACTTCTTTCATTTAACTTGTTTCTTGTGAACTTTACATGCTACACTGCAATCTTTGATTTTTTGGTTAAACTTTTTTCCCGGGCTTTAAATGGAAGAGTTTTTTATTTCTATAGCTGTATTATAACACCATTAACTCGTTAATAGCACATCATCTATATTCTGTTTTGTTTTCCATTCTTTCATTGCACACACCTTTTTTTAATCATTTATTTAGCATCTAAAGTAAAATGTAGTGCATTAGTTGTATATTTTAGATCTTTTTTTTTGTACAATTTAAGATTAAACATGGTTATATGGAGTTTGTGGAGCCGTTATGGACACATATCATCTAGTTAAATTTTATCTTTTATTAAAGCTGTTAGGTAGTAAGGATTCTACACACTTATACATATGAAAATTAAAAGTTCACACTTTAGAGCGTGTAAAAATATATCAATTGTTCACACTTAAGAGTGTGAAAGTTAATTTGTAACACCTATTTGTTCACACATGTAGAGTACTGTTAATAAATCATGTGTTACAAGTTAACTTTCACACTTTTAAGTGTGAAAATATTTGATAATTGTTCATACTTTTAAATGTTAACATTTTGTTTACACATTTATAAGTGTGAAAAAATTATAACTTTTAAAATTTATTCACACTTTTAAATGTAATTTTTTTCTACACATTTTTATATGTGATTAAATTCATAAATCTGTTCACACTTTTTATAACCAAGTGTGAACAAATAAACTTTTTTTGTAGTGGTTATATGTATGAGATAAACGTAATGTCTACAAAGGAGGATTCAAAATTTTATGTGACATCTAAAAATTTTAATCAATCAGATACTTATAATAACGAAAGTTGGACTTACTCAAATGATTCTTTATCATGTTAACTTATTCAAAATAATATTAAAAATCTCATAATAATCATGTATAAACAAAAATCTATAGTTCTATACCAACTCAAAGTCCACTACAATCTAGGGCATATAGTCGTCATGACCAAAAACTTAACAAGTCAAGGTCAATCCGCAATTTCAAAAAAATAATTTTCATTTACACCCCCTTTACTTTTCCACGAACTCACAATTCACACCTTCACAAAACCCTAGCAATACCCTTCTAGTACTTTCAAATCTAAAAAAAATAATATAAAAATATAATAGTAAAATAATTGTCCTAACAAACACACCCCCAAAATTCACATATCCAAACCCTAGCCCATCACACACTCTCTTATTTCCTACTCCTTTTTAACCAAACACTTGGGTTTCAGTAAAATTACTTTGACAAAAAATCTTTGTGGGTTTTTTGCAAAAAAAAATTGTATTTTTATTTGTGGGTTTTTGTTTTAGTACACAATGGAAGTTGGGAAATCTTTGAGTTGCTCTGATTTGCAGATTAAATTGGTTTCTTTGTTTGCTGAAACTGTTGTTTCTCAAACCCTCATGGCTGCTCTCCTTATGGTATATATCTATATCTATATCTTTATAGTGTATATATATATATATATTATTTTATGTATGTATATTTGCTTGATTTTAATTGTGTGTTTTTATTATTATTATTGTTTATAGAATTGTGGGTTTGCTTGTAGGGTTTAATGTAGTGTTTTTTAATGATATGATTTTGAGAAACAACTACATTGAATTGTGTTTTTTTGTACTTTTTCTTGAATTGGCTTTTTTTTTTTTTTTTAATAAAAAAATTCCTAAAAAAAGTCAATGAACTAAATTTCATGTGTATAAACAAGCAATTAGCTCAAATGGGTAAATATAAGAAGCTATTATCAGTTTACGACGACTATATTGAGATTTCGTTATGCAGATAAGCCAGAAAAATAAGCTAATCCAAGAACCATACTTATTAGATGTCTTATGTTTTAGTCATTATTTAGTTGTGATACATTTTTGTTTCTAAGGAAGTTCAAGATTTATGCCAATTTGTACTTCATTATGTTCGGTTTCTTTAGCTAATAGATTAATGGCTAATAGTTAAATAAGATGTATTCCATATTTGAGATATTTTGAATTGCTTCTAGCTAAGCTTGATTGAAAAGGACACTGCTAAATTAAAAAGATGTTAACTTTTACATATTTTATTGCTCTGTAATGTTTCAGATAGTATATACTTTTGTTCTCTTTGGCTTGTAGTTTTAATTTGGATGTATATAGGAATATAAGTATATCTGTTTGGCTTATCTGGTTGTTTCTTTGACCGATCTTTGTGTAGTTTCTATTCGGTTTGTTATTACCATTACCATTGTGTCAAAGGCAAAAGCTTAACATACGTTTAATTGTGTTTGTTGATACGACATATAATAGTGGTACTTATGAGTTGATTTGGGTTATGTTAAAAGTTTTAACTTAGAAAGAAATCATTTCAAATGGGTTCTGCACAGGTCCAACGGTTTTAAGCTTTCCGAAATGTATGAAACATTGAAACCTTGTAAATTGTTTTCTGTTTTACGATGTTTACCACTTCTCTTGGCTATAAAATTAAGAAAAGAGAGCTCAAAAGAAAATGCAGATTTAACCAACCTGACCTATTATGATCAGCAGAAAATTCTTATTAACCTACCTAAAATTTTGGATGTGAGTCTATCATTATTAATAGAGTACAAAGATAAATTATCTACTTGTAATGTACTTATCTCTGTTTATGCAGATGGCACCTCTGCTTAATGATGTAATTACATCTCCAACATTGAACGGAAATGGCCAGAGGTATTTTTTATTGTAGTTTTAAGTTTTAACCTTCCCTGTTATCAAGATTCGTTGCATGATAAATAGTTATTTAATTCATCTGTAATTGCAGGTTTGCTTTCTCTGAGCTTCACAGAAAGGACAAGACTGAACCTGAAGCCAAAGACGGAAGTGACACAGAGGATGACGATGATGAGGATGAGGATGCAGTAGAGCCAGATGATGATGATGCTGGAGATGAGGATTTCTCTGGAGAAGAGGAGGATGATGAGGAGGCAGATCCTAATGATGATCCTGAGGTGAATGGTAACCAAGATGACGATGATGACGATGACGACGAAGATGACGACGAGGGTAATGACGACGACGATGACGACGATGATGACGAGGAAGAAGAAGAAGAAGAAGACGAGGACGAGGAAGAGAAGGAGCCACCAACCAAGAAGAGAAAGTAAAATATTGGGTATCCAGTATCTGAGTTTGAGTATGTAGTAGGGAGGGTAAGCATTTTAGCTCTATCTTGTGGTTTTTCAAGGTGTAGGATCTTAATTCATCAAAATCGGTTGTTTAGAATGATTAATCGTTTTCGTACTTTGTTGTTATGGATAGATTGGTATGCATATATTTCATTCCTTGGGATGAATAGTCCTCTGGGATTTGTGTTCTAGCTTATCATATTTCTTGGTTGTCTTGTGTTTCTTCGTCTCTTGCTGGAAAAGCTCGGTGACTGTCTTCGATGGGCATGTCATTGGCGCGGCTTGAGTACATGGTAATGATGTTTCATGTATTCATATATAAATCTTTTTGCTTGGAGGTGATGTGATAAAACTGGCCATATATCATTTCTAGTCGCAAATAATATCTGACACTTATGGAAAAATGATGTATGAGATGCTATGTATTCAAAGAGGAATTTGAATGATTTTTAACGTATTTAACTTGATATACTTGTAGATTTTTGTATTTGTAAAACCTGAACTGATGATATATTTGCTAGTAAATGTGTTATAATAGCGCCGTGTATGTAACCAGATTGTTAAATTCGTCTTTGCATTTGTCTCTTTTTGCGTCAAAATGGATGATTATGACAACATTACCAATCATGTCAAAGACGGGGTATGAGAGACGTAAATTGTCATCCTTTTACTGTTTTACATGATGGTAGAAACTAGAAAGACACTTTTCTGAAAGGCCTTCGGCAAAAGTGTGACATGCTACAATGACAACAAGGGTACCCAATTCTGGAAAAAGTGAGTTATCAGAAAATATTCACAATCATGCATAAAGTCCTAAATTGAAACACAATTGACAGTAGCCCTAGTAAAAAGGAGGCGCATTGATTTGTTTTCAAAAAGCAGGCCTTGAGCCAAAGAAGCTCACTCAAATTTGGCTCTCATGTACCTAGTAGTCAACCGTCAAAACCAGGTAATTGTAGGGTATATTATATTTAAAGCTTCATATAAATTCATAAGAACTTTTACTGATAACAACTACCAGGCTGCTCTCTCTTAAATTTGTAGTGTCCTTTCACTCTGCTCATGGTTATATTAATGCTAAATAGTAAAAGCTTTATATAATAAGACAAATATGTAAGGTCTTTGAACTTGGGGTATTTTACCCGAGTTCGAGACCCACTTTATAGAAGTGGATTATCGGAGTTTTTTTTCCCCAAAAGTACTAAGTTTCATCACAAGCATTCATGTAGTTTGGAATTAAGATTAAGAGAGATTGCCATTCTAAAAACTGACAAATATATAGCTACAATTATTAAACGTATAACATATCTGCTCTGAAACAAATGCAAAGTTATGAGTGTTGTGATCAATTTGATGGCTTTACACAGTTGACGACAAGGTACTTCTAATTGAACCCAAGGAAACATAAGAGTTTTATAAAACAATGGATATAGACAACAAACCTAAGGAAAAAGCCAAGTAGCATAAAAAATTTGCAATTCCAAGCGCTTATACCATCTATGGTCGTCTATGTCAATAAGAATGGAGCAACTTAATTCTTTTGTTTCAAGATACAATGACATGTGAAACCTTGTTTTATTAAGATTGTCGAAAGCAGGTATTTAAGAGCTTACAACTCGCTAATAACTGAAAACATGTGTGTACTAGAAGTTAATTTCATGATTATACTTTGGTGATGGACTATTATCCACGAGTTTCTTGTCCGTATAACTGAACATAGTCTACAAGCCTGGATTTGGAGCCTGATAAGATGCAATTGTTATCTACCTTGATAACATAAACTCAACTATTTCTAAATAGCCGGTAAATAGAGCATAGCTAGGAGTATCAACTTCATTCTCGAAACCTGACACCACATTTCTGCCTAGCCCTTAGACCATTAACAGTGGTCGACGCATCCATTAGTCACTACTAGTTCTGACTTCTGATCAACATCACATAGAAAATCCTCCAATCACAATCACTTTTTAACCACAAATTCTACACAACACTCTCGATTTACCTACTAATCGAATACTAGTCTGAGACCCATATATATATTTTTTAAAGGCTGTCTTAAAGAAAAGCTCCGCTGGCACCAAGAAGCTTCCACCATGAGTCGGATCACAAGTCCTACACAATGGCGTGGGCTCATGGTCATGTGTTGCACAAGTCCCCAATGAGTCATGTGGTGACCATTGCGATTACTCAAATTGAATTCAACAAAAGATTATAATCACTACCACCAAGCTTTCTGTTATTTACAAGGATAATTGAGGATCTATCATATTGTTAGAGCAGAACCGTGAAGAACTTTTATTTTTTTTATTAGAGCCGTGAAGGTTTTACACTTATATACTAAACATACAGAAACTGAGAAAAGTAATTTCATGTGGATTCTTGATGGATGATTACTAAATCACAACACAATACAGATGATACAAACCCCCATTGACTCGAACATGAGAAGTTGAGAACTAATAATTCAAGATATCAATGATTTAACTACCAAGGACTCAAGGAGGATTCCCAGATTAAAAAAAAAAAACCAGCAAAAGCAGAAGCAACCATAAATAAGCATTCATCCGCATTCTCCTTATACATATCCGTCAATCAATTCTCTAGCTTTCTCAAGCTCTCAAGTTTGCAAGTTGCAACCTAGAAAATACCAGAACTTAAATCTGATGGTGACACATCCCTTACTCTTAAACCCTTAAAATTGCAGAGTCTAGCTCTCTACTCTTGTTTGCAGTATAATGCTTTCATTTATCACTTGTACAATACAGAGTATATAATTAAGTTGGGCTCATAATTATCCAAAATGATAATTGTTGCAGAATATGAGCTTCACTCGGCTTCATATTAGACAAATCAGTGAATCAATAAAACTGATGAATTTAAGATTCAAACAATAGTAGTAATGATACAGAGACGCTAGAAAAGGAACAAAGACCAATCAAGCATTAAAACCACATGATGGTTCAGTACAATGTATCGGACATGTGGTCATTAATGCTATACAAAATAAAAATAAAAATGGAGCAACTTAATTTTGCTTCAAGATGCAATAACATGGTTTGGAGCCATTCATACAAACTACAAAGCATGTAGCATACTTGGAATTATTGCTAGTTGCTACACGTTACTTCCTTTCGAGTTCCATTTGCCAAACCTGACAATAATATGCGAAGGCAGTTAAGACACAATATCTAACTTACGAGAAATGTAAAGAAGTGTACAAATATCGAGAAGATTTTGACCTTGTGAAACAAGCTACATCGATTATATGATTGCTACCCACCAAGAATAGCATTTCACATGTGTGAGTGTCTGCTAAGTGAAATGAACAAAAACTAACTTAATAAAGATAATCACCAATGGACGGGTTATCTCAATTCTTCCTAACTGAACTTAAATAAAAAAAAAAATTGAATCCCATAGTGCCAATATTCATCTATGTTCACAAGTATTTACAGCTTGAAGATTCATTACAGACTGAACTAAGCAAAAAATGCGTTTTAGGGTAAGATACTATGTTTGTTTCCTCAATTGAGTAACTTTCATATTTCCCTAAAGAGAGGAAAGCCTAAAAATTGCATAACAACTTAGAATCCAATTACCTTCTTAATGGGTTATAACTATCAAGGAAACCACTTGGCTCACTTTAAGAATAGAAATCCTGACCTAATTAGGCAATTAACAGACTGACATGTAAGCTTTTAGATTGACCTACATTGACCAGCTTATCTGGTAGCTAACTACCTCTTCCATGTCACACCACTTCTTCATAACAGGACTTTCAATTTGGGTCAAGACACTATGCTCGTCTCCTCGATTTAGGTAACATTCTACGCAAACATGCTCAATTTGGGTAACCCATTTTAGCATCTGTTTTTTTAATATAATTTTTTAACCCTAACTGAATAGATTACAATGATATATGTTACCAAAAAATGGAGGGAGAAAACGTTGCCTGAATGGAAGAACCCCACATAATATACTCCCTCAAAATGCAAGTTCCATTAAACTAGCAAGTTACCACAAACATTTCCCCAAATTATCCCACACAAGAAATAAGAACAACTATGGTTTTACACAGCTTACTAATCGATGATTCCTAAATGACAACCATTAGATAAATAGTCTCACTTAGCAATAGTATTACAACTTGAGGATGAAAAAGCTACAAATATTTAGCTTACGAAAACACTAAAGGTCTGCAAAACATAAAAATCCAGATATACCAATAAGGTCTATCAAACGCTACAAAAAAAGTTCATCTATCATACTGCTAGATTTTAAATAACAAAATTCTTAAATATTCGTTATAACATATAACAAACGGTATGAATACTCAAACAAAAAGACCATAGCAAACTTATAGTATTAACAAAACAAAATCAATCATTTCACTTACTAAGGCAACTTTCCGGATCGAAAAATGGCAAACTTAGAAGCAACCGAATACGAATATTCAACACCATTCTCCTTCAAGAACTCTTCAATCAATCCCTTAGCTTTCTCAGGTTCACTACTCTCACATTCAATCTCATACAATGTCCCGAATTCGAAACTCGTTTCGTCTAATTCGATCATCAATCCTTTCCATTCATACACATTTCTCAAATTCTTAAACCCACCTAACCCCACAAACCCTAACTCATCCCCATTACCAAAAAACTCATCTTTAACCCTTGTCATAATTCTTGATGACCCAACTAAATCTTTCAACCGGGTCGGGTCAGACACGCATTTTCGACCGATTTCCGGGTCGATTTCCTCTTCATCTTCTTCAACTCTACTCACACCGTTTTCAAGTATTGCTTTAGCTTTAAGACTAATAACACATTTTGGGTTTTCTGGGTCATTGTAAAATCTGATACGGAGGACGGCACGGCTGCCGGAAAGCTCACCAGCGGCGCCGTCAAAGAAATTGTTGTGCTGGTTATGTGTTCTTAAATGGAAAGGAGACAAAAGTGAGATCAGGGTTTTGCAAGATTTTGAATTGGGTATCCGAATCTTTACTTCAATTTCCATTTTATTTGTTAAAAATTAAAACTTGATTTTTTTAAAAAAAATTTTTGAATAGGTTTTTTTAAAATAAATTTATTGTTGTTGGGTGGTTGTGGAAAGGCCGATGCGTTGGGATCTGGTGGCGGAGGAAGATGTGGAGTTGAAGTGGTGGAGGAGAGAAGTGGCGCCGGTGGTGGTGGGATTGAAAGTGGTGGTGTTGGCGGCGGCGGCACGGCGGCGGGCTTCTTCGAGTTCTTGTTTGTCTTCGATGTGGACTCCGATTACGGTTGGTTTTCTTCTAAGCATTGTTTTTAGGGATTTAGTTTAGGTTTGGTGACAAAACACATGGAAATGATTATTTATCTGTTTTGAGGGAGGAAGCATGAACATATGCCTTTGAAAATATAGTCTCTAATCTGAAGTTTATTTCTCAGGAAAATGAAAAAAGAAAATGATAATCATTCCATTGATTTTTAATTACTTTCTGCCTTAGTGGGAGAAAAAGAATTAAAGAAAAAACAATTTTCTTTTCGAAGATTTACATATTCATTTCATACATAATTACATATCTATCCAAAACATATTTTAAAAATATTGTACGCATATCTATTTATTAAGAACTTATACTTTAGATAAATATGTAATTATTTCTCCAAAGTATAATATATATGTAAATCTTCCTTCTCTTTTTTAATGAATTATTTGGATTATTGTTAGACTATTGAAATTTTGCTGTATTAAACCACTGAAAAACGTAACGCTTTTCAAAAATAAAAAACCGATCGGATTAGTTTGGGTTTCAACTTAGGGCTAAAACCGAAACAAACTAAGCCTTACTTTGTAACCATATATATGAAACCTGAAACCTAAAATACAAAGCGTCCAAAAACGGAATTCAAATTTTTATTTCAAACATCAAAACTTTCCTATTCTGTCATCTCTCACGAATACGATACAAATACAAATATAAAACATAATCAACACAAAGAGACATAGAGAGAGAAAAAAAAATCCAAATAACAAACAATAAAGGAAGAAATAACATTAAAAAACAAAGCTAATAATCTTAAAAAAACCTCGAAAAGGTGAAACCCCAGAATACAATTCAACATCAGTTATCAAAATCGGGGGTGTAGTTCGGGGCAATACCATCGCAATTAAATAAGAAGCTATTGCATCTAAAACACATTCGCATTGAGTTTGATGATCAATTACTTAAATGGACTTTAAGTGATCTTCGTTCATCAAGTGGCCCTCTAGAGAATGGAGTTGATCTTAATCCTTATATTTCGTCTTGTCTTAACGATGATGATTGTTATCTTCTTGATTGTTAGAATTGGACTTTGAGTTGGAAGATGTATGTTGTTAACTTGAAATTCACTTGCTAGTAGTATTGAGCATAATGTTTACAAAACAAAAAATTATAAGAAAGCATTCATACAAACTGTATATAGGACATATATACATATTAAAACTAGCACATATATATATATATACCTCAAATATTATTTAGTGCATGTTGAATACGTTGCAACTCATGGACAACAACCTTTATATCCATACGTCTTGATGGGAAATCCATGGAACATGATACTCCAATCTTGATGGTTAAAGCTAGACAGTCTTCTATTACTTTTGCTTTTGCAACTTTATTTTTGATAGCAATAGCATCAATTGTATCTTCTTGGTGAAAATTTAGTAGGTTACCATCAACAACATCGTTTACCCCGTTTGTCAAGGCCATGTACGCAAATTGATGAAGATTGACGCCATCGTTAAAGTTTTCATCGGTTGGCCTTTTCCCGGTTACTACCTCCAATAGTAATATTCCAAAACTATAAACATCCCCGCTACTTGTCATCTCACTCCCCATACCATACTCTGCAACTTATAAGCATTTACATTAAGTAAAGGTATATCCATCTAAAAGAATAACTTACTTATCATTTTGTTCCTTAGGAGACAACTTATTTCTTTTTTAATGTATTATATAAGCATACTCTAAAAATATAACATGACATGCATTTGACTTGTAAACTTGTGATAGTGATGCAAGAATTCTCTAACTTAATCGCATTTTTGGACAATCCAAACATAAGTCATACAGAGTTACCAACCCAAACAATATCACATCGACCTCATAAAACATAAGATATCCCAAAAGTGAATGAATAAAAAGTACTATAAGTATATATGTTAGTATGTATATAAAAAATCCTATACATAAATATATCTGAATCTGGGAAGACAAGAACTTTACCTGGAGGTGCATATCCGATGGTTCCTTCAATCCCCAAAGACTCTTTGTTTTGGTGTGAGTTTGTTCCAAGAAATTTAGCTAAACCAAAGTCTCCAACATGAGCCACCATATCATCATCAAGTAAAATGTTGCTAGGCTTCAAGTCACCATGAACAATGGTTGTCACGCATTGCTTGTGCAGATAATCAAGTGCACATGCAACATCGATGAGAATATTAATACGTTGAAGAAGGTCCAGTCCACGCTTACCTTTGCTCGAATGCAACCAATCATGCAAACTTCCATTTGGCATGAACTCATATACTAAAGCTTTGAAGTCATTACCTTGGAAGTCTACACTTGAACATAAAGTTATTATCTTCAAAAGATTTCGATGTCGAATACTACTCAACACTTCACACTCCGCAATAAAGCTTTTGTGAGCTCCTCGAATTTCAAGATGCAGAACTTTGATTGCAACATATTTAAAGCCAACATCCACATCAAGGGTTCCTTTATACACGGAACTGAACCCACCTTTTCCAATCAAGTTATCTTCGGAGAAGCCATTGGTAGCCTCAAGAAGTTGACTATAAGAAACTTTCAAGAACTGTGCATTCATTAATGATGAATGAGATGATTGATCAAGAGAGTGAAGTGATTGAGACTCTTGACCCTTGCTTTTCTTCTTGAACCAAGCGTACAAAAAGCACAAAAATAAGATGAAAAGTATGGATGCTACCACAATGATGATCACGATTAAAGGTTTATTTTTCTTACGTCGTTTCCTCGTCTCCTTGCATTTCCTTAACCCAAGTTGAACTAAGCCGCCACAAAGCCTACTATTCCCCACAATAGAGAATGCACTTTCATTGGCAAACACTCCGACAACGGGTACTTCACCCTCAAAATCATTTGAAGATAAGTCTAGATATACTAATGAGAACCGTTCTAAAAATTTGGGAATTTGACCTGATAAATTATTTTGAGAAAGATCAAGTAGCGCCAACCCTCTTAAAGAACTTAATGATGGCGGTATCATGCCTTGAAACAAGTTTCCTTTAAGGGACAAGTAAAATAGGTTAGTGCAACCACTAAGGCTATTAGGAATGTTACCTGATAAACTATTATGACTTAGATCTAAGTTAGATAACTTCTTGAGATCTCCAACCTCTGATGGAAGTGAACCTAACAAGTTGTTGTGAGAAAGATTTAATATTCCAGATAGAGATGAAAGTTGAAGAAGTTGTTTAGGTATTTCCTCTGTGAGTCTATTGTCACTAAGAGATATTTGTAATAGATTAAGACAGTTTCCTATGCTTGATGGAATTTTCCCTTCAAATCTGTTAGATCTTAAAATTAGTCTAAGCAACAATGTTAAATTTCCGATAGGATCTGGAATTGACCCCGAAAGTTGATTCTCATACATAGCAAGAACACGTAGATTTTGAAGCTTACCAATGGTAGATGGGATGTTTCCCGTGAATCGGTTAACTCCCAAATTTAAATTGGTAAGGCCAACTAGATTACCTATACTAGAAGGGAGATTTCCATATAACTGGTTTCCTGTAAAGTCTAGATAATAGAGTTGATTCGAAAGATTACCAATTGATATTGGAAGCAATCCATTAAATCTACAATAACCAAGAGCAATTATTTGTAACATGCTACAATTTTTCATTGTCTCAATAAACTTCATCTCATCAGATTCGCCGCTTCCAAGAAGATTTCCCTCTAAGGTTATTTGGTAAAGATCTGTTAGTTTCGAAAAGTCTACATCCAACTTGCCACTTAAGTAAGTATTACTGATTTCAATAAATCCTAATTTTGAACAGTTGGATATTGAAACTGGAAGTAGTCCAGTTAAGTTGTTATTACTTAACTGAAGTCTCATTAGATTAGGAAGCGTTGCACCTATCGTTGAGGGAAGACTACCCGTAAGCTGATTTTCAGCCATGGAAATATCAGTTAAGCTAGAGAGGTTAAAAATGGAATAAGGGATGTTTCCAGCTAAGTCACAAACACCAATATAAAGTTCTTTTAATCGTTTCCAATTGCCTAACGTGTCCGGTATGTTCCCATCTAAAGGATTTCTAGAAGCGGAGAATGATTCTATCAATGTAAGATTCCCCAAGAAAGGAGGGATTCCGCCTGTTAAGTTATTTTCATCGATAACAATATCTTTAAGTTTTGTGAGGAAACCGATCTCCTTGGGTATGGTTCCAACTAACTTGTTAGCAGAAATCACAAGTGTATCGAGGTTGGAACAACCCGACAAGTTCGTTGGAATAACTCCCTCGAATTGGTTGTCGTAAAGATTGAGTAAACTTAGCCTAGATAAACGACCAAGTTCGGGAGGGATATTTCCTCGAAAGCTATTATTATAAATCACAAGTATACTAAGAAAACTAAGGTTTCCTATATGAGGAGACAAGTAACCTGTTAGGCCTTGTGACCATAGTCGCAATCTAGTCACTCTTTTGTGTCGGTTCCCACACGTAACACCATTCCAGTTACAGAAATGGGAAGAAGCGTTCCATGAGCTTAGAGCGCCATATGGATCTTGGGTGATCATCGACTTGAACGACAACAACGCTAGATGATCGGTCTCGTTGCCATCGGAAGTACATGTGGGGATCATAGTAAGAAATATAACAAGGCTAAAAAGATGAAATGTGTGACTATAGAAAGATGAATACCAAAGTGGCTGTTTTGAGTTCATTTTTGGGACTACCATACTTTGGATTGTAAGGGTATATTGTAACATATTTTTTTTCACTTTATATTAAGTTATAATACAGTGGCTACACACATGAAATTAATGGAATGAATGGCATCCACAAATTGATTGAGGATAGTCTTGAGCTAACTCCTAACTTCAAAGCAATAAATAGATATATAGATACATGTACCTAAATATTAAATTCAATATGTTGATATTTTTTGGCTGTGAAGACTAGGAATAGTATTTATATGAAATGAATCAATGGAATGTATCAAAAGATATTGGTTTTAAGATATTTTAAAAACTAAACTGTTTTTTAGGTATTGTTTTTAGTAACTCAATATTATTGTCATTCCAAGTTCCAACCGTTATGATCAGTATTGGTCCTATTGGATGACTGGATGATGGCCTACTAGATTGATAATTATAGTAGATTACGACGATTACAATTTGATGGGGTTACTTTATGAGTTATGACTAGCGAGGCCGGCCATATTTTTAAATTAAATGTAAGGTATGTTTGAATCTTAAAGATCGATGCTCTCAGAAGTAATACGGGTTTAAAAATAAATGCTCGTAACATTGTTTGTATATGGTATTGAGAAGAAAAAGAAAAACCTAACCCCTCAAAAACTTCTAAAAAAGTCTTTGAAATAAAAAGATTTTAAGAAATATTGGAATAAAAATCCTAGCTACACAAAGGTTGGAATAAAAAAACCCATCTATAATCATTTTTGTCAAATATACTTAAAAGTTAAAACCACTTTAGAATATTTATAGTTATGAACTCGTTGATTATATATATAAATAAGCTTTAAGTAAAATAAAACAAGTATTAAACTGAAACAAATACAATAATAGGTTTCTTTTCAGTGACCGTGTATCATGAAAATAATCGTGAATCAATTGCTTCGTGAATCTTTATGCATCAATTTAACCATGATTTAAGGTCAAGATCTTGTCTTATTTATTTTATTTTAATACTTATTTTATAATACCCGACCTAATAATAATAATAATTTTTGTTTCGAACACCTTTGGAAGAAATAAATTGCCCATTTCCTGCATCTCATTGACTATCATGACATAAAGTATGTTGATTTTGAGAGTTTCATTCAACATATAAATGAACTAGTCCATTTAACTCGGTATAATATGACCCATAACTTTAATGGGCTTATTGTAGCCTCTTAGTTAAAGGATGTCGGCATGTAACAGCCCAATGTGTCTTTAGTTGGACATAAGATCGTAATAGCATACTTTACAAAATCCGAAAATCGTATGGGCTACCGTTCACTACAAAGTCATATTTAAAATCCGCTTTCTCCGCTCCATCTGTACCCTGATACCCTCAACAAAAGGAGATGGATTGGTATTTTTATTTATTGGTGGATATTTAGTCGAGACCTCGAGGTCTTGGGTAAAAATATTAGTGTAAAGAAATGTCCACAAAAAATGAAGATAAAATTGTTTTTTAAGACCGGTTTTCTTTGCCAATGATGTCCAACCCAGTTGTCAAAGGCGTTCCCGGTTTTACCCAAGATCTTATATTCGATCCTTACGGATGACAAAGTTTGGGGTTTTTCCTCCGAATACTTGTAACGACCATGGTCAATATCTCATTGTCTAGGGTATGTGTAAGGATTCACTATTATACGATGAATTTTTTCTGATATCGTAGACTGAATGATAAAAAAAAAAGAACGGGTTCTTTTAAAATTGAAGATGTATATAAATAGACATGTCCATGGACCCAAAAGATTTAAAAAACAAAAAGAAAAATGGTCGATTTAAATATCACTCTTAATTTTTACATTTGGTTTACTATATGTGTCAGCATAAGATATTTTATATCCAAATAATTATTATTTTAACTATCAAAAGCTGAAAATTCTTGAAAAATTATGTATATTCATTACGGAGGATTGAGGATTATACCATCATGATCTCTAAAAAAGCTTTATCATCAACCCAAAATGAAATACATACACTTCACGGTTATAAATCAACATAAACATAAAGCCTCTAAATGTCTACAAAATTTATCATTGTTTCTTTTTCTAACTAGAAGCAATTATCATTCCTTCTGGAAATGAAATTGCATTTTAAGTTTGAATACTTGACTTAAATTATTAAGTTGAAAATATGTTTTTTATGCCTATGAAGCGTGTGGATGATATTGTGGTATACCACATAAATAAATGGACTTAAGATCATTTCTTGCTCGATAATTCATCGTGCTCTAATGACCTTTAATTTATTATGAAATCATCAAAGAGATAAACTTTGACTTGGAAGATCTGTCTCCAAAAAAAATATAAAAAAATACCAAGACTTTTGCAAAATGTAGCAAGGTTATGATTATTACAATCTTCAACATTATGGATTAAATATCCTATCTTCGGGACGAAGCTGTGTATACTTCGTGTTACAAGTATTATTTAGTTAGTCCATTACATCCTTACTTGTAAAAAACCATATCACGCTTAGTCCTGGCCTGGGTCCGACACTGTTTGTCAATTAATATGTCATATACCTATCAGAATAAGTATACAAATCGATCATATGGGTTATACATCTAATGATAAGATTTGCAATTGATCAAGTAGTGTCGTCACGCAACAAACAACCATGTTATGTCTGTGATAACTAATAAATATATATACTGAAAATTTGCTAAAAGCACCGTACGTTAGTATTAGATTTGGACCATAATTGCTAAACATATATATAATAAATAGACATACCAGAAGTATGTGAAGTGGTTGGTTGAAGTAGATTTATAAATTCAAAAAAGCAAAATTCGCAACTGCCTTAGCATATATATAGTTACAAGTTACTCAACTAAATTGGTAGTTTAATTGACTAAAGATCGATATAACAACATCACTTGAATATGGGTCCAAATCGTCTAAATGCAAAAAGGCAATACGGTACGTTGTGAATCTTATTAGACCTCATTGGTAGTATTTTAAGGGACTAAATTAGCAAACTCTTTGTATTGCACAAGATTACAAGAATGCAAATAGGCAAAAACCGAAATTGTTGCTTATCTTATTAGAACTCGTTAGCAACTTTAATTAGTATAATTACTAGATTCTAAAACCCTGTCAAATACACGGATTATTTATGACATATTAAATATATATAAAATTCAAAAAAAGTTGTGAAAGAATAAATCAGTAAATTTAAATATAAAAAATGTAATTAAAATTATGGAAAAAAAAAACAAACCGGTAATTTTAAATATAAATAATGTAATGAAAATCAAAGTAATAAAATGCAATACAGGAACATTGATGAAAGCGTTTAATTTGTTCGTCCATGAATATCATGTAAAGACTTGATGTTGTATTTGTTTTCTTAACGATACATTTAAATAAACTTCTTGTAATTTTTGTTGTGGTATTTGTATTTCATGAAAGTTTTGGATTATATAAAAATAATTTAAGATAAAATAACGGTGTAATTATTAATTCGTATTAATCCAAATGTTGTAACTTCTCTAACTTTTAGATACTTTTTTTATTAGATAAACATCTCTAAATTTATATAAAAGAGAAACCTTAGTTCATAATTAGAGAATTATGAACCTTTAGTTGATCTTCAACTTTTATATATAGCCATTAAATCAAATAACGATGTCATATATCTTATTTAACTTTTTTAAATTTAATTTTATTTAATAAATTTAAATTATTATTGTTTTCTTATTTAAATTTGTAGACATTTAATAATTAATGTTTTCAATGATATAATTATGGAAACTAATATTTTTATATTTTACATCATTTTTTATCTTTAAAATTAATTTATAATGTTTTTACAATAAAATTTTCATAATACGTTTTTATTAAGTTGTAATTTTGTATAGTTTTTTTTTTTTTTTTTTTTTTTTTTTTTTTTATCATATAACGTTTATATTAAATCAAGATTTTTCTCATATAACGTTTATATTAAATACCACCTAGCAGACAGTATTTATCCTGAATGGGTCACTCTTGTCAAGTCTTTCAAGTGTCCGATGGAACTGAAAACCGCTAAGTTCAAAAGATACCAAGAAGCTGCAAGAAAGGATGTTGAGCGAGCATTCGGGGCACTTTAAGGTCGCTGGCAAATCATTGAACAAAATGTTCGACAATACAACACAAACAAGATAAAACGTGTCATGATCACTTGTGTAACTCTACACAACATGACCGTTGAAGATAACGGGCGCACAACCAATCTCTTTGAAGAAGAGTTGATAGCTACTACAAGGCGTTCAACACAATTTCGTCCAACATGGTTCGTACCAGCGTTATTTGACTTGCTTAGTCCATCGCTATTTGGCTCTTTTCTTAGTAAGAGGCAGCGCTCCGGTAAGTACGGGGAGTTGCGCGATATAAGGGCTCACCATGAACTCCGCAATGCCCTAATTGAGCATGTTTAAAACCTCATGGAAAACCACCGTCAACATTAATGCGTACTTTTTATTTCCTAATAATGTCTTTTTTAATATTTTATTTATTTTGTGGTTTTAAATGTAATGTTTAATTTTCTAATAAATGTAATGTTTTTTTTTATTAATAGTAAAAATTGTTGTTTGTTTAATTTTGTGAAAAAAGAAAAATGAAATATTAAAATAATGAAAGAATAGGGGGTTATAAGGAAGGGGTATTCTTGAGGTGTTCTAGGATAGAAAAAAAACTAATGAATAGAATAAGGAAAAAATGAGAATAGTATAAGGAGTGGCCTAAGGTCCCTTGCTATCGTCACCATGGGTGGAAATAGATTCACCTAGTTATTAACAAAGTCGTCTCAAAGGCTAATGAAGTCGTCTCAATTTCAAATGCTAATAAAATCACCTCAATTGATGGATAAATCACCAAATTGAAAGGTGCCAATAAGAGCCCTTTAGTAAGTGATAATATCTAATTTGATAGTTACGTATAATGTAGAAACGACATCTAAAATTTATACCAACAATTCAAACATACTAGAGGAACTACCGTTAATATCAACAATTCAAACAAATAAATTGGTGCATAGTGTTAGCTTTTAAGCTAACAAAAGTCGTCTATGAAAACAACAATATAAATTCATTGGACTAGTTGATTGCATGGGAAAGGAGCCACACAGTAATGTATAAGTTGGTTATGACAATTCTAACTCTCCTTTAAAAAAGTTTGAGAAATTTATGACTCGGAATCAAATCAGCAAAGGAGAAAGTCATGAGTTTTTGAAAACTCAAATCTAAATTAGAGAGAACCCCTATTGAGTTTTTTATATACAAATTAATAACTCATGAAACTATATTAAATAATTGAATATAGACATGAAAAAAGAAAACATAATAAATATATTATAAAATAATGAGGACATGTTAGGTAAGGCATGCAGTACCTATCTTAGGTAAAGCAGAGGGGATTATATAAAATTTAGAGGGAAGTTATGTAAAATTCAGGGGTAGCTATGTATGTTTATCAAATTCAAATGTTTATATAATTATAACTTTTTTTAAAGTGACAGTACCTAAGCTTAGGTAAAATTTACAGTACAGATCATTTTCCCTAAAATAATAAACTTTGTAAATTTATATAAATCTATTAATGAAAATAATAGTCAGAAATTAATTGATGATGAGAATGATAGACAAAATTAACGAGATATAATTACATGTATAAGAATATGTTCAAAACTATGTTAAGAATAATATATGGTGGAGCTTGAGACTAAGAGGTTTTGGGTTCAAATTCTGGTGTGAGCAAAATGCCCTCAGGAATGGAGACAGGGGTTTTTCCAGTATGGGTTTCCTCTGGAATTGGAGTTGGGTATATGAAGAGGCATGCCGCTGAACCCAAATTTGCCGTTAAAAAAAAAAGGATAAATGAAAAATTGGGTTAAGTACAAAAATCGTTCCTGTGGTTTGTTAAATTTGCAGTTTTCATCTCCCGTTAGTTTTTTAGCCTCAATCATTCTTGTGGTTTGTACTTCGTCCCTACTTCTGTTAAGTCCTACCATGTGCAACTCACATGAGGGGCATTTTTGTCATTTTACTTCACTTCTTCCTCATTTCTTTAAAATCACCACCGTTGTTTGTTGTTTTTGCAATTTCCATCTCTGTTGTTAGATTTTTATTTCTTTTATTTGGGACATTTAATAAAATACATTGTAGGCATGATCATTTATTTATATACATATACAAATGTGGATGTCATGACATATATAAGCAACAACTCTCATTTAAAAATGCAAAATCATGGTTCACTAAGGCTAGATAAGGAGACTTGTTAATATTAAATTTCAAGTTCTTATCGGCATTAAAAGTTTCCAATGAGATAAAGAAGTTGATGTTGTAGGACAAACAAAATATCAAAAACGGGTGGTTGATAAAAGATTTTTCTCATACTTCGTTTGAATTAGAAAAAAGTTAGATGTTCCTCATACTTCGTTTGAAATAGAAAAAAGTTGATGTTTCACTATTTGAATTAAAAAAATGTTGATGTTTCTCATACTTTGGTTAAAAAACAAATATATGCAAAAATGTATTTGATTAAATCTCTTAGTTAAGAAATAACAACAGGGATAAAAATTACAAAAACAACAAACCATAAGGATGAATTTAATAGGGAAGAAGTGAAGTGAAATAACAAAAATGTCCCTCACATGACTTGCACATCGGGGGACTTAACAGATGTAGGGACGAAGTGTAAACCACAAGGATGATTTTGGTCAAAACTTAACAAAGGGATGAAAACTACAATTTTGACAAACCATAGGGATGATTTTTGCACTTAACCCTAAAAAATTTAAGAGACATTATCTCATCTCTTCCTTTCATATTATCATATCTCTTAAGTACTAGTATCTTTTTTCTTATACAGGTACAACATTTCGTTCCCCGTCTCTTCCTATAGCTATGGAGATTGGAATATACACAGATGATACAAAGATATAGCTATGGAGATTTAATGAAGAAAAAAGATGAAAATGATCAGGTAAGGTTGGAATATACACAGATGATACAAAGATATAGCTATGGAGATTTAATTATATGATTTTGGCTTACGTGAAAGGCACATGAGGAAGTTAACAGAACCTAACTAACAGTTGTCAAAAATAAAGAATGAAGCACGAACCAAATCCCTTTAAAAAGGATCATAACTGTCTACTTGAAACTACATAGACAAAAGTTGATGTTTCGGGTAAACCACAAGAACAATTTGTGCGATTAACCTTTTGGGAAAAGTATCATAGAATTTAACAAACTTTGGACGAATGTCTATAGTGTAAAATAGTTAAAGTTGTGTTCGTTGTATGTAATCATCTATAACTATTTCTATTGTATGTAAGAAAATGTATCCGACCAATCAAAAAACTAACGAGTGACAACTATATATGGTTGCCACATATGCCTTTTACATATAATAAACATAATTTAAAGATGATTACATACAATAAACACAACCTTACACTATAGACATTTGTCCAAATTTTGTTACATTATAAGATACTTATCCCTTAACCTTTTTAAAACTTTGGGTGGGGTATTAATGGTGTGTCTATGGTAGGCAAGGAAGGCGTTTATTTAAAATGTAAGGTCTTGAGTTCAAGTGTTGGTAATAGATTTTTCTCTTTGAGGTTTAATTAAGCGAATCTGTTAGTCAAAAAGGTTTTCCAATATAAACCCGATTAAAACAATATATGTCAGACTACCTTGCATTTGCAAGTAACTCACATATTTCTAAAAAGTCTAGTAATAGAAAAGGATGATAATAAACCTACAACTTTTTACCGTATAAAACAATTATTGTTTGGAATACTTGTATATAACAAAAAAATTATTATAGGTTTATCATTCACACAATAAAAAAATCATGTTTAATAAAAAATTATAACTAACACCAACAAACACATTCAAATTTCAGATTTAGAACTCATGAAATCAACTAAACTAGCTCAAAGTATCACACATACATATAAACCTATATACGTATAGTGAAGTGATAAGTGAAAACCAAAATAAAGGTGAAAAACGTGAGAACTACTAAAAAGTCATCCATGAGGGTGGAGCTCTTAAAGCTACGCTTGTATAGTATCTAACCACCACCATCTCTTGAATGACATCCCATCAAATACATACCATTCCCAAATGCTTCCGGTGACAACCCCTTTAGATTGGATAAAGACAACGCCAGTACCGTATCTATCTATTTTCAAAACATAACCCGTATAATTTTTTTTATAATTTTTTTTTTTAAAAAAAATGAATTTTTGGAATGGATTTTTATTAAAAAGAAAAGAAAATAAAAACACTTAAAAACCACACTAAAAATGAAAAAGAAGAAAGAGAAATAGTGGTTGTCACAGTTTTACCCTTGTTTTGGTTCTCACATTAACTCTATCTCACATCTATACCCTCCTATAAAAATTATTGGGTGGTGTTGAAAGTTTAGAATTTTTGAGACATGTGAATTTATTTATTTGCCCATACACACTTATTATTCTCTACCGCTGTTCTTCCATATGCTATATCTCTAATTCTTTGGCAAATACTCTCTTCTTTCTTTGGTAAACAATTAAGGAAGTAATACACAAACTGACCAAAAATCAATAGTCAAAAACAAGGTAATTGTGACATGAGAAACCCTGTCCATGATATCCGCAGCAACGCGCTGATACCGTGCTCGTAATTGCATATATATAATATATATATATATATACCTCAATTGATGATAATATATGAAGACGTTCATTAGCTAGGTATCCATTTCTTCATATTTTTGTGATGACCGATAGCTTTTGAAAGTACCCAACGAATTGATTTTGTGAAGAATCATACTCGTTATGCATGAACTAGCCGGTAAGATGAAATGTGACCAAATTTTTTAAGCTATTTGGGTAATTTCAATAATGACGTTCTTTTAATTAACTCTTCGTCCCTTATGTTTATTTTTTATAATCACGTACTCAGTTTCTTTCTTTTGTTAATTAAATATCCCTAAGCTTTTAACATCCAGATAGAGAAATCTTTGGTATGTTGGAGGTTCCCTTTAAAAGACCCATTGGAGGTTCCCGAAAGATCACATGTAACATCTTAAACTTTTCGACCTTTGACCTGGACTTTGTCGTTAGTCAGTCGGCAACTTCTATCGGTTTATCGTTAGTTGATCTTTAACGCCGTTAGTTTCGTTAATTGCTAGGCGATTAATTTGATGATAAACGATGATTAATGTGCCTATATGTGAATAAGTTATTGAGTTATGTGATGCTAATATGGTGTGTCGGTTTACCATTATGTGCTTAAGACGTTAATTAGTCGTTCGTTAGTATACGTATTAGCTTCGGGCCTTAGTTTTTATGTTAAAATGACTTTTTTGACTTGTTGTAGTGGACTTTAGCCAAGCCCAATCCTTATGCACAAAATTTAAAGATAAAATCTGGTCCATTAGGTTAAACCAAGTATGATAACCTCCTTTTAAATAATCAGTTTCATCTAATAACCTATTTTCCCTAAGTTTTACCATTCTCTCACTTTTCTCCATCTTTTTCTCTCAAATTTCGTGAGTTACTTCCTGAAAATCAGTAGGTAACATATTCTTGTTCATTGTGTGTTCATTATAATGATCCTTGCTTGTGTCTAGAGATTGTCATACCGGAAATTAACGTTTTCGAGGTTATTTTGGGATCTCAATGATGACGGTTTTACAAGAAGGGTAAGTACAGTAAAATCATTCTCTTTTGATGTATTTCAATGTTATGTAGTTGTTTGAAAGTATTTTGATTCATACATATGGATTTCAAATCGATTTGTAAACGTCTTTAACGTGTTTTTTCATTAGATCTGAAGAAAGAAACTTTTAAAATGAGATTTTCTTCTGGAATTAGATTCTCTACTGAAAATCATGAGTTTTGCAAAAAGAATCACTTGATTTGGTTGAATAACGAACTGGAAATCTTGTTTTAAAGATTTATAAAGATGTTGTATCGTTTCTATTGTTTGGTCTCTAAAAAGTAAATTAAAATGAGTTATTTTCTGGAGTTATATTCTTTAATGAAAAACGAAGATTTTGCAAAAAAAATCGTCTAAACCCATTTGATAATGAAATAGATATCGTGTGTTGAAGGTTCATACATTTAGCAATTTGATTGAAAAAAAAAATAAGAAAGAAAGAAGAACAGCAGCTCAAGCCCGTCGATATGCATGTCCTATTCGCTGACGTCATGCTGACGTCACTGTTAGCAGATTTTGCAGTTTTGGTCTCTGTAGTTTCAGACTTATTGTTTTCAGTCCCTGAACTTATAAACGGTCCCTGTAGTTTTGAAAATGACAGTTTTGGTCCCTGAAGTTTTTGATTTGACATAAACGGTCCCTGTAGTTTCGAAAATGATAGTTCTGATTCCTGTAGTTTTGAAAGTGACGATTTTGATCCCTATAGTTTGAAAAGTGACAGTTTTGATCCCTGCAGTTCCGAATTGACATATTTGGTCCTTGCAAGGTTGAAATTGTGTTTTGAATCTTGTGAGATTGAAATTGTAATTTTTGATCTTTATGGTTCAAGATTGAAATAGTCATTTTTGAATCTTGTGGTTCGAGATTGAAATTTATCATTATTGAACTAAAAGTTATTGAATATTTAATACCTTAAATTAAACGTATTTACTAATAAAAGCATGATGTTGAGTCCTCATTAAAAGACAATGATAGTGAGTAAATTAACAATTAATTGGACTCTTTTGTACATCGTAGGTTCTGAAGGTTTGAGCATTCACTGTTGAGTATTAATTGGTATGACACTTTGTTATTGCATTCTTATTGAGGTAAGATAACATTTTTCGTCACCTGGGGGTACAACAAAATATAGTTTTTATAAGTTAAAACCCCCAAATGAATATAATTGCATACTTGTATGATTATGGGATTATATGGGAGGCTTTATGGGATATGTATAATTACCATTGATGATGTATGGTAAGATATGATTGATTTAAAGGTATGATGTTATGCATGTGAAATGAAATGATGAAATGTTTTTATGAATGTTTGCATGGCTTGAACACCTAGTCACTAGACATATGAATAGGATTGCCATGACACGTGCACGAATAAGGGCCCTAAAGTAAAAGATGATGTATGTGATTAGTTTATGAAAGTGTAGCTTAAGCTAATATAATTAAGAAGTCTCGAGCATATTCAAGATGTTGTGTTAAGCTTAACCCGTGGTAGTTCCTCGGAGCTAGGGCATACGTGGTCACGTGGTTTGGGAATCATGATACCTCCCGTGGCATAGTTACGTTTGAGTATTCCGGGTGGAGTGACTAACCACCATTGCACAAAGGCATAAACGGTTTATTCAGTTGGAAATGACTTAGTCAATTCCTTAACGACGCCGATGGACCACCGAAAGGTTTACCCATCATGTCGGGTGTGAGGGCTCCATGTATGGTCTACGACCGCCTGCACACAAACCCCACATCCCTATGTAAGTGGTGTAAGTCACTTAGCCTACGTCTAAGCAAAGAAATGAAGTAAAGGAAGAAAGATAAGAAAGAAATGCTAGGCACATTAGGAATATGATGATCCTATTGTGTTGTGTTTATCTTGTGATATGATCTGATATGTGATATTAACATTTATGATACGTTTTGTTAATATATTATGAATCGGCAAATGTTTTCAAATTATGTTATCTTACTTAACTAATTTATTAGCTAACACTTGTTCTTTGAAAATGTTGTGCCTTCAGGATAAGCAAGCTTGAGCTAGGAAATGATTAGCTCGGTGAGATGGGTAGAAGTAATAAAGAAGACTAGCATAGATTGTTGAATGCTTAGACTTCCCTTTGCCTTACGTTTTGGCTACATTCATTTATGATTTATGAACATGTAATAATGATGGCATTTATGTTGGTGCCATAACTTGGATTTCATTTATATTGTTTTGATGATGCACGTTAGTAACACCATTTTATAAAGGTACCATCCGGTTGCGGATGGGGCAGTTTTAAAGTGATCATTTTCCGCTACTTTTTAAATGCCGTTTGACAAAGTTTTTTGAAATCCAGACTTTTAAATGACGGGTGTTACATCACAAAACTTCTTATCAAACGCGTCTAGAATATAGGAGAAATGTTAGGTAAAACATGCACTATTATCTTAAGTAAAGCAGGGGGGATTATGTAAAACTCAGGGGGCTATATATGTTTATACAATTCAAAGGTTTAATTTGTAACTTTTTTTAAAGTGACATACCTAAGCTTAGGTAAAGTCTGCAGTATCGATCATTTTCCCATAATATATACCGTGGAAAATATAAAGTTTAAAAACCAAATATCTTAGCATATAATCACCATCCATCATCGCCTGTTACATCATCCCCTTTTACATCGTTATTATTATTATTTTTTTTATAATGACAATGCATCTTACTTTTAAATTAACAAGAATGTATAGGATATGAAATCTAAGAGTTTTCACGAAAATATTCAGAACTACCCTTCTTCGAAGATTTATATCCTAATGGAAAACTCGAAAGTACAAATGCTTTACCAATTAGTCAACAACAACCCTGTTGACTACCGTTAGTATCTAACATAAATACTAAAAGAGCTTCTTAAATTCTTTTTTAAATAAATCACCACCCTTAGATGAAAAATCAGTTTGAATTAGGACCTTTAGATTATTTTGATTACATCATCTTCCTTTTTTAAATTCATACTTACTAATTATCAATAAAACTAATAACAAATAATAATAAATATACTAACATTTGACTATGGCTTTCTTTCGCTTACGGCTCGTCTTTTTTAACTTCCTCCAATTGAATCATCATTACAATAATATATCTATCTCATTTACATATTAATTTTTAATGTATATTTATATTCAACGCTTTCTTAATTTAACTAAACTGTATAATTTGAGGGTACGTTGTAATAATGTTTAAAGTAAAATTTATTAATCCTCAAAAATTGTTTACTGACAATAATATATAATGATATATACGAGTATAACGTTTTGTATTAGTAACTAATCTATGCAATATTATATGTTTTTCGTTTTCTAGCCAATATACCATTTAAATATTAATTAATTTGTCTATAATCGGTTATATTCAAATAAACTTAAACTATATACTAACATTGTACTCGCATGATGCGGCGACGGCAACTGTAGTGGTGGCAGACTGTTGGTGGTGGTGGTGAGTGTAAGTAATTGATGTAGAGAGGTAATGAAGATATTTTAAACGATAAGCGATTGGTGGTATAAATTATTTTAAAGTAAAACTTATTGAAAGTGTTGTTTTGACGGTTTATCTTCTCAAGTTGATCACATATATAATACAATGTTTCATGTTTAGTATAAATAAACTAATTGATTTTATAAAATTTTAGACTATTTTTGCGAAAACTTTTACCGTATGTTTATGGAGCATTCGATACTAACATACAAAGAACTATCACAATATATGTTATCACGTACAAAAATTTAACATGGCTTTAGCCTAGTGGCCAGGGCCGAGGGGTATCTTCTAATTCCACTATGTGAGCCCTGTAAATGAGTTTACCCAAGGTCTCAGGTTCGAGTTTTGGGGTTCTCATCTCAAAGGTATATTTCATGAGAAGGGGTTGAGGGTCCAGAAATATTTGGTTATAATTGCCTCCAACACGTCTATATCGAAACTCACTTAAAATTTTTTTTTTTTTTTTTATGTATATTCACCCGCGTATTACGCGGGATATAATCTAGTTGATCACTATACAAACGATTAGTTAAGTTACGAAACAAACCACCACCATCACACGTTACATACGATCTAGTGAAAAATTGTAACATTTATACGAAGTTTTAAAATCATACAATGCCAAACTAAAATTCAAACATCCAATAGTAGGTCATAATTAAGTCCTAAAACGCCAAACCATGCGTACAACTATGGAAAAGGTATGATCATATCTAACGTAAGATGTTATTAGTCAATATCCAATTAGCCATCACCCGATCCAACAACCCACTTATACATGGTCCCAAAATAGACTCGACGAGAAATCAGCTCAAGTGTAAAGCTCAAGGAACAACTCTAGTTTTAAATATTCATAACTTAATTTTATGGGCAATTAATTGTATTTGTTCATTTTATAATATATATACTAGGTGATGTATGCATCACTCTATAAATATACAAAATTAGAAATGTAAGCTATGAATTTGCGATCATGAATATCTTTTTGATTTTTACAGGAAATTAACCAGCAAGCATGATCCAATCTAAACGAAAAGTTTTTAAAGTGACCTTAAATGCAGGTAAAAGTGAGTCCGGCCGGTTATATATAACTAGTTACTTTTGAGTATTCTAATTATATTTGTATAGTGTTACGATTATGTAATATGTATATGACGTTTGAAAGTATTTTTAGATTATGATTATCTTTATTTATATACAACATTTTAATGGGTGTTAATCGTAGTCATTAGAGCCATAACACTATCAAAAGAAATATGATACTCCTATATATGTGATTGATTCAGTAGGATTACAAATAAACCCAAAAATCAATCTGGTGTTGACACAGCATAATGTCATATGATCATTAATAGCCGAGATTCACAGAGTGAAATTGTTCTGAATCTCAACTATATATTGGTTCATATTATATTATGTCACCACTAAATTTTAAGCCTATTAATTACTTTTATGTTAGAAAGTTATTTTTGTCACAATAGTAATTGTACGAGTTCTCAAAGGTATTAGTTAACTTATAATCATTTTCAAATTATAATAAACTTGAAATAATTCAACACTACAAAGAAAAATTACTTTCAGTAAAAATGTTTACAACGGACATGTCCTCGGCAAAAGGTCGTCGAAGAAGCCCCGTGGCTAAAAGTTTCCAGCGAAGACAGTCAACAGCTTCAGAAACGACAACTATGAATTTGTAAATATAATAATAATTACCTATAGCAAAACTTTGTCTTTTAATATACAATTTTCAATAAAAATTATATAACTGTATATCATATATACTTATACATGAATAAATGTATACATGTATTATAAATGTATAAAACTACTATAGATACGTAATTTACAACTAGAACAACTGCGTACTATACCTATGCCAAAAAGAAGCTCTAGATTTCAAGCAAAAAGTTAAAAACTTTTGCCAAGTTGGATAAGTACTAAACAACAACAACTAGTGGCGGCTTAAGGTTTTTTGAGGCCTCAAACGGTATCAATTTTTGAGGCCTAGTTCATTACCATATAAATTAGAGTAAAAGAGAAAAACAACAAAAAATAACTCGATTTTTATTATAAACTACTAATAATAAAAAAGATATGGATGTTGATACCAAAACCAATAAGGGCGTTAATATAATGCAAATTATATATCGTAGTTAGTCCAAAATCTAAACATTAAGTCGAATATACAAAATATCGAGGCCTCGAAAATTTGGGGGCCTATAGCGACCGCCTAATTCCATAGTATTGTTGAGCCACCTCTGACAACAACGGTATTCAATCCAAGCGATCGCCCGGATATGAGGGATGTATGACATAGACAGCCTTATTCCTACTCTAGATAAAGAGGCTACTCTAAGTAGAGAGACTGCTTCCTAAGGACTTCCGGCCTAAGACTTCACCCTTTAAAAAAATAATCTTGACGACTTCGGATAAAAAAGCCGGAGTCTCATAGCTAGATCTCTACAGAGAGACTCAAACGGTTTCTGTTATTAAGAATCAATAATAAGTAGGATAAGTACTCTAGATCAATAATATATTAATTTCTATATTCAAAGCATGCATGCCAAGGCAGCCAAGTAATTAGCCCAATTACGAATAGTACCGGCCACTTTCTGTTCTGGCCAAACTAATTTATTTGTTTTTATATATATAACATAAACCCTGAACAACACATCATCTGGTTTTCCTCTCTATTCAGCAATCTTTCTACACTTTCCATAAGCAAAGAACAAACAACAACATCCCCAAATGGACCCCACTAACCGCTACACCTCATCATCTTTATATTTGCTTCAAAACCCACAAATTTAAACATACCAAAATTATATCTTTGTCTTAATATTAATCGTCTCTCCTTCAAAATCCTCTATAAATAATAGAATGTCTCCCACTATATATTCATTCCATCACCTTTCTTGAATAACCATTAAGAAAAAAAAATAATTTAATTATAAGTCTATCATTATTTTTTTTTCATTCTTTTTTGTACTTAGAACAAAATTTTGAAAATATATGGGTTCTTTGTTAATAATGCAAAAGGGTGGTGTGTGTTTATGGGTATTTTTGTTATTATTGTTGTTCACTTATAGCAGCTTCATTTATAATGTGGATGCTGCAAATAGTGAAAATGGAAAAGTTTTGATTGATGGTAAAAGTAGGATTGCAGAAACAGATAGTAATTTTGTATGTGCAACAATTGATTGGTGGCCACCTGAGAAGTGTGATTATGGTACTTGCAGCTGGGATCATTCTTCTCTTCTCAATGTGGTATGTGCATGCATTGTATGTATAGGGTAAGGTTCATGTGAGAAACGTTCACAACTGAATATAAGTAATGTTAATAAGTATAACGAATCTGTTCACGTATGAACATCAAGTTATTATGTAAAGGATCTCATGTTTTTTTTTTTTAAATTCAAATGGTTCTCACATAACCTTTTCCTATGGGTAAGATTCATGTGAGAGCCATATAAATTAAAAAAACCATAAAAACCTTTAAATTATATGGAGTAACTTGATGTTAATATGTGAACAAATTCATGCACCCATGTACAGATGAAGTTACACATAATTAATATTACTTATGTTTTGATATGAATAGATATCACATGAACCGTACTTTACATGACTATTAATATTATACTTTTGTTTTAATATATATATATATATATATATATGATACTTTACATTTTGCGTTAGTTTCATAACATATTCTATATACTCGTATATCATAATCACTTCTTTTTTATTTTTTATTATTTTTATTTTTATTTTTTTTCATATATTGCACATGCATGTAATTTTTGTTGCAGCAATATAATGATATGAAAACACACATTGTTTAAAGATTAAATGAATTAGAGAGAATTAATATTGAACAAAACAAGTAATTAATGTGATTTACTGAAGTATTAAATAAGGAATTAAACAAAGTCGTATTTACAAATATATAAAGTTATAGATAAATAATAATAGAGGGGTACTCACTTGATGCGACGACGGTTAATAGTGGTGGTGGTTGTGGTGAACTTCTTCTAATAAGAACAACATAAAATCATGTTTGTGATCAGAAAAAATTACTCTATAAAATATGTCTAATACAGGGATTAAAAAAACATAACAATATATATCTATATGAAAGAGTAATGAAAGAAAATAATGGAATACATATGTTTAAATTGTAAGCTTTTAGGATCTTAGGCATAAATAATTTAAGATTGTAATTTAGTTCAAACTTTTAAAGCTAAAACCATTGTTGGTCAATGCAGGATCTTAACAACAAAATCTTCAGGAATGCCATTAAAGGTGAAAATAACCATCAATTTATCTCAAAGCTTTAATATTTTTCATATCCTTCATAAGAAATAAAGCTGTGCTTGTTAAAAAACTATGCAGCTTTTTCTCCATTAAAGATCAGATTAGGAGGCACTTTGCAAGATGAAGTTATCTACCAAACCAAAAAGCTTGATGAACATTGCCATCCGTTCATTAAGAACACATCTACGTTATTCGGTTTTAGCAAGGGCTGCTTGCCTTTATCTAGATGGGATGAACTCAATAGATTCTTTCATGAAACCAGGTAACCAATCAAAACAATTATTTTTCGTTTTAGTTTTCATGTTTTATATGTGGCTATAATTGTTGTTACATACAGGGCCGTGTTTACTTTTGGACTAAACGTTCTCGTGGGAAAGACAGTGGTAGCCAATGGTTCTACTGTTGGAGCTTGGGACTCAAGGAATGCTGAAGCTCTAATCCGCTACACAGTTAAAAAGAATTATACCGTATTTGGTTGGGAACTTGGTAGGTTAACCGACACATTTGTTTTGAGTTTTCATCTTCGTGAAAACAGACTATTATAATATAAACTACACCAAAGCCTGTACAGGCTTAGTAGATTAGGTTATGTAGGGTGAAGGTCATATAGAAATGGCCCATTGAGCTACTGACTTTATGCCATGCTAGAGTTAAGCTCAGGTTGAATAGTCAATTGCATCTAATATTCCCAGGCCAGCCATAGTATGCTGAGATTGACTCTCAAATAGTCGAATGATTCAGCATGGACATGCTATATCCAAGCAATTTGACGAGCCAACTTATCTTTTAGATATCATAATTTGTGGTGCACACTTACATATAAAAAGGTCATTTTTTGTTGTAGTTTCTACCTAATGGGACGATGTGGGTTCACCCATTTAACTGAAAAGAATCAGGCTAAATGGATGTTGAAAGTCATACTCGTAATATAATGAGTTCAAATACATATATCTCTCAATGCAAGTATCTATAAGGGTGTAGATACTTTTTGTTAAGTTATGAATAAGATATTTTTTTAATCGAATAACAGACTTTGTAGTTAGTCTGATCTGACCCTGCCCATGCTGATCCAAACTAAATAATTCTCAAATTTTAGTGGTTACCCTACCCACCTACCCTGACCCATTTTAGCCCATAGTTACACGTTTTTCCGAGTTACCCAACCCACCCATTTTGCAACCCTTAATATCAGTGGACAATTCACTGAGATATACTATCATTACTTACAAGTTGATCTTCTAACAGGGAATGAGCTGAGTGGAAATGGAATCGGAACAAGTATATCAGCATCTCAGTATGCTCGTGACACAGTAAGACTAGGCAATATTGTGCACCGTGTTTACAAGGATATTGAACCTAAGCCACTAATCATCGCACCTGGAGGTTTTTATCTCACAAAATGGTTCACAAATTTTTTAAACAGCACATCAAAGACCCTCAATGTAATCTCTCACCACATCTACAATCTCGGCTCAGGTATCTTTCCATAAAAGAATACTAAAACGACGGTTAACAACTTAAAACAAAAAAAATGTTCACTTCTATCTCTTGCAGGCTGTTCTAGTATTCGATCCTGTGTTTAATATCCAAAATTAGTTTAAAAGCGCATATCCTAAAGACCATTGATCTAAATCCTAAAGTTCAAATATGCCATTTGTCTTAATAGGGGCTGATAGGAACCTAACTGCAAGAATTCTTGATCCATCGTATCTTGATGGGTCGATTGATACTTTCAAACAACTTGAATCCACCATCAATACTTCTGCATCTTCGGCATCTGCTTGGGTTAGCGAGGCTGGTGGGGCTTACAACAGTGGCCAGAATAATGTTTCTAATGCATTTGTGTACAGTTTCTGGTAAAAAACAATTATGACTGTACATTCTTAATAGTATTAAATATATCCAAGAACAAAAAAATAAAACCAAGAAAATACAACCATCAATACGACAATACATATGATACATACAGGTATCGAGCATATATACAAGAACCGAGCATAATGTGCAGCTATATTTTTCACTAATGCAGGTACTTGGATCAACTGGGAATTTCGTCTGTTTATGACACGAAAACATACTGCAGACAAACTTTGATAGGAGGAAACTACGGTTTACTCAATACCACCACCTTTAAGCCAAATCCAGACTACTACAGGTTCATAACTAATCTCTGACTCTAAATTTTGAGCTCAAACGCATTAAAAAATTAAAATATTTCTAATGAGATTCTGTTTGTTTGTTACCAGTGCGCTTCTTTGGCACCGACTAATGGGGAGGAAAGTTCTATCTACACGCTTTATAGGCACCAAAAAGATACGTGCTTATTCACATTGTGCGAAAGAATCAGTAAGTTCGCTACATGACTCAAGCAAACACTCCAATTCTACCCACCCGAATACAACTTAGCAAATTTGACCCGTTATCATAATAATGGGTCAGATAAAAATTCTGAAATAAAACAGAAACGGGCCAAATGTGTGAAAGAAATTGAAAGGCCTGAAATGTATTTGTAATGCTGACAAAGGATCAACCAATCCAAGACCGGCCCATTGGAGCTATGTACGTACAATTAGGTCGATTTGGGCTTATATTTTTTTAATAAAACAATCTCAATCAAAATGTTAACCTTTGGGGGAACGGGTAAATGGGTTAAAACTTAACTACATAGTCATTTTTAACAATTCATAATTAATGTAGTAATTATTTATAAGAACATTATGACATTGGACAAGTTTAACCAGTCTAGCACAGGCCATTTTTGATCCGTACTAAAAATAACCCACTTCAAGTCGATCCATTGCCCAACCCTTCAGACCCGAGTATTGACCATTCTGTCATTGCTACCGTAGAACTTGACCCGTTCCCAATTCCACTCATACTGAGCTTTCTTATGACACCTTTTATACGTATTGCAGAAAGGAACATCGTTAGTACTAATGAATCTAGACAATACCACTACAATTGAGGTAAAATTGTCGGTCAACAGTACTTGGAGGCTACACAAGCACAGATCCCATACTCATCATCAGCATAAACCAAAGCACGCTCATTCAGAACCAAAGCCTACAAAGGTTGCCGCAACAAGAACAAGAACACGAGAAGAATATCATTTGACACCACAAAACGGAGACTTGCATAGTAAAGTAATGATGTTAAACGGAAAACAACTGACAGTGAATTCATCCGGTGACATTCCTTCATTGGAACCTTTGTACGTAAACTCTTCAGACCCGATAACAGTTGCTCCCTATTCTATTGTATTCGTTCATATTCCACATTTTACGTTGTATGCTTGCAACAGTTAGGCACTAGTAGCCGAGAATTGGTTTCGGTTTGGTTATAGATAGTTATTTATACAACATTGATCATATAAATGTTATGTACAACATATATGTTTTATAGCAAAATATTTATACAAGAAATATATGTCCAGTCAAGAAAAAATTGGGGTGTTTTATGTTTATACAAGAATTCCTATAAATGCTGTCCTTTTGTGTGCAAGAAACACATGTGATAATGTGAATTTTTATTGAAGTTAAAAATAAAATTAAAAAAAATCCGACCTGCCGGATTCGAACCAGCGACCTAAGGATATCTGCTACCAACTACAGTCCTCCGCTCTACCAACTGAGCTAAGGTCGGTTTTGTTATTTCGTGATGGATCTATAAATATAATCTTCAAAATTATAGTGGCGTACAAAACTGCAAAATATTTTAGAAGGAGCTAATTGTAAATTTGTAATGTGGTAAAGAAGTGTACTTTAACACTTTTTAAAACTTTTTCTTAAAGACTTACGTATTTGATAAAATCAAAATATACGCAGATAATTTGAAAAATATGTTATTATGTATAGATGACAAAAACATAGAACACCATATATATAAATTATTAGAGTTTTGAGAAAAGAATATAAATATTTTTTTAAAGAATAATGATATCACAAAATATGATATATTACAGTAAAACCTTTATAAATTAATAATGTTGGGACTACGGTTTTTTATTAATTTGTCAAGATGTTATTATATCGATAAATTAATAAATATTAATTTAAAGAGATTCATCAATCATGTATGACCTTTAAAATTTTCATTTACATTTTACATTCACACATTAAATAAAATTGTCAAGCACGTTATTTTGAATTAAAGATAGTTCAATGTATATGATTATAATTGATTAATATAAAATGTCCGTTGATAAGTTCTAAATTCACATCAACTATAGCTTCTAAATTAAAAGATGTTAAAAATTCAACTATGACCAATCAACAACGAAAACGGTTATACAAGTACAAGGGAGATCACCAATGATGCACTCAACAAGATTTGGTGCATTAAGTTGACAAAACTTTTGATTTGAAAGTTATTCAAGGAATAATATCAAACACTCTCAATATATCATTGGAGTTTCTATCAGCTGACTTTGACAAAGATTGATGTTCCAATCGTCACAAAGTAGTCGAGTACCCGAACATGGAGAAAGTTATTTATGAATGTTTTTTACTAGACAATGTTCGAAATTTGAAATATATAATGAATTATTAATTTATAGTTTCACTAGGACTAATAATATTTATACTGGGTTCAAAAAAGTTATTATTCTATTATTTTATTGATTGGGGTTTAATTTTATATTGGTCATAAGTTGGGACAACACATTATTAGTTTTATCGAAGTTATTAATTTATCTAGTATTATCTTATAAAGTTCATTCTGATGTATATCAATTTTATTTAAAGTATCATGACATCATAAAATTAAAAATAAAAGTAAAACTAACTTTAAGAAAAATTTATTATAACATCATAAATAATAAATAAATAAATAAGAAATAAGTTTTGAGAGAAGATTTGAAAGTGACATATAAACAATTTTTATAAAATATTTATGTCATCACAATATTATTTTATTTAATATAAAATATTTTTAGTTAATTTTGAATTTATTTTTATATCTAAAATTTTTGGTTCATAACAATTCATATACAGTTTCAAAGTAAAACTAAAAAATAGGGATAAGTATCTTGTAATGTAACAAACTTTGAACGAATGTCTATAGTAGGTTATAACTAAAGTTGTGTGTATTGTATGTAAACAACTTGAAAATAATGTTTATTGTATGTAAGAAAATGTATTCAACCAATTAAAATCAGACAAGTGACACCTCTATATGGTTGTCTCGTATGTTTTCTTACATACAATAAATATTTTTTAAAGTTGTTTACATACAATACACAAAACTTTAGTTATTTTCTACTATAGACATTCGTTCAAAGTTTGTTACATTACAGAATATTTATCCAAAAAAATAACATTAATAAATATTAAAATAAAAGTTAAAAGTTAACTTTTTAATTAAGATTAAATTTCTTACCTATGTTTTTTTTTGTATAATTGGAAAATCTTACAAAAATGTCATAATTGGTTTCAATACAATTAAATTTGAATTAATATCTTACAAAAAATCTAAATTCAATAAAATTAAATTTGCATTAAAAATACCAACAATTTAAAGAAAAAGTTAGATAGTGAAGCTTTAACAAATCTATATCTATAACTACCTATAAAGCATTTTGGATTTTTAATTTCGGAATGTCTTAAAAATTCAGACTTTCCATATTACCACTCTTATATATTTATTGTAAGTCTCAACTATTGCTAGATGAGCGCTGAAGACACCTCTATGTCAATGGTGAGTGTACTTTGCAACACAATCACTTAATCTGGACGTGACCAGTTTAGAGTGATTGTGTACCAAGTAATCTGGAGGTTAACTTATTAAGGTGACAAGTTATAAGTAAATACAATGCAATAAATAAATGACAAGTATTTAAACTGGTGAGACAATATGTATTTTTCAAGTGTATTTTATTTATTGATTGTTAAATAAAATACAAGGTTGTTGCGGAACCAAGATAATACAAATATGTAAATATCCTAACAACCTATGAAATACAATTGATCTATACTTGGAAATTCTCTTAACAATCGAAACACTTAAAGTTGTGAAATGTTCCTTTTTGAGATTGAGAGAATATTGCACAAGTTCACCAATATTGCAGATGTATGAGTTTGCAAAGTTGTGAAAATGCTTGTGCAAGGACCTCTATTTATAGTCGAAGTATGAGCATTGGGATCTCAACTTCGACGTATAAATATGGTTGACAGCACACAAAAGTATTAGTAAATAATCCTTTGTGTGTGCTAAATAAAGTAAGACAAAAGGTTACTTTATTCAACCACTCTATATCTTTGCACTTTTATCCATAGACAAGATTATTGTCCGGGTAAAAGGATGTAGTGTAAAAGGTCTTCCTCGTAATCAGTGTAAAGCTTTGTAAAGGCATTTACACTGGAGGATCTCCAGTTGATTGATCTGGTGAAATGTCAACTGGGCTTCGCTGCCATTGCCATTTCCTTTCTTCCACTTGTTGTCTTTGACTTCAACTGGAAGGTCTTTAGATTTATGTCTTCAGATCGCAACTGGAGGAAGTCATCAGTTGCTTAAACTGTACGATGCAACTGGACTTCTAATATTTCGGACAATTCTTCATGCTCTCCAGATGCAGCTGGAGAGCTCCAGTTTATAGTCAAAACTGGACCTAACATTTATAACATATATCATTTATCTTTTAATATACTTATACTATCACCCTTTACATCAGTTATATTTACATCAATCACATACACTACTCGACGCCGGCACCACCACCACACTCCTGTCACCGCCGCATTGCGCGGGCACCCTTCTAGTCTACGTATAAAGCATTTTGGATTTCTATTTTCGGAATGTCTTAAAAATTCAGACTTTTCATATTACCACTCTTACATATTTATAACATATATCATTTATCTTTTAATATACTATCACCCTTTACATCATTTATATTTACATCAATCACCTACACTACTCCACGCTGGCACCACCACCACACTGCTGTTATCGCCGCATTACGTGGGCACCCCTCTAGTTGAGAAAAATAATATTAAAAAAGGTCTTAATCATTGTTAAATTTAAAGTCGAAAATTTAAACAGAAGAGGGGGAGAGTTAATAAGGATAACAAAGAAGTCGAACTAGTTTCATATCGATCTCGCTATCAACAATAACGGTTTTCAAAAAATTATCAAAATATGAAACCGATACCAGTCTCATATAAACCGGTTTACATTATGAGACCGGTACTCGGTATTTCTAAAGGCTAAAACCCAAAAAAAAAAGAAAAATAAATGGATATGTTTCCAACGTTAAATTCTTAGGGCGCGTTTGGTTAACAGAATTTGATGGAATTAGAATTGAATTTCATTCCTTAGTGCGTTTGAAATGACTCGACCCAAAATATAAGACAATTTTTCTTTTTTTTTAGAAAAATTTCGGTTAAATTTTCACCCAAAAACCAAAGTTGCTATTTTTGAAAAGTAGCAAATCTAAAATTCGTAATATGTTAATATGAAGCTACGATAGAAGTTTCGGGTCTCGGAAAGCTCTAACAAAGCCCCAACAAAAATTGAAGATGGTCTTCCTATGACAGAAATTTGCGTACGATGTTACAAAATATGCGGACGATGTTCAGAATCTGCGGATGATGTTTCACTAGTGCAAAAATTCCGCTTTTCTTGCGCTTAAACTCAGTTTTTGACCACTCTTTTTAACGACCTTTCCTTTTTCAAAACTAGACATATCTTATACCAATTTGAAGCTAATGATGTCTACTTTCAAAAAAAAATATTAACTTTCACTAAGGCTTGACCCATTTCAAAACATAAGCCGTCAAAGTGGGCTAGTAAGAGCATTTTGACACCAAAATCAACATACAACCTTTTTCAAATTCCAATACAATTTCCATAACACATCAAATCTGACTTCAAACTAGAAGTTGACTTACTACATACATAATTTAAATATCCCGTTGATCACACAACCAATTTTCACAATCATATGGGTCATCTACTGATATGTCGTATTTTATGCCCATTTCCCATAACTTAAGTAGTCGATTATCGATGTTTAAGATTCGTTTTTCGTATACATTCGGTGCGTTTATGGTATTTGTTAGTGTTTCAGGTTGATAACAGATACCTAAGCGATAATCTGAAGAAAACGGAGTTTTTGGAGTAAAACAAGTGCTTACGGACGTTTTACGAGCCAAGAGATTATAGATTAGAAGAAAGTGAAAGAAGTCAATGCTGGTCAACGCAAGTCAACGCAAACTGCGACGCAGTTTGGTTATGCGTCGCAGTAATTCTTGTCGAGGTTAAAATTGCTTGGCAGTTACACGAAACTGCGACGCAGTTAGACCATATACGACAGAGCACCAGTCAACGAAAGTAAAGTCAATAGAAAAGTCAAAGGCAGGATTGCGACGCAGTTTAACACCGAATCTGCAGATTTTTGGCAGCATATAAATAGCTTGCAAAAACATTCTTGAAACCCTATCTTCACTTTCCAGATGATTTTTAAGTGTTTTTTAAGGGTTTTTCTTGTATTCAACCATTTGGAAGGATCTTAAGCTCGATTGGAATCATTTCGTTAATCGTTTTCAATTCCTTGTATTCGGTAACGATGAATTCTTCTATTTTGATTTGTTCTTTCATATTTAATATGATTGGCTAATCGCCTTTACATCCATCTTGATGGAGTAAGACGATATGTAAGGATTGCACAATATTTTATAATTCAAGTGATTTGATTTAACGTTGTGTCGTGATCTTAATCTATTAATTCTTTATTATTTATTTATTGTTTGCGGATAATTTGTATTCAAGCTTAGTGGCAACTAGGGTTGGGTAGTAGTTATTTTGATTGCTTGGTTAGGAGCAGTTGGTTCCATGACGGGTACGGTAGAAGGTAATTAATAATTAATAAGAATTAACGGGTTGATGGTTGGGTACAATCAATAGACACAATTGTTATCTGAAATGACCAAAACCATTGTTGAACTAGAGAAGTTATAAAAAGACGTCTAGGGGTACCGGTCTTAATAATGAAACTAGTTTATACAAGAGAGTCAAATAAGTTGTAAACCTGACGGGTACGGGGTTGAAGATTAATTTGAGTCTCGGTCATTTAATCACTAAATTGAATTTGAACTTCATCAAATGTGCAATCTTAACATGTTGTCGAGCGAAATCAAGATGGATGACCTTTAATTTATTGTTTTAAACAACAAAATCCTCTTTCGATTAATCCTGAGGGATTACTAACCAATTTTACTAACTACTTGCAAAGTGGCAATTCGGCCACAAAACCCCCCATTTTATTTGAATCATTTAATAGTTACAATTGCTTATAAAAGTCCTTGTGAACGATCTCGGCTTACCAGTTTTTACTATACTGCATGTGATCAGGTACACTGCCTGTGAGTGTGTAGTAGTCAGTCTTTTGGTAATCCGTGTTTATAAATTTTATTACTAGATTTCACACATCAAGTTTTTGGCGCCGCTGCCAGGGACTTAATTTAAGTAGTTGTTTGTTTTGTGATTCGATCCTTCTTTGCATTCATTTGTGAGGAAGTTATTTGTTTTAATAGATAGATTTTATTTTTATTTTATTTTTATTGTGTTAGTTTCTGGTGCGGTTAACGGTATTTCTTGTGGTGCGTGTGCAGGTGCTTTGTAGTTGATGAACACAAGTGCCTCTGGTAGACCTTTGCTTAGTCCTCAATCTAATACAGGGAAAGCCAGAAGACGCTTACTTAGATCAAACAACACGGAGCCCTCAAACACCGACAACATAGATTCAGGTACCGAAAACCGTGATCACCCGGACGTAGACTTGGGTCAACATTACTCAAAGAAAGGTTCAACGTCCGAGGTGCACTTAAGTTCTAAATTCTCCGAAGGTAGTGGTTTGTTCAAAACTGGTGACAGCTCAGAGGAAGAAGATAATCAGGATAAAACTCATCAACCGGATTCAACAAAAATTCCTAGAGCAAATCTTCAAGTAACTCAACCAGTTAGAGCAAGAAGAATGGGTGATCAAGAACCGGTAAACCCCAATAACCGTCTTTACGGTGACCGTAGGAGAAATGTACCCACTAATAGGGGTACTCCTATTCGCCTTCCAACCACCGGAGTTAACTTTTCTCTCAAAGGAAGTCATTTGAAAAGTGTGGAGGAAGAGAAGTTTTATGGGGTATCTAACAATGATCCGTATGGCCATTTACAGAGGTTCGAGAAGATTTGTAGGTTTTACCACTGTGGCGCAAACCAGGATGATAATGTGAAGCTTGAGCTTTTTCCACTCACTTTATGTGGAGGAGCTAAGGCGTGGCTCAAAGAACAACCAGATGATTTGTATACCACTTGGAATGAGCTTCGTGTAGGGTTTATTGATGAGTTCTATTCTATAAGGACTCAAAGACAGTTGGAAAATAAGATCCGGTCATTCACTCAAGATCCAGGGAAAGATGTAGTAGATGCTTGGAAACGATATCCCAGGAATTGTCCAGGAAACAATTTGAACACAAAAGCAGTGGTTGAAATCTTCTATGATGGTTTGCTCAAGAGAACTCGAAGGGAATTAGCTGGGGCATTTGGAGGTATTTTGAACAATGTGACCCCGGCTGAAGGTTACAAAATCCTAGATGATATGGCTAAGGAGTTTTCAGATCGTGAAGAGCTTGTAAGTAAGAGAACTGGTAGTAAGACTGTGGCAAAGCTAGAGAGTAGTGAAGAATCAAGCTTGGTTGCTGAAGTCAAAGCCCTCACAAAGCAGATGAACGAGAGGTTTGACAACCAAGATGTGAGATTCAAAAGCATTGAAAGGGATGTTAAGGTGATTGCTAATGGGTGTGACTATTGTGGGGACATGCATTATTCAGAGGATTGCCCGAATAAGTCGGCTCAAGAAGTCAACTATGTCCAGAATCAACAAGGGAACTTTAATCAGAATACCGGTTATCAAAACCGGTCATCAGGTACTTCTTTTCCTTCATCTAATTTTAATGCTAATAATTCTGGTTTTAGTGGAAGCAGGTTCAGCAGGTTCAACAATCAGCAGAATGCGAATGCTGAATTGAGAGATATCATGAAGGATTTGGTAGTTGCTCAGAAAGCTACCAATGAGAAGATGACCTCTCAATGGGATGCTATGACTACCAGATTGGATGGATTGGCTAATAAGCTTGAGCAGAGCTTGAAGAGTACTCAAGCAACATTTTAGGATATTGAGGCGAAACTTGAAAGGTTAGGAACATCAAACAGGCAGCTCGGTACCTTACCGAGCAATACTCAGCAAAATCCTAAGCCTCAGCAGAACAGCCAAGGATCTGGAACCAAATACAACCATCCGAATGCTAGGAATGAACAAGTGAACGCAATCACAACAAGAGCAGGTAAAACTTATGACTCTGCAAATTCTTTACCTAAGGTTGTTACTCCTCTTGTGCAGGTTGCAGATGAAGGAACAGTTGATGAAGAGATCGAGACGAAGCCGAGCCCGGCCGTGAAGACTCTGGCTGTTCCGTCTACCAATGTTGAGAAACCTACTGTTGAGACACCTCCGGTGAAGCCCTACCAACCGAAGGTGCCGTTTCCTCAATGGTTGAAGAAGGGGAAGATCAAGGAAAACTTTAAGAAGTTTGTTGATTTAATTCAAAATGTTAATATTACTGTCCCGTTAGTTGATTTTCTTGCAGGTATGCCCAACTACGCAAAATTTCTCAAGGATCTCATCTCGGATAGGAAGAAGCTTGAAGAAGGGAAAACGGTGGTAATGAGTGCCGAGGTCTCTGCCATAATAAATAATGAGATACCCCCTAAGTTGGAAGATTCAGGGAGTTTTCTTATTTCTTGTTCTTTTGGAATTAAATTGTATAAGGCACTGGCCGATTTTGGAGCTAGCATTAACTTAATGCCTTATTCGGTTTATAAGAAATTGTCCCTAGGTGAATTGACCCCGATCCGCATGAGCATTAGGCTGGCGGATAGATCATTCCAATATCCCATGGGGATAGCGGAAAATTTGCAGATTAAGGTGGGACACATGATTTTCTTGGTAGATTTTGTTATATTAGAAATGGAAGTGGACGTAAATGTACCTCTCATCCTAGGTCGCCCATTTCTTATGACCGCAGATGCTATCATCCGGGTTAAGGCCAAGGAAATTTCTTTAGGTGTCGGTGATGACCGAGTTGTGTTTAATGTTGATAGAGCTCTTAAACATCCTTACTCTTGTGATGAATCTTGTTTCAGGATAGATGTTGTTGAAGAAGAGGATGCTTTGGAAAAAGAGCTCATGGATTACTTGGATATGGAAGATGGGCAAGCTTTGTTAGCTTGTAATGAAGAAGAACGGGAGATGGTTGATGAGATGATGCAAGAGATCATGGAATTAAGCGTTGATGAAACTCCACCGGATGATGAATCTTTTGAAGAGATCGAGGTTGATAGAAGCAAAAGGGTGCTTACTTCGGTTGAGAGCCCTCCTACCGATTTGGAGCTCAAACCACTTCCGGATCATTTGGAGTATGCGTACTTAGAAGGTACATTTTTCCTCTCTGTTGTTATTTCATCTTCCTTAATGGAGGATGAAAAATCTAGGCTTATTACTGTCTTGAAGGCTCATAAAAGGGCCTTTGCATGGAAAATTTCTGATATTCCGGGTATAAGTCCAGAATTTTGTAAGCACACAATAAACTTTGTTGATAATGTCAAACCTGTTGTGCAAAGACAGCGGAGATTAAATCCGAACATGAAAGATGTTGTGAAAAAAAGAAGTTATTAAGTTATTGGATGCGGGAATCATATTCCCCATCTCGGATAGTTCATGGGTGAGTCCGGTACATTGTGTACCGAAAAAGGGTGGGATGACCGTTGTCTTAAATGATAAAAATGAATTGATTCCCACAAGAACTGTCACGGGTTGGAGGGTATGTATTGACTATCGAGAGCTAAATGATGCGACCCGCAAGGATCACTTCCCATTGCCCTTTATCGATCAAATGCTCGAAAGGCTCGCCGGGAATGAGTATTTTTGTTTTTTGGATGGGTTTTCTGGGTACTTTCAAATACCCATTGACCCGAAAGACCAAGAGAAGACCACTTTTACTTGCCCCTTTGGCACTTATGCCTATAGGAGGATGCCATTCGGTCTTTGTAATGCCCCAGGGACTTTCCAACGTTGTATGATAGCTATTTTTCAGGATATGATTGAAACATCCATGGAAGTTATTATGGATGATTTTTCTGTGTTTGGAAATTCTTTTGAAAATTGTCTAGTTAGTCTTGATAAGATGTTGGAAAGGTGTGAACGGGCACACTTGGTTTTAAACTGGGAAAAGTGTCACTTTATGGTTAAAGAAGGCATTGTTTTGGGACACAAAGTTTCTAAGGAAGGGTTAGAGGTTGATAAATCTAAAATTGATGTGATAAGTAAATTGCCTCCACCTACAAATGTTAAATCAGTTAGAAGCTTTCTTGGTCATGCCGGTTTTTACCGTAGGTTCATAAAAGATTTTTCTAAAATTACCCGGCCTATGACCAAGTTGTTAGAGAAGGATGTCCCATTTGTGTTTGATAGAGTTTCTTGATGCATTCAACTTGTTGAAAGAAAATTTGACCAATGCACCCATTATGACTCCCCCTAATTGGTCATTACCATTCGAGTTGATGTGTGATGCTAGCGACTTTGCCTTAGGGGCCGTTTTAGGCCAATGGGAGGATAAACATTTCCGCCCTATTTCTTATGCTAGCAAGACCTTGAATCCAGCCCAACAGAACTATACTGTGACTGAAAAAGAGTTTTTGGCTGTTGTTTATGCCTTTGATAAATTTCGACCCTACTTGGTCCTTAACAAGACCATTGTGTATACTGATCATTCTGCCTTAAGGTATTTGTTCTCGAAACAAGATGCCAAGCCCCGTCTTATTCGTTGGGTCTTGCTTTTGCAAGAATTCGACATTGAAAATAAAGATAAAAATGGGGCCGAGAATGTGGCAGCTGACCATCTTAGTAGGCTCGAAAATCCTCGCCGTGAGGAGTTACAAGAGCATGAAATTAATGATGATTTTCTTGATTAGTTTTTGATGAAGCTTGAAACAGGACCTTGGTTTGCCGATATTGCTAACTATCTTAGTTTAGGTGCAATTCTAGAAGATATGTCGAAACAAGAAAGGAGGAAACTTTTTACCGAGGCTAAGTATTATTTTTGGAAAAATCCATTTTTGTTTAAAATTTGTGTAGATGGGATGATTAGGAGGTGTGTCGGAAGATGAAACCCGACAAATTCTTGATGCTTGTCACCACGGGCCATCCGGTGGACATATGGACCGTCAGTCACCGGTAAGAAAGTGTATGATACTGGATTCTATTGGCCGACCGTGTTCAAGGAAGCACAAACTTTGGTAGAGGTTTGTGATGTGTGTCAAAGGCAAGGTAACATTTCCAAACGTGATGAAATGCCTCAAAACTTTATTCAGGTATGCGAAGTTTTTGATGTTTGGGGTATTGACTTTATGGGACCTTTTCCCCCGTCACATAGGAATTTGTATATCCTTGTTGCTGTTGATTATGTTTCAAAATGGGCCGAGGCTAAAGCCTTGCCAACGAATGATGCACGTGTTTTCATTCACTTTTTAAAACAGCTTTTCTGTAGGTTTGGAATGCCCAAGGCCTTAATCAGTGATCGCGGAAGTTATTTCGCGAATCACCAACTCGCTAAGGTGCTAAAGAGGTACGGTGTCAATCACCGCTTTTCAACCTCTTACCACCCGCAAACGAGTGGCCAAGTTGAAAATACGAATCGGGCACTGAAAAGAATTCTTGAGAAGACCGTAGGAGATAACCCGAAGTCTTGGTCCACCAAGCTTGATGATGCTCTATGGGCATTTAGGACCGCCTACAAGACACCGATTGGGACTACCCCATTCCGGTTGCTCTGTGGCAAGACTTGTCATCTCCCTATCGAAATTGAGCATAAGGCCTATTGGGCGCTCAAAAATTGCAACATGGACCTAGTTGAAGCCGGTGAGTTAAGATCAATGCAACTAAATGAACTTGATGAACTTAGGTTGTATGCTTATGATAACTCTTTGCTTTATAAGGAACGCAATAAAGTTTGGCATGACCGTAGGCTTAGAAAGAAGGATTTTAAAGCCGGTGATAAAGTTTTGTTGTTCCTTTCTAAGTATAAGTTTAAGCAACCCAAGTTGACATCTAGGTGGACCGGCCCTTTTATGATCAAACATGTTTACCTGTCTGGTTATGTTGAATTGTTTAAATCGGATGGAACTACTTTTATTGTTAATGGTCACAGGTTGAAGCTTTACGATATCGGTTCTGCGTCTTGACAACAGTAAAAGACATTAACTCTGAGTGTAATGTCGGTTCTGCGTCTTGACAGCAGTAAGACATTAGCTCAATATATCCTAAGTGTTATTTGAGGGTTCTTAGGAACAAATAAAAGTTTGCTTGTTCAACAAGAACACTCAAATGGTCATTTAAGAGTTTCTGAGAAACAAGTAAAAATTTGCTTGTTCATGAGAACTCTCAAATGGTTTGAGAGTTTCTGTGGAAACAAGCAAAAGTATGATTGACCACAAGAACTATCAAACCGTTTATGTGTTCAGGGAAACACACAAACCGGCCAAAACCCTAATGGGCTTGGGCCTAAGGAAACACGCAAACCCACAAGGATTTGCGTGTTCCTGGACACGCCTATATATATGGGTTTGTGTTCATGCGTGTTTCAACAAGAGTGTAGAGAGAGAAATGAGCAAATCCTAGAGGGAGAAAACTAAGAACACGCATAGTTTGTCTTGTGGGTAATACTCGTCTCGTGCACGAACCGCAAACACAGACCCGGCCCCCGAAAGGCTCGTAGACTTAGATTACCATGTGTTTGGTAAGGTGAGTCCAGAGAGCCGTTCCCCGAGTGTTTATATTCACGCAAAAAGATATATATATATATATATAGTTATATATATCATCTAAAGGTAGATATAAAAATCGTGGGTTATCTCGAGGAATTTCTGCACCTCGGCATATCCTTAAGTCGATCTCGGTTCGATAGAAGTACAAGACCCGAAGGACTTACAGAATCCGGGTTGTTAGAAGAGCGGTCTTTATTTTTCTCACAAATTGTGTAATTTCTCATACATGCAAAGTTGTTTTGTCTCTAGATCATACATTTTAATATTGCTATTTGTTAATCTATACTATATTATAAAAGAAATAGCCCCTTTTATTTATGGAATTGTTGAAAATATGTAATATTTTCACTTAGCACCTCTTAAAATATTTCCACACATACTACCCCATAACATTAATGATTAATTTACACTACCAATCCTTTATTCTTTAATATATTTTCATTAACCATTTACATCAATTATCCACACCACTCAATGTCTTCTCCACCACCAACACTCGGCCCCCCACTACAACGGCATTGTCACGACCACCGCCGCATTGCGCGGGTAACGTTCTAGTATTAGTCAAACTTCTCAATATTTTACATGCAAGTAGTATCTAACTCTAATAAATAAACCTTACAAGACGACATAGTTAAGGTGCTAGAAATAAGTTACGAGTATTATTTTTTAGAGGGATAATGACCTATGGATGTAGTAAACTATGAAAAAATGTGTATGTTAGTTATTGATCTAATCGGGGGTCTATGTGTAATGAACTTAATTACCAAAACTGTCTAAGTGATGCATGTTAGGGGTTAAAGTCGGTCATCAAATTTATTTTCCTTTATTTGTTAATCTTAATAATTTATTTATTTAACATATATAAATAAATATAAGTTATGAAAACATATATGTATATAAGTTCTGTAATTATATAAAAAATTGTAAACACCTTCAGATCTATCGGCCGCTACCTACCTCCCCATTTTCCCGATCAACCCTAACACATTCATATACCCAAAAAATCAAAAATCTCAAAAATTAAAATCGCATTCTCATAACATTACACAGATAGTGGTGGTGGTTTCGAAGTTGATATCATCATCATCTTGTGGGTTTATGTTTTCTGGCCAACTCCGCCATTCCGGCTGCCACCGTTCACAACCCACCATTAGGGTTTGCTAGGAGAAAAAAAGATTCAATCTTTCACGATATATAGGTCATACTACCAGTCTACGACCCATCTTCTCATAAGTTTAGCACCATCAACTATCATCCCACTTCCAAACAAGAAGAACCGCTACTTACGACGCCCAAATTCAACCCTGTTAGAAAAACCATACTCTTTAATTCTGTTTCGTTTATGAATTGATCCAATCTCTACGATAACCCTTTTTCCTCAAAACTCAGGCACTTCCGGTCATTATTGTAGTCTATCTCGACTACTACTACCCTGATTAGAATATCCAAGTGAAAAAGATGATGGTCTATATTGTTAGCATATTTGTTGTATCTTGTTTCTTGATTAAATCCCTTGATTTAGATTATACTTATGAATCATTAGATTACGGGGTTAGATCTATATCTAATACAAATAGATTTTGTGTGTTTCACACTTCCATTTATATAAATGGGGACAAGAAGATAGATGATGGAGCCCTTTTTTGATCGTGTTTGTTGTGAGATCTTGTATCATCAATTCTGTAGATACTATTATTCCACAATATAATCGAATTTGTCAGATGATCATCAATCAATTCTGGAATTTTGGCGACGACTATGATCAAATATATGTACATATCGAGAAAAACCATCCATACAAAAACTTGTAAATCTAAAATCAGAATTCATGCAGCTCACACTTGATATCAAAGCTAAAGCAATTATTGATCAAACAAATCGTTCCAAATAATATATCGCAATGATAGTCAGTAAGTTATTAAAAAATTTCTCTCAGACATCCTATCAAACATCTTGTGGCAAAACACTAATCCATAGATTTACTGATGAATTACGTAAGAGGAAGACAAAACTAATAATAATGGAAAAAACACAAATAAATATAGTAATATAATCTTACCTATGTTGAAGAATAAAAAACAAAAATTAAGAAGCCAATCATGAAAATAAAAGGCAAATAACAACTTAGAGAAGAAAAAAATACATACATAGATTTAGATTATTATACATAAATAGGGCTTTTTACCTAGAAAGTACCTCAACTTGTCCTTTTTTATTTTATTGAGGTCAAAAGAAAAAAGTGTCCTATGTTGGGGATAAAAACCGGATAAACCAACTATTTAGGGTCATGAACGGTTTTATAATGATGTGTAACAGATAATTGCTTACTTTATTCATCTGTCACTCTTATTTATGATTTTTGAATTAAAAAAAAAAACCCTGCAAATGTTATATAAAAGCTAACTATCTGCAAGTGCCCTTTATCTCTTTTTATCCAGATTACAAACACATATATAACAAACTATAAAAAAAATATATTTAAACTAAAGTTGAAAAAAAAAGTTAACTAGATTCAATTTTTATATGGAGTTAATTTTCAGATGTTTTCTTCTTTAGTTTTATTTTTTTTTTAACTAAAGTTGAAAAAAGGGAGGTTAACTAAATTCAATATTTATATGAAGTTAATTTTCATATGTTTTCTTCTTTAGTTTAAATTTTTTTTTTTTTAACTAAAGTTGAAAAAAGGGGGTAAACTAGATTCAGTATTTATATAGAGTTAATTTTCATATGTTTCCTTCTATAGTTTCGTTATTAGTTTAAAATTGTTGTTTGTGTTTATCTTAAGTTTAGATAGAACAAAAGTTGTGATGAAGATGGACGCCCAACCAATCGTACAATGAACGTAGTTTACAAAGAAGTCCTTCAAAATTTGTGATGATTTGAACTTCACATAAGTCATTTTTACTTTGTATAGTTCATATTATGAATTCTCTACTTTTGAATATATGTTTTCAATTAATTAATTACCGTTCTAATTATAAACATGCTTCTTCAACTTTTTGACTTATTTGATTCGTTTTATGTTTTTTTAAGAAATTTATTTTTATTCTCTATATATTTAATATATTTGAGTTCTAATTTTTTAATATTGATTAATATATTTTAAGACTATCCGTCCATTGAACGGGCCAGAACACTAGTAAATATATATTTGATGGGTCAAAGTTTTTAGCAAACATATATAGCGACAAAACATGTGTAATCGTGTAATGTGCCGACGACACCTAATGTGGTATTGCCCATAAATAATATAATGATAATTATAATTATATATTTTTATATGAGAAACTTATGAACAAAACTATCTATGACAAAGTAGTTTTTAGATATATAGACGAACGTAGGTTCAAGGCAAGTAAACTAGCAAAGAAAATATATATCATATGATAACTGAAGCCCTGTCGAATGGGGTCAAACCCACTGCTAGTATCCATGAAAATGCTAAGGAAGTTTACAAGTGATTTAGAGAAATTGAAGTGATGATATATAATAAATCAAACTCTTTAGCGACATATGTGATGATCCACCTTCTTTGAAAGAGATGGTTACCTCTTCCTTCAAACGGCTTATTCTTTGCCGCATCCCTTCACCTTCTTTATCTAGCATCACTCGTTTAATTGCTCTCTCAATACTCATCCTTTCAAGCCCATTTTCCAACAAAATGCCGATCTTCCAAACATCACATACATATCTTGCAACTATGGGTTGCCCGACAACACAAGGTGAACAAATCATAGGAACTCCTATGCATATGCTCTCTAATGTTGAATTCCATCCACTGTGAGTCCAAAAACACCCTGTCGCGGGATGTGCTAGAACTTCATCCTGCGGACACCATTTCACTATGCGTCCCTTACCTGCTACTTTCTCTAGGAAATTCTCTGGCAACCACTCGAGCCATTCTGAACCTTTAACCATCCCTGGTCGAACTACCCACAAGAATGGAAAACCCGTGTTGGCTAACCCATGAGCCACTTCTTGAAACTCTGACTGGCTTATACGTGCAATGCTCCCAAAACTTACGTATATCACAGACTTGGGTGCTTGAGCATCCAGCCATGAAAAAAAAGAACGGTCTTGTTCAAGCAGGTTGCTTATGGAAGCTGGAAAATACATCTGAAGTGGGCCTAAAGTGAATATTGGAACCGAAAAATCTTGTCTAAGGTTTTCAAGTATAGGTTCTTCTGGTTGTATGAAGGAATTCCAAATGATTCCTGATGATGCTTTTATTTGCTTAACCACATTGGTTTGAAATTCCCCTAAATCTTTCGGGTTAGTTGCAATCTTCACAATGTCTTTGATTTTTAAAGCAGGATATTTAGGCACCCGTGTTTCAAACTCTGGATCTGAAAGCATCAAGTCACACGAAACTAGGACAGTAAATTATATGCTATATGATTGATTCATATTCTTTATACTTAGGGGTTAATTGTCTAAATTGTACATTTAAGTTAACCTTCATTTCATATTCAATGTCGTTGTATGTCTGAAAACGCGTCTAACTATAGCCCAAATATGTAACAAATTAAGTGTGCGTAGTCTATAACTAATAGTATATATGCATCATACCATAAACCTTAAGCAAAGATTCATCAATCAAATTTGATGCATAGATATATATTAATAAAATTAAAAAAAAAAAAGTAAAAAACTATATGTAAGCATTTTAACATTTTATGATTGAGGAGAAGAAAAATATTAGACCTTTTCTTGTAAGGTTGAAGTAACCCTTATCATAGAAAAAAGATAAATCCCTATACACAAGGACCGCAACAATAGTGCATGGCCAAAACACCAACCGAGGGACTTTCAAAGAGTTAGCCACGTCCTGGGCTAAGTAGTATTCAGCGTCCGTGATCAAACAGGCCACTGGTGGCTCATTGTGATCGGCCAACAATTCAGCCAAGCAATCCCTGAACGAATTTATACAGTTGTTATTAAGATAGTTAATGAAAAAACTTGCGTCTGGTTGCTCAGGCATATAACTTTGGATATCAGAAAATCCATCAGAAATGGACTTGAAAGTGAAGTGAGGATAGTTTGATTGATTAGGAGAGAATTGTTGAGGGTGTATGATTGTTATTTTAAAACCTTGAGTATGAAGAATATATGCTAGTCGAAACATAGGAGTAAGATGACCTTGGTAAGGCAATGGAAACAATATTACTCTTTGGCAAATTTGTGACGATCTAGGATTGGTTTGTTGATCTTCTTCCATTTTAGGTAACAACGTAAGGAAATTATTAAGACTTCAAAGTTTTTTGCTGGATGAACAATTAAGTAACTACAAAGAGCTTGATTTTGGTGTGTTATGTTTCTGTCATTGTTGTGGTTTTATACTTGAATTTGGTGTCCTTGCTATTCTTTTTATAATTCTAAAAATATTTGACATACCTCAAAATATATTTTCTGATTGACTATTAACTCCTAGTTAGACTTCATATTTTATAGTTAGAATCATCATGAAATGTAATGGGCACCTTGCAGCAATGAAAATTCAATTAAAATTTAGGGTGGGGAAGCGCCTCGCCACCCCTCCCCTCCCCTCCCCTCCCCTACTTGGTTTTGCTTCTCCTCCCTGGTCGCTGCCTAATACTAGAAATGCTTCACCATTCCTCCCTTCCCTTCCCTACCCTTTTCTATTTAACATAAATTTTATTTATTTTTAATAACTAAATCTTTTATTTAATAAATTAAAACTAATACAATATTAAAATAAAGCAACAAAATAAAACACCAAACTATATCATTTTGTATCGTCGGATGAACTCGAGTCCGATTGCATATTTGGGGGTGTTGGGCCGTTTTTGAAAAATAAATGATTGTTGAAAAAATGGTTCATAATTGTTGTTTGATAAATATATGTGTATATATGATAATATATGTGTGTGTACACTTTTGTTGCTACTGGGGAAAAAAAAACATAATGAATGAATGAAAGAAAGAAAAGAGAAGAAGGAAGAAAAGAGAAGAAGAGGAGTAGCCGTTGATGTGGGTCCCTTGATTTTTATTATTTTTATTTTTTAATTTCCATAACGGTCGAATGGAACGGCAGCAAAACCGGCACCATGGTCACCAATTCGCTCCCTACCCTAATGGTACCGGGGGTCAGTGTAGTGTTCAATCCGGTACCGGATGCGTACCGATCTCCTCCCCAGGGCGCTCCATCCACCCTTATAATTATTCAATCACTACCAATTTAGGATATGAATTTAATGTATAATAATCATTTTATTGTCATTATTGTAGGCCATTTAGAGAAAAATAAATAAATGTGTTTGCCATCTAAACTACCTGCATATTATCAAATAAAAGAAAACTACTTTCTTAACTAAAAATATTCTAATTAAATAAAATTTGATAATCTGACGTACTATGGGGTTTTGTTTAAATCACCCTATATAGTTAGATTTGGAGCAATGAAAGGCTAAAGATTAATGAATATTTAATGATTTTAGTGATAAAAAAACACTATATACTATAACCCAGATCCATTGATGATTGAACTAGCAATGAAAGACTAAAGATTAATAAATATTTAATGATTTTAGTGATAAAAAAAATACTATATACTGTAACCCAAATCCATTGAACTAGCAATGAAAGACTAAAGATTAATGAATATTTAATGATTTTAGTGATAAAAAACACTATATACTATAACCCAGATCTATTGATGATTGAACTAGCAATGAAAGGACTAAAGATTAATGAATATTTAATGATTTTAGTGATAAAAAAAATACTATATACCCAAATCCATTGAACTAGGAATGGAAGACTAAAGATTAATGAATATTTAATGATTTTAGTGATAAAAAAATACTATATACTGTAACCCAAATCTGATGTTGCGAGGAAATTGAAATAAAATAACTGATTTGTTTATTAAAAAATATACGGGATCAACTCTTCTAACTATCTTTAATTCAAGAAAGAATACCGATAATTAACTATCTTTAATTCAAAAAAGAATACCGATAATTAGGGTGAATTCATATACTAAATACACGCATATGTATATAGAGAGGAAAAAAATATGAAATTTCATGTATCAATAATCTGATTAATAACAAAACTTGAATAGAGGGAAATTTTAATAATGAAACTGACGTAATTAACAAACTAAAGGAAACTCAATAGTTATGACATTAATAATATCGACACTCACCTCCCTAATTATTTAAAGATCCCCCAAAAATCTTTATGAGCAAGTAAACTGAATAGTCCCGCATCAAAATCCATTGAACTAATAAAAAGTTATATTGGAAATTAACTTAAGAAGTTACATTATTATATTCCTATGATCCCAGAATTTGAAGAATGAAGAACAAGTTCATACAGTGTACTCAAACTCGTCTAATATGATATAACTATATTATTTTTACATAATACACTGGTTAAATATATTAAGTTTTCATTATAACTTATAATATAACTAATAGTTGTAAATGAGTGTGAGTCCCTACAACACAAGATGTTAGGCAAAGTACAAAGTACACGAGATATACAAATATTAACACAAGTATATCAAGTAATCCGACTGGCAAGTAATCTTGAACTAGAAGAATGATTAGTTCAAGATACGATCCAGATGTGGATGTGAACAAGATAATAAGTGAGAACAAATGCTTGAAACTATATAAATACTATGTATAATCAAGTATTAAGGCAAAGAGTCGAAATGTTTTTTTCAATGTATTTTGATTTATTCATATAAACAAAATATTGCGGAACAAAGATAATCACAATTGTGAAGATATCTAAACAACCTTAAAATACAACGATCTATCAACTAGGAAATACTCTTAAGAATTACTTAGAGTATATCTCATAAGTTGCAATGCTAAAGTTCCAAGTATTTTTGCAAGTGTGAGAAGTCTTATATTTATAGACCCATATGTCTGATGACATGGCAAAGGATCGTACAAATATGGTTTGGTGCATTTATGGATTTGTAGGACAAATCCATAACATGCTTGTTTAAGGTAAAGTATGTAAGTTTCTATGATTTGACATTACACACTTTATTCCCAACCTTTTACTTAAACTAGCACAATACCAGGTATAATGTTATTAACCGGGTAATAGCCGTTAAAGTACTGCAAAAAGACTTCCTCGTAATCAATGAAAAAGTGTTGTAAATACTTTTTCACTGAGAGCCTTCAGATCTTCAATCAGGTAGAATCTTCACAGAATTCTGCTCCTCAGAAGTTCTCTTCTTCAGTCTTCAGTCTTCGACTTCAGAATGAATGTCTTCAGATATATTGATCTTGATCTGAGGTGAAGCTCAGAGAACTTGTTCTGAGATGGTCCTCAGAATTTCTATACATGTGTCTTCTCTGAACTTCAAAAATTTCTGAACAAATTATACTTGGTCGTTTTGCGACCTAACAATGAGACATTAAAATTTGATGATACCATTAATTTTAATTTATCAAACTGGAATTTTAGGTTTTTCATTTATTATATATTAGAGATAATTAATAACATTTTAAATATTTATAATATCTTTGTTTTGGGTAAAAATTACTCAAGATAATTTTATGCAAAAAATAAAGATAATTTCGTGTTCAAAGATTTGTAACGGTGCTTGTGATCTTTGATGGTGTACCCACCGTCACCCAGAATAAAGCCTCACCCTAGGTAGGCTTAAAAGTCACCCAGGATATCACATAGCCTGGGGAAAAGAAGAACAACACGAAAAGATACGATCATATCACTTTCTTAAATAAAGGAGATCGTTACCAAAGATAAAAGACGCGTGAGAGACTTATTCTCCACGAAAAAGCAGCTATAAAAGGGGGAAAACCCTAATCATTATCATTATGCCTACTACGGAAAAACCCCTAAAACACATACACGATCCACGGGCAAAACCCTAAGAGATCTAAACATAACTAAACCGGTGTACAAGAGAGGAAGACTCCTACCAACAGGGAATCGCTGTCCAACCCATCAAATACTTCCAAATCCTTTAACCTAATCCATTGTATAAACAATCTTTAAATAAATAAAATTTATATAAAACTAGTGATACATGATAAAGTATTTTGAACAGATCAAATGGTTGATTCTAATATGAGTGGAATTTTCCCCAAATGTGTAAGGCAATTTGTTCAAATTGCACATCCATGTTTGTCTAGTGTCCCGAAAGAGCGGCCTACTATGAGTGAGGGTGTGGCCTCTCTTCAAGCCTTACTTAAACTACATGAGCAATTGGAGGCTTCTGCCGTTTCACCAACTGGGCTCACTTCAAAAATGCATAAGTATTTTGGTTTATCACCAAAACTGAACTCTCCAAAGTTGAACACTGGTATAGACTGACTCTTTGTGTTCTGTGTCTGTTTATTATTCTTATTTGTACCAGATATTTAATTTGGGCTACTTCTGATATTGTGGGCAAGTTGGATACTAGTTGTGTCTAAGAACATTATTTTTCTTGTTATCAAAGGTCTATCATAACAATTTTTTGCTTGTTACGGGCTGTCGAAATATTGGGACCCAAAAGTCGTGAAAGACATCATTGGGTGTTTACTTACTGACTTACTGTTTTAATTTCTATGTTTTGTTAGACCATGTTGGCACCCCAAAGATCGGTGGAGACAACATGAATATCAAGGACGCTGACGGTCACCAAGAAAAGCGTCGGCGGTTCATAGAAATGAACTTGGTTCCTGAAAAGGTTCCACCTAGTCCTGCTAGATTTTCAATGTCTCCAACACCAAATATCATCGAATCTGTTCATTTGACTATGAGTCAAGTCAGAAAAGCTACTCGAAACTTTTCACCATCTCTAAGATTGGGTGGTTTCTATTATTGGCAATTTTAGTAAGGTTTTTTTCATGAAGTATGCATGCATTGGCAATAACATACATTTGCTAAAGCATTTTCGGAAGAAAATCACCTCATATATCCTTGTAAGAAAATAGAAGAAAGAATTCAAGTGGCCTGATTATGTTTTAATCCACAATAATAATAGGGGGTAATGAAAAAGGATCTTAAATTAATATAAATCACCGTAAAAGCTTAAAGAATTTTAAAATAGCTCAAAATTAGTGATATAGAGGTAAAAGATATATGGGATCAAGGTATCTCTATATATCTCTATATATCAAACTTGTTTATAAAAGGTTTTTTTTGATAAATCGGACATGGCCATATGAGATCTATTTCTACAACATGCGTTAGAAAATATGATATCATATTTATTTCTCAAATATTATTGTTCACACTGATCTCTTAATCTGTTTCATTGACTTTAGTCGTTATTATATTTTTTTTCTCGGTTTGTCTTGTCTCGAGCATTCACACGTTACTGATTTTCCCGGCTCCTTACGTAGTTGAAATTTTGATTGTTGTAGGACCAAACTTGAAATGTATTATAATCATCATTTTTAGTGATTTGTGATGCACTTGTTTTTGTGTATCATTATAGTAGAGCTCATATTATTTTCCTCTCAAAAGTTCGATATATATATCTCGTACCAATTAAAATTATGTACTCTGCAACTCACGAGGGTGACATGTCATCACCGTCGACTTCAGCACAACCATGTCGCCGCTTTTCACTTGAAGAGATTCAATCTGCTACCAACAACTTTGATGATAAACTCGTCATTGGTGAAGGAGGATTTGGAAAAGTTTACAAAGGTCGTATAACCATTGAAGAAACCAGCCATTTTGTGGCCATCAAACGGTGTGATTACAGGTCTGACCAGGGTGCATCTGAGTTTAGAGCTGAAATCGAAATGCTTTCTAAGTTGCGCCATTGTCACTTGGTATCGTTATATGGTTTTTGTGATGTTGAAAAGGAGATGATACTTGTTTATGAATATATGCCAAATGGAACCTTACACGACCATTTACACAAGGCTGCTACACATTTAACTTGGGTTCAACGACTAAAGATAGCCATAGGTGCTGCACGTGGGTTAGACTACCTTCATACCGGTTTTGGCACCCATCAAGGAGTCATACATCGTGACGTGAAGAGTTCAAACATTCTTTTGGATGAGAACTGGGAAGCCCTGATATCGGATTTTGGGCTGTCCAAAATAGGCCCAACTAATCAATCATTGTCTTTTATTGACGCTAGCGTTAAAGGCACATTTGGGTATCTGGATCTAGAGTATTTCTATACTGGAAAATTAACTAGGAAATCAGATGTATATTCATATGGAGTTGTATTATTTGAATTGCTTTCAGGAAGGCTTCCTGTAGACAAAAAGTATGGGGAGGAAGACTGTAGTTTGGTAAGGTGGGTTCAAAAATGTGTAAAAGAGCGAAAAGTAGATCAAATGGTTGATTCTAATATGAGTGGAATTTTCCCCAAATGTGTAAAGCAGTTTGTCCAGATTGCACATCCTTGTTTATCTAGTGTCCCGAAAGAGCGGCCCAATATGACTGAGGTTGTGGCCTCTCTTCAAGCCTTACTTAAACTACATGAGCAATTGGAGGCTTCTGCCGTTTCACCAACTGGGCTCACTTCAAAAATGCATAAGTATTTTGGTTTATCACCAAAACTGAACTCTCCAAAGTTGAACAGTGGTATAGACCGACTCTTTGTGTTCTGTGTCTGTTTATTATTCTTATTTGTACCAGATATTTAATTTGGGCTACTTCTGATATTGTGCGCAAGTTGGATACTAGTTGTGTCTAAGAACATTATTTTTCTTGTTATCAAAGGTCTATCATAACAATTTTTTGCTTGTTACGGGCTGTCGAAATATTGGGACCCAAAAGTCGTGAAAGACGTAATTGGGTGTTTACTTACTGACTTACTGTTTTAATTTCTATGTTTTGTTAGACCATGTTGGCACCCCAAAGATCGGTGGAGACAACATGAATATCAAGGACTCTGACGGTCACCAAGAAAAGCGTCGGCGGTTCATAGAAATGAACTTGGTTCCTGAAAAGGTTCCACCTAGTCCTGCTAGATTTTCAATGTCTCCAACACCAAATATCATCGAATCTGTTCATTTGACTATGAGTCAAGTCAGAAAAGCTACTCGAAACTTTTCACCATCTCTAAGATTGGGTGAAGGCGGGTTTGGGACCGTCTACAAAGCTCAACTAAACGAAGGTCAAGTGGTCGCCATAAAACGTGCAAAGAAGGTAATTTGAATAGTTACGTTGTTATAGTAAATCAATTAACGTGTTTATGCAATATTACTTGCCCATTTATATACTCAACAAGGTTTTTTGGGAGATAGATTTGAAATTGCTTATGAATTGAACACAAGGATCTTGCTTGTAAGTTGTATTATAATTCCCATTAGGATAATTGCTTCAAAAACGAACTTTTGTCACATTGTTGAAAATAGAAACCATCTACCAAGATTACCAATAATTATAGACACCATCTTCCAATTATTTAGTGAAAACTAGCAATGTGTTACCAATAGTAGAAACTATCTTTTAATGTTTTAGTTTTGGTGCTATTAGAAAATAATAATAATAATAATAATAATAATAATAATAATAATAATAATAATAATAATAATTTTGTTTTTTATTATTGATAATTTTGTTAGCATATAGTTACATTCGATTAATAATTAGAATAGGTTTTTCTTCGATTAATATCGTGTACGCATTTAATAATTTTGACTTTATAAATTAATAGACTAATGGGTCAATTGCATGATTGATATATATGATCTATACTCGTTTTCTTTTGCCAAAAAAGTAAATTGACTTATTAAATCAATAGACTAATTGTCAATTATAATTAGCAAATTGACTTTTTATAAAGTCAGCTAATTGTCACGTGGTATCGGAAAATAATTATGCAGGAACGTTATGATGCTCTAAAAAGCGAGTTTAGAAGTGAGGTCAAACTCTTTGAGAAGACGGATCATCGATGTATAGTGAAACTTCTTGGTTACGTTGATGAAGGAAACGAGCACCTTCTTATTACAGAATACATGCCTAACGGTACCCTTAGACAACATTTAGACGGTAATTAATTAGCAATAATAAGTTTATCATCATGTTTATACAAAAATAATAATGATTAATTGACCTAAAAGTATTTTTAAAAAGAAAATGTTAAACAAAGCCCTTATGACTTCACTTAACGTGCATAAAAAGATTGTACATTTTCATATTAAAAATCCACCCCTGAATTTTATGGTAAGTATATAACTAATTAATGCAGCTTAACGAAATTAAAGCCTTTAGGGTTTCGTTTAGCAAAACCGTTTTAAAAATCAACTTCAAACTATAATAATTTTGTTTCCTAATCTAATCACTTGATTTTGCAGATGTTATCATTTTATAATTAAATTCATCTTTAGTCGTGTGAGTTATGTAGATTTATAACTATTTTTATATAAGATAATTTGGTTTAACATTGGTACGTGTTTTTAATAGGACCATCGATCCTTAGGTGCAACTATATATGTATCCTACAAACATTATAAAAAATTTTACTCAACGAATTTACATGCATATTGCAAATAGTCTCATTTTATCCATAATAATTTAGTCGTTGAATTGTCGTATCAGGAATTCGCGGAAGTTTCTTGGATTTCAGTCAACGACTTTCAATTTGCATAGATATTTCTCATGGCTTAACCTATCTCCATCAATACGCGGGTATGCATAACGTAGAATACATATAGATCTCTCTCCAATAATCGAAATTCATCAAGTGGTCATCCATGTCGATCATAAAACATATTTGTATTTTCTTTCTTCAATTCCTCACAAAAATGATATTTTCTTTTCTCCGCGTGTATTTTGAACACCTCATCATAACATATCTACAGTATTATTATTATTTTTTTATTCTTAAAGAATAACTAATTTCAAACTTTACTCAAACAAAATGTTCATAAATAACAATTGAAAATTATTACGTATTAACAATGACTTACCCAAAATTATATGCAAATAGATTTTGTTTGAATAAAATTGTAGAAAAGAAAAGAATTAGTAAAGCCTAAGATATTTTTTATGATACAGCCTATTTGCTTGCATAAAAATAAGTGATTAATAATTTTTCCTAGAATTCATGAAGTCTCGATCAACTCTGAATATACTATTTTGATTAACGGTTAAAGAAAGCAATCATTTAACTATTGTCATTTTTTTTTTTTTGAAAGTTAATTAAGTTTTATTCACAATTTCACATCTTGACACCCACCACCAAGGCAACAACCAGTCAAAAAAAAATTAATATAGATTTTTACAAATTATTCCTTTTTCATCACTGGTCGGTACTAATAAGTAAGAAATCTTTTTAGAAATTTTCTTTATATTATAAAGTTACGTACGTTATATTTATACAAAATTTACTTTTTTGATGTTGAGCAGAATACCAAATTATACACCGAGACGTGAAATCATCCAATATTCTTCTAAACGAAAGACTCACGGCAAAAGTGGCCGATTTTGGATTCTCACGACTTGAAAATGCAGAGACTAATAATACAACAACTCGTGTGCCTAAAATAAAGGGCACACTCGGTTACATTGACCCCGAGTATATGAGAACCAGCCAACTCACCACAAAATGCGACGTCTACTCTTTCGGTGTTTTACTCATAGAAATTCTGACGGGCCGGCGGCCCATTCAGCCGAGGAGATCTCCAGAGGAGAAAGTGACAATAAGATGGGTTAGTTTCAACTTCTTCTAACACCCCTGTGTATCTAGCTAGGCATATGAATCACTTTTTTTTCGACGTTTGATATCACTTCATGACATAATAGGCTTGAGCCCCATTCGAGATGGAACTATTCCCAAAAAATAGAAATAGGAAGAGAGGAGACCTTTGATCAATTTTCTCTACCATTCTCGTAGTAAACAACGATGTACATGTCAATGTGGGGTTAGTTCATCTGGTAGACTCATGACTGTCGGGAATTCGGGATGAAATTCAGGGCTCAATCCATGATATGGGTGAATTTAAGATTATTTGGGCTAGTTTAGGAAATTAGTATTGAAGTGATGGACTAGAAGGTAATTAAGTAAGGGGTAGATTGGAAGGGTTGGGTTACATACTAGAAAGTTGAAAATGTGAAGAGTCTTAATGGGCTGAAAACTTTGTTCAGTTTTTTTTTTTTAAATACCTATAGGCTATAGTCCGTGATTGTTTTGGTGTTTGTTTCCAGGCGTTTGAGAAGTTCAAAGAAAATCGTATATTCGATTTGGTTGATCCTCAAATGAAAGAATCCGTGGATTATAAAATCTTTGAAAATATGGTCGATTTAGCTTTTCAATGTGCTGCCCCATCAGGGGCGTACCGGCCAGATATGAAAATGGTGGGAGAGCAGTTGTGGGCTTACAGAATGGATTATCTCAGAAGAGACCGGCGAAATTTTAGATAATTAAAGCTTGAAGCCTTCATATGTATGATGTATCAATCAATGTCTATATACTACAATGTAGACAAAATCAACTATAACAACAAAATCGACCACCATTGATATGCTATGATACTCTGTAGACTAAATCAACGGTGAAAAGATGAATCGAGTTTAAGCAACAATGATCAAATGATTACTACCGTATATTTCAATAACGGAATGTGGTAATCGTAATCATATGATCACATACACTTTTCTAGACACACATTTGCAAAACTCGGTTAAATAAAATTGAGAAAGAAAATGGTTTCTATACATGCCATGGTGCAACTATTAAAATTTGACATTGTAAGATCCATGCAATGACAAGAATTTCTGTTATCTGTACATAATTAATATTGACCATATCTATGTATCTAGCATAAGTTATTCATTTTTAAATACAAGTAGTTATTTATGCATTTAAAATGAGAATCGATAATACTACCATAAAATTTTATTGAGTTACCACATTTATGCATTATATGTTTGTACAGTCTACTATAAATCTTGTAGTGTGTGGTAACTCTATTAACTTTGGTGGTACTAATATCACCTCCCATTTAAAATACTGTCTCCATATCTAATGCATATTCACCTCCAATCCAATCCAATCTTTTACTATATTAGTATAGATAATATTTCTGCATTTTTCCTTGCACCTACCGTTGTGGATAGTTGACTTCTAAAAAAAATAATCTCAAGATATTCAGTAGCTGCATCTGATAGTTGACTTCTAAAAAAATGTCATAAGTTCTTTACTAACCTCAGGTTGAGCATCTTTGAACCGGTTAAACGTCTCCTAGCTGTGACCTCTTCCTTATTTCTTCCTAGTCGACACATTAGTTACCGACACACACAACACCTCTTCTTTACTTCTTCCTCTTCATACACACATATATACATACCTTGTAGATTTCTGCACGCGGTGTGCTTGAATCTGTTGCTTTGGTTGAGACTTTTTTATTGCACCTTATATTGTTGAAGTTGACTTTATAAAAGCTGCTTTAAAATTTCATCATCTGCAGCCCCTGAAATTATTGTAGTCAATGCTTGTCTCCATCGTATTGAAACTTATAAGGAACACAAATTGTTTACATCCTATCAATTAAGTTCCAAAGTACATATCTGAATAACCAAACCAGGATTATGCAGTATGCATCTGGTCAGGCTGATGACACGTCATCATCAGCTTCAGCAATCCCATGTCACCGTTTTTCTCTTGCAGATATTGAAGCTGCAACTAACAACTTTGATGATGAACGGGTCATCGGAGAGGGAGGATTCGGAAAGGTATACAAAGGTAGTATTTCTATCGAAGAAACTAATCATGTTGTGGCTATCAAGCGGTTAAATTCAATGTCTAACCAAGGTGCACCAGAGTTTAAGGCTGAAATTGAGATTCTTTCAAAGCTACGTCACTGTCACTTGGTCTCTCTGATGGGCTTTTGTGACGATAACAAGGAGATGATACTTGTTTATGAGTATATGCCGCATGGAACCTTACACGATCAGCTACACAAGGCTGCAATACCTTTTAGTTGGGTTCAAAGACTAAAAATAGCCATAGGTGCAGGTCGTGGATTAGACTACCTTCACACCGGTTTTGGCACTCAGCAAGGAATTATACATCGTGATGTAAAGAGTTCGAATATTCTTTTGGATGAGAATTTGGCAGCCAAGCTTTCAGATTTCGGGTTATCAAAAATAGGCCCTACTAATCAATCATTGTCTTGTATTGAGGCCAGTGTTAAAGGTACACTAGGCTATCTAGATCCTGAGTTTTTCTATACCACACAACTGACAAGAAAAACAGATGTATATGCATTTGGGGTCGTATTGTTTGAGTTGCTATCCGGAAGGCTTCCAGTTGACATAAAGTATGGTGAGGAGCAATGCAGTCTGGTGAGATGGGCTCAAAAATATGTGACAGAAAAAAAATTTGAACAAATGGCTGATTCTAAAATTCAAGGAACAATTTCTCCCAAATGTTTAAGACAGTTTGCCCAAATTGCATATCGTTGTTTGATTAGTATTCCAAAAGAACGACCCACCATAGCTGAGGTTGTGGGCTTACTTCAGAAGTTACTGGAATTGCAGAAGAAATGGGAAATTTCTGCAAATCAATCAGGGGCAATGGGATTTACATCAAAGATACATAAGTATTTTGTTTTCACAACTAAGCAAAGCTCTGGTATGCACAAACTTTTCCTTAATGTCGTATGTGCATTCTTTGCTCTTCGTTTACAAAATAATCTTAATATCAAAAAACAATTTTTAACACTTACAATTGGCCTTTTTAACGGATAGAGGCCCAGACAAAGCTGTAACTGTTACAGAAATGAAAACAAGTCTACGGAGATATATACAATCGTAATTGCTTGAAGAGAGAATATTAATAATGTCCATCAAATGTATCTGCAGAGAAAGGAGACCTTTTTTTCTTTTTTTTTTTTTTTGATAATCTCTAAAAATAACTTTTGATAATGTTTTGTCCATTTTGCAAGACCAACATGGAACAAGTTCGCCAAAGAGCCTTAAGAACAACATGAATCACGGTTCTTCAACCAACACAGATGGTTATCTAAAACTATTCACTTATGACGAACTGAAACTTGTCACAAGGGACTTTGAGAATCAGGCATGGTTAGGTGAGGGGAGTTATGGAAAGGCATACAAAGGTTGGGTGGATAATATGACATATTCACCATGTAAGAAGAATACTGGATTGGTCGTTGCAGTTAGAAGATTTCAACGCTTCTCAATGATGGTAAGCCTTGAAAAGGAGAGTGATGTATCTGCTGTTTTACATTTTATATTATCAGATAAGATACTTATTTATTAGCCTAAGTACGTTGTCTAAGTGTCTAACTTGATCGCTTTTGAGCACAGTTTGATCCAGAAACGTTAAAAAAGTTCTGTCATCCCAACGTTGTTAAGATCTTGGGATACTGCTTAGAAGGTCATGAGGCCTTCCTTGTGTATGAACTTATGCCTAATTCGAACTTTGATATTGACCTTGGTAGTGGTAAGCAAAAAAAAACAGCGCTAGACATAAGTAAAATTTAATCAACATATGCAGGTTTAAGTGTAGAGCTTTATTTCCATGGGTTGTAGGATCTGTAGCACGACTTCCATTGGCTACAAGAGTGAAGATAGCAGTGGGAGTCGCTCGAGGGATTGTTTTCTTGCATAAGACAGACGATGAAGTCAGTAAGTCCGAGCTTGACAGGAACAAGATAATGCTTGATGAGGTACATGTTGACCCGACCTTTCAACTTAATGTAGGCATTCAATAGTTACACTCGGAAAGCTAGATAATAACATATCGTCTTAATTATGCGTGTGTAGCTAATAATAGTAGTAAACATATCGTCTAAGATGCATCCAACAAAAAAATATCGTATAAGATTCTTCCGTAATAAACCTGTTTTTTACTAATGAATATCTTTAGCTATATGATGTGGTGATCTGCCGCCGCCATCATCATGATCTCGTATTCCATATGTATCTATATCTATCTCCATGTATATAAAAATATCAAAGTAACAGCTCTAAATCTAATCGCAAGAATAGATCTAGTACTTAATAGATACAAAAGGGTATGTAATGATAAGAAAATATGATAGGGGCGAAACTTCTAATTATGGCTGGGGTATGTAATGAAATTAACTCTAGGATATGTGCTCTAATGTTTTTCTTTCTTTCTTTTTTTTTTTTTAGTAAGCTGGTTAACATACCTTGCTGGTCTTAATGCATTTATAAAATAGGACTTTACAGCAAAGCTTTCTGATTATGACGTGACTATGTTAGTACACGGTCGCTATACTGAATTCTACTATTCTAACGAGCCTGGCGACTATACTCCTGGGTGCAGTAAGTTACTTCAACCTATCTCTCATAGTTAGGAAATTTTGTTCGTGATGTAGTTGAGTTGTGAAACAGCTGCATACTCGATCTGAATAAATATTAATTTGTCAGGACCTTTATTGCTACAGAGCAATCTCTCCGGTTTTAGAGTGTTATTCGCAGAGATTATAACAGGGGAACGAATCCCCAATGAAAAGCGTAAAAACGAAATTGATCATCTCGTCATGCGATATGGAAATAAGTCCTTGGATGATCTTGCAGATATATGTTTTGAAATTTGCAATGAGGTGGATGCAGAATCAAATATGGTAACTATCTTGAAGGAACATTACAAATTGACACGGAACAGAATGGCTAAGTGGCTGCCTGATTCCAGAAACCGTGTATGTGTTTCTTTTTTCAATTATTGTTATTTATCTTAATTACCTTTTCTTCTTTCAGAAAACTAATGTTTTAGGATAATTACTATATTGGTGCTCGAATTAAAATGTGGTTAAAATATGAGCATACAAGTTTAACTCAAAGCACATGAATCAATATTCACACACTTCCTATCATTTGTAGGCATATGGAAATACAAGTATTTGAAGATTAATTTCTTGCTGTTAAAGAGGAAGTCGGACAAATTAAAGTCAGATCGATTTTAGCATTTAATTCAAGCACGGAGTACTAAAAGGAAAATAACCAAAGTATAGAGGCAGGAATAAGAGTTTTTTTTAATAAATAGGCTAGTTTACAATATGCTTTGTAAAAACGAGCATAGTACCCGCGCGTTGCAGCGGCTAGAAGATAAGGACAATATAAAATGAAGGCGGTGGTGGTGATCGAAGAATGCGCAGGAGAAGGATGTTGTGTGTTTTGTGGGTTTAAATTTTTGATAAGGGTACTTTCTGTAGATACTTGAGGAGGTGTAAAAAACAATAATAGTAAGAAGGGTATTATGGAAATGAAAAAATTGCTTAATTTCTTAAAACTTATACCCTCTATAAGGGTTTATAGATAGATTTTGTTAGTTTTTTTTTACTTTGCAAATATGGGGGGTTGTTTTTGTAGTTGGTCCCACCATCACAAACAATACAGTTTTAGGATTTTCACTTGAAACCTTTAAAAACAAATTATTTACACTTTTGATATATAAACTTAGTTCCATTTAATTTATTGTTATATTACAATTACGATTCCATATGTTTAAGTTTTATCTGCTACATACTTCACCAACCATTTTTATTCTTTAAATTAATTTGACCAACCAGTACATTTGAAAAAGTATATACGGAGCATACGATTATAGGGTATACAAGTATTCTTCTAATAACCAACATACCTTTTTTTTCTTAACCTAATTACACACAATATTCACGTATTAGAATATTGGACAAATAGTGTATTTGGGACAACACGAAACCTGTCCTCTGCTTAAATGATACCCGATCGTATTGTTTAGATGTTTTCTTTCCATAAATTTAAATAGATTAAAAATTCACAGTGATTTAAAAGATTGAGTCCTCTGATTTATTTCTATTATCTTAAGGCAGTATATTTGTAACTCACAAGTAATTCAAATGAGTTTTGTAATCTGATTTAGTTTTCTATATCCTAGAGAAGATAGGTTGTCGCTTGTTTTGTATGTTGGTTTTTGGTATATACACAAATTGTGATGTTCCCGCCATCGTCTTAGTCTTTTACCCACTACAAGAAAAATGTTAGATTAGTATCAAACATGATAACTATCTTGAACGAGCATTACCAGTTGACTCGGAGGAGAATGTCTAAGTGGCTGCCTAATTCTAGAAACCAGCATGTATGATTTGTTTACTTAATTACTTTTTCTTCTTCCTCACTTTAAACACCCATCCATGGCTAAATTGGGTGCTTTTAAGGTAAAAATTTCAACGTACACACATGAATCGAAACTATGGAAATAGAAGTATTTGAAGATTTGTCGCTGTTAAATAGGAAGTGGGAAAAGTTAAGTCAGATTTTAGCGTTAAATTCAAGCTCGGAGTACTAAAAGGAAAATAATCAAAGTATAGAGGCAGAATTGTAAAGAAAGAAATAAGAAGGGTTGAAGTGTAACTTATTTTGAAAGTCAATCGACCAATCGCAATGCTTAATTATTCAATTGATTGATAATTAATAGCTCAGATTTGTAAAATAGGACTTCACTTTCTAAGAAACCTCTACAATTTTCAATTTACCTAATGTTGGACTTTCTTATATTAAAAAAAATCTGATTCTACCTAAAGTTACACCGGGCTGAAGTAATGACAGTGAAATCGTTTGGTAAGGATGTGGATTTTACCCTATAAGAGTTTTTACTTACGGAGAATAAGATATAAGATGTATGTAGATAAAGCATTCTTGGTTGACTATTGTTTACCTAGACTATCCTGGTGTTGAACACGGCAAAATGGGTGGGTCAGACATGTTGGACAACTGGTTGATACGCCCCGGGCCCAAAAAGATAATTGAAAAGACAAAGTCTTATCGGTTGTCTTGACTCTTGAGTAGACCCGCAAACATAATGCACCGGCAGTGAGTAGTTTTCGGCATTTTGAAATGGCGGTTTTTGGTGGTTTGGAGCAGAAGTCAGCTGTGGCTGGCAATGTTGGTGCAATAGAGGAAGGAGGGTGGCCATGTAAAGGAGTGAGAGACCATGTGATGTGTTGCAATTAAGAGAGAGCGGTCTGATGCATTCTTTTTTTCGAAACTCCTTCGTTATAGAATGAAGAGTAAATGCTTTATATAATATGATAGATTCTACATAAAAGAGATCTAAGCTTTTGAATTTAGCATCTATGATTTGTTCTCTCCCCTTGTTGGTCAATCTGAATTTTTTCAAGTGTAGCCATGAATTAGAATATTGATAGTTTTGTCAATGTTTTCGGTCTTTGATTTAATCATTTGTTCTTGAGCCATTTGATTGCGTTTCTTCCTGCATCAGTTGGTAATCAGAGCTAAGGTTAATTCAAATGGCTATGCGTGATGAGAACCACTTTTTTACTCGCCGAATCGCCGAACGAGGCAGCTATGAAATCGTGTTCTATTCACAAGATCGCATGATCCAGGAAACTGACCCAAAGGATGTCATCTGGGATGAGATCATTGGGCAAGAGGAGCATCCTGATAACGCCGATAGTTACAAGTTTCAAGAAACCGATTCAGAGTTTTTCATCCGGGACAAGAACTATGGGAATGAGGAGTATCTTGAGAATTGTAGCACACCTTATCAAGCACTTCCTGTGTTTGATGAGTACGAAGATAAAGAATGGTACGTCTGGTTCAATGGTGGTGTACGTAAAGTTCAACCCAAAAGTTACAATTCATTTGTTTCACGTTATGAGGGATATGAGTTCGAGAATTTCAATCATAAGGTACTATTAATTTGGGAATATGTTATATATCACCTTAGAAGTATGAGATTTGAATTTCCAATTTGGAAGAAAATAAAAGCGTGTGGTTGGCAGTTTACTTCAATTGCAATTTTGAATATTAAAGTTGGAAAACTATCCTTGATTGTCGACTTTCTTGCCTTGCGTATTTGTTCCAACTTTAATAGTCGATCATCATTAATTGTCATATTACATGGCGAAGTTGGAAGTGTATTTTTGGACATCGACATCTACATTATTATGAACGGGAATCGCGTTGATGTTCCATTCGATGCGGGTGGATGTCGTTTAGATTCGTGTTCCAAGCTTGCGGAAAACTCGAGGATGAGTTTTTTTCGAAGTGGAGGGGAATGATGCAGGATATCATGACCTGAACCAACCCATAATGCAGTTAATTTAAATCTTCTATTTTAATAAGTTATCTTTTATTTTTATAAGTTATTTTTTATTTATGTTAAATAAATATGAATTGATTTGTTTCCTATTTTAAAAGTACTAGGGCTAGTATAAATAGGAATTCTCGTTATTGTACAATTCAGTTGAATTATTATTAAGTTTATAACAATATTGATGTTTTGTCAATGTTTTCGATCTTTGATTTAATCATTTGTTCTTGAGCCATTTGATTGCGCTTCTTCTTGCATCAAATAGTATCTTATTATCCTAACTAATTTTATTCACTCTTCCAATATCTATACAATCAATCCTATAACTTAAATAAATGTTTTAATGGAGCGCCTAATCAAATCTTGTATTCGGTTGTCAAAACTCAAGATCAAAACAAAAGAAGATATATTATATGGAATAAAGTAGCTACCTTAAAGTAACATTTTAAAAGAACTACCCTGAAACTAATGAAGTTTGAGTCGTAAAAAAAAATAAAGAAATGATTAATCCTCATAAAAGAATGGCCTAAAAATCATCCTAAGTATTAGTTGAAGACATGTGACAAAATCAAAGAGCAACATTAAGAAAAATATTTAGTAGATACCACATGTCATTTTCTTATACCCTAATCTTAAAAGGATTTATCATTTTCCAAAACAATATAATTAACACTGTAAATAGTTGAGGATAAACAATAAGAGTGAACATCAATCCATTAAGTATATTATAATTTACTTAGTTTAAGATAAAGCAACCAAATATGTCAAAGGCCTTGGACTTTATTTTCTGTTCTTCTCCCTCACCATTCTGCAAAAATAAAAAGTAAAGATAAAATAATAATAATAAAAAAAAAAACAGATCAACATAAAAAAAAAAATGGACTATCCAAATTTCATATTACTTTTGGAATAATGGCATACTAACAAAAATACTTCTTTTAATAAGATAAAATTATTATCACCTTTCAAGTAAGGGTCAGGAAAGTTGTTCAATGAATCAATGGTCACCCAACTTTGTGTACATGCCAGAAAAGACTTAAGCTACTATGTTATGATATCATAGACAACAAATATGGTTCAAGTATGCTGATGTTGGATGGTCACTTGTGTTGTTGGATTCATATCAGGTTGTAAAAGGAAAATGATGTTGGCTGCAGTTTTGTTGTGTATTTGCATCATGTGATCACTAAATTTTCTTGTGTTTTCTGTCAAAGCATTGTCCAAATGTAGTTTTAATATGGACACCTCTTTTAATGACTTGTAAAATGTTGGCCCTAGATAATAAACAACAAAGAAAAATCTCTCAACAACACTGACCTCATGAGTAAGCATCAAAGGTGGACAACAACTCAGTAAATCCCCATGGAGCACTTCTTCTTTTTGATCTTTGAGGTGTTTCGTACAATTTTACCACTAAGCATGTAAGAAATGGAACATTCTAGTCATACATAAGGATTAGATCAAGGCAAATTAATGCTGCAACGCCCAAATCATAAGAAATGATAAGTGAAACTATTAAGTGTGGCCTAGAAAAATGGGAGGTTGGGTAACATGTTAGTCAAAATGAGTAAAATTTAAAAAATGGAGGAAATAGGTCAGGAGGGTTGGGTTGCAAATGACATCGGTAATACGAAAGAGAAAAGAGTGAAGTAAAGCAAAAGATCAAAATGGCTAGCTAAAAATATCTTTATTGACTCCAGTAAAGCAAAAGTCAAGTGCAACACTTATTTCATAGATAAATCACGTTAAAAATAAGTACTTGAATAGTAAAAGAGGTGAAAGTTCAACTGTTATTTTCATGAAAAAATTATAGTTAAAAACAACTACCTGAATCCTAATAGAGGATGCATATATGAGACCAACTGCCATAATAACATAGGGAATCGTTGTTCAAATATTTGCCAATAACATATAACTAAATACGTTTTCAGGCCAACCGGGTTGAAAAATTACGCAATGCCCATATAATTAACATGTCATCTAGTCATGAAACATGTCGACCATGTGTCATGTTTTGGTTCTACAAAATGTCTTTATAGGGTTTGAAGTCACGTTTGAGTTGAGGGGTGTTTATAGGTAGACCACATCTTGTGAACAATACCAATTTAATTCTAATTTCTACCCAAATTAGGACTAACCCACCAACCTCCCTCTGTATCACACTTACCATACAAAACATTTTGTCAGCCTAGTTTAATATCTGTGCTTAGAAATGCATTATCGCATTCTACATTCAAACATCATTGAGTGCAAAATAAGTGGCAGATCATGATTTTAGGAAAATGGTACAGCTTGTCTAAGTACTTAAAAACCTGATAGTAGTGTGTTATTAACAATAATATGGCTAATGGCTAATCCTCTTTACAGGCCAAAATAAAACCAGCTAACCAAAACATTTTTTAGTTTTCAATAACTTAATTTCTCTAAATTTATAATTAGTTTTCAGGTATCTGCATGTAATCGATCTTTATATAAATGGATCGAAGTACATAAATCCACAAAAATAACCTCAAAAGATTATAAAAAAAAAAAACACGGTTTAGAAATTGTTTCATAACACCATGTGTAATCTCGTTAACATAAAGACAACATATATCAAGAATAAATTTAGTACAGCCTTATTAGCAAAAATTTAGTTGAGAAAAAACTTATAATTTTTCATGATTTCTATTTACAAACATACAAACAAAAATTGATATAGCATCACGATATAGTGAAAGGATCAAAAAATCTAACCTGACATATGTGTTGATATCGTGATGCCGACAGTGGGACTAAAAAAAAAATTGATATATCTGTAGATTTAGAGTGCATTCTTGAGTTTTTTTTTAAAAGGATAGAAAAAAAAAAAAGATTAGAAAACTTCTCTATTTTGCATTCTTGAGTTTTTTTTTTAAAAGAAAGGAAAGGGGAAGAAAAGAAAACATGGATGTTTTTGAAGTAAAAACTTTCTTCCCATTTTTGAGAGGATTTAGATGGAAAACTTTTAAGTTATGTGTATAATTACTAATTTACCCCTATTAATTAATAACAACTTTATAGGAAAAAGGACATAATTATAAAATTATAACTTTTTTCTCTTTCTTTTCTTTTCTTTCTATCTCAAGAACACTATTAATTTTGTGTTTTCTTTTCTTTTCTTTAGTTTTTCATGTAACTCGAGCATGCCTTTTTGATATATAAATTTTTTTCTTTTCTTTCCTTATTCAATCTTTTCTTTTCCTATCATTTAAAAAAAAAAAACTCGAGAATACAGTGTTATTAGCCATTTAGTTTAAAACCATAAATCCCTAAAGTTTAAGGAATTGAGATTATCTTTAAGGATTGAAAATAGGAAGAGACTGGGGGATTAAAGATTGGAAGGGAGATGGAAAAATTAAAAATAGGAAAGAATTTAGGGGTTGTCTCCGATGGGAAGTTGGGAACGGGAAATCTGTTTCTAAGTAAGCTTCGATCTGAACGACGGTTTATTAATAGTGAGTTTGTCAATTCTAAACAAAAACTTAATTGGTTCAACTGGTGGAGATGCCTCCCAAATCAGACATCCTTTTTATTTTTAGTATAAAGCTACGTTTATAGCTTAATTGCTTACGTGAACCTTACACATCAACACGTAATATGTTCTGATCGATAGCCTTTTATATATAGAGATATTTTGATATCTTTTTTTTATTTTTACAATTTATTAAAATGTATGCATTATCATCATTGTTGTTTGATGCCCCTTCTGAAAAAAATTTATGGATCTGTCACTGACTATTAAACCATTTTAATTCAGAACTGAAAAGCACGGCTTTTAGAAAACCAACAGATCCATTCGGTTTGGTTTTCTGTTTTTGGCCTTTTCAGTTCGATGGGATTTTAGATTGTTGGTTCGGTTTTTCTCACCGTTGTTAAAAAAAACTGAGGTTCTAGACTCTAACGTCCATCAGCAGAAGTGTTTAAAAAGTTTCAAAGTTAAAATCTTACCCTTCTTAATAAAGGTTGTACTTCATTGTTTTTTTTTTTTTTAATTTTGAAGATAATGGACAAAAATGAAGATGAATTATTGACAATAATGGACAAAAAGAGTGAAGATGACAGATCGATTAACCTAAGCCAATTATATAAACTTTTTTCTTTAGCATGACTATTCTGTTACTTCCTTGAAGGCGCCATCATTACCCCACTTCTTTCTATTGAAGTTCGCTAGAATATGTAAAGTATCTAAAATTTCACTACACATCTTAACACCAAGTGCTCAGAATTATGAAAATTGGAATTGACAAAGGTGAGAAACATTCAATAATAACTTCAACACAGCCCTGCCGCCGTTTTTCTATCGCAGAGATTCAATCCGCAACCAACGATTTTGACGATGAACTTGTGATTGGTGAGGGGGGATTTGGGAAAGTATACAAAGGAGATATCATTATTGAAGAAAGCAGTCATATTGTAGCGATCAAACGGTTGGATTCTATGTCTAACCAAGGGGCATCTGAGTTTAGAGCTGAAATAGAGATGCTATCTACTCTGCGTCACTGTAATTTGGTGTCTCTTATTGGTTTTTGTGATGAAAGCAAGGAGATGATTCTTGTTTATGAATATATGCCACATGAAACTTTATCTTATCATCTACACAAGGCTGCAACACCTTTAACTTGGTTTCAACGACTAAAGATAGCAATAGGTGCTGCACGTGGCTTAGACTACCTTCACACTGGAGTTGGTACCAAACATGGAGTCATACATCGTGATGTGAAGAGCTCGAATATTCTTTTGGATGAGAATTGGGCAGCTATGATTTCTGATTTTGGGTTATCCAAATTAGGCCCAATTGATCAATCAATTTCCCATCTTAGTGCTAGTATAAAGGGCACTTTTGGATATCTAGACCCAGCATACTCTATGACTGGACACTTGACAAGGAAAACAGATGTGTATGCATTTGGGGTTGTGTTGTTCGAATTGTATTCAGGAAGACTTGCAGTGGACAGACGCCTTAAGGAAGAGGAGTGTAGTTTGGTAAGGTGGGCTCAAAAATGTGTGAGGGAAAAAAAGCTAGATCAAATGATTGATCCTAATATGAGATGCTTTATTAGCCCCAAATGTAAAAGAGAATTTGCACAAATTGCAAATCGCTGTTTGCATAGCTATCCTGAAGAACGCCCTACCATGGCTGAGATAGTCGTGTCACTTCAGACTTCACTTGAACTACAACGAAAATTTGAAAACCCGGTCCAGCCATTAGGCATATCTGTATTCACTTGGAAGATTCACAAGTATCTTGTTTTCACAACTAAACAGAATTCAGGTATATACCAAATCTTATAAATATTCAACTTTGTTTTATGACTTTATCTACATAGAGGTTGGATCAAGTAGAGACAGAGGTCAAGGGTTCAATCCTTTTTCCTTGCAGGCCAAAGGCCTTTTTTTATAAGCAAAGCCTCTCTACCTAGCTTAGGTAGGGATAAGGTTTCTACCTCTCACCTTCCCTATACACAGTCGAAGATGTTATTGGGTCCCATAACTCATGGAAGCTAGACGGTATTGGGTGCTACTTTACCCTCTTCATTCACATAGTTTGTTTTGTTTAAAGAGGATGAGCAAGTTGACTTTAATTTATTGGTCACTGTTAGGTAAATATTTCCTAGCTATAAATTTTGTACTTTTTACTCTATTCTCAGAAAGTGGTACAAGTTCTCTAAATGACCATGGAAACAACATGAAGCAGAACTGTTCAACCAACAAGGATTGTACTGATTTAGGTTATTTTGAGGAAATAGTAGCCCCAGATCTAAAAAGGTTTACATATGTTGAACTGGAATGTACTACAAGGGACTTTGGAAATGACACATGTTTAGGTGAGGGAAGATGTGCAACAGTTTACAAAGGTTGGGTCGATAAAATTACATATGCTCCCTTTATCGATAATACAGGTTTGCCTGTTGTCGTCAAGAGACTTCATCTATTCAACCATGTAAGCCTTGAAAATCCTAAGTATGGTATATGAAAGAGTGAGTCTATGGCCAATATTATGACTACTATTGGTCTGGCAATGCTTCAAATATATATATCTTCTTCGACCCGACTTATGATTGTTAAACTTCATCGTTTTGAATGCAGTTAAATTTGGAGGTCTTGAGAAAATTTAGTCACCCCAACCTTGTTAAGCTTTTAGGATACTGCTTAGAAGGATCGTTTTTCCTTGTGCAAGAGTTCATGCATAATGGAAACTTTGAGGGTCGCCTACTTAGTGGTAATATAAGTAAATAAGCTCTAATATACATCAAATAAATGTTTCAAGAGTATAAAAATATTAATACAAGCTAATTGGAATGAGTTGCAGGGGTTATAGCACAACTTCCACTAGCTACAAAAGTGAAAATAGCAGTAGGAATTGCTAGAGGGATAGTTTTCTTAGACAGCATGCGAAATGAAATCACAACATATCCTTATCAAACATATCGTTATAATCAGAGTGGAATAGTGAATGAGCTTCCGCTTCACAGGCATAAAATATTGTTGGCTGAGGTAAATTTCTGAGTTTATATTATTATAGTCGGTTATAGTTTAGAATTGGTGTGATTCATGCATTGCGTCCACTTTTTGGTGAAGTCCGATACACAGAAAATCCATGTAGCCGTTGGATGGTTAAAAAATTGTGATTTAAGTCCATCTTTGTGTCATTTAATACATACTACATTGTCACATCATGCTGAATCAACAATTCACATCTTAACAAGCCTTAATTAGTAAAAAAAAATTAATCCTATATATATATATATGCAGTTTAAACTTCGGTGTTACGCGGCTATCATGCCAGTTTAAACTGAGAAATTATTTAAAGCTGAGTTTTGAGTTTGAAGATGGTCTTCTCTTTCTTTCATGTTAACTCACTTTCTATATATATGCAGGATTTTACTGCAAAGTTTTCAGATTACTATTATACTGAAGTAATTGATGATTACTACTACAAAAATCCTCGCTTCAGTAAGTTACTCTAGTTCCACGTACCCTTTTCATTTTTTCATGTCATTCCAATAACATAGATCTGAATTAGGATCAATATGTCAGGGGCCTCTCCACTTCGACCACAGATCAATCTTTCTGGTTTTACAGTTGTACTCGCGGAGATTCTTACAGGTAAACGTATCTTTGAGGAATGGAAGCTCCAAAAGATCGATAGCTTGTTGCTCCAGCATGGGAAAATGTCTTTAGTTGATATTGCAAATTCATGTTTTGCCATATGCAATGAGTTAGATTCAGAATCAAAAATGCTAACGATCTTGGAAAATTATGACGACTTAATACGGAGAAGATTTAAGAGTTAGTAGCTGTCGAATTACGTGTATAGATATAGATATATCTACCAATATGTATATAATAGAAAATACGATCAAAACATTCTTTGATCAACACATGACACAATATTTAATCAACAAATATCCTTTTTGTTTATATTAACAAACAAATCATATATGTTAGATACAATGACACAATGTATAATTAAAATTATTATACCTAATGATAGGGTGATAAAAATGCGGGCCTACCCGTGTAACCTGCTGAACCAGACCGGAAAAAGCCAACTGCTATAACCCGTTAAAACCCAGTTTAGGCCACAGTCCCTTAAATATATTAAGTCTGAACCCGGGCTGGCCCAATGGAAAATTGAAAACCCACGAGATCAGAAACTGGACTTGATTTTAGTAAAATCCCTGCATATATTTGCTTAATAAAGACAGACAAACTTACATGAGAAAGACAATGAGGCAACTAGACTTGATTGTACACACATGTCACCCAGTAGGAAAACCTGCAATTATATTATCAGTGATATAACAAAATTGTACATGACTTCCTTTATTAAATCGTATCTCATTTGACCCGTGATGAAGAGAAATAATAGGAAGATTAGAAAAGGATCCCGATCATCAAGTTGAAAAAAATTTCTTAACTAATGCTTAGTTGCAAGCTTACTATTGCGAATCGAATAAACTAGAAAGGGAAGTCTCCTTAGATCCATCTATAGATGTTACATGCATATATCTTAGCAGACGGTGTAAAGTTGAATGATACTTGCAAGACTCAGGCTTTGGGCCAACCCATGGATTAACTGACCCGACTTGTAAACCAAACCGAAAATGACCCAGTGAAACTAGTTATCAAGATTTAGGACAATGTGTCAAAATCTTTATACTAGAGATAGAGATGAAATAAATACAGCTAAGAGTCTCTAGGACCTTCTATGACAATAATTTTAAATACTGGTTGGTTTTTCATTGGTTCATTTTTTATTTTCTTTGACTTTCACAGATTGGTTGATGACCTCATTGCACCTAATATGAACTAGTATGAACTAGTTGAATGTTGACTAAAGCAATGCAAAACTGAAAGCCTAATTAATTATTTCTTAAGTTAAGAAATTTGTGTTAATCTGCATTTGAAGAGCACCAGGCTCCTAAAACTTTCTTCTCATATAGTGTATAATTAAACAAGATTTGTACTCTAAAACAATAGTCAAAGGTGCGAAAATGTCATCAGCAACTTCTGCACAAACATGTCAACGTTTTTCCCTCGAAGAGATTATATCTGCAACCAAAACTTTTGCTGATGAACGGGTCATTGGACATGGAGGATTTGGAAAGGTATACAAAGGTAATATATACTGTGGAGAAACTAGTCATGCGGTGGCCATCAAACGGCTAGATTCTAAGTCCAACCAGGGGGAACCTGAGTTTATCACCGAAATTGAGATGCTATCTACGCTGCGCCACTGTCACTTGGTGCCTTTGATTGGTTTTTGTGATGATAACAAGGAGATGATCCTTGTTTATAAATTTATGCCCAACGGCACATTATATGATCATCTACACAAAACTAGTACTTATTTAAGTTGGGTGCAACGACTAAAGATAGCCATATGTGTTGCACGTGGATTAGACTACCTCCACACGGGTGTTGGCACCAAACAAGGAATCATACATCGTGACGTGAAGAGTTCCAATATTCTTTTGGATGAGAACTGGGACGCTATGATTTCAGATTTCGGGTTATCCAAGGTAAGCCCAATTAATCAATCATTGTCATATGTTGATGCTAGTGTTAAGGGCACATTCGGGTATCTGGACCCAGAATATTTCTATACAAGAAAACTGACAAGGAAAACAGATGTATATGCATACGGGGTGGTTTTGTTTGAGTTATTAACAGGAAGACGTGCAGTGGATGAACGCAACGGTGAAGAACAATGTAGTTTGGCAAGGTGGGCTCAAAAATGTGTGAAAGAACGAAAACTCGATCAAATGGTTGATTCCAAAATAACAGGAACAATTAGTCCCAAATGTTTAAGAGGGTTTGCTGAGATTGCAGATCGTTGCTTGACTAGCGTTTTGGAAAAACGTCCTACCATGACTCAAGTTGTGGCCAAACTTCAGGCTTTGCTGGAAGTACAAAAGGCATCAAGAGTCAGGGGACTCACATGGAAGATCCCTAAGTATCTTTTTACTGCAACGAAAGAGAACTCTGGTATACCGTATACCCCTATTTCATCAATTTTTCATGTTCATATATGTATATTTATCAATAATCAATTTGCACTCTTTAAAGGATATATCACACTATAGAACACCACTTATCTTACCTGGCCTAACAATGGTGGGTACCCGTGATAGGTTTTTTAGCTAAAGTTTTCTAACTTTGTTGTTTGTTTCTTCTTGTGTTGTCCATGTTTTCAAAGCCCAAATTTTCACCAGTACTTCGACCAACAAGGATCTTAGTTATAACGGAGAAATTTCAAAAGGGGTTAAAGATCTAAAGAAGTTTACGTATTGTGAATTGGAACGTGCTATCTGGGACTTTGAGAATGACAAATGTTTGGGTGAGGGAAGTTATGGAAATGTTTACAAAGGTTGGATCCATAAAACGACATTTTCCCCTTGTAAGCATAACACCGGATTGCCCATTGCGGTAAAAAGACTGCACCACTACAAATATGTAAGTCTTAAAGTGGCCGGGTACAGTGTCTATTACTTTACCCTTCCTATTGTTCTAGTTAGTTGGCATGAAAAAGCTATTATACTTATCTTACTTGTATGGAAGGCTGCGCTCATTCCATTGTATGTGTCTAGTTCACAGAACTTGATCACTTTTGAATGCAGTTTGATCCAGAAATGCTGAAAGAATTTTATCATCCCAATCTTGTTAAGCCCATAGGATACTGTTTGGAAGGTGAAAAACTCTTCCTTGTACATGAATTTATGCAAAAGGGAAACTTAAAAGATCTCCTGTATAGTGGTAAGCAACATACATAACCCCATATATAAATCAACTTTGCCAATAATTGTAACTTGAACCTGAGTATCTAGTTTTACCTGTTGTAGGAGCTGTAGCGCAACTTCCGTTAGTTATGAAGGTTAAAATAGCAGTAGGAATTGCCCGAGGAATTGTTTTCTTGCAACAGACAGAAGATGGAGTGAGATCAGTTAGTGAGTCTCGGCTTCACAGACATAATATAATGTTGGATGAGGTATAATTGCAGCTCTTATACTATTGGCATTAGAACCTAGTCGGGCAATAAGCAACTTTGATTCGTCGTTTCCACTATCCAGATGGTAACCTATTGTCCCGTGTATGTGTACATTGCACTGGTTTTACTGAGGTTTCCTGAAATATGAATGTACAGGATTTCACAGCAAAACTTTCAGATTATGATGTTACGCAGATAGTAAACGGTTACTACCCTAACAATAATGATTTTCTTTATGACGACTACTATGCTGAGTTCAGTAAGTTACTACTTCAACTTGTCTCTCAGATGCACCTTTCCTGTCCATTATAGTAATGTTGGTTTGCACTTATGAAATTACATATATCTGAGTGAGTATTATTTTGTCAGAGCCCCTTCCTCTGCGGAGCAATCTCAGCGGTTTTGCAGTTGTACTTGCGGAGGTACTAACAGGAAAACATACCTTCTATGGAAATGAAATTGAAAAGATTGATTCTTTCTTGCTCCAACTTGGAAAAATGTCCATTACTCATATTGCAGAGCTTTGTTTTAAAAACTGCAATGAGTTGGATTCAGAGTCAAAGATGCTGACAATTTTGGAGGAGTATGAGAAGTATATCCAATCAGGTTATGACAAGGCATCAATAGCAACCGAGGATAGAGATAGGTAAAGCAACCTACTCTTGCACTCTTTTCTACCATGCAACCATGTATGGAAAGCTCTAAGCGTATAGTATGTGCTATTGTACAGGTTTCTGGTCGGGTATACCCTGAAGGGGCATGTAGAGAGAGTGATAGCACTTAAGGCGATCGATTTTGATCAAATCCAACAGAGTTACTCAGTGTGAAAGAGCAAGCAGAAAAAGGGTCCTTTTTTTTAACTTATCGACTAGTGATGCAGTAGAAGGCATTAAGCCTTAATATTTCAACCAAAATTCCAGAAACATGAAGGATATTACAGGTCTCACCATGGTAAATGTGTGAAATTACTGTTACCTGTATAGTTTAGCAACAGAGTACAATACAATTATCATGCTAAAACTTCCTTATCATCTATATGTGAAAATGAAGGAAAGAATTATGACTACCATATGATTGACAACCAAGTACAAGCATGTTACGATTGATACTCGAAATTGATATAAGTGTGTTAAATCACAAGGTTAAATATCTATTCATCCTTGTTTTGAAAGCAAAGTTTACCACCACAAGAATCTACGAAACCACATCTCTTTATTTGTATACACACAAGCCAAATGCAGTGTCTATGTGATAACATTAACTGATGGTCCAGTAGACCAACAAAAATTAAATGGCCTGGGAACAGCCTCCACAAAAGTGACGTGAGTACAATCCTACTTTAGCCATGTAGGTAAACATATTTCAATGACTAGGAAAATGGTTGAAGCCGGACAAAACCTAGTTAGGCTGCTACGTCGGAGTCAAAATGGCTCACCATTCCTGAGTAACTTTAACAAGTAATACCAATCCGTTTACCCGTTTTTAGTTCTTTACTGTTTCTTATGCTATATGCATACCTCTTAACGACATTGCCAAATATTAGCCCAACTAAACTCATTAGTCATTATTAATATCCCAGGTTCTTGAATAAACACATAAATGAAATAAATAGAATAATGTTCAAAAAAAAAGAAATAAATAGAATAACTTAAATTGCCTACTACAATTATGTCTTCCTACTCATCTTCTCGCAACATGAACCCAAGAACTAAAACTGCAGATAGCAGCTTCTACAATTGAGGGAATATGACTTCGAATTGAGAACTCACCCTCCCCATTTGTCTCATTAGCCATACAACACATTGCACAACATAACAACTGCTCTGTAGCTTCACAAAACACAACACAACCAAAGCATTAGTAAAGATATGTTACTAACAGTTGTCAATCTTTGAAATCATACTTATCATTTCTTTATAAGCATAAACATAAGCCCAATCAGATTTGCAACTTTTATTTCTTGAATTATAAACTATTCTACTCTTATTTACTAACTTACACGAATGTGTGGGATGTAACCCAAGACTCGGAAAAAAAAAACCCTATAAATTAACCGTTACAAATGTATGAAGTGAAACTCGAATCCTGGTGGAATACCTCAAGGTCAAATTTGCAACATTTACTAAAAAATTAGATAAATTTCATGCTGATATCACCTATTAACCAACTATTATCATAAAAAATAATTTGAGCTTTTAATTATAGTCCACAAGATTCATTCGTTCTCTTTTAACAAACGAAGGTCTATGCATAATTGGTTGACAAAGCAATGAAATTTGACATTATGTTGAGACTGTTTCTTATGACATATTCATAAAACTTTTAATAACCATATTGCTAAATGTTAGCCCAACAAACCACAACCTATGAAAAAAGAAACCCCCCAACTCCTAAGAACGGGGTAAGAACCAATTATAAGGAATATTAAGCTTGAACACATGGTTAAAATGCAAAGCTTTAATTTCAATCCAAACTAATTTTTTACTATAGCGCAGAGATGATGTAATCCTCACTGCATTTTTGGGAAATTACAATGCAGATAATAATTCAATCCAAACTAATGCACTGCAAAATGTGGATCATTCACATAACTATTGCATAGCTAAAAGACGACTTACTGCATATCAATTGACAAGATCATGATCTACGACAAAACAATTGCATTTGAGTTGGCCAGACAAACAAATAGAGATATAACATACCATGAATAAGAAACTAGAGTGCAGCCCTAATTTGTAGTAGAATCTGATCCTGGTGGCAATACAAGTCCATTCCCATTAGGAGGCAGCTTCGACAAAGCCCGTGGTTTCTGCATAACTCCCAAGGCCCGTTCTTTCGTCCCAAACAACTGCTTCCTCAAAACATCATGCAAATGACCAAACAACTCCTTCTTCAACGACTCAAACGCCAAATCAAGTCTTTCTAACTGCTCCATCGCATTCTTATTATACATAAACAACCCATAATACAACTCAAAACTATCACTCGACGTATTCTCAACCAAATCCAACAACCTCTCATACCCTTTAGTATTAATCGGCGTACTATCCAAATCCAACTTCTCCAATATCCTCCCAACCGTATGCGTTATAAACTGACTCTCCGCCGCGTGCTGATCATGCTCTGCACACGTCATTTCTTTCATCACACACCCTTCTCGCGCAAACGCATCAAGAAACTTCTCACACCTTGAAACCCTCGACTCGTCGTTACCTATCCTAACTTTATCGTACACAAAGGGCAAATCTTTCCAACTATTCTTACCACTTTCGGGTCCAAACATAGGATGAGTACACAATATATCGAAATCTAAGGGCAATATTTGTAAAAACAAATCTTTAGCAAATTCTTTAACAGATAACACATCAACAAATAATGTACTTCTTTTTAATCTTTGTAATGGTAATGATCTAAGTACTTTATCAGTTGATAAAATTGAAGTGCATAACAGAATTACCTCTGGGTGTTCCTCACAAAGATCATCAGCATTCGGATAAAACGATACCCCGATTTCGGCTGCGATATTCGAGTAATCGGTACGCGAATGGGCGAGGACGTCGTGGCCTTGCCGGACGAGGGTTTTAGCTAAAAACTGGCCGAAATTTCCAAACCCCACAATGGCAATTTTGAGAGTTTTTGATTTGGCGAACTGGGTTGAGATTTTTGATTCGTAATCGAAAGGTTGGGCAGCGTCTATGGCAGAGATTTTGAGTGTGTGGCGGCGCTGCCGGAGATGGGGTTTGGTGGGCCGGAGGTGAGATGGTGGTTGTGAGTGGTGGGAGAGTGTGTGGTGATCCCGGTGGAGACGGGTGGATATGGTAGTGGTTTTGGGTGTCGCCGGAGAAAAGGAAAGCATTTTCCGGCGAAGAGTGGCGGCGGTGGTGCGTTTTACTTTTCTGATTTTGAGAGGATGTGAAAAATGGTAATGTGTGTGGAGTTTTGGTGCTATTTTAAAGCATGTATTTAAAGAAATGGAAAAATAGACATGTTTTAGGGGTGTTTGGTACATGTAAATGAAAAAGAGAAAATGGAAATAAGGGGTTTTTCTTTTGTTTGGTGGATAGAAGGAATGGAAATAGAGAATAAAAATGACATTCTCTTTCCATCAATTTTATTCTTTCTAAAAAGCTGTAGAAAGGGGAAGAATCAATATTTTAACTACGCTCATTCCTCCTTTGTAAAATCAGGAGAATCAAAGTTATGCCTTAAAAAAACAATTATAAAATATGAGTTTCACATTATCCCCAAATCAAAATGTTTTCTCAAACCCTAGATATGACGATTGAAATTTGAAAAGTTTTTTCATCATCATCATCATCAAAATATCATCAGATCTTAAACGAGGTATTCTATTGATTCTTCCTATCTTCTTTCAAACAAAATAGCGGTGAATCTTCTTACAAAGGTTTGAAACTTTATCAACTTTATTATTCTTTCTTTATATTATCATTTTTTTGTATTTCTGTGTAGTCTATTTTAATTTTAATAAATATGGTATTCACTTCACTACTTGTAATCACTAGTTGTAATTACTACTTCTTATATTATTTTGTTACTATTTTGATCGAGTAAGTCATGTAAATAAAAAAAAAAGTTTATTATTACATGATTCTAGTTATCCTGAAGCTATACATCATTACATGAAACAATATACTATTTTAATCTTGCAAGAAAAAACTATATAAGTATATTTTTATTACATGTTTTAAAGTTTCATTTTTTAGTTTTGGTCTTTGTAATTTGGGTATTATGTAGATGGCGAGAACAAATTATTTTCAGAGAAGAATCCAAACTAGGCAAGCTGCTATGATGGCCACTTTAGGAGCATCTCACGCAATGTATTTTTCTGCACGTTGGTTTTTGTTGTGTGGTGCTGCCATGAATCATGTAATCGAGTCAAGAACATTAAGTTCAAAATATTTTGTTAGTTATTATGAAAGAGGTCAGAATATGATAAGAATGGTATATGCAAGTGATGTTGCGAGTATAGTCACTACAAGAATGGATATATACACTTTTACAAAACTTTGTAAAATTCTTGAAAATAGAGGGGGGTTAAGTAATAGCAAAAATATGTTAGTCGATGAACAAGTAGCTATGTTTTTACACACACTTGCACACAATGAAAAAAATCGGAACATAGGTATCATGTTCAAAAGGTCTGGTGAAACTATATGTCGGTATTTCAAGTTAGTGCTAAAAGCGGTATGTCGAGTACACAAAGAGTTTTATAAAGAACCGGTACCAATTCCAGACAATGAAATAGACGAGAGGTGGAAATGGTTTAAGGTTAGTCGGTTATGAATTTATCTCTAAAACTATCCGGGTTTTATACTAGTCCCCATTTTGCTTGTTGTTATATATCTATTTTTGTTTTTGGTTGAAGGGTTGTCTAGGAGCATTAGACGGAACATATGTTAAAGTTAGGGTCCCAGCTAGTGATCGAAAACCTTATCGGTCCCGAAAGGGTGAGATCTGTACAAATGTCCTTGGTGTTTGTACAAGAGACCTTTAATTCACATATGTGTTGGCGGGATGGGAGGGTTCTGCAGCCGATAGTCGGGTACTTCGAGATGCTATTAGTAGGCCAAACGGTCTTAAAGTACCTCATGGTATGTTATGATACATATAAAATAAAACACAACCATCTTTATGAGTAACAATTTAATTAAGACATGTTTCATTGGATCTAATAGGAAATTACTACCTTTGTGATGCCGGTTATATGAACTGTGAAGGTTTTTTAAGTCCTTATCGAGGTCAACGGTACCATCTTAATGATTGGAATCATCCGCCTACAACTGCAAAAGAATTGTATAACATGAGACACGCACAAGCAAGGAATGTAATTGAGAGATGTTTCGGGTTGATTAAGAATAGATGGGCAATTTTGCGTGATGTTTCATTCCATCCACATGATTCCATGTCACAAATAATAATTGCTTGTTGTTTGATAAATAATTTCATCCGTGCAACAATGGCAGAAGACCCTATAGAGCACGAAGTGCCAATTAATCATACACAACCTATAAATGATCACGATAATGTTATTACAACCGTGGAGACTTCACAAGTGTGGAGTGATTATAGGGATAATCTTGCAAACGCAATGTTTACTGAATGGAATGCAAGGCGCGCTCATTAGTGTGATTTTTGTATGTTTAGATTTCTTATTATTAGTAAGTGCCAAAATTGTATTTTTGTGACTTTCTAGTTAAGAATAGAAGCTGAATGTATGTTTTTGTGACCACTGATGTATGTTCCATTATTGTGATATTCGCATACATATATATATATGGTTCAATGTACAAGTAAGTTATTTTCAATAAAATTTCTTACAATTTTTCCAGCAGGTCAACTATATTTCTTGTTCAATTATATAGCCATAGGTATGGCAGATTCAAGTGTAGTTAGAGGACCAGGAAGAAACAAAAGACCATGGACTACAGAGGAAGATGCTAAGCTAATCGATGCATTGATGGAAGTGCATGTATCTGGTAAGTATTCAGGTGCCGATAACGGATTCAAGCCCGGGTATCTTAAAGCTGTGGAACAACTATTGGAAAAAAGCCTGCCTAACTCAGGCATTAAAGCTGAACCTCATATCAAGTCGAGAATGAAAACTTTGAAGTCAAATTTTACCATTGTGCACGACATGATAGTAGGAACTAGTACAAGTGGCTTTGGCTTTAAGTGGGATTCTGGGAAAGGTTGCATTGATGCAGAAGAGCAAGTGTGGGAGGAGTACATCAAGGTTAGTCAACTCTAATATAGGCTCAAGAAAGGCCTCTATATATTGTTATTATTATACATTTATTTTTAGTAGTAACTTTTTTATATGTTATGCAACAAAAACTCATAAAATGCACTTTTTTTGTTTGTTGTAGACTCATAAAAATGCTGCCGGTTTTAAAGGTAAGCCATTACCTTTTTATGAAAAGCTTTGTACCATTTTCGGTAAAGATAGAGCTACCGGTTCTCATGCTGTTGATCTTGGAGAAGAAGATGCTGTAGAAGAGACACCAACATCACCCATCGAAGTTGATATGGACATTTCACAATCTGGTGGAGTTGCGGGAAGTGCAAGCAATAAACGAAAGAGAAGCAAAAGTGACGACTTCAGTGAAATCTTCAAGGAATGTTCGAGCGACTTGACAGAAAGAATCGAGCATTCCATTGGTTCGTTGGGTGAAAAAATTGTTGTGAGTGCTCATGAAACCATTGCTGCTGATGTTCTTGAAGAAGTTATCACGGAGATCCAAAGTTTACCGGGCATTAGTGCACATCAACGTCTTAAAGGGATGGACATCATTGGTTGTAATACAAGCAAGGCCCACATATTTCTACGTTCATCTGAACAAGACAAAGTTCTCTATATCCAAATGCTTGCAAATGATGCCTTGGATTAGATGTTTGTCGGAAACTAGTATTTTGAACTTCCTCCATGTTACCCCTCAAAGTTGCTGAATTATGGTTACAATCTTTTGTTCAGGATACGATACTGATGTGGGGATGTATATTTTGGTAAACTATGGTAGATAGTACTATGAAGTATGAACGATGGCATGGTTCGTCTTAATGGCTATTTGTATATGCATTATAATATAACGTACGATGTTAATGTTTTGTTTTTAAGATCTTTAATTAATTGATGTTGTGACAATTTGTTGTTGATATAATTAGGAACACTATTATTTCATAATAAGATAAAGCAACCTAATTATAAAAAAAACATTTAATAAAAATAAAGTTTATAATGAAAAAAGTGCATTAATATAAATAAGCTGTAACAACTCTTGAAAAATCAATGTGGATTATACATAAATAAATAAGTAAAAACCATATGAAAGTCTTTTCCATTCCATTAAATAAAATAACCAAACAAGAGAATGATTCTTTTCTTTGTTTCTTGTCACGATTCTCTAGTTATACCAAACAAAATAATCATTCCTTTTCTTATTATTCCATTCTCTTTCTATTCCCTCCTTTAATTCCATTCTTTATGATTCACTCCTACCAAACACCCCCTTAGTATGTATCATACATGTTTCCTCCTCATAATCTTTTGAAAATTTAAACATTGATTTCAATCATATGGTTTAATATTTTTAAATGATTTGTGAGAGAAGAAACATATATGTATGTTTCTAGAAACACATATGTTATCCTTTTATGCTTTTAGAAACACATATGTTATTCCTTAGAGTGCATTCTTGAGTTTTATTTTGAAGGGATAAGAAAAGAAAGGGTATGAAACTTTTAGTTTTTGTATACTTGAGTTTTTTTTTTTTAAAAGAAAGGGAAGGGAAAGAAAGGGGAAAATAGGATATTTTGATCCCAAAACTTTCTTGCCACTTTTGGCAAGATTTGGAAGGAAAAGTGATGAAATTATTATTATACCCCTCAAACTTATATAAAGGTTTTAATTACTACAAGGCTATAAATGTAAAATTATATTTTTTTTATCCTTTCTTTTCATTCCCTTCAATTCAAGAATACATTTAACTATCAACATTCTTTTCTTTTCTTTCAACTCGAGAATGTCTCTTTGTTATGTAATCATCTATCCTTTCTTTCCCTATTCAATCTTCTCTTTTCTTTTATTTTAATAAAAACTCGAGAATACAATGTAAAGAAAAGTACATGAAAGATGAAAAAAACAATAATTGGCATCATCTGTAAAATGTATTTAGCTTTTAAAAATAAAAAGAATAATAAACAAAAACTTTCGTTTACTTTCTTAACTCTGATCTGTTAAGTTTTTAATACATCGTGTTAAATGTGATCCACTAAAAGCAGGTGAGTAAGATGAATTTTTAATAAAAACAAAGTCGTAAATTAATTTGTTTGAAATTTGTATCCATAGTTGAATGAGTTGAAATGATTCCTCAATGTATGATAATTGAAAAATATAACTAAATTCATTGTAAGAAAAGAATATTAAAAAATACGGTACCTAAGAGGCTAAGATTTAGATTCTAATATAATCGGATAATGTTCGGAAAAAAACATAATCGGATATCTTTTACTATGTAACATGGCTAAAAGTAAATACTCTTGTTAATGAGTATATACTCTTGATTGCTAAGTAAGTTTATTGAAATTGTTTAATGAAGATTTAGATGTGTCATTGAATCATCAAATTCTTTCGTCTCAAACTAGTATAACGAACATATACATCATTTCAGAACAATGTCACAATCATATCCATATTTCTAAAGTAATATCATAAGCATAAAACGTATTAGATTTCAAACTAATATCAAATCAGATCATAATCTCAAACCAATATCTAAGTTAGGTTACGTTGGCACCCCAAAATAATTGTTTGTGGGTATATAGACAATGAGAATGGAAATTTTGTTGTTATGGTAATGATGTGGAGATTGATGTGGATGTTGACATAAAAAGGAAGAGATAAACGTAAATGACAAAATTGATTTGATGATGTTTATCAGTAATTTTGAAATTATTTGATAGTTTGTAAAATGGATGTATATATAAAAATGTAGTGAGCAAAAAATGTTTGTGAAATGATAGGTAGAAAGCTCACATAACATGTTGATTATGATCCATCCTTGTTACAAACAACCAAATTATTTTCAAATGACCAATAAACATAACAAGACCAACTTTTTTCATTTATCTTTTATCTCTCTCATGCTCATTCTTCCTTACAAACAATTAATAAGGGACATTCTTGGTGTCAACACCCATATCAACCCATATCAATATTCTTTTTACAAACAACCTCACATCATCTCATCTTTTTCTCAAACATCCTTGATATGAGTAGCATTATAAACAACTAATTTGTTAAGATTAAAATTCCTCTGATCAAATGGTGGTTTTTTTAGTTCCATAGAATTATCCTAAAAGCTAGAAGATGGAAAAACTTCCTGCTAAACATATCCAAGTTCAAATAAGAGTTTAAATTTCTCAAAGGATCTTCCGATTATTCATCAAAAATAAATATATCCATAAATATTCAAGAAAAGTCACAACTTTAAATCTTCAAAACTTTTGGAAAGCTAGATATAATATGGTTAACAATAATATTCATGAGAATAGCATAGATATTTTTAATGCGATTGTTGCCACTTCTTTTGGTTGGATTCAGAGCCGGGAAAAAAAGGATTGTGTGAAATTAGAGGTGGGCATTGGATCGGAACCGGTTCTTGGTCAACGTTTGACCATGTTTTTCGGGTTTTTTCGGTTCGGAACCGGTTTGGAACCGATTGGAACCGGTAAGGAACCAATTTTTGGATCCAAAAGTGGAACCGGTTATCGGTTCGGGTTCTTGGATAATCTAGAACCGGTTTTTTGCCCACGTCTATTTGAAATGGGAAGAATGGAACGAGCAGATGAATATGGGCGAATATGACTTGCTGTAGTTGGGCTGCATGCTTAATTAGGGACTAGAGAGCATGATTCTGGTTTCTTTTCTTGGCTTCATTATTTTACTACTCGTATTTCCTTTTTTCTAGATGCTATCTTATTGTAGTGTTCCCCGAAACTTGTATGGGATCGCAACAAAAATATTACAAAGTGAAAACCGGTGGTTCGGCTTTTATTGAAGGGGTTTTTTCTTGTGTCTCCACCCACCGTAATTGACACAAGTTTTTTTTTAACCTTTTTGCGATCTTAGTTGTTAAAGTTTTTCGGGATGAGACTAGATGTGTAATTTCATGTATCCTAGACTTTGTATTGTTGGTTTATGACCTCTAGTATCTTGCTAGACGGTCTTGTTAATTGATAACATTTTGCCACTTAAAAATAAAAAAACTTGAGTTTAACCAGAAAAAATATTTATCGAAGTCTATTAAAATATCAAAAACTTATTACAAAACTTAAACATTATATAACAATTGATATCTCTAAACTTCAAAATTTCAAATCCATAAACTTGCAAGTCTTTAAATCTTGAAGGAATCCCTTTTGCCAAAGTAAAACATTTTGCCGAATTACCATTTCCTTTCAACGAATTACAAGTCCTTTTGCCATTAATAAACCAAAAACCAACCAAACCTCTATAAGTCCTACAAATCGGCCCAACATGATTAAATCGAGAAATATTTCTATTATTCGGCCCACCAGAAGCTAAACCAAAAGTAAAGCTCAGCATCCTAATAATAACATCCCATCGAAACAGATATACTAAGAACAACCAACAAAATCTTTTTCCCCATAACCAGGAAATAACTAAATTAACAATGTAATATTTCTCACCAAAAAATGGATCAGTCAATCTATTGACTAGAAAAGTCAACTCTGACATTAACACAATATATCCAACCCATACCCTTGTACAGTTGTACTAAAAGACTTAATAAAACCATATACTTCAGCACCAACAATAACATACTTCCAAGCTAAACACATACATCAAAAGGAACACAAGCAACCAATTTCCAAAATAATTTTCCTTTGCATTACCTCTTCCTTAATTTTGACTTTTAAAAGTCAACAATCTATCTTTAATACCTTAAATACCACATTTAAAAATGACCATAATTTCACTTTCCCAACCAGGACTAACTAGGCTAAAGCACAAATTGAAATCTAAAACCCCATGACAAATCTTAACTTCTGAACCTTCAACCCCATAAGTCATAATAAAAATGATCACCACAAAATACATAATAGCCTATTTTCGATTAACAGTCAACCCTCTTATCCTCAAATACATAATAGCCGATTTTTTATTAACAGCCAACCCTCTTATCCTCAAATAATACATCTCACAGCATTACATCATAAAACTTTGCCAAGTCCAAATCAAAATAACCAAACAATCACTATTTCTTTGCTTTTGACTTTCTGAAGTCAAACCAGAGAAAAAGACCCACTACCCAAAATTATAACTTTCAAAAAGATGAAATTACTACTTATATCAAGATGGCAATCCAAAACAGTCCTAAAACACCAAAACCATATACACATCTCTTTATCTATAAATAATCCTCCACTTATAACTAAACCCATAATTAAAGAAGTGATAAGTTTCTCTCTTAATTTTTATTATCTGGGATGTACATTAGGCTTTGTAAAATGTATATCCCCTATGGGTATGCCCATGATATTTTGTCCTTTATTCTTTATTATCTACTAGCATGGTACCCGCGCGTTGCAGCGGATACCATTGACAACGTTCGATGTCGTGATTACCAAAAACAGTATCAGTGAACAATTAATTAAGCGAGATACCACGATGATACCGTAACTTCAATATCAACCAACACTAACAAAAAATACACGTATTAACAATATAAGTGGATATTCAATTGAAGTGAAATTGTGAAAATAGTTTAAGGGAAAATACTAAATGCTGTTAGCAGTATATATACTGCTCTCACATTCATCTTATTCAATTTTTGGAACGTGATTAAATACCCCCCCCCCCCCCCCGATTTTCACCTTTGCTGTATCTAATTAAATACAGTAAACAGTATGCAAGCTTTCCCTATAGTTTAAATAGGAATGCATTTTAATTGAAATAAAGGAAGGACATTCTTGTACATTTACATGGTTACATTTTAACATTTGATAAGAGAGAGTGTTATTTTTTTTTATATAATAGTATTGATAAAATTTTCTAAAGGACAAATGCCCATATATCACCAAAAAAAAATAAAATAAAATAAAATAAAAAAAAATTCAGTAATGCACATTATATGGGTTCTGTTTAAAGAAGTCTTCTTGTTTGTTTTGAAAGACACGTATCCAATTCACACATCATTACCACGTATCCCATTCACACATCATCTCAATTAGATAAATTTTAGTAGAATGGATTACGCTGATCATTCTTGTGATTATATTAAAAATTACGTACAGTTTTAATCCTTTTAACTTTTGAAATTACACTCATGATGTTAAAGATGCAAACAGCCTCTGCACATCATAAACTACAAATATCCTTTTACAACGATATACATTGTACAAATCCTTAAATCAACTTTATTGTTAACCTAAAACTTCAACTATGTAAAGTGGAAATTATGAATGAGTAGAACGTTACGCGAATGGACATTGTGCGGCATTCCCAGTTCTTCTAGATTGGCCGAAACTCAAGGCCACATACATTAAGGCCCGACATTGTCCCTTCATAACTAATAAGTTTCAAATTCACATGAAGCCAGTCATTCTTGAGGTTATGATTTGAGTTAAACTTCCACACTTTAACCTCCATCCATCCATCCTGCCTCTCTTTTGGTACTTGTGTAGAACCATGTTGATTTAAATCACTTGGAAACCTAAAATATAGAATTCCAGCCTCTTTCCTTCTCTTATGGAGTAGATTGCGTACTATCACAGGACAATGCAATTTGCAGCCCTTTTCTTGAAGCTTGTAAACAAGGTAACAGTCATACTTTGTATCTGGTGACAACATTTGGCTTTGGATCTTGCACTTGATGCGAAATACTTGTTGTGATGGAAGTTCAATCATCTCTTGAAAACTGCGAGGTATATTAGATCATGGGATTACAGTAAGACAATATATATATATATATATATACAACCACCGGGTAATAGCCCAGTGGACATCAGCCGCCACTTTTCAGAAAGAGGTCATGGGTTCGAGTCTTGCCAAAGACAAACTTGAGATAATCAGGGGATTATTAAGTGACCTGGATACTAGCCTGGCCGGGGGATTAGTGGGTAGTTGGGTACCAATTGGTACATGGGATTAGGGGGTTTCCATCCAATTACCCTTTATATATATACATACTAAGTTTAAAACACAAACCTTGAGTCCTGAAGCTGCTTTAAATTAGTGAGCTTTGCATTAGAAGCGTCATAAAGAAACTCCGTTGCAGGAAGTATCTGACACTTTTTTCTGATCACTTCACTTGGCAATGAAAACTGTTCATCAAACACTTTAAAGCGTTTACTACAAAACGAGGGTGAATATCTAATTGTAGTATCGGTTAATTTTTTCTGAAACAAGGAGATAACCTTTTCACCATCGTCATGACTTTTAGACCCTGGGGATACTTCTTCAGATGTAAAGGATCCTCTGATCTCATTCGACTTCTCTGTTTCTTCATGTTTCACCTGTACATAAATTGAAACGTTTTGATATAAACTTCTAATCTTGGAAATGAAATTGTTGCTTAGTGAGTTTACAAAAGGATCCACTGGGCAAACAAAAGAGTAAGTAAACTTGCATCATTAACTTCTTGAAACTCAATGCCTTGAATATAGACAGCACGACTTCCACAATAGCATCGTGAAAAACTTTCCAGCTGAACCTCAAAATCAGTACTTTCCGAGTCATTCAAAAATCGAAACAATTCAATCATCATCCATTCATCTTCTCTCCATGTTGCAAAATATGCATTTAAATTCTCCTTCCCTCTTTTGTACTTTAGGTTCACATACATTCGTTTTGCTTGAGATTTTCTTGGACGACAAAACTTGAAAACTAGATGGACACTGTAATTTACTCCAGGAGATAAAAACTGAGTCCTTGTCCGGATTTGGATCTTCATATTTGAAATATCTAACATCTTCGCGACTTTCTGAAATCTACACTTGCCATAAGATATTTAATTAGACTTAGCACATATACTATATGTCATTTCCATGATACATTTGTCGTTAAAATAAAAAAAAATTACTCGTACCTAATAGTAACGAGTTAATGAAAGCTGCAATTTACTACAGTACAACGCATGTGCACAAGCAAACGCAAATACTCTAAGAATTGAAAGAGATAGATAAGAACCTAGATCCTGAAATAGATCGCCACTTATGTGACCAACGATTTTTGTATGAAAACTTTGTTGCAGATATCATTTTGTTCCTTTCTCCATTACTTCCGAGTGAAAACAGCTGTATTATCGAAAACAATACAGAAGAAAAACAAATCCATTCAGTTAAGATACACTTTATTTGAACACATATATATGGTCTTCAGGTAAGCAATTTGACCCAAATGGTATTTGAATCGATCATATTTTTACAAAGCAACAATATGGATGAAATGCTAATGCAAAGATAATTACCACTGTGCCGTTTTGAAGAAGGATGCCCTCTGTGAGTATGTCATAAAGATTTTTCTTCTTTTCCGTGAAGTACATATCCGGCTTTTCTGACATCTGGAATATTTCTTCATAGCCTTTAGGTAGCTTTGGCCCCCATATTTCATAATCCTCCTACAATTAGAATATATACCGAGTTACATTATAATAAGCCAAGTTTTACTCATATATATCAACCATTGATTTATTTGAAAAAAGAAACAAAGATATCCTCCAGAAACATGGATCTGGATCGATAAAAATTTACCATAAAATGATTTGAAGCGCAATTTTTTCAGTTATTATTCAACTTACTTGGATTTCTAATGCTTTCTTCAATTCTATTACCACTGCACCCGCTGGTGGCCTCTTTGTCCATGAATCTTCCAAGCATCTAATGGCAATCCTTTGAAATGTGATCAATGATTGCGGCACAATTTGCTTCTTTATACCCTCAAACACCATGCTATCAAAATTTCTTCTTCTATCAGCCCTTAAAGCCAAGTTTCCTAAGGACTTTTTCGTATCCTGGCTATACATCCCGGACATGATCTCACATAAAACAACACCAAGTGAGTATATATCATCTTTTATTCCAATTAATCCAGAATTCAATTCCTCATTCATTACAGTAAGTAAGGAACCATCAAAGTTGGAAATTTTGGCTACCCAATCTTCATTTACTATGATGGTATCGGAGTTGATGTGTCTATGTATAACCCGTTGTTGTGTTACATCGCCCCCATGAATGAAGTCCAATCCACTTGCAACATCAATGCAAAGTTTTAGCCTTTTTATCCAGTTAACATTAGCATCTTTCAAATGCTTAGATAAACTTCCTCTAGACCCTGACTCATAAAGTATTATTTTTTCATCCTCTTCGTTACAATAGCCTACTAGACCAATGATGTTATCATGCTTATACTCTAAAAGAATTTCAAGCTCTGTCAAAAACAGATGCTCTGCATCTTTATTCTTTTCCAACCGCTTTATAAGAGCATTAGCGAGTCCATTAGCATTTGGAACATGTCCTATATATGCTTTCCCAAATAATCGTTTTTGGATGAAATATTTATCACTGAAATTTTCTGTTGCCAATCTTATACTTTCAAGTGAAATTTGGAGGTTGTCCTTGCTATTTTCCTGTCAAATCATGCATAAGTAAATCAATCATCATGCATGCTTGATAATTCAAAGTTGGTGAAATTCAGCATTTCTAAAAATATTTTTGAAATTCAGCACTTTATTCTCTCTATTATATCAGTAATTCTGCTTACAGTTTCAGTACGTGTATGAAAGCAAACGTTTTTCACAATCTCAAACTTTTTGTACTAACTTTGTTTTGTTTTTGAATTTGGAATTATATACAAACATATTGTGTGACAAGTACTATTCTTTATTTCTAAACCTATTAAAGTCAAACAGTTCATCAATAATTTAGAAATGACACATTGTTTTGACAATTTAGATGTGGTACATAGAGTCATACCATAACTACTTGTCCAACGTAAAAGTAAATTGAAGAGCTTTCACAAGACTTTTGCATTGGAGGAAGCTTGTAGATATTCTTTAATAATTATGCATTAATAATAGGAAACGATCTGTACACCACTAATTTTTGGATGTACACCACTAAAAATGTTGTACTGTACAACACTGTAAGACATATTTGGTGGTGTATTGTCAAAACTTAGTGGTTTACGGCAACGTAAAAATTTTGTAAGATTTTCTGCAATTGTCATGTCTTTAGATGAGTGTTGAATCCTACATTTTTGTTCTATCAGATTACCAATAAGACGCTACTAACTAACAATGATACCAAATAAATACTGATAAAAATAGTAAGTCAATACTGAGACATCAATAGTACCTGCAAGTATAGTGCTTTCTCAAGTGCTTTGATTATGGCTTCCATTTTTGGACGCTCGGATTGAGTTTCTGCAAGACATTGATAGGCCACTTTTGAAAAAATGAGAAAAGAATCTTCATTCAGTCTGCTATTTCTCGTAAAAATGCTTTCGTCATTATCTTCCACTAGTTTCCGATCTACCATTTGCTTTAATGTTCCCTCATTGAAGCGCCGTCGCACAACGGATGGAAGCCCCTTCTCAGTTTCAAGATTATAAATTGCATCATAAGCCAACCTGCCACACAAGATTTCAAAAAGAACTACCCCAAAAGAGTAAATGTCAGACTCTATTTTCAGCTTTCCCGTCTTCAAATATTCCGGATCTGCATACACTTCTGTGCCAGCAATAGTAAACGTATTGAGGGTACTACCTTGATGATCCATAGAGTGTAATTTGGAAAGCCCAAAGTCCGCAATCTTCACCTCCCAATTATCATGTAACAGAATGTTAGCACTCTTTATATCCCGGTGTATTATCCTTTTTTTGTCTTCTGTGCTACAATGTAGGTAATCCAATCCAAGTGCGATCTCAAGGCATATACGTATACGTTGTGCCCAAGTCATATTAGTCATGATATTTTTGTTGCCCAAGTGATCATCAAGACTTCCCTTAGAAGCATGCTCATAGACAAGAATCTTTTGGGGACCTTCATCACAAAAGCCTAGAAGCGAGATTACATTATGGTGCTTACACTTACTAAGCATTTCAATTTCTGCCACAAATCCTAATTCTCCTTGCTTGTCTTCTCTACTGAATATACGTTTTATGGCTACGGTGCTACGCTTTTTACGCAACTTTCCTTTATTATTTCCTTCTATTGATGACGAATAGGAGTCATCAAAGTGGTCCAGCTCTGCTTTATACACCATACCATATCCCCCTGAGCCAATGCGATAAGCTTCGGCAAAATTTTTGGTGGCAAGATTTATGTCTGTTAGTGGAATCTTTAAGTGTTCCAAGTTCAACCTCTGAAACAACGCCAAAAACATCATAAGTGTGTTATCGTAGTTAATACTGAACTCGTGTTTTTGACTCAACTCGAAAACCTCTCGTGTTTTTGATTCAACTCGAAAACCTCGTCGTAAAAGTCAAGATAATATATATATATATATATATAGGGGTGGGTCTAGCTAATTTGAGTCTAAAAAAAGTCTATGTAACTTACACATGTGTAAGTTAACTCCGACCACCACCACCATCATCATCTCCGGCCACCACCATGAAACTCCGGTGACGGCGACTATCTCCGGCGAGACTTACACATATGTAAGTACAACTTATACATGTGTAAGTTAACTTTCCGGTGATGATGGTGGCTGGTGGTGGTTGTCAAAAATTATGATTCGGAGCGGGCTTCGCCTTTAAGAATATTCATAAACCAAAGCTTGTAGGGGTGATAGGTCATAGAGGGTGATAGGTCATAGTGTAATAGGTCATAGAGGGTGATAGGTCAATAGAGGGTGATAGGTCATAGGGGGTGACCGGTGATGGGTGATTTACCTAACGGGCTCCGCCCTTGGCCACTGCCATAGTGCCATGGATTGACGGACTCTGCCTTTAACCTTCATTGTTGTGTACATAAGTTGTACTTACACATGTGTAAGTTTCGCCGGAGATGGTCCCCGTCGCCGGATGATCATGGTGGTGGTCAGAGATGATGGTGGTGGTGGTAAAAGGTGGTTGGAATTGGAGGAGATGGAAGAAAATCAATGGACTTTTTTTGGACTCAAAATAAGCTGGACTCATTTTATCTTTCCCCTATATATCCCTTATATATATATATATATATAAAGTATTTTTTAAAAAAATTATAATATTATATTTAATGTTTTGCTCACAATTGCAGTCACTAAAAACTACCACGGTGCATTAAAACTTGTAATTTGTTGATATTAAATTCATGGGTTGGTTTTTCATATATAATAATGTACTAATTTTAAGAATTTATTAAAATAAATGTAACATTCGTGGAATTTGATTTAAGTTGACTCGTTAATTTATTGTACGATCGACTAGTTAATATCAACTAATTTTATACATGATCGAGTTTAGATGTGAGTTAATCGTATTCAAGGTGTATGTATGTGATAAATGATCATTTAAAGTAGATTGTATTCGCATGATATGCGAGGGTAATTGATTGATTAACTTGAATGTTCCATAGTTGTTGATAATTAAAATTAAGGGGTTAGTATCTTGAAATGTAACAAACTTTGGACGAATGTCTATAGTGTGAAATAACTAAAGTTGTGTTCATTGTATGTAATCATCTTTAAATAATGTGTATTGTATGTAAGAAAATGTAACCAACCAATCAAATACTAACAAGTAACAGCTATATATGGTTGCCACGTATGCATTCTTACACACAATACACATAATTTAAAGATGATTATATACAATGAACACAACTTTAGTTATTTCATACTATAAACATTCGTCCAAAGTTTATTACATTTCAAGATACTTATCCCTAAAATTAACTAGAAATAGGAGTGTGGGCTATCCATGGGTCAACCCTAACCCATGACCCACCCATTCTCCCAACCCAACCTTATCTCTTACACCACCACCCTAACCATCCATTCACTCTCTTACACCTTTCTCTCCCTCATTCATTGCAAGAACACCCACTTTTCTTACATCTCTCTCTCTCTCTCTAAATTTAATGCACTAAACTTAATGTTTCAAGCAAAGATTTGTTAGGGCTTTTCATTTTCATCACCACGTTATCAACATATCAAAAATTTAGGTTTCATAGTGCAAGAAATCACCTAATTCAGGTCAAACTCGGACTTGCACTTTCGGAGGAATTTTGGTAAGTTAAACCTTCCTAAAAACCATCATTTCTTTTTAGTAAACTTGTTTCTAAATCAACTTACAAGGATTTTTCGGTCAAATTCGGGTTCATAGGTCAAATGGGTCAAGAATGGATTTCTTGTAAGAGAGTGATGTTATGGATTATGATTTCGATGTAGGTCACGTTTGTTTGTGTCAATCATGATGGGTTATAGCCAAAAGACCTCGGAATTTCCATTTAAAATGATTTTTCATGTAAAAACTAGGGTTTTCGGTTTAAATGGGATAAAAATAAATTTTTATCAAAGATTTTTGTATATATTTGAATGGATCTAGGATACTTGTTTATTCATGTTGTTTACGTCAAGTGTGGAAATGAGTTGCAAACTCGTCTTAAACAAATTGTAGTCAAAAAATTTGGGTTTGTATGAAGATGGGTCATGTTTTAGTGCCTTAATTGCTGTTGCTACTCGACTGGATCAGAACCTAGCGTCTAGCACGCCTGGCTAGCGTCTGGCACGCTACTAGGGTTGGCCTAGCGTCTCGCACGGTGGGCTCCACCGTCCTAAACGGTGCCCCACAAAGTGTAACTTCAGCGTCGCCCCACATTGTGTGTAGCGTAAAGCAGAAGGTGGTGTTTTTCAAATCAAACCTAGCGTTTCTAGGCCACCGTCTCATATAAAGTAACCACCGTCTCATATAAACCTAGAGATGGCCATGACCATCTCTTACGCTCCATATAAAGTAACCACCGTCAAGACGTCTTCCCTCATCGCCTGACACGCTCGCCAGAGGTTGCCCCGCCGTCTCTTACGGTGACTAATACCGTAATTTACGATGCCCTAAATCAATAACAACAATCGATCTCAACCACAATCAAGTTCAAATCAATATACATATTAATCACATCGTACCCATCATACATTCATCACGTTGTACTTGTCACAACATAAGACATTGTTTATCTAGTGCGCATCGCAAAACAACACGTTGTCCAATCGTACTCATATTTTCATCATAAAATGATCCTAACTACAAACTCCTAGAATGCACCTTCAAAGTTCAAACAAATCATGTTGTACACAAAACTCCTAACCATGCATGCTATATGAAGAATTTTAACTTAAGCCGTAGTCTAGGTCAAACCGCCTAATTCTCTACGACCAAGCATGGGCCACCATTCTGTAACACCCCAAGCTAGGCTCAAAATATTACCGAAAAGATATAACATATGCATGGGATTATCGTAGAATAAGTCTAAATGATAAACAAGGAATCTGGTGGATCCAAACATGACACAACAAGTACTAAATGCACAAGGAGCATGTAGCCATCAAGCGTTTACAAAATGATATCAAAAGATGGCAAACGATCCTATGCATAAAGTCAAAGTAGGGCAAATGAATCTGTGATCCATGTAAGTCCAAGCCCGGGTTCTAATGCAACCTCAATCATGCTTCTCGCACTTGAATCACCTGATTACCATCCAAGTCACAACATGTGTAAAGTAAAGGCAAATCATGACATGTACAAGGTGCAAGTAAATCATAACTTACGGTAAACCATCACATCACACAAGAATGTAGAGAGGGTTACTCATGGCGTACCCTTGCCACATGTTAGTACTCGCACAAGAGTCTAATCGCATTAATTAGAGAAAACATAACATGCACGTCCAAACAATAAGACATCAAATAATGTATCATAAATGTATCATAACACCAACAAAAGCCACCACAACCACCATGTTCTCAAGTATGAAATACTCGGTAGTACGTCGTACAAAAGCGCGTTCTCAAGTGTATGACACTTGGTAGTACACCAACCAAACTATAAGTACAACAACATGTTCTCAAGTGCAAAGCACTTGGGAGTACGACAACCAATCATCCAAACCACAATGCACATACTACGACTTTACATTTAAGGAATCGAAGATGCTTGTATACAGGGTCACCCGCAGCCTTCCCACCACATCTAACAACTTATTAAAGGTATCATCGTCTTCCATGTATGTAATACTATTCTAGTCATATCACACAATCCAAACCAAACACATAATCCAACAACAATAGGTTATACCATCAACAAATCAATCTAACTAGCAATCAAGCAATAAGACAAATCATAACTCAAGCCAATCAATAAATAAGTGCAAAGCATGTTCTCAAGTGTAAAACACTTGGAAGTACATCAATCAATCATTAAGTACGAAAGCATGTTCTCAAGTGTATAACACTTGGAAGTACGTCAACCAATCATTAAGTACGAAAGCATGTTCTCAAGTGTAAAAACACTTGGAAGTACATCAACAAATGACAAGTCCATTCATTCCCACTGAACAACACGTACATACACTTCGGAGGATTTTGCTTTCATCAAGTCCCAGATGCTTATATATAGAGTCACCCACAGCCTTCCCACCACACCTAACAACCCTTTGAAGGCATAACCGACTTCCATGTATGTACGACTATCCTAATAATCACAATGTCACAATCATATGCGTACACCATCCAACAATCACTCAAATAATCAACAACAAGCAATAAGTCATCAATCAAATCAACCAAAACCAAACAAGCACGTATGTACACTTTTCAGCCCGAATCTCAATTGAGTAGGGAGCTACGGAACTCACCTTGAGCGGCTATGACAAGTTAAGATTGGGCTACAAGCGTAAGATATTCGTCACACATTCACAACATATAGTACATACATACATATTAATATACGTTCATACGTTCATGATTCGAGACTCGTTTGCTCATAAGAATCCAAAATTATGTTTTGTTGAGTGGCTATGAGATTAAGGGGATGTTAGGAATTGACTTGACATGGATTAAAACGAGTTAAAGACATAAAGCAAGAAAGCAGGGAACAACATGGGTAAGAATGGTTTGACTAAAAAAAGTTAAAGTTGGCCAAGAACATCCAAACCCTAATTCGACACTTGAAATCCGACTTTTGTGAGATTCAAGACTCAATTCGACATATAATCAACATGATTGAAGATAACAAACATAACCCCTTTCATAGTTCCATAACATCACTTTAACTCAATATTCGTTCTTGACCCATTTTGACCTCACAAAACCCTAATTCGACCTAGACCTCGATTTGAAGAGTTTTTAGACATGTTTTGAGCATAAATTGACATAAGTAATGTGTATGAAACTAACTCATACTTTAAAAATCATTCCATAACTTCAATTAAGCCTCAAATCCGATTCTGACCTAAATTATCCAAGTTGTAAACCCTAAAATTGACCCGTTAAGCTTTTAAGCCGAAAATTGACTAAGGGTTGTTTGGGTTAGACTTGAAACATGATTATAAACATAAAATGGTGGATTTGAGATGAGTTTTACTTACCAAATATACCTTCAAAGAGTCAAACCCGAATTTGAGCTAGATGGAAGGACTTCTTGGACTTTGACCTTCAAATCCTTGGTATGATGATTAAATGATGATTCTTGTATAAATCTTGTTGAAACAAAACTAATTGAAGAAGAAATCTAGAGATTGAGAGAGATAAGTATGTGTGTGTGTTCTTAAGTGTGTTTAGAGAGAAAGAGTGAAAACGAAATGAATGGGTGGATAAGGGAAAGTGTAAGAGTTTGGGGAGGATAGGGCTGGGTCAGATGTAAATAAATCTCTTCCTTTTTTTTTCTTTTTTTTTTTTATCCAGCACTTTTAGACTACCCCACGAATTAGTCTTATTCTGTCTATTTTCCATTTTCGTCTCTTTTAGACTAATACCCCACGAATTAGTCTTATGCTGTCTATTTCTCATTTTCGCCTCTTTTAAACTAATACCCCATGAATTAGTCTTATTCTGTCTATTACCCATTTTCGCTTCTTTTAGACTAATACCCCACAAATTTGTCTTATTCTGTCTATTTCCCATTTTCGCCACTTTTAGACTATTACTCAGAGAATTAGTAGCATGAGTTACACACATGAATGGTGAATCCAAAAAGAAAACGCAAATGTTACATACATAATTAACGAAAGTCAATGGGTCCAACGCCACGAATGTTACAATTAATCACATAGTCAACAAAAGTGAAACATAGTCAAATAGGTCAAAATTCACGAATGTTACAATTTTACACTCATATTTATCCAAACTATTTATCTCTTGTATTAATTAATTTAAATATTTTCATCTAATATATCTATAATATTCTTAATAAAGCTATTTACAAAAGATATTTCTCTTAACCATAAAATAACTACACTTCCAATTACGTCAATTACTTTTAGATTAATAACCACACCGTTACAACCACCGCTACTAGCACCACCCAGTGCCATCACTGCCGCTGCATTGCGCGGGTACCCATCTCGTTCATATGTAAATAAAATTATAGTTCATGGACTCTTAGGGAATGTGGGGCCGACATAACTACATACTAACTCGTCGTTGCCAAACCAAGGTGAGTTCATAGCCCCTCTACTTTACATGTTTTAGGGGTGAAAAGTGTACAAAGTGTTCTTGGTTTATTTGATTGTTAAATGGACGTTTAATTATTAAATCATGGTTATAAGATTGAAAGCCTAGTTTATCAAGGTTATATGTTGTTTGATTGTTTTATCAAAGTTTCATGCTCGTTTAATTGTTGAATCAAGGTTGCATGGTTGATATATGCTTGTATTAAGTTTGTTTGATCGTTTATCGATCCAAATCAAGGTTTCAAGGTTATGTGATCGTTTATCAATCCAAATCAAGGTTTCAAGGTTATGTGGTCATTTAATGACCTAATCATGGTTATATGTTCGTATCAAGGTTATGTGATAGTTATGATATTAATCAAGGTTAAACGGTTGTTATCCCCACACTTGTTTCTTATTGTCAAAACCTATGAATTCACCAACTTTATGTTGATGCATTTTAGTACACTTTTCAGGTAACCAAGTGAATCAAAGACGTGATGGATGATTGCATTGCATTTGATAGGATTGAACTTGGACTTTTGTGGATCCGTGATTCATAGCACCCGTTCATGGGTTATGCCTAGGATCGTTAGCCATCATTTGATCTATTTTTGTAAACTATTGATGGTTTTGTGCTCCTTGTGCATTATTTGATCCGTAACTTGTATTTGTACTTGAATTATGTATGGATTGCTCTAATCGTTGAATGCTTTTAGTTGTCTCTACTTAATTTTCATGTCACGCTGAGCTTTTCTACTAATGCCTCATATTTTCGCCTTGTTGGGTTGTTACAATAAAAGAACTGAAACATAGAGTTGTAATTATTTGAAAACTAGAATTTGTGTGAAAACCAGAAAATTAGCCAAACATAATGTTATTTGAAACTTAACACACTGTTACCGCCCACCGCCACCACCAGCAGCACCATTGCTGGAAATTGTGATACGGTACGGGCGAAGCCCTTAATCCAACGGCTGCACCGTTCATGGGGCTTCTTCCTTCTCGGTAGCTTACCTCGAGGTATCTATAAAGGGGTTGGAAGCCAGACGCACACGAGAATGGTGTGGATTTGATGTACGACAATCCAAGAGATAGCGTGGTGATTTGTTACGATACGAGTGTTGCCCTTACTGTGATGGCTCCGCCATGGCGTCATGGGAGGAGCAGAGAGAAAAAGAGAGATGATGGTGGTAATCAATGTGTTTCACCAGTTTTCTAATTTTTCACATAAATTATAGTTTTCAAATGAAAATTTCACTTAAAATATAATCAAATTTAAAAACATATAAGAGAATTATGTTTAAAGAATATATATATATATATATATATATTATGAAAAGTTAATTTAAAAACCCTAAAGGGTTAAATAAGTACCCTTATGAGTTCCCAGAATATGACCGTTTAATGTTCTAATCAATGTTTAAGATCTTTATGGCACTTTGGTAATCTATACTCCTTTATAGGAGTAATTATCAACCCCCTACTTCTATACTATATTAATAAACAAACTATCATACTCTATTTTTAACTCTCTACCTTTAAAATACCGAAAATACCCTTAGTTTTTATCACATTCTTAACTCACACACTGAATCTACCTAATATATATCAGCCCTAAATAATTTTTCACTCATATTTATCCAAACTATCTATCTTCTTTATTCATTAATTTAAATATCTCCACCTAATATCTCTATAATACTCTTAATAAAGTTATTTGCAAAAGATACATCACATAACCATAAAATAACTACACTACCATTTACATCAATCACTTTTAGATTAATAACCGCATCGTTACCATCACCCCTACCGGCACCACCCGTTGCCGCCACCGTCTCCGCATTGTTCGGGTACCCATCTTGTTTAAAAAGTGTTAAAAAATGTTTAGATGCAAAAGTACAAAATTACTCTTAATAAATACCTAATATGAAAAAAGTTTTATAAATTACCAAATTTGCCCTTAATGAATTAGTTTACAATCTAAACCCTTATCTTGAAAATTAATACTTTAAGTCCTTATCTTCTAAAATATTCCACTATCACCTTTACATCAACCTAAAACACTTGACACCGCCACCATCAATAATACCGTCACCGAGCCACTAGACCGTCATCCGAACCACCGCCGTCATATTGCGCGAGTACTATGATAATTAGATTAAAAAAGTATCAAGTGACGACTTTTAGAAAATCTAGATACTATTATAGACCATATAATATTAATCCCCTAGAGATTCACTTCTCTCTTTTAAAAAAAATCAAAGTTAGTAAAATCCTATATTCGTAGATAGTAAACTTCGTAAATGGGCTTTTAACACCTTCGTATAAAAAACTTTCTGGTCAAACTTAAGTCGATGTACTTAATTGTTTAATTAATTAAACGGCATTTCTTACTTCTTAGGACATAACCCTCGAAGACTCCCGTTGGAAGCGTATTGGGTGTGTATTAGAAACTCAATATGGTGAACATTACTCGGTACAATCTGTATTGAGTGTGTATTCAACTCCGTATGGAGATTTCCATGGGCAATATTTTGGTTAATTTTCTTTTTTTTTTTTAATCCTTCTCCGACATGGGTTATTATTGATTAGATAAATGATGGGGCATGGATACGTATTAGATGTATTGGGTGTTGGGTGTGAATGAGAAGAATATATATCCAAAGGGAGTTTGCTGATGAAGCGCTGAGTTGACCGTGTATTGGATGTATTGGAAATGACCATTAAGAGTAGTGCTCTTATTGGTTCTTATCATGACTAGGCTAACAGACAAGGTTGTACACCCAGTAGGCCAATATTTTAGATCATTCTTAGTACATTTAGGTTATAAACCCAATACTTGCCTCAGTTTGTAAGTTTTTCTTATTTGATTATATGTGTGCTATACTGCTGCTATGTGTGTGCCCGACGTGTTTCGGTAACTAATTCTATACCTCTCTATATTATACAACGAGTTTCTTTTATATATATTGACACTTAACGTTTCTTAAAGTTTTCATGGTACTTAAAAGTTATTTCGTGGTTACTACTTTTTTTAGTGTATAAAATTACGAACCCACCAACCATTGTGTTGACAGTTTTAGTACATTTTCAGGTTATTAGGTTATCGAGGTTGAGATTGCTAGAGCTTAGAGATTGGACAAAGAGATTTAAGCATCTTTTATTAGATAGACTTTATGCATATTTTTTGTTATGATGAGTGTCCAACTCACTTTGCTAGCATACTAATCTCAAAAGCTTACTCATTTTACGAGCCCAGGGTTAAAGCATGTCAACCTTTAAGACCTATTTCCTCTGGTATTTACTTTTCATTTATGATGTGACTGTATATAAAGAGATTTAATATCAAAATGTATTCTAGGATGGAACTCACTAGCACGGATCCAATTAATATAAAGTTTTCTAAATATCACGTCATTGACGAATAATTCACACACTTAGAAAAATAAAAAACCCGTAAAGCCTTAAAGAAATCACATACCTTTAAATGGTTGAGTGAATAATCCTTCATCTCATCCGTTGACTTCTGGTTTGATAATAAATGCAACCATGTGAGTCAACAAATAGGCTAAATATACTATGATTACAAAAAGTGAAAAAGATGGATAAATACTCGTATAACATAAAATAATACTGTAGCTAATTAAACAGATCGATCGAGAAGCTAAGATGATTGATCTTACAGGATTTTCATGTGTCCGCTGAAGTTGCAACGCCCATTCAAGTTTTTTTAGAATTTGATCTATACTTGGACGATGTGAACGTTGCTCCTTCAAACAACAATATGCTACTTCTGAAAAGATCTTTAATGATTCGAAGTCCATTTGTTTCCGCAGATTGGGATCAATCATATGATCAAGTGTTTTCTCCTCGTAATGGAGCCTAGCCAATCGAGCAAAGCACCAATTATCCGCGTCTTGAATGGACGCCTTTTGCCCAAACAAGACTTCAAATAACACAACTCCAAAAGAGAACACATCTGACTTTTGGGTCACACCTCCGGTTTTTTCATATTGTGGATCCATATACTGTGGAGTAGCCCTGTAGTCCTTAGTAAGGAAAATGTGGTGTCTACGAGCAAGTGGAGTTTTCATACAACATCTGAATCCAGATAACTTTGGTTCCCAATTTTCGTCTAACAAAATTGTCGAGCTCTTGACATTACCATGTATGAGACTACACTGATCGTCTCCCACATCCTTATGAATGTAACTTAAAACATGAGCTACCCCAACACAAATATTTAATCTTTGCATCCACATTAGACTCGGGCTACTTAGATGTGCGTCGAGACTTCCATTTGCTTCACGTTTCGTTACTATGACATTGACATTAGTGGTGTGCATTACAAATTTCTCAAACCCAACCATAGAGACAACATTTTTATGCTTGAGATTATGAATAATTTTCATCTCATTCATCATTGGATCATTCATCATCATTGGTTGTAGATACCTCAGTATGGCAACATCGATCACTTCTCCTGATCGTACGAGTTGCCCTTTGTAAACCTTTTTAACACTACCCTGTCCAATGAGATTTTCATCAGAAAAATTGTTGGTAGCCGATAAAATCTCATTAAATGGGATTCTCCCAGAATTTAAAAAAGACATAATGTTGGAGTTCATCATCAAGCGTAATTGAAATGAATTCGAATGATGAAGAAAGTGTATTATCAAATACTGCGATCAAGTTATAGGGGTACATTAAATAGCTGGCCAACTTCAATTCCAGCTAGATCGATCGTTTACTTTCTTCTTTTTAGTTTTTATATTTTAGTCGTATTTTACAACTGAAATATTATTACAACCTTACTTGCATTTGAAAAAACATATACAAATGAGAATCTTCGAAAGTTATTTTTATTTTCATATTAGAAAACACATTCTAAACTATTTGGGGTAGGGTTGTTGGTGGGGTGTGAAGGGGGCAGAGCGTGAGTTGAGAGTTAAAATAATTTGAGTTTTTCAGAATTAAAAAATAATAAAAATGTGTTTTTTAATTTTTAATTGAAAAGGTAGAAACATTGGTTAGTGGTTATGCTTTATTGGATAAACTATGATTTGATGATGTTTTCTTTTCCATCATGTTTTTAACTGGAAGTTTTTTTTACTTTGAGTTAATTGTCAGAAATTTTTATGTCAGCTCATACAACATACGAGACAAAAACCTAATTATCTATTTAATTTATTTTGAAAATACCGTCAACTTCCTACACGGGACCAAGTCTAATATTTTATTATACTAAAATATAGTTGCTCTAATAACTTATCGACAAATCACAGATCTCGATTTCTAATAACAAACTTTTGTAATATATACATATATATTATTATGATTTTTAGTTACAATTGATTTTGAACTTGATGCAAACTAATTAGATGATAGAATGTAGAGACAAGCTTGGAGGATTTTTTTTTGCAAAAATGAGTCAAGTATTGAAAGTCTTTGCAGCAATGGGCTACTCTGAATCTATTTTGCAAAAATGGGCATCTGAAAATATGAACTACGGCCCATTACAACTTACAGATATTTCAAATTTCAAGTATTCAGCCCACCCCATTCTTTTCCTATTACAATAAATTGTATTCAGACTTTTTTTTTTAACATCACTGTATCTTTCAAGTGTGGTTGTCATATTGACTTTTAACAATATTGGCTTTCTCTTCTTAATTGCTTCATGACAGGATCTGATAACATTAAATGAAACTCTTTTTTTGTTTAGTGCCATTGCTCCCTAAGTACAATAATCTTTATAATGTAGTTGACTAACATTGTATATTCATTTTATCATTTTATTTTATTTTTATGCCTTTTATTAATGCAATTTATCCATGTAGATGGCTGAAGTTTCATATTGGTGTCTAAATGAAGATTGATTCAAATAATAATAGAAAAGAAATGCATGAGGTAGTGGAGTCTTTAGCTCGAATTGTGATTTCCTATGTAGCACCGAAACGGATACGGCAAAGGGGCACGAGAACGATACAGGAATGGGAAACGGCAAAACTAAAAAATTTAGGATACGAGTACGGTAAAGATACGACAATAAAATATATATATATATATATATTGATTTTATATAGAGAAATACTTGAGACTTGAGATATTATATATAATTATATACATATAATTTTATAACATATGCTTGATGGTGATGGTGATCTCAATTGTAAAATGTAGTTGTTTTGTGTTTGGGGTATGCTTAGTTGCAAGATGACAGTCGTTTTTGGAATAACTAAAGCTCATTAAAACCCTAATATTAATTAGATACAGTAAGGAGCTTCACAGAAATGTTTCGATATATATGGAAACTTCAAGGAAACGTTTCGTACGAGTTTCCGTTCCCATGGAGTTTCCAAAACAGGTACGTATACCTGTATGGATTTTCAGTGCATCATAGGTTATGTCATCCGATTAATGGGAAGCTTATTTCTTATCAAAATCAATTTTTCATATAACAACATAATCAACCAACAATTTTTTAATTTCTTCAGTAATCCTCATTATCTTTATCTTTATATATAGTAAAAGATAACTGACCTAATAGCTTATTGACCAATCACATCTCTCGATTTCTTCTAATTGAATTTTGATGATGTCATAAATAAATTAGATAAATAATAAACTAAATAATTATAGATAATTAAGTAAAGCTAGCTTATCAAATAAACATAAAACATTCGGACTTTTAATTGTTTTCATAAAGATACATGAACTCAATGTTAAATTAGTGATAATCACATAAGACTTTTAAGGTTACCGAATTGGTAGATGTTCAACATCTTTATCTTATTATAGATTAAGATTATGTATATATTTTTTATTTAATATTTTATCTTAATTAATCTTTTTATTTTAATTAATCTTTTTATAGACTTAAAAAATAGTTGTTTTAATATTTTATCGACCAATTATAATTGTTAGTTTACCAAGTCGACTATCTCAAATATGTGGTAAATAACCATGTATTTGACACTTTAGTTTACCCAAGACTATCTCAAATATGTGGTAAATAACAATGTATTTGACACTTCGCTAAATTTAAATTTAGTATATACTAAAAGACAGCAATTACAACTATTAATCTTTCTAATTTAAGTAAATTAACATATTTGGGATAACTCAGAACATAAATAAAAAATATAATAACTAATAGCTACATTATTATTCATAATATATGATAATATAAAAAACTGTCAGATTATGACTGATACAAAGAATAAAATTATATTTTATGAATATGGGTCAATGTTCCAGTATTAAGTTATGTTACTTTGATTTTTGTTACATTGTTTATATTTTAATTTTATCGTTATTTTTCATAGTTTTAATATGTGTCAATTTTCATAATTTTAATTACATTTTTTATATATGAATTCACCGGTTTCTTCATTCACAACTTTTTTTAGATCACATATATTTAATTTTAATTTAATATATCATAAACAATTCGTGTATTTGACACGAGTCTAAATCTAGTTAACAAACTATTCTTAAATGCGTAAGTTGATTCCGGTTGATTAGTAGAATTTTTTCCATACATAATACTTAAGATTACAACATATTGTTCAAATTCCTTGACCCGACTTGCCACTTCTTCAGAATTTTTTCCATACATCATTAACAACATCTTGTCGACACCATACATAATACTTAAGATTACAACATATTGTTCAAATTTTTTCCATATTGTTAATTGATATAGATTCGACACCAACAAGACTATATAGCACCTTCACCATCTTGTCGATTTTGCTTTTAGTACTAAACCCAGCTCCGGGGAATAGATTCCTCAAATTTACACATAAAGGTTCGAATAGAAAAATTAAAGTATGTATTAGGATGATCAAAAAAATATATATTCAAAGCTTATAAAATCATGGAAATTATCAAAAAGTATTATACTTCTGCAAAATGAGTCGACTAACGAGATTTTCTTCATTCTTGTGACTCTACAAAATTTTGTAACGTGAGATTCAATCTTCCGTGTTAGCTCGACAATAAAAACATCGAGAAACAGCTCAAAAGGAACTTTAGTTACCTACCTGCATCTATGGCCAAACAAGACACTTAACCAATAAGTTATCGTTGACTTAAAAAGATCGCGACGACAAGGATAGTACCCTCCTGCGGTCACCTCAAATTCTGAATAAATCCCCTTCAATGACCTCTTCAACGTTGGCACTATTTTGCAGCTTTGTTTCTAGCTTGCTTTATATATATTACCATCATTCATATACAAAAAGTTGGCTCCACACCCGGTTACTATTAATCCTTCTTGCACAAAGATAGATCCATTTACTTCATCACCCACGTCTAATACGTTTCCAATTGGCCAATCACTTAACCATAGAACGCGCGTCTTTATCAACTTTGGGTTTGCAATAGACCAAATGGTTGTATATCCAAGCCACACCTTTGATTATATTACTAACTTTCATGAGAAGTTCATAAATATATATATTAAAAGATAATCCCTCCACCGTATTCCTATATAAACTTTTTGTTAAAATAAATCCAAAATTTCAAGAGATGTTTCATTTGTGTGAATAGAATGATTTAAGTATGAGAAATGATTAATCTTCTAACATAATAGTAGGCTAAAAATTTTATTAACTATTGGATGATGACACGTGAAAAAATCAGGGGACAACATTAGGAAAGAAAATTAATGAATAACACATGCCACCATCTTAAAGTTTTAAAAGGATTTTTAAGTTAATATTTAAAAGGATTTATCATGTTTCGTTTAGGTATCTAAGAATTTTCTTAATTTTTCCTTGGGATAAGTATCTTCTAATGTAACAAATTGTGAACGAATGTCTATAGTAGGAAATAACTAAAGTTGTGTGTATTGTATGTAAACAACTCGAAAATAATGTTTATTTTATGTAAGAAAATGTATGCAACTAATTATAATCAGACAAGTGGCACCTCTATATGGTTGCTACGTATGTTTTATTACATACAATAAACATTTTTTAAACTTTTTTACATACAATACACACAACTTTAGTTATTTCCTATTATAGACATTCGTCCAAAGTTTGTTACATTTCAGGATACTTATCCCTTTTTCCTTTAGTTACCAACCAAATTCACACACATTATCACATTCCACTTTCTCTCTCTTAACTCTCCTCCCTCTCTTTGTCGATTTCCAACGCTCTATGGTAAGCGTTTTGGTCAAAAATTATCCAAGATAATCAACCTCGAAGACTTAGATCAATTATGTAACCAAACTTTCGTTCGTGAGGTTAAGAGCTTGTAAAATTGGTTTAGATTCAAAGATACGTTTAAAATAAGTATGATAAATCAAGATTATGTCGACTTAAACAAAAGAAGGTAGTCAAAAGATTTCGCAAATAACTATATAATCAAATATAAGATAGATTAAGCAAGATAAAGAAAGATAAACGTAAATAAATGCGGAAAATAAAGAGAAAGGAACAAAGAACACCGAGATTTGTTATCGAGGAAAAGCCCTTAATCCTTTATGGATTGCCGGCATAAAAACCCCGGGAGGAAGCAATCGTCCCTGCCTTGTTCTTTTATTAATGGTGTAAATTGGTTACAATGATAGAGCGACTTGATCGATCTTTCTAAGTAAAGAAAAGTGTGTTGGTTGTTTACAAGTATGAGCAGAGAAAATAAGCAATTAATATGTGAGTGTGTGTAACGTTGTATTATCCTATAATCGATCAGGTCCTCGTTTATATAGAGCAGCCTAGTAACTAATTTTCCGAAATTACAGGGATCTTCCTGGTCTTCATCTGGTGAACGTTGGAGCATATCTTGACTGATATTGTAGTCGTTTGAAGATATTCTCCTCATGCTGAATTCCTCTTGAAGTCCGATTATGATGCTAGACTAAGTCTTCTTTGCGTGTTGATCAAATAAGACATGTGTTGAATCTCTTTTGTACCGTTAGAGATATTTCCCTTGTGATAAATATCAAGTTACCTGCATAATATTCTCATAGAAACAATACTTGAAGTTTATCGTTAGTAATTCGTCAAGGCGTGTCAAGATCCTGAAGGTCCATGATCTTTAGGTCCCAAGATAATGAATCCTGAAATTTCACCCATAACAATTGTCCCCAAAGTTTTTTTGATAAAAAATCAATTTTGTTTAAAGAAACTTTGCTCAAAATAATTTTGAATCTTCCGGAGTACCCTTTGACCAAAGTCAAGGAGTTAATTTTTGAATTCACCCCGAGGATAAGACGCGTGGAATTCAGAAAGTTTTCTCAATTAAATATCACCAATTTTAACTTTGTTTTCATAATTTTCTAAAAAATGTCTGCCGAATTTCCTGTTCTTGAGGTATCTTCTTTAAAATGTTTTCCCTTTTATTATAGCTTAACAATCTAATGCTTCGTATGTTTTTAGGCACTCGAAGATCTCAAGCTCGAAAATGAAGAAAGACACGACGTGAATGATGAGATCATTAGCAATCTTAGCAAAGTTATTGAATCATTTGAGAAGAAGGCGAAAATTGAAAAAGATATGAAAAATCACATGAAGGAGTGTTTTGAATCCGAGATCGCTGCCATGCATAAACTTTTTTTAGAGGCTTATCAGGAAATTGACATCTTGGAAGAGCAACTGATTTTCACTAGAAGCCATCATGATCTAGCGGCAGCTCGTTTAGATAGATTTGAAAGAGAATATCCCTTAGAGGCTAAATCTCTTTTTGCTAGCAAGGAAAAAACAGTTCTTTAAGGGAACTTCCTTTTGTATGATCAATGCTTGTAACTATTTCTTCGGATATTCAAATAAAATTTAAGATTTTATCTTTTTGTAATTAATTTAACTTAAATTAATTTATTATTCACTTAACTTCCTTGATACACCTCATCCACAGTAAAAGTGGGCGGTTAGTTTTCGTGACACGTATCACTTTGAGTTACCACGTCCATTATATTAGGTTAGTTCTTTCTCTTTCCTCATTATTTTCACCGTTTGCATCGCCCCTCTTTTTCTCAAGGTAACTTCTTCTTTTCTCTCCTTCTCTTTACTTACAATATCTGTTGATTCTCCTTCCGCCATAGAAATTAGTGATTTCATAGAAACTAATGTTATGGAAAAGGATTATTTTAGTGATCTTAAGAAGTTAGATCTTGAACGTGTTAAGCAGTATTTCCCTAAGGGTACGGTTATTAGGGCTCCAGATCCTAAACTAAAAATTGACTTAGCTTCTGATGTTTGGATTCAATTTCCTGAATATCCCTTTAAGCATTTGAAATTAAGTTTTCCATTCCCAAGTTTTATTACTTAGTTTTTTAAATCGACCATGATTTCCTATGGTCAAGCAAGCCCCGTGCTTTGGAGGATATTGTTTGTGTTGAATGACATAACAACCACTAGGAAATTAGAACTTAAGGTTCCCGACTTAAGCTTAGTCTACAACCTTACAACCTATGGTTCGGGGTTTGATATGTCCATTTATATATACATTCCCATATCGTTTCTAAGTCGTTTTAAGCTTAATTATGAGCAAATTACATGTATATTCGATGCTTTGATGATATTGTTAGTGGTTGTAGGCTTAGAACAGGTGAAATGGTTAGAAATAGCTTTCGGATGACTAGAAGATGCTTTGGGTTGGTTCATGGACGCATACAAGTGAAGACGGAATGAAAACTACAAATTTTGGCTGAAAACAGAGCAGGTGCGTCGCACCTGGAAGATTGGTGCGGAGCATTTTCTTCTCTGTGGTGCGACGCACCAACCCTGTGGTGCGTCGCATATCGGGCAGAAGGATTTTTGGAAACAAGGCTAGGTGCGTCGCACCTGATACTTGGTGCGTCGCACCTATAGGTCGGTTTGCGAAGACTTTTTGAAAACTCTATAAATACATGACCAAAACCCTCCCATTCGATATACATTCACTTCCAGTCGATTTTAGGGTTTCTTGAGGTACTTTTTAGCACCTTTTTCATTGTCCAAGCTCAAGGGGTTGCTCAAGGGATTCAAGGCATTCAAACATCGATTTTCTTAGCTTTTCATTCTCTTTCGCACTTTGGTACAAGATGTTTACTCTTTCTTTTGCTATTTGTGATTTATTTATGATTATGTCTAGCTAAATAACTTCATCATCCATTGAGATGAAGTGACACATTTAATAATGGTTGCATAATCTTTTGAATTCAAGTTGATTTGATTTAACGTTGTGTCGTAATCTTAGCTTATTAATTCTTTGTTATTTAACTCTTAATTGCGGATAGTTTTTGCATGATCTTAGTGGTAACTAGGTTGTTTAAAAGTTATTTTGATTGCTTGGTTAGAAGCGATTGTTTCTATGACGGGTATTATCACACCCACCTTAGGCGGAATCGTAGGATATGACGAAAAGTTATGGCATAGCACATGGAGTTTATAATAGAGTAAATACTAAATGAAATCCAAATAAATGTAATTCCCACAAGCGGGATAAGTCTAGGCAACACGCCTCAAATAGCAAAAGATATAACAAATAGCAAATAGAGTTCAATGATTAAATGCATCTAGGATTCCATGAAGGATCTCTTTATTAGTCTTCCTAAAGTCCTTATGCTCAATCTCCTTAAGCATTGTTATTACCTGAAAATGAATGCTCGAAAATGTCAACATAATGTTGGTGAGTTCATAGGTTTATAGGAATACAAATGAATTCGTTGTGCATGATAAATGAGGTTTGGACAATAGTGTAAATATAAACATGTAGCAGCCTGTATGCAATCCAAATACTGATCAATGTCATCATAGTTATCCAACAACACAATCCCCATCACTACTTGCCAACATCTCAATTACATCACTTGCCAACAACTCAATCACACATTGTTATACCAACAAACTACCAGCTGGAGTATAAAGTTGGTTAATTGTTATCATTGTAATCCATTGCCATAAATTGTCTTCAATAGATATCGACAGATATCTATTGCTGTAAATTGTCTTCAATAGATATCGACAGACATCTATTGCATCATAGGAATCAACACAAGCAAAGCTAACATACACATTTCATAATTACACGTATTTATCCAATAAAATAAACAAGTTTTGGCACAGCTAGTAAATGAAATGAAAAATGTTTTGAGCATCATTTTTCCCCAAAACATAAAATAAAAAGGGGCCACGAAACTCACCTCAATCAGCAAGCAGTTGTGTAAAGTCCAAAAGATCACTAGAATCTACACAACATATACATGTACAAGTTACAATTATTGGACATGGTCAATAACCGTCCATTGTAACCCGCATTTGATGAAATACACATATGGCTACACTCAAAGTATTCATAAAATGATTTGTCATATTTTATTAAGTTACAAGTCATATAACTTAATATAGAGTATTTGTCTTGATGATTTATGATTAAATTCTACAAACTCATATTCACTGGAATTTTCGGTAACTTTATAAATTTTTATTCTGGATCACCCGAACTAAACAAGTCCTTAAATTTTTAGCACTGTAACTTTTATGTGTTAGATACTTAAATGAATTTTTACAGAATTTATTTTGTACTTGAACTATTTTTAAAAATTCGATAATGACAGACTAGTTAATAAATTCACTGTTTGCGCGCAGAAAAGTTTTATAAAAGTTAAGGGCCTTCGAAGCTTCAAAAATATCCAAATTTTTACTATACAATCTTAATATCTTAAAAATGTTTCTGGAAAAAAAAATCTTCCAGTTCATAAATCGACCAAGATATGACTATTTGAAGTCGACCTAAATCTGTTCTGAAAACTCAGCTTTGCGCAGTTTTGTTATAAAATTTGTTTGACAACCTTAAACTTTATATTTTGGCACGAAACCACTTCCACCAGAAAGTAGACTTCCTGAAATTAATTTTAGACACCAAAAACGTGACTTAACCATCTTCCATGACCAAGATACGACCTTTCAAAGTTAACAAACCGAATCTGTCCAGATTCTGAAATAACTCAAACTTACTGTTTTAAAGACTACTACAACTAATATACATATATAAACTTTTAAATCTTTCCAACACCTATTTACCTTTGTTATTATGATTTCCATGCCTTCATAATTGGATTTCTTTAATTATATTAATTATTATGATACAATAAATACGTAGAGTTTTAACATTAATATGATTTATACTTCAAGCTTTTGATTTAACCCTAAAAAAACCCTTTAATTCATTATTATAAATTTGCCATAATATATATATATTAATCAAATAGGTTACTTATAATAAAAGATCAACAATATATATATATATATATATATATGAAAAGAAGAGATAAGTAATTTTTACCCCAAAATAGATGATCACTCCTTAGATACCTTAACAAAATAAAATATAATCTATAAGGATTTTATTATTAATTGTAATTTAAATCAAAAGTTCATAAGAATTATAATTAAACTTACCAATACTTGCTTTGACAATGATGATTAAGATTTGTTGTGGTGTTGTTTGGTTCCACGGTAGGAGAAAAAAAAATGAACAAGGAACGATTATAATTTTCTTTAGTATGATTAGTTTATATTCATATATATGTGTTTTAGTGTTTGAATATGATTAGGTTTTTATAGAGTTTATTCTAGTAAGAGTTTTAGTAGGATTTGAATTCCTTTTAAACATAAGTCACAAAATTGTGATTTTGAACTTAGCTGGAGTTGGACTAGAACTAATATATGTTAGACTCATGGAGTTATTATTTTTTTTGTTATCATAGAATGAATTGTGATGGGATGATAAATCCCATTTTGGTCGAACTCTTGCAAACCAATGGAAAATTCTTCACTTTTGTGATGCATTATATATCTTAACGTAGGCTCATATGAACATTAATTTAACTTAACATTCCATATTATTTATACGAACTTAACTCTAGCTTATAATTTCAGTGTACAAATAACTAATATGAAATGATTTGACAACATAAAAAAAATATGCATATGACTAACAACTACGCGCCTAAAAAGTACGCGAGTAGTTATAGTCATCTATGTTTAGAAAGATCAAATGTCTAAATCTTAAACTATTAGAATCCAAGTAATAAGAGCCACATATTGAAATGATCACCACCTTTCTATGCTTGTTATACTATATAGGCACATTGACTAGTCAAGAAATTTGAAATGTAAGTTAATGATTATACTAAATTACCAGTTTTGGTGACGGATGTCACAGGTACGGTAGAAAGTAATTAATAATTAATAAGAGTTAACGGGTTAATGGTTGGGTACAATCAAGAGACACAATTGTTATCTAAATAACCAAAACAATTAGTTGACTAGGAAAGTTATGAAAGGCGTCTTGGGACACCGGTTTTAGTAATGGAACTAGTTAATTAAGGGAATTGAATAAAGTAACGAACTTGACGGGTACGGGGTGAGTCTTTTTTTAGTTCTCGGTTATTAATCAACATATTCAAATTGGTTCTTCATTTAAGTGCAACCTAAATAATGTGTGTCATGGAGTCGAAGTGGATGATCTTTTAATTCTATTTGATATACAACAATTCTCTTTTCGATAAATTTTTTGGAATTTCTAACTCTTTCAATCAACTAACGTTTTAATATAAAAACCAAGATGACGTGGTGTCTTTAAAAAACCAAACTCTTTTAAACTACTTAAAACTCGCTAGCTCTTTGTAGTCTCCGTGGAACGAACCTTTACTTGCTTTAATCTATATTGCATACGAACGGGTCCACTGCTCGATTGTGTGTGTTATTCGATTCGAGAATAAGCGTTTGATTGGTGAAGTTACTCGGAACGATGACCACTGGAAAACTCGGTTCTTTTTTGTAAAAAGGGATTCTCTTCCTGTAGGCAGTTATCTTCCTTCTTCTTGGGCATCTGGAGGTAAAATCGTAGAGTCTTTTCAAATTAATCAATTATTTTCTAATTGTATTCAAATAGAATGCTATCTTTTCTTATTTAGCCAAATTAAAGGCGTCAAAGGATAAGGGAGCGGAGAAGAGGATTAGTAAGTATTTTGAGTTAAACAGTGAGGAGAGGAATTTTGGACACTACATTATCAAGTCATCATCTAGCAAAACCAGCAACAGCAGTATGGAAGACAACACTGCGCAATCTGCTCCTTCTAAAGAGAGTCCTGTGTCTGACGACTTTGGTGATGAAGGGTTGTTTGATATGAGCGAAACTCCTAAGGCTCGTCGCCCCATTGATACTGCTACTCGAGCGAGCAAAAAACTTAAGGTCAAGGCTAAAGCCAAGGTTGATTCTGGAGTAAAATCTGATGTGAAAGTGATCGACTTAACTAGGAAGAAAGGGAAGTCTCTCAAAATTCAAGGTCCTTTGACCTTTGACTTGGTTCAAACACAATTCAAAGAGGTATACATATTAGTATTATCAATATTTTAGCTTTTTATTATTAAGCATTCAGTTTTTCATTGTATTCTTTATTAGGCTTTGGAATTGGCTACCTTCAGTAGTGAATGTGTATGGAAGTTTATAAGTGAAAAGATGGAAGAGTGTGTAAATTTGAAACAGCAACTTAATGGCAGAGATAAAGTGATCAGGAACTTGGAAGTGAACTTCGCTAAGACCAAGACGAACTGACTCAGAAGCTTGAGGACCAGAAAGCTGAATTCAAAAAGAAGATGAATAAGAAGACTGCAGCAATTGTCCAAAATGCTAGGTTTAGCACAGCTTTGTCCATTGCAGGGGTAAAGGTCCAAATGGCGCTTGAAGCTCAATCAAGTGGTTCTGTTCTTCCAAAAAGTTGGAACGTTGAGAAGTTTGATCAGGAATATGTGGCTTTGGGTGGTAAGTCGAAATTAAAGAAGGAAGAGAAAGTTTTAGCTGATGAGGATGAGGTTGAGGACACATATAATGAAATCAAGAAAGTAGGTCGTGAAGCAGCTGGTGATGAAGACGAAGCAGTTGATAAAGATGAAGAAATGGTGAAGGAGGATGAGCGAGTGCAGGACAAGACAGCTTGATCAGTCTGATAAGCTGTAGCCATAATAGTACTTTTATTATTTTATTTGGGAAAGTGGTTTGTAATCTTAAATAATTTCTTCGGGGCGTAGTTAACCTGGAATGGTTAACCATGGTGGTGTTTTTATGGTTAGGTTCACTGGACATGTACTTAAACAATGCTTGCTAGGGGACGTTGTCCCAGTACCTTCGAGTGCTAATTTTGAAACTTCAAAAGCAGGTTTTTCGGACGTTAATCATTTTAATTCGTTGCATATCGCAGATTTTTTTCTTTTGCAGGTGTAGAGACATGCTATTATTCAGGTATTTCCAAATGTTTTTTGCGTATATTATGGAAATATATATATATATATTTTTAAACATACATATATTCCTATCTTAAATTAAAAGGCAAAGATAAGATACAAATACCCGATTGACGTATGCAGAGCCCCACTTGTTGATTTGATAGTAGTCTGCTTTGCATTAAGTACCAGTCTCTTCGTTTCCTCCTATCATAATTATCTCCACTTGATCTTATCTGCATTAAATACATTAAATACTAAAAGCCTTGGTTGGTTTGTGTGGGAGTAGATTTTAGGAAGGGGATTCCTAAATACCCACGGATTAACATTTGAAGGTTTCATCTTCAAAATGTTATAAAAATTTTAGACTTTCAAGATTCAGGGGGTGTCCCAGTTTCTTGAAATTCTTTGAATGGCTTGGTTAACCAATCAAATTGGATTTTGGGTGGCGTGGTTAGCCAGTAGATTTGGTTTAGGATGGCGTGGTTAGCCAATTCGGGAGATGGCGTGGTTAGCCAATTTCGGGAGATCGATGGTGACATCGATAATCGGTAGAATTAATTTTGACAACCTTGGAATTTAACCCTTCAACTGTGAAATTAATGAACGTGCGACATGGGCAAATCGTAAGAGAGGGTGAAAACCCCCAACCAAAAGTTGGCGTGAAAGCCAAAAGGTGAAGACCTTGTTCCACGTTGTTACTAGCGTAGCTGAGTTTCCTGATTTTTTTACCTGTTCAAAACATCAAACAATTTGTTATTTGTAAACCTTGTGTTTCAAAGGTTCCAAATTCCCAAATTAGTTATTTCTGACGTATCGACGTCATCTTTCGGTCGTGTTCTTGCAACAATTATTCTAGTAGAATCAAAGGGGTTGATACTTTGCGATTGGATTTCGCTTGGTCTAGGAGTTTCTTTTCCCTGACTACAAGCGAAATATTTTCTTTGCTGTTTCAAATTTTCAATTCCCAAGCTTTCAATGGAATGAGGATCCAAATCCTTGGAGCTTTCTACTATTGTTTGGCGCTTGAGGATATCAAAAATCTGAGCTGGAGTATCCTTAAGTCTTTCATGATCTCGAAGCTTCCTCGCTCTAAGTCTGTTTCCATACGCAAAATAATGGAGAACAAATTTTGGTTAGCATATAAGAAAGGATAAGATAGTCTAGGCCTCTTCTTCAGGTTGAATGTCCCTGTGTGATTCCTTTTAAAAGACATTTTCCTTTGCTTATTCGACATAACCTCGGTATTTTAGCTTTTGACAAAATCAAGAGTTGTGAAAATTAAAAAGATTTTTATCAGATCGAAAGCACCTTTTGCCCCACGGTGGGCGCCAAATTGTTTTGGTCAAAAATTATCCAAGATAATCAACCTCGAAGACTTAGATCAATTATGTAACCAAACTTTCGTTCGTGAGGTTAAGGGCTTGTATAATTGGTTTAGATTCAAAGATGTGTTTAAAATAAGTATGATAAATCAAGATTATGTCGACTTAAACAAAAGAAGGTAGTCAAAAGATTTCGCAAATAACTATATAATCAAATATAAGATAGATTAAGCAAGATAAAGAAAGATAAACGTAAATAAATGCGAAAAATAAAGAGAAAGGAACAAAGAACACCGAGATTTGTTATCGAAGAAAATCCCTTAATCCTTTATGAATTGCCGGCATAAAAACCCCGGGAGGAAGCAATCGTCCCTGCCTTGTTCTTTTATTAATGGTGTAAATTGGTTACAATGATAGAGCGACTTGATCGATCTTTCTAAGTAAAGAAAAGTGTGTTGGTTGTTTACAAGTATGAGCAGAGAAAATAAGCAAGTAAATATGTGAGTGTGTGTAACGTTGTATTATCCTATGATCGATCAGGTCCTCGTTTATATAGAGCAACCTAGTAACTAATTTTCCGAAATTACAGGGATCTTCCTGGTCTTCATCAGGTGAACGTTGGAGCATATCTTGACTGATATTGTAGCCGTTTGAAGATATTCTCCTCATGCTGAATTCCTCTTGAAGTCCGATTATGATGCTGGACTAAGTCTTCTTTGCGTGTTGATCAAATAAGACATGTGTCGAATCTATTTTGTACCGTTAGAGATATTTCCCTTGTGATAAATATCAAGTTACCTGCATAATATTCTCATAGAAACAATACTTGAAGTTTATCGTTAGTAATTCGTCAAGGCGTGTCAAGATCCTGAAGGTCCATGATCTTGAGGTCCCAAGATAATGAATCCTGAAATTTCACCCATAACCGTAAGATTAAATAATATTTTCTATAAATTCATATTCTTATCTAATATGGATAAAATAAATTATAAAAAACGCAAATAACAATGATTAACTAGATTAATACACGGTCGGTGACCGGGTAAAAAGATAAATTGATATACGCATCATACATTGCAAAAAAAATATACGTCAAATTATTAGAAAATGTATTGTAAAAGAGAGAGAAAAAAAAGCATATAGTTTAATTGTAAAGATGAATGTTTAGTTTTGTTTATTGATATTTTTATGAGTATTATGATATCAGTATTTTATTTTTATTTTTGTTTTGGGCATGTTTCTTTATATATGAAGTTTAATATGATAGATTGAATCTAAGTTTCAGATAGAATTTTACACATGTGTCATATTGGGTATATCATGTTAAGGTTGTCAATAGTCGATCTAACCCGATACCTAATTTGAAGAAAAACAGTTTTAGGTCAGGTACTTCAACCTGTCAACCCAACAACTTGATTTTTTTTCAAGTTAGTTCGGGTTGGCTCCTTGGGTTTTCAGGTCCACCTAGTGGTGTACAAAAACGGTTTTTACTCAACCCAACCCGGTTTTTTGGTCAACGGGGCCAAAACCGGGTTTGACCCAACTTGACCCGGTTTGAAACCAGTTTTTGGTCAAACTTTGATTGGGTATTGACCAGGTTTTACCAGTTTTTTTACCAAAACCCGAGCCAGGTCCAATCTCAACCCGATATAAAAACGAAAACCCAAATCGGTTAGTAACCGTCGGGTTGGATCAGACGCGGTTGTTGACCAGTTTTGGGTTCAAGTTCTTTTTCGGGTTCGGGTTTAAACCCGGTTTTTTGTACACCTCTAGGTCCACTCCTAACATGAAATATTTTTATATTAATACTGATCCGTTTGACATAAAACCACACATTTAACATTTTAACCCGTCAACCAATTTTTCTAGAAAACAACTCATTTAACTAAATTGATCCAATAACAACCCATTTAACCTAATAACCCACAAACCTACAGGTTGACGCGAGTTGTGTCTTGGTTGTAATCTATGATATGAAACTTTAGTGGGTCTGATTAAGATTAAAGATTTTTAACCTGCCAACCCAATTGGGGTGGTCCTAATTGACAAATGTATATCATATATAAAGCTTTCTATGAATCTTTATGTAGGCTTAAAAAAACTCTTATTGAGTAAAAAATTTAATTATAAATTTGAGAAAATTATACACTATAAATAATTATAACTCTTGTATTTTTTTAAGGATTTTTTTTAAAAGGATGAGGATATGTAAAAAAAACCCTCTCTTAAGATATTGTAAAATATTATAAATATATAATTATGCATGAACAATAATGGTGTAGTACATAATCCCACTTCTTTTAATCGCACTTTAAAAAACCATATGTTTAACAATGTATAGTAATAATGTTGATAAGCTACTATTTTCGTTATGTTTGACAATTGTGTTCTAGTTATATACACCACAGTAAATTTACCAACCCAATTTACCAACTCATCATATATTAATTTGGTTTTTATTATGTTCAAGTTAAGTTAAAAATAAATCAGAACCATTATATTTCTTTAAAAAATTTGTTTGTATCTAGTATTAAGCCTCTTTTTTAAATAACCAAATATAATTACTAATATATTTGTTTTATATTTAACTTCATTAATGAAAAGATCCTTCTATAAATAAATGTTAAATCATTTTCAAAATTAGACTCAACCAATCAAAACACAAGAAAATAAAACCATTAGCCAATCAGAAGCGAGAGAATTCATCCTTTGATTGCCACCTTATATAGTTATGCACTTGTCAGTTTTATGGACTTTTAATGCATCAAAATGTAGTTTTTAAGTGTTCTCATTTGTTCTCATTTTAAGTTGGTTCTCATTTGATTGCCACCTTATACATATATATATAAAATATAAGATATACATATATACATTCAAATCTAGGGTTCGGGTTTTTTTTCTTCTCTTTTTCGGCCATATCTAGGGTTCAACTTTTCTGTGCGAAGAACTTCTTCATGACCCGACCCGCATCCGTCTGTGGTTCATCTTCGGACCCGACCCATCTACTTGAAAGACCAAGTTCGTGACCCGACCCGGATCCATCTTTCTTTCCTTTCTGTTCCTACTTTTTCTTTTCTTTTATGTTCTTTTCTTTTCTGATTATCTGTTTGAATATGTGTGTTTGATGTATCATCGTTCGCTGTTGTGGTCTGCGTGAAGTATATGTATGAATGAATATAGCATTGTATGTGTTTTATTTTAGTTACATACACAATAAAACTGGTGGTACTATTGTATGTGTGTGTATGCAGTTGGTCTCCTGTGAGTTGTGTGTGGGCTCTTGTCGTGACCGACGTCATGGGACTCATCTCTCTAACCCGAAAATGGAGTTTTGTCATGTTGTATTAATTACGACACAATTATAAAAGGAAAATGTTCTCACATAATATCTATAATCCCTTATAAAGGGTATTGGACTTTTCTTAATTCAGCATTTTTTTCTTCCAAAAATACCCTTTAGCTTATACAATCATAATCTCATTTCCAACTCACTCAATCACACAATTCACTTTCAATTCACCGCAACCACCATAAATTTCTCCCTCTCTTCACTTCCCCGGCCACCATCTCCACCCCCAACACACACAACCACGGATGAGAAAAATGAGAAAGCCACCTCCGCCCTTCGTTGTCGTCCATGTAATCCACCGCCACCGTCATGGCGTCATCCATCAATGCTCTTCCATAGAAAACCATCGATATTGTGTGATTTGGATTTCGAATATTTGGGTTCATTCACACCAGATCCAATCTGGTATTTTTCTTTTCTTTTCCATCTTATTTAAGTTTTAATTTTTTTTAACAATTATTGTTTTAATAGAAAATTCATTTTTTACTTAAACAATAATTTGTTGTTGTCTCTATAGAAATAAATAATGATTTGTTGTTTATGAGCCAATATTAATTAATTATTGTGTTCTATATATGTATGTTGTTGATAATAATAATAATAATATATTTTGGTTGATTTGAAGCATATGTATTTGACAGAATGACTGTTTTGATTAATTCATGGAAATTGAAGTTTTTGTTTATCAATCCCTGTGTAGGAGTGATAATCTTTGTCGATATCCCCAATGGAAAATTCCGGGGTTATCCTAATATCTATCTTATCGTCTTGTGGAACTCATTTATAGGTAATTTATTAGATGCAAACATCCGAGCACAATCAAAGCTTGGGATCAACAAAGATCAAAATACTTATGGATGCGATATTTTAAGTCAAGCTTGGAGTTGATGGGTAGTGTTTTCAGAATAGAGACATTTCTCTTGATGGTAAAACGTTGGAGGTAACTAGACATAAGTTACTATTTTTGTTGCTTAATTCTCTCACTTTTCCAATCAAGTTTTAAATAATCGCTATATCTATGTAATGGATGGTGCAGTATGATCACACTTATTGATCTCTTTATTGTGTGTGCTATAAGTACACCATTTTTGCTGTAGGTTCATGTTTCCAGTTTTTTATGCCATAAAACATATAAAACTTTTAACTCGCGTAGACCAGGTATATCACATTTTTTGGTGTATTTTACTAATCAGAGCTACTCAATTTATGTGCAAGAATGAGGGGTAAATAAGGTGCTTTATATATGTTAGTTTTTATATTTCCTTGGGAATGAACTAAAAAAAGATTTACAGTCAAAGTTAAATAGTCTATTGAGTGGCTTAAGTTCTATTGACTTAAACTTTATTGAGTGGAAGAACAAATTTGAGCTTGGAACATCAAGCTAATTTTTATGAACTTTCCCCAAACAATATTCATGAAGTTAAGCCTGTTAAGTTGTTAGTCATCCACTGTCATTGTTAATGGGAATTATAAATAGTTACAATTGGTCATTTAAATGTTTTTTTTATTAAGTTCCGATAAACATTCCATTATGAATAGTTTTCTTTTTAATAATAAGCCTCTTAAGGTCTTATCGTATCAAAATGGATGGGTCGGCTTTTTGGGTAATGTACTAGGAGTTGTAACAGGTTGTATTTTGGGTGCTTCGCATATGTTCACTTATAATTTAAATTAAACAATCCAATAATCCATATGATTAATTATGCTATTAGCCTATCACTTTTAGAGATATCAAAATGGATGGGCCGGTTTTGTTAGGTAATGCACTCAAGATATAACAGGCTATACACTTATACTTTGGGTGCTTGGAACTACGGCTGTAGTGAATCTGGTCTTAATTTAATATCACAATTAACCCTAGCGATTTTGAATTAATGTGATCATTTGAGGGCTATCATTGGGCCATAGTCGCATATGGACAATACCGTACAGGAAAAACTTATACAATGGAAGGTGAAGGTGGAAAAACGAAGGTCTTACTACATAATAGAACACTAATAGTTTGAGATCAAATTTTGTGCATTGAAGTTTGAAATTGATTACTCTTTTGCTGAATAGGGTGCTTCCTTTACATTTATCTTCATTTTTGACCCATTTCCATCCATTCACAATATATATATTATATTTGTCTCAATAATTGGATTTAGTTCAACCTTATATTCATTCTTGAACCAAAATATAAGATAACTTAACCATCTATTTATTTGTTTTTGTTCAGATTTCTCAACAAAGACAATACAAGCGTTGAAACTCTTGAGTCAAGGAAACAAAGTCTCAATATAAGAATGAGCTTGACAGAATCTATAATAAAGGAGATTTGAGTTAGTATGAATAGAATCATTTCATATTGGTAAGAGTGGCAATCGCAACTTCCAATTTGTATCATTGACATGGTGGAGCAAGATTCATAGTGTTAGGAGTCCTATCTACTATTAATGCAATTTGAGTTTAATATAAATAGAATCATTTAGTTATATATAACAGTCGTATGTTTCATATAATTGTAAGCGGTTATTTTTCATCGTTAGTTTTTGCACTTAATTATTTATTCCAACTAATCCGCGACTTATTTTTAAAATGATAGATACGGTTATATGCTACATTGTTGTATCTCATGAAATTAAGTAACTTGAACGCTACAAACCCTTACAACATCTGGCGCTATAGATCGTCGCCGCTGCAACGCGCGGGCACCCTTCTAGTGTATGAAAAATTATACAATTTCATGTTTTTATTTTATTCTTTACGTTAAGTATACAACTATTAAATATATCTTATTACCAAAACCTTCTAAAAATATGGACCTTTAAACACAACTTTTATGGACAAACACATCCCGGTGCCGTTCAAAAAAAAAAATTGACTTTGAAAAGGCAGGTGATACATGTTAAGATAAAATGAATTTTGAGATGGAATTAAATAACATCATGTTTGATTTTTAAATATGTTAAGTTTCTATGGAGTATAATGTCATTCATATACATGAACATAATTTGTTAATGTTTGTAAAAGAGTTAATTGCATAAAACGTTCCTATGGTTTACCAAAATTCGTGGTTTACGTCCTTCTTAAAAATTTTTAGTGCTTTTCATCCCGGTCACAAGAATTATTAGCATAAAACGTCCTTTTCCTTAACGCTGTTAGTTTCTTCCCGTTAAAAGGCTGCACGTGACTCCCAAGTGGGGACCGTTTCGTCTTTTTACTTATTATAGGGACGTTTTCTGGCAAATACAACCAATATTATCAAACGATTGTTTTATACTTATTAAACCCCAATTTACCTAAATAAATACCCTAATACCCAAATAACTATCAATTAAACCCACAATTTTATCTTCAAAACCCCAAATCCTAACATTATCTTATATCTTCTTGCTTCCTTTGATTTTGCTCTAGCAACTTCTTCACTTCGATTCATTAACTGTAGCAAACTGGGTATAACTTCAACAACCCTTGAACACATTGGTGGGTCGTGCCAACGAATGAATCCACACCTTCATCCCTATCCTTGACTAATCCAACCATGAACATCAAAAACACGAAAATATGTTCATGATTAATTATCAATAAAATTGAAAAAAAACCAAACTAACCTTTCTTGAACAGCAGTAGAACCTTCTTCCTGAATTATTTGGTGTCTATGATGTGTATATGATGGAAGGAGATCCACATGATGAACAAATCACCATAACTTTGATGATACGAAAAGGGATTAGTTTAGGTTTTATAAAAAATGGGGGAAAGAGAAAGGAAAAAAAAATGAGGAAATAAATTAAGTATGGAAATGAGAAAGAAAAAATATATATAGAGGTTGTATTTGGCATAAAACGTCCTTGTGATAAGCAAAAAGACGAAACGGCCCTCACATGGGAGGCATGTGCAGCCTTTTAATGGAAAGAAACTAATTGCGTTAAGGAAAAGGACGTTTTATGCTAATAATTCTTGTGACAGGGATGAAAAGCACTAAAAATTCTTAAGAGGGACGTAAGCCACGAATTTTGGTAAACCATGGGGACGTTTTATGCGATTAACTCTTTGTAAAAAATAAATACTATAAAGAAAACCTTTAAGAATTTTTTTAACTAAAGATATAGGAACAACCAAAGAGATTATTATTATAACCATTATATTAAATAATTACAATTTGTATTTAAACTACAATAGACAAGTTATATCAAATGGAAAAAATAACATACGGAGTAATACATAAAATGAGCTTGGTAGGTTACTAATTTTTAAGTATAAATTATAAAAGGAAACTAACTACTATAATGCATTAAATGTGATTAAACATGTGCCTAGTAGGCACGTTATAGAAAAACCCTTCTAATAATGATTTAAGTATATAATTAATTAAAGTGGGTGTTTCATATAGACAATCGACAAATTCTGGACATTAAAAGTGTTTACAAGTAAAATTATACCGACTCATGATGCATATTTACATTATTATATATAACGAGCATGGTACTCGCGTAATGCGGCGGTGAGTCAGCTGGTGATGGCCACATCTATTAGTGTAGGTAAAAGTATTTAATTTAAAGGGGTTAGTAGAGATATTTCTAATATAATAGACTAATGGTGTAATTTTATATTAAAAGTTGATGGTGATTTAATTCACTAAGGATATTTTGGTCAATTCGAATGTCCCATTTATATAAACTTTCAATATAGGGTTATAATTTTTATATAATAGTATAGATAACTTAGGGAGACTTAGTTATAGTAAGGGTTTTTGTTTTTCAATTTTTACCACTTACGTTTCTTATCTTTTATATTTAGCCCCATCACACTTTCACACTAATTTTTTAACCTTTTATGTTTTTACCATATAACTTTTGGGTTTTTTGCTTTGGCCACAAACTTATTTTTCTTTACATTTTGTACCTTAATTTCTTTTTAAAATCTTTATCAAACTTTTATAACTTATATTTTTGACACAAACTTTGTTCTTCATTTTATTTCGTTTATGTACATAGCTTCGAGTTTTCACACATAACTTTCAGTTTTTTTAACTTTCGCACGAAAGTTTTGTTCAGTTTTTATACTTTTTCTTTTCTACTTTCAACACGAAAGTTTCATTTTCATTAGTTTTTACCACAAAGCTTTAAGTTTTCAAGTTTAGCCACCAAAGAAACAATTAATATTTAATTTTTGCCAAAAACCGGATAATCACAGACCAATAGAAGAATATAACATTATGAAATGGTGTTTCTATTATAACAAAAAACTAAGCCTTTTAATATTATTTTTACACTACTTTTTATTGTTCGTTGTATACCTTTTAGCCTTAGTACGCTATTGTAATATACGTTTATCGGTAAGCATGTATTACGACTTCACATAGTTACAAATTTTACGTATTGCTATGTGTCTCGGGGCAACGCCCGAACACAAAAACTAGTTAAACAATACATCATAACATTTTTTAAAACAGTAGTATAATGCATAAATGTATAGGATAATTAATTTCAAGTCATACTTACTCGGAGATGGCTTTTCGTACATACATCTTTTTTTTCAAAAGGTATAGAGCACCATCCACGTAGTCTCCAACGGCTTTTAATGCCCTAACTATCGCATAGTAACCAAGGTTGTCCATATCTGCCCATTTTCTAGAACTCAGAATCCTATATTTGCTCATCTGGAAATGTAAAGTTATAAATGACGAAATTACTTACGTTAGTTACAGTGGCGGAGCCAATAGGGGGGTTTGGGGGTGCTTAGCCCCCGCCAACCTCCATGCTTTCCGTTGATATTCTAGCTAGCTAGCACATAGTCGACTTGTACAGAGATTTTTTTGAACCAAGCCACCCCCAATCCCTAATAATATGTAGTCATGTTGAACACATATTAAACTTATTTTAAGAGCAGAAGTATAGAAATCATATTTTACATTTGTGTTTTAATGGTGTGATTGTGTGAATCGGAGGTTGCAGAATTTGGTGAAGATGCAGAATTTGGTGAAGAAGATGACAACACTAACTCCCAAAGTTTCATGTTTTGTAGTTATCTTCTTTTATGGTCCTCTTGCTCACTTGAATATCTAAGTTTAGACCCTCAATTTTATAGATATTTACCTTTGTCCCATACTATTACATATAGATTCTTTTTTCTTCTCTGTCTTAACCATTCAAAAAAAAGCCGAACAAACATGTATTCTAAAACCGATTATTTTTCATCTTGAATATATCAATTGTTGAGTTGTTGTGAGCTTTATTGTTTCTTATGACATCTAAAGAAAAATTTTTGTTGGAAGAAAAAGTCTTTCAAAAATGTTAATATCATCCGGTTGAATAACTTAATTATTTGATAAAATGCATTAATAACTTTTAACTTTTTGTTTAAAAGCTTTTTAATTTCCAAGTGTAATGTCACAAAAATAGCTTTAGAAAAAGCTTTGAATTAAAGTAGATAGCTTTTTTAACAGCTTTTATTTTCTTAATTTTGTGTCATTTGTTGTTTTTACTATGTTGCCTTACTTGTTATTATTTTTGTATATATCAACAATTCAATAGTATTTTAGTGAACATTAGAATTTGTATATATTTTTTGAGCTAATAAGCGAGTGTGAAGGATATAGGCATAAGATGACGAGACAAATTGCTCATGTATATATATATATATATATATATTGTTCTCCATCTAAGATTAGATGGGAAACACCTCACATACAAATATTTTATTATTTGTTTGAATTTAAAACAAATACATTGCCCCTCATGATTTTCATGATTATAAAAACTAAATGTGAGGGATTCTCCATCTAAGCTTAGATGAGAGATAACACCATACTCACTTCCCCTATATATATATATATATATATATATATATATAACACATACATTAATGGTCACCCCACCATTAATGTCAACCATCACCAATCTATGTACTATACATTAGTGGTCACCCACTCATTGATGTCAACCACCACCAAACCTATGTACTTGTCCTTGTATTCATATTTATTATTCAATGTATTGTGAACACCAACCTTTAAATGATGCATGTTTTAATTGTCAGATTACTATTGTATGTATAAAGAAGCCAAAGACCAAACACAAACTCTTAACGTACACCAATAATAGATAAACCAACCCATTTGCCTTAAGATGAATTATGGGAGAGTTTTATCCACCAAGGCCTCAATGTAGGATTTTCTTCGTTGGGAGTTTAAATGGGGATTTTGCTCTCCGATGAAGTTTTTTTCAACGGGCACTCGGTTACCGTATTTAGACCTCCCGATAGATGTGAGTTATTTACACCTAAAAAAAGCACCACAATAGTAATAAATAATAACGTAAAAATATAGATACATACGTTAATTATATAACTCTCCTATTTCAGTGAGACGGGTTTTTACATGACAAAACTGCTCTACTAAATATTATACATATACATAAATAAGATAAGAACCATTTTAAACCATTAGATTAAACTAATTAATGGTTATCATTAGGGGCAAGGGTGTAGTGCCACATATTGACACTTTGGCAAGAAATTAAGCCAATAAAATCACGACTCGTGGCATTGTAAAAAAATTGCCAACTTTTGCCAAAAGAAAGCCAATTTGATGGTGTAGTTGCAAAAAGAAGCAAATTCTTGCCCCAAAAAAAAGGATTCTTGCTTTGTAAATGTTGGTGCCAATTCTTGCCACAATCGACCAAATATAGCTGATCCAACTTGCCAATTCATCTTGTCAAAGAGTCATTGCTTGCCAAACCAATTTGCCGATAAATAAACCGACTACACCTTTGCCAGTTAGATGATGACATATTTGTAAATATTACAAATACAATTAATTGCAAATAATTAAAAAGGGTACAATAGGAAAAGAAAAGAAACGCACGGGATCGGTTGAGAGAATTATGGCATGTAACTTTATTTTTAATAATAACTAGATTATAGACTTGTGTCCAACACTAAACACGGGGCTTACAATATTATTAATATTAGATCTTTACATTAAAGTCATAAAGCTTATAATTTCAAAGTTGAAGATATATATAAAAATAACTATTCAATTTCAATGTCAAGGATGTTATGAAATAAAAAACAAAATAATGTTTTTTTAACGTTCGAGTGGTCAGAGCCTTACGTCCTTCCGGCAAGATGTTATTCGAATTTTCAGGGAATAACGGAGGAAAAGCCTCCTATTAATCCGCCAAATGACACGACGATAAATAAGAGTAAACCTTACTCTCTCAGGATCTGAACCTGGGTCTCTCAAGGCCTAAAATCCTCATGGGAGGACTGTGATATCACTAAACTTTTACCTCAATGATAAAAATAAAATAATGCAATAAATGAACAGTTGTACCAACATACTGGATGGTTGATTTTAGTTTCAATAGTTGAACTTTTCTCCTCGAACAACATAATGAATATAATAATTTTTTTAAGTTCGTGTTGCCTCTAATGGCTTCTCCGTACCATAAGCTTGCTTGACACTAGTTGCAAATGTAAATTGGGTTTCTCCGTACCATAAGCTTGCTTGACATGATTGTTGATAAGGTATAGTTTTAAGAGCATCTTATCTTCATTTTAATTTTATCTTAATCTTAATATATTAAATTAGATTTTTATAAATTATAAATATTAATAATTTGTTTAATATTTAATATAAACACAATTTGAACTCATACATATCCCAAACATAATAACAGATAACGACGATATACAACATTCTTACCCTGAACACAATAGGAATCACATAACATGAGATGATCATAGAACAAAACACAATTTTCAACAGAGGGTTAGTTGAATACTAACTCTAAATCAATATGTCTCCATTCAAGATTCATTATATCTCTCAATCAAAAAGATACATAATTTTCTCCTTTTATATATATATATTAGTTTTGCGTATTAATGTTTAAAGTTACAATTGTCACTCAAATTGAGAGTCCTGATTGTTATCAAAGAATATGAAAACAATCTTAATTGTTATTTAATTATCACAGGACATGTGATTTAAAATAAACATATTCATGTTATAGGCCAGCATCATGATCAAATACGTATACTTGAATTTCAAGTACAAGATCACAATTACATGTTTATATTTTAATTCTTAAGTATTTTTCATAATAATATTAAATTATGAGTACAACTGATTTAAAATATATATATATATATATATAATAGAAAAATTATTATAGCATGTGTCTTGTGGAAAGACTACGCCAAACAATTCGATCAATATGTCTCAGCTAATAATAACAGTGATGAACCTGCGATTATTGTGCTACAACTTGCAAAGTATAACACTTGGAACCGTATATCTTCAATATTATAAGTTTTTATGACTTAATATTGGTAATAACGTAAATCTCGTGTCAAGTGTTGGACACTGGTCTAAAATCTAGTACTGACTAATTATAAGCAATCTTTTATATCTATGTATAGAATATAGAATAAACTATATGTAACACCCCGAGCTAGGCTCGAAATATTACCGAAAAGATATAGCGTATACATGGAATTATCGTAGAATAAGTCTAAGTGAATAAAAGGGATCCGGTGAATCCAACCTCAATATAAAGTACAAATGCACAATCAAAAGATGGCTATCGATCCTAAACATAAAGTAAAGCAATGGGCGAATGAATCCTTGATCCACAAAAGTCCAAACCTGAGTCCAACATAAGTATCTATCAAACTTCACATCCAAGAATTTCTTGATTACCTGAAAAGTGTACTAAACAAAGTCAACACTAGGTTGGTGAGTTCGTAGTAATAGATCACGAGGAACCATCGACAACAATCACAATATGTATAAAAGGAAAAGTAAGTAATGTCTTACAGGTAGCCTTTATAAGGTACAAAGTCAAGCAAGGTAGGTAAACCGATAGTAAACCTCATCACATAACAAGCCAATAGTGTAACAACAATGATGAGGAATGCGTGTCACAATTATGCATAAGTAATATCAACATCAATGAGTATACGAAACAATAAGGATGCATAAAGTATATGTGCATGCGACATGATCAACCAATGCGTGAGTGTATATCATGTGTCTCTCAACAATCATCAAAAGTGTACAAGTCCCCCAGGGAGCGAACGACCTCGCACACGTTTCCCATGCAAAAGGGGTGTGTACGTTCTCGTCAATAACCAGCAATGCGTGTTACCTCAATCACAATCCATCAATCATCAACCAACCCAAGCTATACGTATATACACTCAAGAGGATTCTACTTTCAACGAGTTCTCGATGCTTATATATAGGGTCACCCGCAGCCTTCCCACCACATCTCAAACTCTTTGAAGGTATAACCGACTTTCATGTAGGTACATCTATCCTAAATAATCATAATATCACAATTATATGCGTAATCAACCAAACGTGTCAATCAATCCATCATTCAATCAATCACGACCATCCATCGATCAAACAATCAATCAAGACTAACCATCAATCAAACAATCAATCAAAACTATCCATCAATCAAAAATCAATTAAAACTACCCATCAATCAAACAATCAATCAAAACTATTCATCAATCAATCAAACAATAAGTCGTTAATCAAATTAACCAAACAATCAAACAAGCACGTATGTGTACACTTTTCAGCCCGGGTCTCAATTGAGTAGGGAGCTACGGAACTCACCTGACGCGTACAATACAATTCCAAGATGAAAGGAAGTAGAACCGATGCCCACGATAGCCAAAACCTATCATACACGTATCACATTAATCCTAAAGCATCTCAAAGTTAAGGTCTCCTAAATATTGTCCCAATATTACTATAAAATCTTTATTATGTCCATTTTATAAGGCTTTGATCCAACCAAGGTGGAATCGTTACGTTTTGCTTCACAATGACTCACCGGGACTTGACCACTGTTGCTTTATCAAAACTTTTAGTTTGTTCAAACTATGTTCTGGACTCAGAGACCTATACCATTGGAAAGTAGACTCATTTACGCTTCGGTAGCCACTTGAATTGTCGAAAACGAACTTACGGTTCAAAAGTTATGATCGTTACAAGACTAGAGCACCGTCTGGGACGCCCAGATTGGCGTCTGAAATGCTAGAACGTCTGGCAAACCCTTCCTAAGCCAAAAACGGCCCAAAATTCGACCCAAACTCGATTCTGAACATCCAAGGACCATTTTGAAGCTAGGAAACATGTTACAAACATAATTTTGACAAAACCCATCACCAAAACCTTTCCATAACACAATTTCTCCAAGAATCAAACCCTAGTTTTAAATCAAAACCCTAGAAACTCAAAAATCGACTTTGACAACCCAAGAGACAAGTGATGTTTAGATTCGACCAAGGAACATAATAAGAAACATATAATGATGATTTTGATCTAAGAATCACTTACCAAAACAACCCGGAGCTTCGAATTCGGATTTGAAAGTTTAAAGTGGATGAACATACTTAGGAAAATGGATGACAATCTTTGATTCTTGAAGATGATTATTAGTTTACTTGTTACTAACAATTTCTCTTTCAATTATGATGTAAGAACTCGAATTTTATGAAGAAATAAGAAGGAGGTGATGATGAGGAGTGTTCTTGCAAAAATAGAGAGAAAAGAGAGAAAGTGTGTGTGTTAGAGAAAGAGATAAGAGAGAAATGAGAGGTGGGGAGGGGTTTTGTTCACCTCTTGCACTCTCGCGACTAGCTCCGGTTTCTCCCGATAAATGATTCATTTAATTAAGACTTTTAACTCGAGGCTTGTTCAAATTCTTTGTTAACATATTATTATCTATTTTGAAATTACGTTTCTAATGACCATTCATATGCCCACCTTTCATTACAAAAGTTTACTTTATCAAAGTTTGACTCATTTTTAAAACTACTAGTCCCGTTATGTTGACCGGTCAAAATGACGGATGTTACACTATAATTGTAGTTCAATACAAATAGAAATTAAAAGGTGGAGTTAAATTTTAAATATATATTTATTTATATTTAATAAAAATTCATAAAAAGTCAGAATTGAAAACTTAAAGAAATCAAAATATGTGATTGGCCAATAAGCTATTAAAGCAACTGTGTTTTATTATAATAAAAGATAATTATTATTATTATTATTAATTGATATAATTATTTTATTTGTTTAAATTGATTTTGCAAAATTTAAAGATAAATTGTTTCTTTATTAAATTGATTGAACATGTAAATTATAAACATAAATTTTGAAAATCATACACTTTTAAACGGTACACATGTAAATGATATTATTAATAAATGTATACGAAAACAATCAAATATAAAAAAAGTTTACTTGAAAATAGACATATTTATAACTATATAAATTTATTTTTAAACAAGATTTAGAAATGTACTCAAAAATATATGAATTATGCTCACATGTAAACCAATAACATTTTACATTACAGAAAAGTTGGCGTCCAGTGAATAGATTGTTATGTCTTATGTATTATAAGACACGTGTGTAAACATAATAAGTGTGGTTCGGTGTTCATATGTTATGTTAGTCGTTGGTTCACGCGTGTTTGTATGGTACAAATGTGTTATCAAAATATATGTATCTTTTAAGCATATGTATCTTTTAAGCATATTAGTTTATGTTATTATGTAGTTGATTTTTTTATTTTGTTGGTAGCAGCGTGGGTGATCAAAATAATAATAAAGATTTGTTTTTTGGTTTAACTATATCATGATGTTTACCAATATAAAAATACATGATCTAAGAAAATAAGTATTATACTGGTAATTGTATGCATTATAACAAAATAAGTATTTAATTAATTAGTAATTAATTAAATTGTATTTATAAATTACAATATCATCCCAGCACGTGCCAACGATGACTAGTCCAACTGGTCAGAGGCATCCCAGGTTTTATCGAAGGTCTTGAGTTCGATCCTTAGGGATGACAGGTCTTAGGGTTTTTTCCTCCGAATACTTGTACTTTATGGTCAACATCTCGTGGTCTAAGGTACGTGCAAGGCTTCACCATTATCCGGTGAAGCTTCCCTAATGTCGCATACTGAATAAATGTTTGGAAAAAAAAAATCATCACAACACGTATTAATAATTTTGTGGTTCTTATTTTAACTTTTGACTACATAAATAAATATAAATATACGGAATAAACATATATTAGTGGGAAATCACCCCATTGATGTTAACCACCACTCACCATGTGTCCATGTACTTCTCTATAAACTCATAGCAAATCAAATATTGTGAGCATCTACTTTTAAATGTTGCATGCATGTTTTGATTGTCATTTTATCTGTTTTGACGCACATAAGGGCATACATTTTAGCAAGGAATCGATATAAGAAAAAACAAATATGAAAAGAACAATAATAAACAGAATGTATGTATTTGAGTGGAGGTATCTCTTACAAATTGGGATTGTTGGTAACGGTGAGATGGATGGTGATGAAGGATCTTAATATCAATTCCAATTCCGGTGACCTAATGGTAATAATTTTGGGTATAAATGTATAAACAAACAACGCGGGAACATGGGGAGTTTCGAAAAACACAAGATATGGTAATTCCAAAGAGCAGAGTTACAAGTAAATAGTCAGTTTAATCCGTAATCACGACCTGCTATAACTTGCTTTAAACTGTTGAAAACGCTATTAAGCCTATAATGTTTAATATATACCGTGTGTTAAGCGTCGTGTTTAATCATTATTATAATATTTGATTAACTAGATTTCTTATCAAAATCAAATTTTCATATAACAACGTAACAAACCTATAGTTGTTTCTTCAATAATCGTCATTAACAAACTATTCTTAATTAAATGCGCAGATTGAACTCAGGTTGACTAGCTAGTAATAATACATAATTACTGAATTTTGTCATACATAACACTTAAGATTACAACATATTGTTCGAATTCCCTGACCCGGCTTGCCACTTCTTCAGGATCAACATATCCGAGAACTTTCAATCTTCCCATTTCTTCGTTAATTGAAATAGATTCGACACCAACAAGACTATATAGCACCTTCACCATCTTGTCGATTTTGCTTTCACTATTGAAGCCTACTCCGAGAATAATTTCCTGAAATTTACAAATAAAGGTTCGAATAGAAAAATTGAAGTATCTAGGATGATAAAAACTTATCAAAGCTTATATAATAATGGAAGTTATCAAAAAGTGTTATGGGTTTCCTCTTTCATTTATGAGTAAAACACAAAGGTATGTACTCACTGCACGAATTGGGTGATTAATTAAAGGTATCGGCTCCATATATACTTCTGCAAAGTGTGTCAACTGACGAGATTTTCTCCATCCTTGAGACTCTACGAAATTTCGTAACATGAGAAGCAATCATTATCTTTAGCTTGAAAATAAGAACATCAAGAAACAGAATTTTAGATACCTGCATAGTTCACATTATAACCAAACAAGACGCTTAACCAATAAGACGTAGTTGACTTAAAAAAATCACGACGACAAAGATAGTACCCTCCTGCAGTCACCTCAAATTCAGATAAATCCCCTCCAATGACCTCTTCTCTATTATCACTATTTTCCAGCTTCTTTTCTTCCTTAATTTTGCCATCATTCATATACACAAGGCTGGCTCCACACCCGCTTACTATCAATCCTTCTTCCACAAAAATAGACACATTGACTTCATCACCGACGTCTAATACGTTTCCAATTGGCCAATCGCTAAGCCACATAACGTCTTTTTCAACTTTGGGATTACAATAGACCGCAGGGTTGTATATCCAAGTCAGACCCTTGGTTATATCACTAACTTTCATGAGCAGAGTCCATAAATTTTTATCCTTACCATATGATCTGTATAAGCAGCTTACATTTAGCCCCTGGATCTCTTGTTTCTTTGGATGGGCAGGTACTTGAAAGCTTAAGACCGAAGACGATGATATAAACTCTGTTTTCATACTTTGATCCTTTATGCCTTGAAGATACGAGCTCCTAATACCGTATTCATACAACATCTATGTCACAAAAAGTTCAGTTAGTCATATACTAAACTGTTTGCTGGGTGGGTATTATTATAGGAAATGATAAATGTACCACAAAAAATAATAAATGTACCACAATATATAAGTTGTATAGCATGCTGTACAAATATGCGATGCATATTTGTGGTAAATTCGTTCATTCTTGTGGTACTAATATCAGGTCCCATATTCCCTCAAAAAAACCTATAGATGTCTATAATATCTGTATATCGTACAATATCTATATGTGTGTGTGTGTGTGTGTGTGTTTGTTTGTGTTGTGTTGCGCTTGAATATGAGATAAAGATCGAGAGGACCTGGATTTTCCAAATTCGGCCTTCAGTAATCACATCACCAACCAGATCCACCTTATTATCTTGATATGCTTTCATCCATTGCATATGTCCCAGATCTGCTTCATCAATATTTGCAATGGGCACCAATTTAAAAAGGCCTTGAATTTCAGACAGTTTGAAACAACCTTCGTATCCAAACGTCTTGAGTCTGAAACGGGCTGATTGGAATGTTATTATCTCCAGTGATGTACACCAATCTGTATACAACTCTTCTAGTGTACTTGGGAGACATAGAAGGGACTTGAGGTTGGGACAAGAAGACAAGTCGAGTGCCCTTATCATGTTCAGTTGAATGTTATTGGGGAGGTACTCAAAAAGATTACCTTCTAACCTTACGTGAACATACGATTGGGCGTGAAATACCAGATAAATATCGTTGTTATACTTAATTTCGCAATCAGTAAGAAGTAAAAACTTTAACGACCGGGGTAAGAAAAAGAACTCTGATTTTTGAATTTGCCTGCCAATATGTAAAGCTTTTTGAATTGCTCTGCCAATATGTAAAGCTTTTCCTTTTTCCATATGATTTTTCACATACTTTTTGTTCCCTGAAGCCTTCCACAGTTTACTGCACCCTGATAAGTCCAATAAGGCAAGACTCTCGAGGCCTGCTATGCTTTCACAAACATGAATCAGGCTACTACAATACCTTAAGATCAAAGTCTCGAGTTTAGGGAGTCGGTGGAGACTGCAAATACTGATAAGTTTGTCACAAGCTTCAAGATCTAAAATCTTGAGTGAATGAAGTACCTAATCCAGAAATAACAACTTAAAACTATCATAATGGAAACTATTAATGTCAGGTGATAAACAGAACACTGAATTCCTACCGTGGGGGGATCAAAAATTTTCATGTCTCCATAACGCAAATCTATAACCACCAAGCTGCTCATCAATAAGCCGGAGGGTATTTTTTTCAAATTACACCAATGCCAACACAGCCATCTTAACTCTGGAAAATTCTTGAAGGATCCAGTGAGTTTCACATAAATAAGTTGGAGCAATTTTAGTTTGTCCATCTTTAAAAGTGAATTGGTTTTAAGGGCTAATGCCTGCAAATTTAGCAATGAAATGATTATATTTGCATACCTCATATCTAAAGATATTATTGTATGAAAGTTGTAATCTTACTTGGCTTACCTCTGATCTCAGCCGTTGCTCATCTGTTAGCATGTTAAGTGATAGGCCTTCAATTGTTTTTGAACCCTAATAAAGAAAAACATGAAGTTAGAGAATAATAGTGAGAAAAAAGGAGGCCCTGAAATGGAAAGTAAGCTTAGAGATATACATAAGATTCTTACGTATCCTTTTCTTAACAAACGATAAGATTCATCATCATCCCAGATTCTACTACGTTTTGCAGGGTCTTTGGACTCTTCAGAGACAATCTTTCTTCCCATATCTTGAATCAGCTGATGCATCACCAGTTTGCCATTAGGTGGTTCAAGGGTAAGAAGGCATCTGTTAACGAGGGTCATGATCCCAGATCTTGCATACAAGTCATCTTCCAATATTGTTACGATATCATATTTGTATTTTCCAACAAAGAAACAAGCAATGTGCAGAAACAACTCTTTCTCACTGGTATATGGCAATGAGTCAAAGCTCTTTTGTAGTACACCTTGGATTTTAGAATCAAGTTCTCCTTTCAACGAATTCAGTGAATTCATTCTACTTCTCCAAATTTCCATCCTGCTATTTCTTGTCCACGGGTCTTCATCACGAACATATAAGGAAGAACCCAATACTTTCAGAGCAAGCGGGTTTCCACCACAATATTGTGCTAGTTGTACTGCAAGTTCCGTAAAACCTTCCATGGGAGTTTCCAATCCAAAAGCATGCCAACTTAAAAGCTCTAATGATTCCTCATCATTCAACAATTCAAGTTCGTACATCTGGCATCTACGAGGTATGGACCTAAACCATCCATGTATATCAAGAAGTCTTGTTGTTATTATGATCTTGCTCTGTGTGTGGAACTCCTTTGTTCCAAGTAAATTGCTTAGTTGGTCTTGATCATCAATGTCATCAAGAACAATAAACACCCTTTTCGTTTTCAAGGCATGCTCAATCTTACGTGTACCCTCAGAAACACTGGATATCATTACGTTCCTTCCGCCTAAAACATCTCCCAGAAGCTGTTTTTGTAGCCCAATCAAACCATAAGGTTGTTTGCAGTGCTTTCCAATATCTTCAATAAAAGAGCTACTTTCAAAATTTTGCTTGTTTGAGTTATAAATGTATTGGGCCAACGTGGTCTTGCCACTGCCTCCCATGCCGAAAACTGTTAGAGCATTAGCACCGGGTTGCACATTTTGCAACCAGGAATTTATAACTTCAGCTCGAGTCTCTATTCCAGTTTGACGGGCTGGAGTACTAAGAAGTCTCAAATCTAGTTTATAGTCAATTTTGTCAACAATTTTTGCAATTAAGTCTGTTTCAGGTCTGGAACAACCAAAGAAAATTAACACATCAGAACACATTACAATACCTTAACAGCTTGATCTATAGCGTAATATGGAGTAAAAATGTTGCAGCAAATGCTATATTCTTCCTGAATTATTATAGATCAAAAAAACTTGATCGTGGAGTACGTGTATAAAAATGTAACGACAACATGATTAAATCGTGAATTCATTAATAAAAAAGCCCTTAATGGGTCGGACCCAAAATGCGCCAGGTTGGATACAATGTTAAAACACAAAGCCTATATCTTTAAATCTCTGTAACAATTTTGTTCCCCGCACTTGTATGTTCTTCTAGCTTCTTGCAAAGTTTCATATGAATAAAATGTCATTTTAATGTTCAAAAAAAAAAAAAATCCAGAGTTCATATCGTTTTGATAATTCGAAACGTTTGAAACAAACATGGAATATGGCTTTCACAAAGCAGGTAATGTTTAGAAATTCTAATATCCACTCCACATCCAATATTAATCCACTTAACTTCATCCATATCCACCAATGGTGAATCTGGTTGGATGGATGTTTATGGGGTCAGATTACCATTGACATGCCTTGCCACCACCCCTTAATTGCCCATTTCTTAAACAATTTTACCTATCTTTTAACAAATTGCCTTAATAAAAAAAAAAGAATCTGTCAAACAACAAATTCAATTTGATGGGCAATGAAGCTCCTATAATTGCTAGTGCAAAGTTGGCTTTTCATATTATGTGATTATGCAGTGGTAAAAACACGAAAGCCTTTTATCATCCGAGATTAATATCAATTATGCATCAATATCATTATCTGCTAAGAAACTATCAAATTAATTTGCACTTGATCCAAGATGCAGTAATGGAAGAAATATATATTACAGTATTTCATAAGATTTAAATTACCCTGAAAGAACCATGCCAGTCAAATTAGAAACCTCAGTGAGCGCTGCCTTCCATCGATTCACATTTTCTTCAGTCCATTTTGACCCTTCAATAATAAAGCTTCGTCTTTGGTTCCTGACATCTGAAGGGTCCACGTGATAAAAAACTGGCAAAACGAAATGATTGAAGTTCCGTCTTTGCTTTAGGATTAACACAAGCTCTTCTAGGCACCATCTGGAATTTGCATAGTTTTCCGACAAAACAACTATAGAAGCTCTGGATTCTATAATTGCTTTCTCGATTTCTGGCTTGAGTTCTTGACCTCTATCAATTTCATTATCATCCCTAAAAGCGCGGAGTCCTGATCTCACTAATGCCGAATAGAGATGATCTGTGAAAGAATAACGCGTATCTTCACCTCTAAAGCTTAAAAAAACATCATAGGTTGTATAATTTGGCTGTGAATAAGAACCCGCTAAAGGAGAATATGAAGAAGAAGAAGAAGACGCCATTGGAATTATATCAAACCTTGTGAAACAATAGCGAATTAAAGGACATCAAAAGTCAAACACCAAAATTCCACGGAATTGAGCTTTTCCACTTCATCATCATCAAATAATATATACGAGTAATTAATTAATAATTATAATATTCTTGGATTATAGTTTCCCTTCCCTCTATTTTTTTATTTTGAAAGTTTAACTTGCCGGTTGAGAGTTGAGATGTTGCATCACATATGTTTAATTTGATTTTCCTATGTTTCCCACCTAATTACCATCTATCTTTTTTTTTTATTGAGATACACTAGACCAGGTACTAGGTTGTCTTAATAGGGTCTCGCTACATCCAACGTTAAGTAGGTATCCATTAAAGAATCAAACCTTTAGGGCGTGTTTGGTTCGCGGAATGTTTTTGGAAGGAATAAAATCTTTCAAAGGAATTGGAATCTGAATGAATGTTTTTGATTTTTTGAAGATTCAAGTGAGGAACAGAATGAGATTTTTTCCCCCATCCCCAAGAAATGGAGATTCCATCAAATGAGAGAATGTTAACATTCCAACGGAATGTGATTCCTCCATCTTTAACCAACCAAACACACTAAGGAATGAAATTCAATTCCAATTCCATCAGATTCCATCAAATTCTGTGAACCAAACGCAACCTTAGAGGTTAAAAAACCATGGCCTGTCGTCAGCTTCTCCAAGATCACGTATGGTTGCATTACACGAATACTACACCTTATTATATTGATTATAATCAAGCAGTGGCTGAATATTCAAATTCAACCATAACTTAACAACTATATCCCTTGAAGGGTATTAATTGACCAGTCAATGTGCATCACTTGTTGCACCATTTAACCTTCGAATTAACTTGTCACACATGGTGCAGGTTCAGTTTCAAAAGTTTTAAGAAATGAGAACATCAATGGTCGTGCAGCCGTGCAGCCGTGCTTAATTAAAAATGGTATAATCACATGGGATTGTGTACTTTGATTATATGTGATATTAACATTGCTTGTTTCTTTTTTACTCATTAAAAACTCGAATGTCCCTAGCTAACACTTTATGCAAGCGAAGTGATTGAACAAAGGGTTTTTTAAACAAATGAAAATAAATTTACGTAACATTGAGATAAAATTTGACAGCAAATTAATAAGGGTAGAATTGGTATGAAAATAGAATTAGTATCTCATAAATTGTGAAGATTCTTTGTAAGTGTAAAATGGAAAGTATTAAATGGATATAGCATGTGCCTAGTAGGCATAGGGTAGAAAATCCCATTATCAAAAGGGATAATCTATTATGGGTCCATTAGGCATATGATAGTAATTAATTCATCTCCTAATCTTTCCTTACATATAAACATCATTAATATTATTCCTAATCTTTTCTTACATATAAACATCATTAATATTATTGTTACATATCCTTATATAAAATATAATTAACACTTTTAATTTTCTCTCTTTTCTTCTTGTTACTAATTTACTATGCACACTAAATTGTAACAATTACTACTCCAGATTTTTTTGTTAAAATTACATGAACTTAAATATTTGTTAAACTTTCACAAATTCTTTCCCACTCAAATTTTTCTCCTTCTATTTTACGGAACTTATATATTTGTCTCTTGTTTCTACAAGTCAATAAGAACTGTTATCTTACTTTTATTTGTATCTTTTATAATTTTCGAAAATCATTAATATCATTTATTTGATTTAAATGATTTACCAACTAGAGATATGTTTGGAAGTCACAATGAGAATTTTGAAAACCTAAAACACAAATTTGATACATCATTTGTGGGTCAATGTTTTTTTAATGAAGAAACATTTTATTGATTTTTTGCAAAAAATAATGGATTTTTTCCAATTAGAAAAAATAGGTTTGTCAATAAAAATGACAAAAAGCAACAAAGAGATTTTTTTTCACCATAAAGGATTTTCAGAGGTTAAATTGATATATTATACAAAAGAGCAAAAAAATCGGATTTAACAAGATGCAAATGCAAGGCTCATATGCATATCACATTGAAAAAAGCAAATGAAAATTTTCAAAGGAATGACAAGTTACTACTTTTATTTTAAATCCCATTTTTTGTTTGAAATTTTAATTTGTTGGTTAGTTTATTGTTTGTTTTGGATTTTAACTTTACTGTTTGATCTATGAATAATCAATTGGAATGTTATATTGAGATGAGATTAGTCTAGGTTTTTTATCTTGTTATAACGGAATTAAATTATTATTGGTCTAGTAAAATTTGTATTGATTAGACTAAAAAAATGACATACATTATGGAGATCTACTAAATAAATAAAAAATTAATTTTGTATGTTGAGATATTAGTGTGCTGATAAATAATTGCTAAATTTAAGAAACGTTAAATTGGGAGCTACAAAAGAAAAACAAAAAAAACGATAGTATTAATGATGTTTATGTAAGGAAAGATTATAAATAAATTAAGGAGAAAGGTTAGGTAAAGCAGGGGGATTATGTAAAATTCATGGGGAGTTTATATAAAATTCAGGGGGGTTATGTATGTTTATTAAATTCAAAGATTTAATATGTAACTTTTTTTAATGTCGTAGTACCTAAGCTTAGGTAAAGTCTGTAGTACGGATCATTTTTCCATAAATTAATTACTATCATTTGCACATAATAGAAAATCTCGTATCAAAAATGGCTTATAGATGGAGTGTAACACATTTAATGCTACACACACTTATGGATTTATATATATCCGTCACATGGGCTATTATCAAAAATGATATATTATTTTGTCTTTTATGTGTAAAAGATACAGTAGTTATTATGCCATAACAAGCTTCACACACAACTATAACAAGCTTACGAAGCTCACATGTCCGGGCAACCTAGAACAAATATGATATCAACATATAATCGATATATAATCTATAAATATTCTTAAATGACTGATAGACTATATTCGTTTTCATACCATGTATGTATCGCATATATACTTGCGCTAACTTTCTGATCTTGGAAACACACAAATCTGTAGCATACATAAGCAAGTGTCGTCAGGCCTATAGACGGACTGAAGGATCACGAACAGAGTCTTGTTAATGTTCGTTCTTTTAACTCAATAACAATTCACGAGCGAATAAACGAAAATAAAGTTGTGTTGATGCTCATTTGTTAAGAAAATTGGCTTATCGATCATGTTCGGTTGTTTATGTTTATAAACGAATGTTCACGAGCTTAAATAAATGAACACAAACACAGTCTACAAAATATATTTTAATAAATTAATATATATTTTATTTTACTCTCAAAATAATTACACGACGATCTTACATATCAATAATTTACATTATTTGCCGTTATCACCACCACACCAATCATCCATCTAGTTATTCCTAGTTAATTATTAATTCTAGTTATCCCTAATTAATTATTTTTTGTTATTTTGTTCTAAAAGTAAATAAATGAATTTGCTATCTTTTTTGCTGTCCTGAAAAAAATAAAAAAGTAAAAATTGTTATCTTCTTTCTTGTCAAAAATTATTCTTTTTTGAGGTGGTCGATAAAATTACCCATGAGAAGCTATGATAAATATTAATGAGTGGTAAATACTTTTGCAACCAAAAATGCCTCTTGGGATCACAAAATAACACAAACTGATGATGATGATGATTATATAGCAAAGTTTATTATTTATTTTTATTTATGTCACAATACAGGATTCTGTTATATATTTGCCCTAATTTTTAACTAACCAAAAACCCTAATCTTTCAATTAAATTTTCAAACTTTATAATTATAATTACATATAATAATATTAATTTTGCATAAAATCTATGAATGATATGGGAAAGAGAAAACGAAGAGCTGACAGGAATAAAACCCCACCATCTCCTGGTATGCATTTCTTTCATTTTTACCATTTTTGTAGGTTTTATTTTTTTGTTTTTTACAGAAATTTGATGATGTGTTTGCTTGATATTATGTTATTTGAAATGGGTTTTGTTTTATTTAAATTGGGCTTGATTTTTTATTTTTTGTTCATTTGATCAAATACTAAAGCTCTGTTTTTGGTAAATTAATTATAAAGATTTGATTTTTATGTTATTTGATGTTGTTTATTGTAAAAAAGGAATGATCTTGATGTTGTAGATAGAAACCCATGATGAATCTTGGTTTACATATTATATTAACATCGACATTGTGAAACTGAGGCGTTAGGGATGTTAGTTTTTAGGAATGAAGTTATAAAGAGGGGTTTTGTATAAGGAGGATAATGTTGGGCTCAATCGAATGGAATCTACGTTAATTTGATACCCGATGAATTCCTGGATGCTATTTATAGCTTTGTACAGAACCGGAGATTAAACAACAAAATATCTTTATGCGTTAGTGCCAATTTTATGCATAATAGGAAGGGTTTCTAACTTGAGTTGATATTTGTTTAACATTGGAAAGATGCATGTTGAGGAGAATATAATCGGCGGCTAATTTGTGTTTCCCTCCTCAAGTTGGAAATTGTTCTTTATTTGTACTGAAAATCCATTTTATGATTCTTTAATGTGCTCTGCTAGTTTATATGTTCAATTTGTGAATGGTAGAAGTCATGTTGATTTTAGAAGTGTTCCATCATTATAACTTTCCCATTTCTAGAATGAAACCTGTTTATAGAAAATGAGTCCCATGCGTTACATGCATATATACAAATACATACTCTAAACACCCCATGAAAAAAGCCAACATTTTTAATATTGAGATGTCCCATGCAATTTCCAATCTTCTCTTATATGCAAACGGAAATCTACTTTTTTGCTCGTAAAGTTAGCTTACCATTACTCTTCATTTTTTTACTTGCAGCCTTCATGTCACACACTTCTCATACAGAATCATCATTAAAAGAGGTTCTTTCCTCTTCCCAAAATTTTTTCCCTTTTAAATACTCCTAATAATTCATGATTTTCTGCACCTTTTTTGTTCTTTTCTTGCTCTCTTGTTTTCTATCTATATAAGGTACATGTATTCCTGAATGACTGCTAGTAAAAGTTGAAATATGAGCGGGTTGGCTAAAGGTTCAAATTCGTGTTTTTTAATAACAGGTAGGGTTGACCCGAATCATTGTATGTTCAGAAAATTCTAAACCTTTTTCTACAAATATCAGTGAGTTAAAACTTGATTACATTATTGTATTCTTTCAGTGATGATCAGATGGTTTTAAACTGATATTGGAAGTTTTATGCATTGAAAAATTCAATATCGGCTCATTACCTGTTTCATTTTAATCTCTTTTTTACCTGTTGGGAATAAAAGCCAATCTGTCTGGACCTGTTTATAAGTAAACTGATCGAACTTGTAACTTTTTTTTGTTACATTTAAGTATTTAACTGAATAACTTGTTTACTTCTTCTCAGAAATCTTCTCACTCATGTGGCTCTAGTGGGGTGAAGCCTACATCATCATCATCATTCACAAATATTATTGAAAGATCATTGCCGGTCCACCACCAGTCATCCACCCATCACCGACAGCAGAACGTAAACCATGCATTGTTATCAAGGGTTCCACGCCATTCTTACAACGTACAGCATTCACATAAAAATATTGCCAATTATGCTGGCACATCAACTTCTCATGGAAAGGCTAGTTTGCGTGATGACAAACATTCTTGGAAATTTGGTCATAAATCGGAATCAGGATTTGGATATTTTGCAGGTGATTCTTTTCTTTTCTATTTTGCCTTTGCTTCAGCTCACATAAATGAGATCTAAAATTCTACATTTTTGACTTTTATGATCAAATTACTTACCAATTTAAACTTTACATCAATTATTAGAGTGAATTTGATGAAACTTGTTTTATCCTTAAAGTTCAAACTAATGCTTGGGTTAATTGGTGGAGCAAGAAAATCTACGAACTGCCTTTTAGTTTAGAAAAATTAAATTGTTGGGTAAAGTTTGTTTACTTTAATATCTTGTGTTAGAATCACAAAACATCTATGCTTAGAGTCGTAGTCCTTAGACAACAATTGAAGAGGGGAGAGGGGGGCGAAGGACCTTGCCTACCTTTCCGTCTTTGGCATTGTAAGTACTGGTGTTATCTAATAGGAATGTACCTCCTTGCAAAAACTCTAATTGTAGGTGGCATTGGCATGTTTTTCATGTGAATCATTTGGCTTATGATTATTCTTAGGCGGTCAAATGTGTCAAATCTAAATCTAGCTAAAAGTGGATGAGTGGAAGGTAGCCAATTTGTGATTGATACAACCTCCTAAACTGCTTTTGTATAGAGACATAGATTACTATTGTAATAATGTTTTATTTCTTAGTAGTTTATGAATCACCTGTTGTAACCTCAAACTGTTTCAACTCATTACCTCCTATCTGGCCACCTTTACCTCTAATCTCATCCAATCCTCCCATGGAAATCTCCCTCAGTCATCTCAAAATGGATTGAAAAATGAAGTTATACATGTATAGTGAAACTTATTTGAATATGGGTGAATTTCCCCACTTGTTCAGCGTATTAGTTATTCATTTGTTTAAGTCATGAACACCATGTGCTTATACAGTATTGGGTTGGCCCCATAACACGTTTTTTCAAAAGTTTTATGTTAATTCTATCTTAATTAGTGTATCACTTATGAATGTATGATCATATTATTATTGTAATACTAGTCCAATATTTTGTAATGATTTTGGAGGTTTTATGCAATTTTAAAGATACAATACGAATGACCTTGGGCGCATTTGACCAGTTTCCATTTAAGCTTTGATTTATCAATCATATCTGCTTGACCTATTACAGATAATACATAACATAACCTAGACCAACCTTTCTTAAGTTAATTTGGTTCCAAAAGATTGAAGAAAGAATCTTTCTTTTATGATATGGATGGTGAGATGAAATTCTTAACTGTTTCTTGTTAATGGTGGTTTTCCTGCATGGAATGTTTTCAAAATATTCTTTAATTCCCATTTGAGTATGCAAAAGAAATTCTTAATATAGTTCTCACCTCACCGGCTTCTTACTCTTGTGTTTTTCTTTTTTGCAGGGAGGAGGGATAAGGCATCTCGGAGGATGGACAGAATTAGATCAAATCCTTTGGCAGTAATTGATTCAAATTCCCCTAATCTAATGAATAATCTTTGCAGATTATGCCAACAAAGAATGCGTGATAATTCTGTTGTGGCAGTTCTAGTTTGTGGTCATATTTATCATGCAGACTGTTTGGAAATACGAACTAGTAATGAAGATAAAAGAGATCCACCCTGCCCGTTATGTATTCCCTTGCACATCGACAATTGATTTGTCGTAGAGATGTATTAGCTGTTGTATTTAGTCCTTACTTTGTACCTTGAAAAGTAAGAAGTTTGTAGAAAAATATAACAGAACAGTTTAAGGGTCCTTTGATCCTTGTGAAGTTCCTGTATATTAATTATCAAGCTATGTTATGGCTTCTAAATATATGTAGATTCTCTTAGCATTTGTGAGCAATATATTCTAATATTTCGTAAGTGAGTCGGGTGTCTGTTGGAAGCAATATCCCTTGGTGATGTAGGTGCTATACTTTTTACAAATGTACCATACTTATGCATTGCTGAGATTTGTACAGAAATTGTACATCGTTGTGTATATTCGTCAAAAGGTTTGGTAAATATATCACCTACCAAAAAAATATATGAGGGCCATCGGAAGAGATTTTTTTTTGTTGTGATTGCAAGGATGGAGAGCCTTTTTTTACTCAGATGTACACGGTATAAACGAGTTACCTGGGATGGTGAGTCTCATGTCAACCACTCCTATTTTTCCGCATCCTATGTAAGTTTTGGCATGATTGTTGTGGCATCATTTGATCGAGTGTTGTCATGCCAAATTTTGTCGTGATGGCAACCACATACTTCACTCTTATAGATTTTTAATGTATCATAGTGTATATATACATTCTCTTTGTATTGGAAACTTTAGTCATGATTGGTATTTTTAACTCCAAAAATATCTCACTTCAAGTATTATTTTATAAATACAAAGTTTTAGGAAGCAAAATGCTTTCAAGAAACAAATATATGATCATTGGCCACCATTGTCTCATAGAATAAAATTAATGAACAAATTCGCTTTGTCATCATGAAAATGAAGGCATTCTCCATATTCATCTTCAAGCTTTCTCTTCCACCCTCTATTTGGCCCTACGCTAGGGTCAAATTTCATGTTGTAGGTGTCACCAAATAGGGAAAGCATCAATATATCGATAGCGATACCATTATCCTTACAATCGCGTGCTATTAGATGATAAATATGTTAGTTCTAGGAACTTGGAGTACAAAAATAATGCATTTGGACTACTATGCTCGGGATTGATTTGAAATGATTTTCATAGTAAAAGGAGCAGATGATATGCATCTTGCTGCACCAAAACTCGCCCAACAAGTGTTTCATTTACTCAACTTACAGATAGCAAATTTACGGGCAAACTCTGAATTCTTATGTTATTGCAGGATCCTTCACCTTCCTCTTGTGGTTCGCCTTTCCCTTGGCAATATTTTGAGAGCTATTTGATTGGAAAGTACTCCAACTTTACCTTGACAATATTTCGTTCCCCCGAATAGACATTCTAATAATTTTGTTCCAGAAAAGACATTCTGGCAAAGTTGGTGTAAATCCCTATTTTGTAGGCTCCTCTTGTTCACATTTCTTGTCATTTTTTGTGCTTCCATCCTAACTTTTTCAACATTCTACTACATGCATGATCAACAAATTGACCGCATGTACAACAAAAACAAAAATTCTTGATATCTGAACAAATTTTTACATTTAGGTACATGTTGAGATTCATGACAGGCATCATTTCGACCCGTTTACTTGTAAATGAGTTAAGTTATATTACATCATTAACGGGTCAAATGAAACTTCTATGTAAGTACAAAAAGAAATTTGAATCATGCCAAATGGATTGATTGAACGGTTTACACAACTTTAAAGTCACCTCAAATTGTGTCGATTCATCTCAGCCCATGTGGGTCGTCTTGTACAACGTTTCGCATCCTTCCCTTTTATGGTTTAACCCCTCAATTTTCGCATTTCTCTCAATCAAACAAAGTGAAGATGTCAAACGCTAAACCAAAACAAATCATCCGATCCAGTAATGAATCGCGATGACTATCAACTTGCCCGCCTTCAAGAATGCAGCCAACTTGTTAACTAGAACATCATTAAACTCACTAGTCACTATATAACTCTTTGTGAGCATGTGAAATATCGTCTAATAACTTGTTGGGTTAGTCGGTTAAGTAATAACTCATTTTGTACGTAGTTTTAAATATTTTAGGTTTTTTTTTTTTGACAACAAATATACTCCATTCTTATACAATTTCCATATTTCGATTATTAATTCCTATTCTTCTTTTCATAGGAAATAACCTTTATTGATAAATTTGAAATTTTACCTAAAGTAACTAAAAGTATCATGCAACATTAAACCTATAATTTCTAAGTCTTACGTGAATGTTGAAATAAACATGATTCGATTCAAGTGTTAATACTCCTGTGTAATTTGTAAGGGCATTAAACATGTTTGTTATCGACTTTGGGTTTCCAAAACAAGATGATTGAGTGACAATGAGATGAGAAATTCAACTGAAGATTATGCACAAATTTATCAGAGGAAAACACACAAATTTAGTGAGAGATTAGTATGTGATTAACCTTAACTTAGGGTTAATGACTCTTTATTATAATAAGAGTATTTATACATTCAAGCCCTTTGGTATTTAATGTGTGCACCGTTGGTCCTCGTATTTCCAATCACCTAATGGGAAACCCTATATAAGTCTTTAAGAGTAAATACGTTCATCATATATTTATTAGACATAGGAATTTCAGTTATCGTCAATTATCATATCAGGATTGATAAACGATCAATGACGGTTATACTAATGTGATTCCAACAAGAAATTACATTGATCAAAGATATTAATCTCGGGAATCCGGGATAAACTAATGGTGAAAAACAACCCCATTACCATTATGTATGTATCCTTTATGGGAAATGATTAATCTTGTTAACTAGTTGGCTTAAAAATTCTTTTAACAATAAGATGATAACATGTAAAAAAATCAGGGATAAGATTAGGAAAGAGAATTAGTAGATACCCTTGTCGATCTTATTAATGTATTAGAAGGATATTATTTTCCATCTTTTATTATGAAAAGCATGTATAACAACCCAACAAACTCATTACAAGTAACAAGCGATATCACATGGGCAGCTAATTAAACCGAATGTTTGGAATTGGCAATTGAGTGCAATTTGCCAATTTTGGGCCCTCACCTTTCTAAGAAATGACGTATTCATCGAACAAAACATTATTTTTGGCCTATAGAAAACTTTAAATATTAATTATACCTGTTCAAAGGCATAATAGTCTTAGAAATTTTTTTTAAAAAAACAACAGATTAATGGTTAGCGATTAAAAACTTACAGTGATAGCCAAATAGACGGTATGCAGACACCACGATCCACGTTTCTGTTGTCATCACTCTGTAGGAGAAACTCTTTGAAGAGACTCGATCATAAGACTTTGATTATTGTAAATTCAAATTTGTTTTGTAACTTCCAATTTCAATTAATTGTTATTATTATTTATTAAAATAACTTTGATTCTTAATAGGCAAGTATCTGTCTATCTATCTATCCTATAATATAACTAAAAGATGGGTTGGAATACACTTGACACCTTAATCCTCCTCTTTGAGCCTAATAATAGATAAACAAATGACCGACCTTATATTATTATTATCTTTAGAGTTAATTACTGAAATGGTACCTAATGTTTGCGCCATATTACTAGTTTCATACCTTTCCTTTCGAAATTACCATTCAAACGTTAGGTACCATTTCAGTAATTAAGAAATGCGATATTACATATTTACCTCTCACGTGCAAGTCACGTGGGGGAGGTTTTAATGGTCACCTGACGACGTTAGCCTCCAGTATGGCCCAAGTAGAGATCTGCATACGTTGGGTATGATCAGCGTAATTTCGAAAGGAAATGTATGAAACCAGTAATATGACGCAAACGTTAGGTACCATCTCAGTAATTAACTCTTATCTTTATTTAGCTACATATATACAACCTAGAAAAAAAACCCACATATTCTAAACCCAAACAAAAACTTACTGCCATTAAAAAAAACCTATGACCAAAAGGTTTTTTTAATTCTTTACTTTGTTCATATATTTAATCATTATTATTATTATTATTATTATTATTATTATTATTATTATTTAACGAATTCTTATGTTATTGTTTTGTAATCCATTATAAGTTTATCATGGTTTCTTCTTCAACAACAAAAAATAAGACCACATTAGTTCATCTTGAAGATTTTAAGCCAATACATGTTAACCATCATCTACGACTCCGTGTTGGGCATGTATGGATTGTTTCGGAGTGGAACAACCCGAAGAAAATCAAAACGTTCGAGATGATCTTTGTTGATGAATTGATAAGTATTTTTCAAATTATATATTTTTCTTTTGTTTTCATAATTATAGTCTAAAATTGTTATTTGTGTTTGTCTTCTTAGATATAAGAGGAGTGGGAGTGGATGCGGGGATGAGTGCGGGGAACCCCGGCCCCGCGCGGGCACACCGCCGCCAGGGGTTTGAGGTGGGGTAAAATGGAAGGGAATTGGTGTAGTGAGCCCGAGGAGAGAGAAGAGGAGGTGGGGACCGCGTGCAGGAAAAGGGCGAATGGGGACTGGACACGTGCTGGAAAAGAGCGAATTGGGGTTGGGGTAAGTGGCGCCACCATTTTGGGGTGATTTGGGGTGAATTGGGAAAGTTTGAGGTGGAGAGTTTTTATTGGAAGGTGGTGATGTGGATATTTGGGGAAGTTTGGGGTTGGGGAAACCACTCCCTCCCCCCTAACACACTTTAAAAATTTTTTTTAACTAAAGTTGAAAAGAAAAAAAAAAGTTAACTAGATTCAATATTTATATGGAGTTAATTTTCATATATTTCCTTCTTTACTTTTCATAATTATAGTTTAAAATTATTGTTTGTGTTTGTTTTAAGTTTAGATATAACAAAATTTGTGATAAAGATGGACGCCCAACCAATCGTACAATGAACGTAGTTTACAAAGAAGTCCTTCAAAACCTATGACGATTTGAACTTCACATAAGTCATTTACTTTGTATAGTTCATACTACGAATTCTCTATTTTTAAATATATGTTTTCAATTAGTTTATTTCCGTTTTAATTATAAACATACTTTTTCAACTTTTAATATTTGATTTGTTTTATGTTTTATTTTTAATCGCTATCTATTTAATATGAATTTTAATTTTTTTAGCTTTAATTAATATATATTATTCATTGTAATGTAAGGGACTGAGCACTAGTTTTATAAATAATACACGATGTACGTAGACACGCCATTTTCAAGCTTTAGTGAGAAAGAGACTTCATTGTTTGTCAAGGCTCTTGGTCATTCCAAGGGCCCAAATGAAGATTTGTCCTCTTGCAAGTGAAATGACATTGGAGCACAAATATTGTATTGCATTGTATATATAAATATCAAAATTTCTGATTTGCACACAACAATATTAATATAATTGTATAGTAACTTTTTTACTTAACGGCGAATTGTCTTGCTTTTATTTGATTTTGAGCAGTGAATAATTATTCAAGGACAGACTATAATGTACGTCTCTCAACTCCCAAGCATTTGGTTTTCATATTTTGATACAACTTAATTTTTGTCTATCATATACTTTATATAATATGTACCTGTTTTTATTTAGGTACTGCATCCCTCACATTCAGGGGATGTTTGTTTAATTCATCACATGAAGAAATATAAAGAATAGATGTGAGAGCAACAATACGGTATATTTGTTGTTCCGATCATTTAGCCCAACATTTATTTGTTGTGTTTTTAAATCTGTAATTATAAAAAATGTCACAACAAGTTGGCCTTAACTTAGAAAAAAGATCACAATAAGTTGACCATAAACTCATTTAATCAAATAACAACATATGACTTGAAATTGACCTATAAACCTAACCGGTAACCGTCTTACCGGTTTAACCCACGTGTGATTCAGGCGACACAAGTTTGGGTTGAGTTGGTAGATCTCGGGTTAAGATTGAGATTTCTGATCTAAAACCTTAATTATTTTAAGGTCTAAATTTACTTGGGTCAAGAGTTATGTATTGTTAATGGGTCATATAGAGACAAAGTGCTCACCATTTTGTGTTATGGAATTTGATATTTATTCATCACATTAGGTAAAATAAAATTGTATTTGATATACGCTGATTCTTTGAGAAGGATAATACGTTGCATATATCGAATACCACAGCCCACACGACGATTTTTCTAATCTACTTTTATCTCCGTAAAAAAAAAAATACTGTAGCAATTAAGCAAGTAGATTTTGTAGTCCAAAGTTTAAAAACACCGGGAGCTCAAGTGGGGGATATTGCCATTTGGAATGTCAAAGTTTAGTTAACTGTAACTTGGGGGGGGGGCGCTCTGACAGTTGGAGTCCAGCCTGGAAGTTTTTTCGCAGTACCCCTCAAAGATTTTAGTTAGCTGCATATCTAAATATCTATATGTATATTTTTTAGTTTTCTCTATTTTTTACAAACAATCTTCTTTATATATAATAAAAAATAATTGTTTTTTAAACTATTTTTAAAAACAATTATGATATGTCATGTCTACAAATTTTTTCAAAATGTTTTTATTCTATTTATAATGTCATATTTAGTTAATAATCTTTTTAAAATTATTATATTATATTATATAATTAAAAAAGAATTGTGATCACATAAGACTTTTAAAAATCTTTAATATATACTAAAAGAGAACCCTTAATTCAAAAATAAAGTAATCTAGACACTTTATTAAATTTTCTTCTTAATTCTCCACCCTTAGATCAAGATGATGACATCATCATTGATTCAATCTTTAATCAAATACTCTTTTAGTCCTTCAACTATGGATAAAATGTTCCAACAATACATATTATTAATTAATATTCTACTAATCACATCTAAATTAATAATACTAACTTTTTGAATACCCTTTAATATGTCTAACTTTTTTAATACCTTTTTTGATCTACATCATCGTCTATCTTTCTTTTAATTTTATTTTGATTTCATATTTGATTTTTTTATAAATTTTCGTATAGATTAGTATTATTAAAAAAAATGCGTTCTCTTGATTTGTTAACAAATAATGATTGTTTCAAAAAAGTTATGTCGATCCATCTTATAACTTTTTAAATATTTGATTTTTTAATAAGTGTTAGCATTTATATTTACAGTTGCTAAATTTGTGTCAAGTAATATTTTGATCTATATATGTTCCATTATAGTTTATTTTTCGTATATGATTTTCTTACAAATAATTAATAACAAATAATATTGTATTGGATTATTGTTATTAACCTTATGTTATGAAGTATAACAATACACTTGATGATATATAATTAAGGTTGGAGAATAGGGTTTTTATTGTTTATAGTGAATCATTGAATGAGTTCATAAGTATATTGTGACAAACAACCATTATCGTGATATGAAAAATGTATGAATATTATACATCAACTACACATTAGCATAATAAAGATTACATATTTGCTTCCATATCACTATATACAATATCATGGCAGATCAAATTGTGTTTGATAGGATGGCTGACATCGATGCATTCAAGGAATCTTGGAACATATGTGTTAAAATTGTATATGGGTTAAAATTGTCTTACTTTGGATGCATACGTATAAGTACAACCCAAAAATTGTCATTCGAGTCCCTCTTTAATGGAGGAGGCGTTAGGAAAATCAATAACTTCGCTATGGCTTCAACGAAGGTGATTACATGCTTGTGGATCATAGGCATAAAATCAGCTTCTACAAAACCACTACTATTTGTTTATCCAATTATCTTGTGATACCGTGAATCCTTATAACTTTTTATATTATATGTAGTTAACTACCTCCATGCATTGGACCAATCGTTTTAGCTTTCAATTTACTGGAAAAAAACGTATGTTGTAATCTTTAAAAATATAATCATTTATGATACTACGTGAATCTATAAAACACATGTAAGGTGGATGATCAGAAACAATTGTCAAACCATAGTCTTTGAAATTATATTTATACCATGGTTGATTTATGAAAAAAAAAAACCGTTTGTTTTCATTTTTTTAATTTTATTTACTATTCTGGCATTTTTCAATAGCTTTTAAGTATTTATTATACCATTGTGTTAACTTTTTATACGTCTAAATGTAATTTCTTTTATATGTTTCTTCCGCATTTCACACGGGTTATAATCTAGTTATGTACTCTAATGCATCTTTTTAATTAATTATAACATCATCATATTAAATTTAAAATATCCTTCTTTTTATAAATATATCTCATTAATATAAATTTTTATTAAATATTCACACTATTATGTAAGTTTTTAATCACCTTAATTTTTCGTTATAATAGGCAGAAAACTATAGTGTCTTTTTGGATATGTTTTACTTTTTGTTTTTAACATCCGTATGTGTTTTAACATGTGTCCACAGCTGCACATGTTCTGTTTCTCTTTAGTTTCGTTATCTACATAATAACTTATCATAATCTTTCAATTTATTTAACGTTGTTATTATACATTTTAACATGATAATATATTTTAAAACTACCCAGATATAATTCAGTTAGTTTGTAAAGCGTTTATAAGTTAACCCGAGTTAAACCCGGGGTGATTAGCTAGTGTTGTTAAATTTTAGATTTATTATGATTAATTTGATCTCAGCAATATGTCTTTTTATATCCAATCCAGATGAAAAACATACTAGTCTAATCATGTTTTCATTCATGGGAGCATTTTGCTCACATCAAGATTTGAACTCAAGACTTCTCAGTCTCAGTATCCACCATATGCTAATTCATCTATTGAATGTCCTCTTTTTATTTACTATCTTAAAGATGTCTACTTAAAATACTTATAATATCTACTTGAAATATTTATAAATTTTTAATGAACTTAATTTAAAGATCTCTAAATATATATAAAAGATAAACCTTAATTCCAAAATGAAGAAGTTTAAACCCTTGGCTGAAGATCAATTTTTAATTAGAACCATTAGATCAAAATAATGATATCATATACCTTTTATAACTTTTTTTGTTATATACAAATTTAAGCTCTATTTGTGCAATTTATGGAGTTTGTGTGTGAAAAGGTGTTTGAGTGTGTATGGAGGTTAGGGATGAAGATTAGAGAGAAAATCTGTGGAATGTGTGTGTTTTTAATTAAGAAATGGTAAAAGTCTTACAAATTACGTGTGGAAGGGGGTATTTATACCATAAATCTAAGATTTCACTAATGCCCCTTCCATCTCTAAAATATTACATTTTAACACCATTTTTAGGTCTAACATTCTTCCCCTTGGTGTTGAAATGTAATTCAACGTCTTTAAATACGAATTTGTTGATGAAGGTCTTTGAAGCTTTCTCATTGCCTTCAAGATCTTCCATCAAACTAATCTTTTCAGAGTAAATGCACTGCGGAAAATGGATTTGGCTCTTGAGCTTTTAAAACACTTTGCGGAAGCTTGATCTTGGCTCTTTTCGATTTGAACATGAAAGCATCTTCTTGACAATCTTAACTTTGCCACACTTCCCCTTGATTAATGAATCTCTCTCTTGAAGCATTTAGACAAACATTCTTCTTCATCACAAACTTCCCCTCGATCAAACAATCATATTTGCGTACCACCAACGCTTATGTATAGGGTGTACCCGCGGCGTACCCACCACGTTAGAGATAGTTTTCTTCAAAGAATCAATTTGGGGTCATCCTTATTAACATATCTTCTTACTTCCCCTCAAATGATGAACTTTCTTGTTTCTCCCCATCAAATTTTAATAAAGCACACACACTTGTACGCATCATTGTTCTCTTTCTTCCCCTCATGATGAATGTGTGGCTACATGTTCATCATGTTTCTTTGAAGTCGAAACTGGGGAATCAACCATTATGAAGTAGTAGTCCAATAAACAACATCTTTAGCCCGGGTTATACACTGACATGTGTATAAGCCATATTCATCGAATCACTTACAAACAACCTTTGGGACCCATTTTAGTGTAGGCCCAACGGTTTTTGTCTTGACATTCCAAATGTACGTGTCATCGATTCGACGAATAGAATCTGCACTCCAAGGAGGATAAAAACTTGGCGTTGAGGAAAAGTGAATTTTCCGTGGGAGCAGTGGAGAAGCAAAGACATTCACTTTTTGCACTGCAAATGGTTTTGGTGCAAGATCAAATAACTCCCAAAGTGAATATTTGAATGTCCTTGACTCAGTTGACTTGGGCTTATAAACTGACTTTGGCTTAGTCTTTGTCAACTGAGCTTTTGCTTGGGAAATGAATTGAGAGTTGTCTTCAAATGATAAGAATGGAAAGAGAGACTGTGTTCCATCAATAGTAGGCTTCGAAGAATACTTTCTATCCTTGAATAAGGCATAGTTAGTAAATTGAGAAGCTTTACGTTCAGCAGGTGATGAAACTTTGATCTTTGAGCTCTTTGGGATTGACTCAGTGCAAACTTTCTTTGGATCATCAAGTTCAGTTGGATATACTGGACTTGTATCATGATACACTGATTCATTATCACTTTCAGTATCATCCATCTCAACTTTGTTAAAGTCTTTGAAGACTTCTCTCTCCTTGCTTAATAAAATAGTTGTCTTATCTTGCAACTCATGTTGAAGATTTGAAATGGTTTGTATCAAGACAACTTCTTTCATTTGACTTTCCACAATATGTTCATCAAGCCTTTGAAGTGAACTTTGCAACTCATTTGTCAATGTAGAAATGTGAGATTGCATCTCATTTGTCTTCAACTTATAACTCTTAACAAGCTTTGAATGTTTTGTTGTTAAATTCACAAAATCATTTAGATGACCAATGCTGCAAGATTCAAGATCGGTATTCGTATCTTGTAGGCTTCTATTCTCATCTTGCAGTTGAGTCATCTCAGCTTGAAGTTGATCATTCTTTGTTTGAAAAGCAATCACTTCCTCTTGAAGTTTAACATTCTTAGCTTGTAATGTGACTATTTCCTCTTGAAACTTGACATTTTTAGTTGCAGTCGAATGAATCAATATCTTCATCACTTGACAGGGACTTGGATAAGGTTTCGACGAACAACATGAACACAGTCCATCTTTATGAAGTTTTACTTCGGATAAAGTAAGTGTCTCGGGTGAGGAAGTTAACCACAAATTGAAGACGAAATCATTTTTGACTGAATTCAAAAACCTTGGATATGACATTTTGTTTAGCAAAGGGTGAAATGAAATGAAAGGTATTTGTGTTTGAAATTGAAATGAAGAATGAAATTTGGGAATTTTTGAATTTCAGGTTTTCCCTCCAGATTTTTCGCACCGAAAAATGTTCTCACGAAACTTTGGATTTCATGTAAACTTTGGATATTATGATCATAGGAGCAAAAAATATTTTTCCCGCCAAAATACTTTTTTTTTTTTTTTGATTTTCTGAATTGGAATGATCTTGGTTGAAACGATCTAAATGAAGATCGTTTTAGGATTGGAAATGAAACGATCTAAAAGGAATGAAAGGTAGAACGATTTAAAAGGAGATCGTTTTGGAAACTTGTAGGTGAAACGATCTAATTTAGATCGTTTTGGAATCAAAGAGCTGAAACGATCTAAAAAGAGATCGTTTTGGAATCACAAAAACTGAAACGATCTAAAAGAGATCGTTTTGGTTTCTTATCAGAATTTTCAAGAAATTGTATTGACCAAAATCAATCCAAAGGATCAGTTAGCCACAATCAATTCTTCTCAACACAACCACACTTGTCAAAACGATCTAAATTGAATCGTTTTACAAGCTACAATCACTGAAGTAAATACGAAGTATGTAGAACTGAAACGATCTAAATTAGATCGTTTTAATTTCACTTCATCTTCTCCAACAGTTCAGTTTCAACATAAAACTCCATTGATGAACCTTCAAACTTCAATAACTTTTGATTTTCTGGGAATTAGAACATGAAACCACTTGCAAACTGTTTGTTTTCACCTTAGCAACAATCCGATTAACACAATTCACCTCAAAACATAACAGATTCAAAACCCAAATTTTGAGCAAAAAATCTCAAAATTCAAACTCGCAATTCGGATTGAATTAGAACGTGAAATTTGAGAGGATTATGTTTTTAACTATCAGGAATCTATTGGTGAACAAATAATTGTGATTTCATGTGATTTGTGAGATGATCAAATGATGAACAGTGAAGAAAACGATTTTGGATAAAAATTCAAATATTGATGAAAAATTGATAGAAATTGCAACAAATTGAGCTCTGGATCGTTAACATGTAGTTATTTTGCTCTGATACCAAATGTTATATACAAATTTAAGCTCTATTTGTGCAATTTATGGAGTTTGTGTGTGAAAAGGTGTTTGAGTGTGTATGGAGGTTAGGGATGAAGATTAGAGAGAAAATCTGTGGAATGTGTGTGTTTTTAATTAAGAAATGGTAAAAGTCTTACAAATTACGTGTGGAAGGGGGTATTTATACCATAAATCTCTAAAATATTACATTTTAACACCATTTTTAGGTCTAACATTTTTATATTTCATTTTAATTTAGTAAATTTAAATATGATCACTAATTATGGAAAATAACTTCCTACATCTTATAACTATAGAAAGTAATAAATTTAATGATACATTATGGAAAATAATTACTAAACTTTATATTATATTTTAAAACAACTTTTTTGGTTTTTTTTAGTTGTCAAATAGTAATTTTATATATAACTAGTTAATCAGTCCGGCTTCAACCCGAGCATTTTTAATAAAATTTTAAAAGAAATAAAAATCTTAAAAAATGTATATAACGCTTCAACCCGGGCATTTTTAATACATTTTTAATAAAATTTTAAAAGCAATAAAAATCTTAAAAAATGTATATAACTTTTGTTATTGATATATTATAACTCGGCTTGAAGATATTAAATTGATTAACACAATAACTATATATATTAGTACCTATTACATTAATAAAACATAAAAAGACATTTATGATATTATATAAAAAAGTATTTATTTTGTTTTTTAATAAAAGAATAAATTTGTAGACATCATAAATAAAATAAAAACATTTTGAAAAAATTTGTAGACATACCACATCATAATTGTTTCTAAAAATAGTTTAAAAAACAATCCTTTGTTATTATATATAAAGATTTTATCATATAACGTAATAAATATTGGTTATAGTTATAAGTATTTTTTACATCGTTAGTATCTTATAATATTTAAATAAAAGATATTTTTGAGCTGCATATGATAGGTATGTTTGGCACAAAAGCTTGGAGTTGGGGCTGTAGTTAAGGGCTTGGAGTTGGAGTTTGAGGTTGGGGCTAGGGGTTGGGGTTTTTTTTTTAACTCTCTTCCTACGAGCTTTTATTTTAAATACCTTTTGGGGGCTTTTAGGAATTTTTCAGTGCTGAGGCTTTTAATTTCTTATGTATTACCAAACAGGGCTATAATTTTTAAATGAGCTTATTTTTAAAAGCTAAGGGCTTTTAAGCCCTTAAAAGCCTCTAAAATCCCCTTACCAAACAGACCTGATGTCTAGAATAAAATATATATATATATATATATATATAAATGGAAACATCACCGTTTTTCAACATCTTTTATTTATTTTGTTAAAGTAATAAAATAATACAAATATAGTATGAAGATTAGGTATGTGGAAATTTGATCATTTGAATCTCTATTTCCATTTTTATATTTACATCATTCAATTCTTTTTTAACATGTATTTTAAAATAATACAAATATAGTATGAAGATTTGTGGTAATCTTATTACCAAACCGTGTCCGAGTTAATCGGAGCTTAATTATTTGTTTAATTAGATAATTGTGGAAAAGATCTATATCCGATCTTTCTTATATATTTTCTTGGAGCTGCATATGCGTTACTTCGGGAGCTCCGGGATGACCATGTTAAATGGAGGTTAAGCTCCGTTACGGGTATAAGTGATTTTACCTGTACGAAGGTGGCCTCGTATTTTGCTTCTGCTTTGGGTACGGAGCGAGAGTTGGCTACACATTCAATTTAGGTAAAAATTTATTCATATGTTAATTTTTTAATGTTTTGAATAAATAATTGGGTTTCCATGTTTTTTATGTATTTAAAAATAGTTAGTGAATGATTTTTCACTCAAATTGAGTGTATAACCTCATTTAATTATTGGAAAAATCCCCCAGTCCCAAACTACAAGATTTCCTAGTCCCATTTTTATATAGGATCGAGACCAATATCACATGCCCCTCCGACACTTAAATGTGTAAATCTATATCTATATTCTTTTATTAAACAAACTCCCCCCCTAATTTTAAGAACCTGAAATGATATATTTACTTTCCATCTTAATACATCCTTATTTTTTTTATATATATTGTGACTAAAATAAAATTTCAACATCTATTTCTTCCTCACGCAGAAACACATAGCAAAAACCCGAACTCAAAATTTGTCCTCCTCCCCCCTTCATATCCTAAGCAACAATTCATCACATCTTTGACCACAATGAAATTACTTTTACGTTAATAATAACACCATTATCGTCGCCGCTACTACTGTTGTATTGTGGGGAAACCAATCTAGTTATGTTCAAAGTGAACTAATAAATGTTCAAATAAACTCAAATCAATCTTTGTCTATGTTGATGTCATACTCCAAATAATTCAAAAGAAACATAATTAAAAACTAAAAAGTCATGATTCCACTCAAAAACCATATAAAACTTGCATCAATATTTCAAATCCAATAAAACTTAAAGGACATGAAAGCAAACTTTTGAAGTTCATATTATTTGACAAGATAGTTTGTATCACACAGCCATATATCCTTCCAAAAGATGCGATTCCCCACTATTATGAAAACAATTTAAAAATTAAAATAACCCAAATGGAAGAAAAAAAAAATTAAAAAAAGAAATAAGATCCGAATCTGAATTATGGAACATTCCTAAACTAAAGACTTGATCGTACGGTCACAAATTGTCAACAAATAATCATTAAATCCTCTACCATTGGTTCATATTTTCAAAAAGAATAATTCCAGCATAATACTTGTTTCTATCACCTCTATTTTAACTCCAAAATATTAGCCCATTTTTGCTGTGTGTGTCCCTGTCACATAGTTGTTTTTTGTCACAGCCGGCAACCGCCGTATTTCGCCGTAAAATCCAAGATTCCGGTGGGTTATATTCTTTTTGAGTTTTTGACAAGTGGGTTGGTGTTAGTTTCTTGATATAGTTGATAAAAATACAAACTTTATATATAAATATATATTTATACACACATCTTTGTTGCGTGTTTCTTGAAATTTATCTTTTTTTAAGGAAGCCCATTTGGTTAAATTATAGAGAAAGTTTCATTCTTTTATGGTTTTCCTTTCTGGGTTTGCTTTGAAATTTGATATTCTGTAAGTGTTTGTTGTTTTCTTGAAAAAAATATGTATACAGCTATATACATATAGTTGTGTATTACTTAAAGCAAAGTATAGTATATATATTTGTGTTTTCTTTTCTGGGTTAGTCTTAAAATTTGAAAAGTTTTGAGGATTTTTGGAATCTTGGAAAAATAAGATAGATACAGATAGTTGTATGCATATATATGTTGTAGTGGGAGAATGGTGACGATTGTGGCTTCACAGAAAAGTTCGATAAAGGCGGTTTTCGAAAGAGTTGGAGTATATGGTTTTGGTGGTGGCAGTGGTGTTAATGGACAGAAAAGGTTAAGATATGAAATGCATGAAGAAGGTGACACTATGGAAATGGTGCAACTTGGTGCTGATAGAACTAAGAATGTGCTTATTTTGATGAGTGATACTGGTGGCGGTCACCGGGCCTCAGCTGAGGCGATTCGTGATGCATTCAAGATGGAATTTGGGGATGAATATAGGGTATGAAATCATTTCAATCCATATTTATATATCTATATCATACATGAATATTGATGTTGAACTTTGGAAGTGTTTGGATTATTTAATATGTATTTCTGAAAAGCTAATAAGCTCATTTTATTGGATTTATGAGCTTGTTGGTCTGAGCTTATTGTTTTTTAAGATAATTAAGCTCAAGTTAGTAAGCTCATAAGCCAGAAAATTGAACTAATTGGTTTTTCAAATAATCAAGACACATGAGTCCAACAAATAAGCTAAGTAGCTATTCCGAACACCTACACCCCCTTTGTATAATGATCATGCACATAAGCTGTCCCCCTTTTATGTTGTTTGATAGAATTTAGAATTTATGTTATGTTTCCAGAAAAATTGTGTTTTTGAACCAAATTTAGGGCATAGTTCAACAATTTTAGGTAGTTTTTGATGGTCGAATTGTATCAATGTTATTAGCCTGTTAATATAGCTAAATTGCTCTATAGTCTGGTCCTTTCTTTGCAAGTAATAAGAAAATTTAAGGAATACTACTTTTCAAGGAAACTATGCTAATAAAGTTTAGAAATGACATTCACTATCCAATGGATGATTTTAGGCTCTTTTGACTTCATGTAAAGTTTTTGCATTTGTAATTTGTCTTGATCAGTTTGTCCAAGGTGTGAATTCTGTCTTGATCAGTTTCTATTAAGTTTTTTGTCTTAGCAACTTGTTTATTTGCTCGTTTTTTGTAGATATTTGTTAAGGATGTTTGGAAGGAATATACGGGTTGGCCTCTAAACGACATGGAAAATCAGTACAAGTTCATGGTAAAGCACGTCCAGCTTTGGAGTGTAGCGTTTCATGGCACTTCTCCACGATGGATACATGGTGTTTATCTTGCTGCTATTGCCGCCTTTTATGCCAAGTATATATTTAGCCCTCACCCTATCTCTTTTTCCCCTAATTCAATGAGGCTTTGGTAGTTTTTATGGTCCTTATGCAAATTAAATTTTGTGGTTTTTTTGTTATAGATAAATCTTTGGTTCTGTAGCTTTTTAAGCAATCTACAAGATGTGAATATGGCTATTGAATGCGTCTCTTATGCTAGCATAGGATACCCACTAAGTAGAGAAGTCAATCTGTATAAATGGTTTGATTTGGGTCATGTTTAATGTTTAACGGGTCAACTGGCTTAATTTAAATAATTTAACTCAGGAGGAAACAGATCTAATATTTAACTAAAGAGAAACAGGCCACTTAGTGGAAGTTATCCCAAGTGCATTCAAAGGCCTAAACGTTACTAAATCACCTGATAAGGAAAAAGCTAAATTATTGTTATAAAATTTAGTTTTGTAATCTCAATATCTTGTTTAACACATTAGTTATTTAAAAATTTCTGAAGCATCTGATAAAGTTCTTTACGGGTTAATCCAACACCATCCATTTTGACCCACACTTGAAAATACCCGTTTGACCAATGTGTTTCCTACCATTATTTGAAACATTGATTATGTTGGAAGTATAGTGGTAATGTTTCGGTTTTCTAACTATTTTTTTATATGATTAAATCTTGAAATGTAGGGAGGTAGAGGCTGGTTTAATGGAGTACAAACCGGATATTATCATAAGTGTTCATCCTCTAATGCAACACATTCCTTTATGGGTTCTTAAATGGCAAGGATTGCAAAAGAAAGTCATCTTTGTGACTGTTATTACCGATCTTAATACATGCCACCGAACATGGTAAAGTCATAATTACCCTTCTAATTGAACCTACTTATAGTATTTAATCGACAAAACTCTTAAAAAACTTCTTTTATGTTACCAGGTTTCACCCGGGGGTGAAAAGATGCTACTGTCCTTCGGAAGAGGTATCAAAAAGAGCTTTGTTAGACAAGTTAGAACCAAACCAAGTACGAGTATTCGGATTGCCTGTTCGGCCTTCTTTTGCCCGTGCTGTTCTCAACAAGGTTAAAACCTTTTCCTTCAGTTCTTATGGATGAATTGCATAAAGTTAATCAATTGTATATCATGGTGGTTTTGGTTTTCTTGAGAGTAAATTACGGGAATTTGCAGGATGACTTACGAGTAGAGCTAGAACTGGATCCAGTACTACCTGCGGTTCTTTTGATGGGAGGTGGTGAAGGAATGGGACCCGTGAAGAAAACAGCAAAGGCTCTTGCAGAGTCTTTGCTCGACAAAGAAACTGGAAAACCATTAGGTCAAATGGTAATAATATGTGGTCGAAACAAAGCCTTAGCTTCTTCACTCGAGTCTTTGGAATGGAAGATACCGGTTAAGGTAAAAAATTTATATATTTATAGAGGTGCAATTTGGCCCATTTATTTTTAACGTTTTAATGGGTTACACGGATTAATACTAAAATGTGTACGATCATAGCTAAAAAGAAAATTGGCCGAAAAGCGCCTAAAGTGTTTCTTAAATGCATAAAAACTCTTAGAATCACTTTGTACAATAAATTAGCTTATTATTGAAACACATGGCTTTCACTATCCCATTTTATACAAAATAAAAATAGCGGGCAAAAGTGTTCTTGGTCTGCCCAAATCCTGCAAAGAATGAAATAATGACCCATATTGACGTGTTAAGGTGTTATCCAACCCATTCATGTTACCACATCTTATATTATGTTTTGGAAAAAACATGAGTTAAATTTCTGTTACTTTTTTTTATCATAGGTAAGAGGATTTGAGACACAGATGCAGAAATGGATGGGTGCTTGTGACTGCATCATTACCAAGGTACAATCCTTTCTCGTATCTTTATCATCAAACTGAGCTAGTTATTCAATTTCCACTTGTAAATTTTTTTAGCATACATTTTGGCTATAAAAAGACTGATTTTTGTGGGTAATTGGGCATTACATCTGTTGTTCTGCAAAAGGACGCTCTAAATCTTTTCTAGTTTGTTGTTAAAGATTCCAGGTTCTTTATTTTCTTTGTTGAATTTTGTAGGCTGGACCTGGCACCATTGCAGAAGCACTAATCAGAGGGCTTCCGATTATCCTGAATGACTATATTCCTGGACAAGTACGTAAAATTAATTAATTAACATTAAATAGTTCTTACAAGGGAGTTATTGGTCAACTTTTTACATGTAAAACGGATACCTGTCAAACTTCAAATCCGAAACTTTGAGGGACTCTTTCAAAGACCAGTGATCTATAGAATGGTTAAAAGGTTCATCTTTTGACCCAAAGAGTTATGTTTTATAAAGAATAGCCAAATTGACTTGTTTGCTCATAGTTGCATCAAATTTGCCACATCTATATTTGCCATATTGTTATTTATTTTGCTTCATTTTGGACCAACAGGAAAAAGGCAACGTCCCATACGTGGTGGGAAATGGTGCAGGTGTCTTCACCCGAAGCCCAAAGGAAACAGCTCGGATAGTAGCTGGATGGTTCAGCACCAATTCAGATGAGCTCAAAAAAATGTCCGAGAACGCCCTCAAGTTAGCTCAACCCGAGGCAGTGTTTGACATTGTGAGGGACATCCATGACTTGGCGGGTCAACGCGGGCCCCTTGCTGACGTTTCTTACGTTTTAACGTCATCATTCACGGACTTAATTTAGGGAAATGTACATGTAACTCTATAGAAATTATTACCTACCAATCTACCATTCTTTGAGCTTTACTGAAAAGCTTTTGTGTGTTGAAAATTGTAAGTTTTGTGGTTATGAATTTAGTACTTTTAGAACTTGAAGAAGTTGGTGTGCCCTTATCTAGTTTTCATTGTAGTTTGTACATAATGCAGAAAAAATCTTGTTTAATGATTCAGAAAAAAAGAACTTAAAATGTTTGTTCTTTTTGTTATATTTTGTTGGTATGATTATCTCTTCAAAACAAAAGATTGGTTATATGTTTCTTGATCCTTTTAAGAGTGGCCTTTATCGAATCCATAGCATCGTTGTGTAATTGTCACAACACATCACACTTTCAGAAAATTTCTCACTGGTTGACATCTGCCAAAAGCAAGTTCATCAACAGATCGACTTCTACAACTTGTTGCAGAAAACTGACACACAAGCAAAAGAGTGAAGAGGATAAGCATTTCTTCCATTGGTGACTGGGTATTCAAGGTGTAAATAGTTGAAAGCAAAAGGAAACATGAGTTACAAAAAAAAAAAAAAAAGAATCCAGAACCAAAATCTTTGCTGCTACCCGATAACTGCAAACCCTTATTATCTTCAAAATCTACACAGTATCATCTGTTTTTTTATTACCGCACACTTCACAAAGTTTATGTATATCAACTGTACCTCTTGCTATTTGACAAACAGTACACTTTCTTAATGACTTCTCTTTAGTGCAATTGATGAGGTTTAATTTCTAAGAGTCACGATAAATTGGTTGAGCCATCCACTTGAGATTCAAGTTGAGTTTCCCAGATTTGGCACCGTCAAGTGGAAAACAGTCTTTGTATTCTCCTTCTAGTATGACCCTTGTCAGTGTAAAAATACATCTTCCCATGTGACTCTGCAAATTAACAGTTCTGGATTGTTTAAAATACGAATACCTTATAAATAACAAGACACTTGACAAGGGCACAATATCCTTGGTAAGCAATTCAGCCTTGTAACTTAGTCATATATTTCTCTAACAATCCTTAAGACACTTTCTCATTTTACTCGAAAAAGATGCAATATAACTGGAATAAACTAGTTCACATACAAAATGGTTCAAGATTGCCACCTCCACTTAATGATAGTACCAGCTTGACAGGCGCAAATAAGTCAATTTTCTTTCTCTGAGCCGGAAAGTAGGATTGGTTTTCCAAGATTGGTTGAACATGAAATGAACATGAAATTGGCTTGTTAATTAAACATGTTTTTATACATAAGGTATAAAATGGATGCACCCAACTATATGAAACGCAACATATCATGTGGGGCAAAGCGGGCAACTTAATGCAGAACTCGAAATAAGTCAGGTCAGGTGGAGTGGAGTGGAATCATAAACAACTGTCCATAACTTGAATAAAAATGTCGTAAGAGGTTGTATGCATTAGAAAAAGATATTGCATGCATTCAACCTCCTTGAACACCTCTTCCTATAAAAGCTAAACTGTATGAAATTAACCATTCAACCCATATGAGTCAAAGTCTCCAATTCAGTATACAGAAAATTGCTCTTTATCGAAAGAAAATATACATATTGAACGCACATACCTTCCCGAACATATCATGGTCGTAGACTTCAACAACAAGCATATCATGCAATCCATCCTCAACAACAAAGTCAAATGTCTGATTCCAAACTGGGTTCAAATTCTTATTCTCAACCTACAAACAAGTGATAAAATTTTTAAGGAAAATTGAATATGACCTACCAAGTGATGTAAACAGATATGCATAACATAAATCACATGAAGTACCCTAGTACTGTTTGTCATTCCGGTTTTCTTCATGGTGAGCACAACATAAGGATCAGCCTTTCCCTTAATATCTCTAGATGGTAAGTCTTCAGCAGATATCACAGTGATGGAAAGCACTCCCCTTATAATAACTGCTTTCTTTCTACTAGATAGATCGCCATTTTCAGTATTTTCACTTGTGAAATTAGAAGTAAACAGGTTTTTGAACCCATTATCCATGCCATTTGGACAATACAGTAGCTCCAAGTGCACCTATAAGAAATTTAAACAATCAAGAATCTAAATTAACAGACAAACATAAATAAATGTATAAGGGAATGAATTCCAAGCTTCTTGGCATTATAATATCATGTCGAATACACCAGATAGCAGAGGTTGCAAAATGGATGGGTCGAATGGATTCCTCATAAGAAAAAATTTGTTCATTTCAAAGGGGAAACTGGTGATGAAAATTCTTCCCAGATTACCCGTTTTGGACTGTTACCCGCCCCACCCTTCGGTCCATTTTGTCAGCACTAAATTTCATAATTTCCCATCAAGCTCACTACCGAAGACCAGAATCCAGAATTATTACCTTTCCCAGATCTTTATTATCACTTTGAATTTCCAAATCTTTTACCAATTCTATCCACACATCCTTCACTTTACCAGGCTCGAGTGAACTCAACTGTACTTGAGCACATCCAAGGAGTTCAGAGGCTCGAAGCCCATCATCATCGTATATTTTGACTGTCAAATTTTGAGTGGAGATATCTTCAACTACAAACTCAAAATGTTCATTCCAGATTGGATTTAAGTCATTGTTCTGAGAATAGAACAGCATGAACAAGTTCAGTTATCTTTAAATACCAGAAAATGAAATTTACTTAAAAAAGGATGACTTACGATAACTGTACTGGTTTTCGTTATGTTGGGCAGGGGAAGTATATATAACTCAACAAAAGGATCAGATTTCCCGATAATGTCTTTGTTTGTTAAACCTTGAGCTTGAACAAGTTTCACCTCTAAAGTTCCCATGGGCTTTAGTTCAAGATATAACTACAATCAAAGCATTACTATAGATTAGATTTACCGAAAATGTGCTTTTTATAATACATTTAGGGACACTTTTTCATTGAGTTATCAAAGCATTATCATAAATTAAAAATACTGAACTTCAGATGTGATTCGGTTTACTAGATATGACAAGAATCATCATATAAACAAACCTTAAGGACAGTACAGAGAAATGGTCCAATGAAAGGAACCTTTACATTAGAGATGGTAAAATGGGTGGGTCAGGCAGCACAATTTGGCAAAAGCAACATTTTTTCAACATAAACGCTTATCTAATGATTTCCTTCCATTTCTATGTAACAACTATATAATGTGATTCTTAACAACATTTAACATCTTATAAACAAATGTTCCAACTTTTCATCTCATATCTTTAGATAATTTTTATCCCAAAGTTCTTGACATAGGTTAGATCCTCGATCTTTCCAATTATACTTAGACATACGAATGTCTTGATGGTCTCAACCCACAAAATGTACATGAACTTAAATAAGAAAGTACCAGTTTTTGGTTAGAAACATCTCTTAGAACAAATAAGATATAAACATAAAATCACTTATGGAACTTGAATTATACTTACAAAAAGCAAGAATCTTGAGATGTAGGGACTAAGATTTGGTTCTTACTGAGCCTGTAAAACCGTGTTCTTGAGTGATCCAAGAAGATGGATTTTTTGTTAGCAAGATGAAAGAAAAACTTGTTTGTAATCTTTTGTGTGATTTTAATGAAAACTTGTTTGTGATCCTCCTTGATTGAGGTCAGGTTTTTGATCAAAAAATTAAAGAAAATGTGAGAGATAAGAGTGGTTGAAAGTGAGTTGATTTTTGAATTTTGATGGAATTTATTAGGCCATAGGGGATGGCCATGCAAATATCTTGCCCCTGGGGCCGGTTTTTACTTTAACAAAGAGATATTTGTGTTTCATATTGTAGTTAATCAAGTGTATGAGTCAACTTTACGTATAAATTGTAATTTGATACAGGAGTGGTTTCACATATGTCGACTGTGGTTTGCCGTATTATCAACTTTAATATCTGTCTTTTTATCAGCACTCATCCCTATAGTTGTGATCTATATCAATCTGTCCTTGTCACTAACGTCCGCTAGTTTTGATCCGTTAAGTACATAACATGTATTGCACATGAGGACATTCTTGTACTTCCAACCCAACGCTTTGGCAATATAGAGTTTTTTGGATAGGGTTTTGCAACAATGGACGGTTGGAGAGAAGCTAGCTTAAACACCATGTAGTCCAGGTTTCCCCACTCCTACTTTTGCCGTGTATCGAAGACTGGAGGTGCCACCACCAGTCCTTTGGAACGCAAAAGTGCCATGTGGATGACCTGGCGTTGAAACCCCCAGGCTTTGCAGCCTTTTCTGAACGTCCTAACAACCATCATTATTTTTAATAATGAGAGTGGAAAGGCCAGAATCGGAAATTCAGTCCATATAAATAAAAACTTTTAGTTTATCTAATGTGCTTCAACATGTCTCTTGTGAGCACATGTTAGAAAAACGACTCTGGTGATTGACATCTACCAAAGGCAAGCTCTTTAACAAATCAATTTCTACAACTAGTTACGGAAAACACACACACAACCACTCTAGCAAAAAGTGAGAGGATAAAAAATTACTTCTATTGGTGACTAGGGATTAAGGTGTAAATAGTTAAAAGCAAAAAAGAACATGGGTTAAAAAAAACGAATTACAGAACCAAAATGTTTGCTGCTACCCAATAAGTGCAAACCCTTATTATCTTCCAAATCTACACAAAATAATCTGTTCTTTTTTTACCGCAAACTTCACAAAGTTTATGTACATCAAGTGTACCTCTTGCTATGCAACAAACAGCATACTTTCTTAAGGATCATGAGTTCTGCTTAGCGCAGCTGATGGGGTTCAATTGTTAAGAGTCACGATAAATTGGTTGGGCCATCCACTTGAGATTCAAGTTGAGTTTTCCAGATTTAGCACCGTCAAGTGGAAAACAGTCTTTGTATTCTCCTTCTAATATGACCCTTGTCAGCGTCAAAATACATCTTCCCATGTAGTCCTGCACATCAGCAGTTTCGGAATGTTTGAATTAACAATACCTTACATATATCAACACACTTGACATGGGTACAATATTCTTGATAAGCGATTCAGTCTTGTAGCTTATTCATATATTTTTCTCTAACAATCTTTAATACACTTTCTGATTTTACTCAAAACAGATGCAATATAACTGGAATAAACTCGTTCACATAGAAATGGGTCAAGATTGCCACCTCCTTGACCATCGCTTCCAATAAAAACTAAACTTTATGAATTTAACCATTCAACCCATATGGACTAAATAACAAACCAAATCAACCCCACAAGTCAATGATTCAAAATCACGAATTCCAATCTAATAGAAAATTTCTCTTACTCCAAAGAAAAGATGTATATTGAAAGCACATACCTTCCCAAATGTATCATGATCATACACTTCCACCACAAGCATGTCATGCAATCCATCCTCAACAACAAAGTCAAATGTCTGATTCCAAACCGGGTTCAAATTCTCATTGACAACCTACAAACAAGTAATAAAAATTTTGAAGGAAAATAGAATATGACCTACCAAGTAATCTAAAGCAGATATGCGTAACATAAATCACATATGAAGTTGTTAAAGAGGAAAAAATACCCTAGTACTGTTTTTCATCCCAGTTTTCTTCATTGTGAGCACAACATAAGGATCAGCCTTTCCCATAATATCTGTAGGCGGTAAGTCTTCAGCAGATATCACAGTGACAGAAAGCACTCCCCTTACAATTACTGTTTTCTTTCTACTAGATAGATCATTGGTTTCATTATTTCCACTTTTAAGAACCTTTTCAAGGGAGGTCATAGTGAAATTAGAAGTAAATGGGTTTGTGAACCCATTATCCATGCCATATGGACAATATAGTAGCTCCAAGTGCACCTAGAAGATAAAGAGACAAACAAGGATCTAAATTACAAACTAACATAAATATATATATAAGAGAATGATTCCAAAGTTTCTTGGCATTTCAATATCATATGGAATACACCTCCCAAAAAGGGTAATGACAGAAAACGGGTTGCAAAATGGGTGGGTCGGGTAATGACAGAAAATGTGTTTAGTTTTAAAAGGAAAACTTGTACTATGAGTTGGGTCGAGATGTTGGATTAACACAAACTTGAATCGGTTAAAACTCTCCCAAAAAGGGATTAACGTGGTCACACAAGAGTTTGAGCCTTGAATAAAATAGAAATTTCATGTATTGATATGATTTGAGAAACGACATGAATAGAACAATTTAGGTGGGTTGTCGGCAACTTAAACACGTCAAGTAGCTTTCAACACATTTCATAGCTGGCTCTTTTTTTTATTTGACTTTTTTATTGAATATAACCCAGATTGACCCTTTTGGATAAAGAGCAACTCATCCATAGAATAGATCTTGATGATGTAATGAAAAGCCGTATAAAACAATACTTTTAAAGTATTTTGACATTCGAAAGATTTTGTGTTAGAGGTGGCATATCTGACCCAATTACTAATGATTGTGTTGATTCAGGTTGCATTTGCTCTCTAAAGATCCAGCAGAACAAAAGAAACTAGCCTGAAAGGAAATAGGCCCCAAAGGCCAAGGTATATTTTAAGACAAACTTTTACAACTCGCTAATATGTGATATAATTAATATGTTGTAATCGTATATGATATACTCATATACCCATTATCTTAAATTATAAATAAATAATGAAATAAACTTAACAATTCGAAGAGAATAGATTTTTAACCTTTCAAGTAAAAAACCAGTCCATTACCCAAATGGCTCGGTTGAAACTGTTACCCAGCCCACCCTTACCGTCCATTTTGTCACCACTAAATTTCATAATTCCCATCATGCTCACAACCAAGAACAAGAATCAAGAATTATTACCTTGCCCCTATCTTTATTATCTCTTTGGAGTTCCAAATCTTTTACCAACTTTAACCACACATCTTTCACTTTACCAGGCTCCAGTGAACTCAACTGCACTTGAGCGCATCCAAGAAGTTCAGCGGCTTGAAGCCCTTCATCATCGTATATTTTTACTGTCAAGTGTTGAGTGGAGATATCTTCGACTACAAACTCAAAATGTTCGTTCCAGATTGGATTTAAGTCATTGTTCTGAGAATAAAATAGCAGAAACACGTTGAGCTATCTTGAAATATCAGAAAATGAAAATTACTTCAAAAACCATGACTTACAATAACTTTACTGGTTTTCGTTCTGTTGCGCAGGGGACGTATATATAATTCAGCAAAAGGATCGGACTTCCCAATAATATCTTTGTTTGTTAAACCTTGAGCTTGGACAAGTTTCACCTCCAAAGTTCCCACGGGCTTTAGTTCAAGATCACTACAATCAAAGCAGTATAGATTGGACATACTAAAAAATGCGCTTCATATAATACATTTAGGGACACTTTTTCATCGAGTTATCAAATTGCACCTGTAATCTCCAGGTAAAATGGGAATAACTTTTCGAACTGGCCAGGTGATTGAATCTTCGACAGCATCACGTATGGTACTCTGCATAAGAAAGACTATATAAAGACCTCTTTTTATTTTTTTCATCAGGCAGATCTCATCAATGTGGTGTGAGGAGAAACAAAGATGTGCTTGTAGCATCGATTTACTAGAGATGACAAGAATCATATAAACAAACCACAAGGAGATTGAAAAGAAATGATCAAAATGAACGGAACCTTTACATTAAAGATGGTAAAATGGGTGGTTCAGACAGCTTGGGTAACACCATAACAGTCAAATGGGTATTGGACTATTGGTACGAGCTAGTATGGGTAGGATCAGAGAGGGTCCTACATTTCATAACTTTCTTTTATAAATAGTAAGCATGTCAAATATGATTACGTAACTACTATATTATTTGAATAAAAATGATCTAATAAAAAAATAAGAAGTTTTATGCATTAAGTTAGGTTAAAAGAGCAAATTTGCCACTTAAAATGTATTAAAAGAGCAAATTCGCCATTAACTTTTTTAAAGTGCCAAATTTGCCACTAAATAAATATAATAAGACCAAATTTACCACTAAATAAATATAATAAGACCAAATGTACCACTTTTTACAAGAAAAAAAAAATTATATTTTATATTTCACACATTAACAATAAACATTGTAATTGTTCGTTTATGTTCTAAATGACGCTTTAAGATATTAAATAAACAATGTGAAATTTTGAATTCTTTTTCAAAATATATACACATACACACACAAAAACTCTAAATCAATACACCTTAGATTCATGTTTGATTAATATGAACGGTATTTCAAAGTAACCGACTTCATCTTTTTAGTTGGTTATGTTCATAACTGAATATTTTATTTAAGTCGTGAGCATAATATGTATTGTTTCATAAGAGTCTCACATATTAGAGAATGTGTACGTACACATATGAGATTTGAAATATATGACAATAGTTTTGAAATAATTGGAGCATTTTGGAGGAAAATGATTGGTGACAAATTTACTTATTTTAGATATTTTTTATAGCAATTTACATTTATAACTTTGTTTAGTGGCAAATAAGAGTCTTTCAAAAAAAATCAGTGGTAAATTAGGTCATTCATATATTAGTGGCAAATTTGCTCTTTTCACAAATTTTAAATGGCAAATTTGGTCTTTTAACCATTAAATTACAATACACTATGAGTGAACTTCACCCAGTTCACCTATTTCCATTTACACTATCAATTCTACTTATCCCAGCTGAGCTGTAAACACGTTGCCACCTCTATTCAACGTATACGATGCAATATACTAAAACTTTGCATCTCATATTAGCAACACATGGCAGAAATGATGAACAGAGCAAAACAAATATAAAATGTTTCCACACCTCAAGGGCATCAGCAACGCCAGGAATAGCTGAAATGTCACCACCAACTACTTTCAGCGTAAAATCCATTTTTTTCTGCAAAAGTTAACACAGATAAAAAATGGTGTACTTTCCACTTTAATTTTGTAATTAAACAGACCGAAGGAAAAAGAGATGTACCTTCTGCCTCAGAGAAAATGAAACTGCTCCAAAACAAGGGAACTCGGGAACTAAGGGCTTAAAAATCAACCTAAAAACACCAGTAAACGCGATATTCTTCACCTGTACAGCATAAATAAATTTTAAAGATCGAAGGGTGGTCAGACTGGATCGGTGATCGGCTCCTCCAAGAGTCGAGTCAGGCTGGATCGGACTAAAAATAGGTCAACAGTTCAGACTGGGGTCAATTTTGGTCAAAGTCAGCTGACTCGGGTCAAAACTCCGGTCAGAAAAAAATTATAATAAACTTTTGATAATATTCTACATTGGTGAAAGTTTGTTTCTAATTAAACTTTGATGTATTATGCTAATGTTTCTAAACAATTATGTTTAAGTTTGAAGTTTGTTACATATAACTTAAAAATTTAATTTTTTTCATTTAAAACCCTAATCCGGTTACCGCCCGAGTCCGATCAAAGTTTTCAAAAAATCCTGAATCCCCCATTCGCCGATCCGATTCCGAGTCATGAGTTCTCCAACTTTGGATAAGTTAAAGATTAAAGAATGTATGTGTAATAGTGAACAAAGTTTAGAAGTCAAATTTCTAATATAAGCACAAAAAGACTAAGCAAAATGAAATTACCTGCACGGGCAATCCAACTCCGAGTCTCGTCTTAATATCAAGTACTATACTCGGGTTCCCATCCCAATTCATCTCCAACTCCATAGTTATTCCTTCACCTCCATCTTCAATAATAGAAACTCCTAAAGAACAAAAGCATCAAGCATCAATTACAGTTCAAGAATACATAATGAAATGGATGGACTCGACAAGGGGTCAAAACGGTTGGCATTTGGTACATCTTCACATGGGTCACATAGGTTCGCAATAGCAAATATAAATTTTAGGAGGTTGTAATGCTATATATGACCCGTTTTGTTTGGCTAAAATATAACCCTCATCAACTCATTCATGTAATGATCAGTATTGACACATCTACCAACAAATCTATAGCCAGAATCATAGCACAAACTAAACCCCAGAATAGATGCCACTGCACAAACATCAATTAGCCTAACCTGTAAACTGTGGTGCGACTGTTCCAAGGGTAAGCTTGGAAAATGACAAAGAGGACAGCACCATTGGTCTATATTGCTCAAGTACTGGCTCCACACTAGCTTTAATAAGCTCAGAAGCCGCCTATCCAAAAAAAACATAATCAGCATAATATACAAACAACTGCAACAAAATTGATTATCAAAGGGTAGATTAAAACTCCTTAACATTAAAAAATTCATCATTAGAGGACATCATTAAAATGTGACTATACAACTTCAAACTACAAAAGCACAATCCCCTGCACCACATTTATTACACTTGATAGTATGATTCTGATTGACGTATATCGATTTGAAAATGCATATCCAAATTAGACATCCAATACACAGGAAAGCAGAAAAAGGGGCATCGAATAAACCCTTGGAAAACTGACCTGGTCAACATAGGGCCAGATCTTTGTAAGATGAGCGTTGAGCCAGTTTAACTGAAAAAACAAATAACAAGAAGAATCAGTCCCTAAATAAAGAAAAGGCCAAAAAAGAAACTAAAAAGATTTTAAAAAATAGAAGAATAACTCAACTTTTGTCTTTGTGAAAAAACAACCCAAGAAGGATAGTATTCCGGGGCAAGTAACTTTTTAGAATCTTCAACAGTCATTCTTGCAAAAGCCGCAATTGTTGTCGCCTTCATCACAGATTTTGACCCAAAATATATCAGCCAAGATAATTTAGTAATTTCCACACACAACTATATTAAAAAATTCGAGACTACTTATAGAACGTGTAACATCTCATATTTCATTTACACAATTTAAACACTACCAACTACTTCAGTGCAAACTCCAAATAAGAATCCATCCATAGTATTTTAACATAAAGCTTAAATCCATCCAAAATGCAACATGTGCGACCATACTGGGTGTCCAAAAGTACCATGAATGCTAGTATATGTTAACAAAAACAAAAAACATAACATAAAACAACAGTTTACCATATAACATTAGTTGTTGGTCCAAATCATTAGTAGCATACTAGCATGTAAAAAATAAAATAAATAAACACATATTCAAGGCTTCTAAATTTTCATCCTTACTTCCGGGCTATCGACTTTAATAAATTACACAACTCCTATACATTGCCAACAAAAAAACTCAGGTACATTCCAAACAATACACATACTGTATGTTATCATTTCCCTAATTTATTTTATTACTAAAGTGATTAAGTTACATCTAAATTGTATTGTAATACTATTCAAAGTTTCTCATACAATATGTTGACTAAAGTATACTCTAACTTCATTTTATTTTTACTTCCTTTTTTTTTGAATAAAGTGTTAAAAATACTGCGTAAAAGCTAAGCTAAATACCTGTTAAGAAAATCAAACTTTTTTTAAGTAATCAAGAAAATGAATCTAAAAAGTCGCAATAATATGTATCAATTTTACAAAATTTATTCATTAAACATTTAAACAATAATAACAACAAATGCAAATAATACATTTTAAAAAATAATAATAATAAAGTTTGCGAGGCCAAAGTAAAACTGTCTACATCTTACTTACCGATACTCTAACTTATGTAGGGATTGAGTACAGTTGTAATAATAATAATAATAATAATAATAACAAAATTATTATTATGGAAAGATACATAGATATAGATATAGATACATACAAGAGCAGAGCGTTTAGCAGATCTTTGATTCTCGGAACGAACAAAAACGACAATCAATAATATCCCTACTATAATTCCGCCCACCACTCCACCTACAAACGACATTATTATTATTATTATGTGTGTTGCTAGTGGTACTAGGATTTTTTTGATTTTGGTTTTGATTTAATTTAGTAGGTGTGAGATTGTGTGTGTGATAAAGATGGAAAGTGTAGCGATTGGTGTTTTTGTGTTTTTGTTTTTGTATTTATATTATTTAATAATTTTGAGGAAAAATGAAAATAAGCGAAGATTTTGGATGGTGAAAGAATGAATGAAGAATCCGTGTCGACTGTTTGTAAAGTGTGCGTTTTCTATGTGTGTGTGTGTAAGAGAGAGACAGATGCAGAGAGATCGGATGTGATTAACATGTAATGAAATGCAGTGATTATAAAAATAATTGATGTTAAAGGTGGTAGTGCAATCATTTTAAGTGTTGAATGATATATATTGTAAATGATTTCATTAAGGGTATTATAGGTATATTAGATGGAGATGTTTAAATTAGTGAATAAAGAAGAGGGGTATTTTTGGTTTTCAAAAACAGAAAGTTTAAAGAAAAATAAAGTGATTTGTTTTATTAGATAGTATAGATTACTAGCCCGGTACCCACGCAATGTGGCGGTGGTCGTGACGGCGACGGCGTGGTGGTGGATGCGACATCGAGTAGTGTAGACTATTGATGTAATGCTAATGAAGATATTTTAAAAGATAAATAATTGATAGTGTAATTTACGCATTATTGTTAAGGGGTCAAAAAAAAAAGAGAATTAATAGGGTATTTTGGTTATAAAAAATTACTAAATTATATAAATATCTTAAAATATGATAAGTCACTTTGCTTTATAACATCGTTATAGATTGTTTTCCATTGTGTGCTAATCGGACAGTTTGTTTAGATTATGGTGGTTTAACCATATCCATATTAGAAAGCTCCTCATTCAAAACCTAGTAGTAGGCAAAACCTTTTTAACAGTCTGCTTGAAGACACAATCTGCTCAAAAAACATGTTATAAGAAAATTTTGTCCTTTTTGACTCGAGTCTATATCTCTCAAAATCTAAAGTTTCACAAAAAAATTTCTTTGCTGCTGAGTTATTAATCTGTTGGTGGTAAATCGTTTTGTTATTATTATCTAACTATATTTTTCCATCTCCCGTTTAAAGCTTAAATCAATTCGATTTTAAAATATTTAAACTGGTTTTTTGTTATAATAATTACCATCTGATACGATGAGAGTGATAGTATGGTATTTGATGGTGGCAAATACTTGCATAATGACGTAAATGTTGATGTAAAGTTATGTTTAATAACAAAGAATATTACAAAATCTTACTGACATGTTAGTTGTTACCCCTGATATTTGAATCCATAATCAATGTCTGATGGTAGTATGGTACCACCACCCATGCTAGTACTCATAAATATTCATCTGGCTTAAATATGAAAGTAATAGACACTTTTAAAATATTGAAAGTGCTCCTGTATTTTATGTATTGAAATCGATTATTTGGCCGGATATCAGTAGGTTTTGCCGACAGGGATATGTTTGACTTTTTATTTTATTTTCGATTTTTGAAATGCCACGCTACCATTTTAACTCTGCCATTTGGCCTTACTTGAGGTTAAAGATATGGTTTTTCCTTTAATTTAAATTAATAATTTAACTAAAAATATATCTTTTAAATACTTTATTAAAATTATATTACGTAAAGATTATCATAAATTTAAAACTCAAAACAAATTTTAGTTATTAAATAGAAAAAAAAAATACACATTTCGATAAAGGATTACCCTATGTGTCACTCAAACATCCCTTCAATTATGTTTTAGTGTATTGATAGATTAAGTAATTAAACAAGGTATATCCAAAAAAAAAAATGATTAAAATATATTTAATCTTCATAAAGTTAGGTTATATCCAAATATAATTTTGATAAACACTAAGATTTTTTCTCCAAATATAAAAGATGGACACCAGGTTGTTTGTTTCGTAAATAGTTATATATGTTAAATGATTTATATATCCTGTTTTACTTTATTGGTAGATAATGATATCAATATATAATCTATTTTATTGATTCTTAAAGAACAATATGCTAAACATCGTTAACAAAATATTATATAGGCAAGTGTAACAACATTAACAGCAAACGATGATGTATTGAGAGGAGTCAAGATACGATAAGTCGATCACGTGTGATTATTGTGATTCACATTTCGGAAAACCAGGCATATGATTTTTTTTCTCATCGACTTCAGACAAAGTATGTGTATGATAAAACACTCATCCAAAACAACCTTAATGTAATAATTGTATTAAAGGGGATTTATAACTAACTTTAATAATAATAATAATAATAATAATAATAATAATAATAATAATAAAAAGGATTTTATAACTCAATGTCAACAGCTGGTTAATGTGTTAACCAACATAGGAGAGGAGTTGCATCACAATAGTTTACATATGGCATGAGACTATGGAAGAAGTTGCATCATAATATAATTAAAATGAATTTAATAATGGGTTTAAGTCAAAGCTGGCCTTCCAAAGTCAATATATAAATATGAAAAAATAAGTTTAGTAACCCAACTTTGATCAATACTCATACTTTTTTTGGTTAAATAATATTAGTTTAATCGTTGCGCGAAACAACTAACCGCATTCGTGATTGAAATCGCACCATTGCAATTTCAAAATAGCTTTTGATCTTCTGGTTTCGAATTGCGATTTCAAAATAACGTGCTTGCTAATGGAGGTTTCGCTATCTTGTGGTGGTACGATTTCACTGTTTGTACCTCATTTCACCAACCCGTCCAATAACTTTGTTAACATCAACATTAACCCTTTGATAGTAAATACGTTTATAGTCTATTTTCAATCATATAAATTAAAAAAAAATTATTTCTATATATAAAAATGAGTTTTCTAACTAATGCCCCATATGCACTTGATAAAAAGCCTTCAATTAGTTGTGATTTTTTCTCATGTCAAATTTACCCTTCCTTTATAAACTCCTATAATTACTCCAAATAACTATTATCTCCAAATTAATTAGTTACTCCAAATTTATTCCATTTCTTTTTTTTTGTTTGACCGTATCATCAGAAGCTTTATCACTCTCTCAACTCTTTGCATTTCTTTTTGTTTTTTGTTTGACAATTCACGTACGAGCCTCCCTCTTTTTTTTTTGGTTCAAGTTTTATATGTTATTGTTCTTGTTTAACATCTGTATTCAGAAGATAAAATCCATCATTTATTGAAACAAATAAAGATCACAAATATTATAAACCACCAATCCCATTGACCACTACAACCAAAGCAAAATAAAATAAAAAATAAAAAAATGATAGTTTTATAACTTCAAGCTGAAAATAGGATTTATATCATCTTCAGTAGAGATTTTCCTTTTCTTCTTAGCGACTTGTATACCATTGTTCTCATCCTTAAAATTCTCTTTCTCCGGACATCGACTAATATTATAACCAACACACTTGCAAAGTCCACAATGTCTCACTTGTTTCATCAACTCTTTTCCACCTTTCATTCGTTTATTCTTCGGTCGTCCTTTTGTTTTTGAAATAGGAGGGCATTGTACTTGCTCAATGGAGATAGAAAGAAACTCACAATTGTTTGTAGATGTTGAACCCATAACAAAATCTTGTTGGTTTTATGGAACTGGAACATCAAAATTAACATCCTCTAGGCTCCATCGAGAAAGCAAATAAGTGCTAGGAATTTCGAAACAATCTTTATGAACAAGAACGCTTAAGATATGACGACACAATATACCAACAAATTCAAAATTCTTGCAAGTATAGTTAGCCACTTTACCATCCCAATAGACCTTATGCGATCGAGTTGCTTTTCGATGTTAGACGGTAAAAGTAATGCTAGTTTCTTCTTGAACCGTGTATTGAAATGCTTCTCTTATTTGCACTTGAAATTTCTTGAATGCGTATGGAGTATAATATCGATGAGCTTGTTCTTGTAATGGCAAAAACAATCCAACATTTGACCCATTATACTTATCCAACATATTATCATATATCTTTTTTTGCTCAACATCTTCTATTGCTAAATCAACCTAAAAATATGTATAGTAAAAATAGATAAGAATGATTACTTTTAGGAATATAAAATAAACATAGCAAATAGGAGCACGCACTTGTCTTATAAATTGACTCAAGCATGTAGCAGAGGTTACAAATCTTTTGATAAATACATTGATACTTTCTGACACGAGAGGTTACTTGTCATGCCACCAAAAAAAAAACTCACGAAGATAATTAAGCAGGAACCCAAAATGATTTAATTTGATACAACCCTATCACATGTTTATTCTCATGTAGATTATACTTTGTAGTTACGATAGGCCATTGTTCCTCAAATTCTTCAATCGTGTCTAGCCTGTATAGCTCATAAAACTCCGAGCACCAATTTGAATACTCACTTCTTAAGGCAGAAGTAAACCAACCACTAAATTTGGTGGTGATATGCCATATACAAGATGCATGTTTTGTAGAAGGCATCTGTGTTATGATTGCTTCTGTCATACATAAATCTTGATCCGTCAATATTGTTTTTGGCGACTTTTTCATAAGTGAAATAAAATTCTGCATGTTATAAAAAACTTGTGAGAAATAAATTAAAGAAAAATAGAAAAAATTATATAAAAATAAGTAGTATGGTTACCTTGAAAAGCCATTCAAATGTATTTGTCGTCTCATTACGCAAAAGAGCACAACCAAGTAATACGGTCCTTTCATGATTATTAATACCAACAAAAACTCCAAAAGGCATTTCATATGAGTTCACTTTGTATGTAGTATCAAAAACCACATATGAGTTCACTTTGTATGTAGTATCAAAAACCACAACATCTCCATATTTTTGGTACCAATCAAAACAATGAGCATGAGACCAAAAAATATTTTCTAACTTATTTTCATCATCAACTGTAAATATATATTGAAAACTAGGATGTTCATTTTTAGCATCTTTGCAATACTACAAGAACCCCCTAACATCGTTTTGTGAGTTAACTTTATGACATTTGATGAAGAAATTATGAACATCTTTCATTAGAAAATTAAGTTCTTCATGCCTCACGTTCTTTTCAAGTTCCATAACACGCATAATTTGTCTCACACTTAATTCTGCTTCTTTTAACATTAGTATACGTTCCTCATCTTCTTTTGTAATATTCCGATAAGAAGGAAGAAAACGAACTTCTTGTGTTGACAACAACTCATGATTGTGTTCAACAACAAATGTAGTGACTTGTCACTCTAGAAAAATGTCGTTAATGTTTCTCAATGTGATAAGCATATGAGCTTTGCATTTACATTTAGTTGATGCACGATATCTTTGTTGTTTTGAGTAGTCGACCACTTTTGGCCCCGGCTTTCCTTCCCGGTGATAAAAAAAATCACGTCTTCTCCTTTGTCCTCTTATGTTCACGAATCTCCCTTTTCGAATTGAAAATCCATGCTTTCTTGCGTAATTTCGATAGAAAACATAAGCTTCTTCTTCACTAAGAAAACATTGACCTACGAAGGGTTCATCAAAATTAATCGTATCGCTTTGGCCATTTTCATCTTTAACATTTGTTGCTTCTTGAACGTTGTTCATTAGCAATTCTTTGACAGCAGGGGCATTCAAATAAAAAAGAACACTTTCATTCATCTACAAAATAATAAATATTTACTCATATCACTTTATAATCATATCTAACAAACAAATACTTAACAAAAAGTCAAACTTAAACAAACATTGTTAAATAACAAAACAAAACTATATAAATTTATAAACATTATGCATACAATTTATATGTCGATGTGTGAACAATAATTTAATTGTAAACAAGCACTTATATATTTTATCATTGTCAAAGATAGAAAGTGAACAATCATCAAAATTATGGATACTATTCTACTTCCATCTACTCAATATCATGGATCATAATTATAGTAAAAAAAAAAAAAAAACACTACGGGTACTACATAAAAGAATACTACATTTTTACCATAAAACTAAATCAATAAAATAATAAGTTTATAGTTAACTTTAGAACTCAAATAAAAAACCTCTGTCACTAATTGTTGTGGCAAACAATACTATGCATTCTAAATAACTGTTGTGTTCTCCTTATGAAATAGGGATTGCGTGGCTGTATACACTGTGTATAAAGGAAGAGGAAAATTTATAGAGGGTATTTATTAAGCTAAATATTACTGGAGGGAATGTTCAATTTTAGAGGGAAATATATTTTAGAGGGAATTATAAAACTTACAAAATAATGAAAAGGTGAGGCTGATGATACGGTCAAACAAAAAAAAGAAATGGAATAAATTTGGAGTAACTAATTAATTTGGAGATAATAATTATTTGAAGTAATTATAGGAGTTTATAAAGGAAGGATAAATTTGACATGAAAAAAAATCACAACTAATTAAAGGCTTTTTATCAAGTGCCTATAAGGCACTAGTTAGAAAACTCCTACTCAATCTGGATACTTATAACTTATAAGCTAAGTCCAAGTTTCCAATAAGCCAGGACCCTTTTTATGTTGTCAAATTTTATGTTGCAACTGTTCTGTCAAACATTCCCTCATGAAGCATGCCTAAAAATTCCTCCTTTATAATCAAACACTACAATGCAAACCCATGATAAATCATCTATATACACATAGTACAAAGTATTAAAACATTATATTTATCCAAGGAATGAGGTCCGAATTTAACTATCTTCAATGGGGAGTTCAACAACACCACTCTCGTACATGAAGGCATCACGTACTTGTACCACATTACGGCACTCAGATTAGATGCTTGTACGTCAAACCAATGATGTATTGGCGTAAACCCATGCATTACAAGTCATCTAAGCATGAAAAGTTGATTGACTGAGACAAATGAAAGCTTCAGGCTTTTCCTTGTTTTAAGCTGGAGTTCATCCTTTTCTCCCATGTTTAAGATAGTCCATTCTGATCACCCACAACTGCTCTCCAACCACTTTCATTTCCGGGCGGTCCACTCTTGTGGGGGCGGCACATTGAAAAGCTAGACCGAGCATCTTTGTAAAGATCTCAATGTCCACGGCATCTTTCATATGAGGGTCAACCAAATCCATTATGTCGCCATCATTGTACTTTCCAAATGCCTGAATAAGGTAACAAAAGTCATTAACTAACAAACAAACAATACCCGTTTTGACCTACCATGTAATTAAGTCCCGCGCTAATTGGCAACACCAAGTCATATCTGGCTGAATCAAAGATAATACTCCATTGTTTTGGCCTTTGAGACAACTGTCGATCCACAATATACAACTTGACAAGGCATGGATGAAAAGTCGGATATGGGGTCGAGTCCATTGGCTCATCTATATGTCCCGTTTTAAAAAATAAAATCACATACTTTTAGACTCCGATCTACTTCCAATGCACACGAGATAACATGCATGGATAGACTGGTGTAAACAGGGGAACCCACTGGCTCATACTACTTGGTATGGCAGAGTTGGCAAAGGTTAGGTAAGAGTTCAAAACACATACTTTTTGAGTTTTTGGTAAGGATCGGATCTAAAACACCACTGGTCCCAAAAAAACTTTAAATGGTTAGTGAGAAATGTAATTACAATAATACAAAACTCTATTATTTCAATAATAATCTGACCTATTTAATAAAATGATTTGTGGGTTTATAGATGATAGTACGCTTTGGGCACCTCAGACTCATTTGTGTATTCAGCCCACTTGCACTGTTTCCTTTTTAGCTGATAGTTTTTTTTTTTACGCGTTTGCACATTAAAGATATAACATAGTGCTACATATAAAGAGGATATAACAAATGCTACATGTAAAGAAGTCACGTACCCATCTTATTGTCACCTTCTCCTCAGGAGATCTCCTCGACTCAATGGGACGACGGCCCGTAAGAATTTCTATAAGTAGAACCCCAAATGAGTAAACGTCACTCTTCGGGGTGAGTTGATAGGTTCTCATATATTCAGGGTCAAGGTAACCAACTGTCCCCCTTACTTTGGTAACCACGTGTGTTTTGTCAGTCTCTGCATCACCAAGTCTCGCAAACCCGAAATCGGCCACTTTTGCTCTTAGTCTTTCGGTTAGAAGAATATTTGATGATTTCACATCTCGGTGGATAATTTGCTTTTCTGTTGAAGATAAGGAAAATTATAACAAAATGTTTTATCCAACAAAATAAAAGGATTTTTTCTTCCAGATACATAATTTTCAATAATTTGTATAAAACTCTCTCAAACTAGGTGTGAAGAAGGGGCAATCAGGTAATATTTATTTGAATTTGATATTGCTTATGCGCGCAAAGGGAAAGGGTGTTGGTTATGCATTACCCGCGTATAGATGAAGATACGTTAAGCCATGAGCAATATCGATGCAAATTTCAAGTCGCTGACTAAAGTCCAAGAAACTTCCATGACCACCTAAGATGATCAGCAAATACATTATAACGTTTTTGCTAAACTAACATGTGCAAATCAGGGTGCTAAATCAACTAAGAAAACTTACCGTCCAAATGCTCTCTAAGTGTACCATTAGGCACATATTCTGTAATAATAAGGCGTTCATTTCCTTTATCTACATAACCAAGAAGCTTGACCAGGTTTCGATGATCAATTTTAGCAAGTAGTTCAACTTCACTTCTAAATTCACTTCGAAGAGCATCAAAATGTTCCTGCAAAATAATTTATCACGCAAACTTCAAAACAAAAATAGCATAGCCTTTTGAAGGAAACACAAAAAGCAAACGGTTTTATGATGGAGGTCACATCTTGCATTCTAAAAACAAAACTACAATCACCTATTCATTTAATCTCACCTATACCCTCAAAATCTAGATATTAGAACATACAAATGACCACGATTGAAGTTGACAGGTTCAGATTTGACTACCCTAAACTATTGCCAGTTTGGAAGGAAGGATCACTTTTTGAGTTTCGAGATTGCACACACTGATTTTAACTATTTATATTGTTTTCTAAATATATCAAATAAATTATTGCCGGTTCAGAAGGACGGACCAGTTTTTGAGTTTTGAGGTTGGAGTGATTTCCACTATTTATGTGGTTTTCAAAATATATCAGCTACAAACTTGACACTCTTTTTTTAACCTAATACATCAAATTTTTGCTCTGTTCTTGGAAGTTGGAACATAGGTGGTAGTTGTAGAAGTATATTACTTTGTCTAAACCATGCTTTATGGTTAGCAAATCTATTAAATCAAATGTGAACCCAGGGTTGTCTTACAGCTTTTGGAGTATTTTAATCTGGATATGCATTTTACAAATTTATAATAAAAAGGCTTCAAATTTTCTTATAAAACAATAAGCATAACTGAACATTTTCTTTCCAGGGAGAGCTCACACCTACAAGTATGAAGAAGTGATACTGCAAAAAGCAATAATTTTATATCATGAGCATGCATGTTACCTTCTTTGCTCGTTTAATGGCAACCACTTGACCATCAGGTAGGTGAGCTTTGTAGACTGTTCCGAACCCTCCTTCACCTAACCTTAATGATGGTGAAAAGTTTTGTGTAGCCCTTGCAACTTGGTTCATGGTCAAATGAACAGATCCTATTCTGTCAAGTTTTGGAGACATTGAAAATCTACTGGGACTAGGTGGAACACGTAGTGGACTAGCTGGAACCTTTTCAAAAACGGAGTGCATTTCTATTGATGAAGCTGAATCCACTGCAGAAACAAATATTAATTAACTTAACCAGCTAAGATACCAAAAAGTTGATTGTTGAATGTTAAGGTAATCATTGCTAATGTAAGGTTTTGGTGCCTTTTGTTGAGACCAATGGGTAGTGATCACACATTAAGAAAGTGAATTTACACAACGGTCATATCAATCAAGCTACTCCACTCATTACCAATGATAAAGAACTTTTCTTGATTTTAGCACTCATGAAATCTAGAGGTCGCGATACAATCCCGTTTACTTCAAAATAATTGGATATGGGCATTTAGGTTATATATTATCTTTAAAGAATCAAATGAGTCAAATTCAGAGAGTGGCATACAATGATACGCCACAAGTACGTCAAATTACATGTTAATAATTGTATCACTTTTAATCTACATTATACATGACATTCAAAAATGACTGGAGGTTTGTCTCAAGCCAACTGGACCAAGAACCGACTAACTTTGACCAAATTACTCATTTTGATCCATTACCCCCACTCAAGCCTCCCAGTGCGCCACCTCTAGTGAAGCCTGATGAGCAAAAGTCCTACAATCAATACTCGAATCTTGGGCTTCACAAGTCTTACTTGGAAAAACACAGATTTTGCTCCTTCGGTCCTTCCCTCCTAATGATTACTAAAACATTCTTTTAGACCAGAATCAGTATCAACGGGGAAAAAAGTACTTTTAGAGTTAACTAGTTCAAAGGAAAAATGCTGCATTTTACGTGACATCCCAGTGAAATATTGGTGCACTTGTTTTGGAGAGGAAGTACAAAACAAGGTTTTCAGTGGTCGCTACTTTGACCAATTAACTTAGCAATGGGTCAATTTGTGTTGCGGTATATCTCAAATGCGTCAAAATAGAAAGAATCAAAGGGAAAAAAAAAACCACTAGCGGAGGGGGGAACACATCAAAAGCCATTAAAGGTTGCCAAAGTCTACATATTTTACAATAACTTCCTAAATTGTTTTTTATTCAAAGATTAAAGATATCAAATATAGTAACATTGTTTTTATAATTAACACATTAGTTATGCATAAAGAACTTTAAAATGGACAAAATTATGCTTGTTGGTCACCCCCTCCCACAAAAAGGTTTTAATAAGAAATGTAGACGTCATACCCATTTGATGGTTCAAATTATTGACAGTGTAATATATTCAAAGTATCACAAGTTTACTCACTTGAACTTGGCTCCTTGGCAAGAACAGTGTGGGTTGTATCTTTCTTTTTTGAACGGAAACAAGGACAAAGAAAACTGCAACACAAAACCAAAACTCCAAACCCTGATCCACCCATGACCAAGTATTTTGTCCTAAACACAGATTCTTGATCATCTTTTGCTTTTTTTGAGTCCCTTTCCTCTCTTGCTAGAGTCACGTCTCGAACTAAATTCTGCAGAAATCTCCTTCCATCTAGTAAAAAATATAAATCTTCAGAATCCACAAGTTTGAACTTTAGACACATAATTTATATATGATGTACCACCCCTTTTGTCCCAATAGTACTGTATGAGTTTTTATTAGAACATCCAATAAAAAATGTAAAGAATTTACGATGGAAGCCTTGGAAGTAAATTACATATTCGCCCACTATCATCATTAAAAGATGGTGCCATTGAGTTTGGGTCACAAGATCCATTTAGCTGTAATAAAGATTATTTCAGATATTTAAAAAACAGTCAAAATGTTGCAATTAACATGTGATCAATACACGGGACACTATATAAATTTCTTTTCTTAAGACTTCAGTGAAAACAGCAAATCATCCTTCATGGAATATTCTGAGTTAAAAATACATATTTGCTTGTCGTTGTCTTCAAAAGACAGTTATATGTACCTGGGAGACAAGATTCAAGTATAATAAATGATAGTTTAGAGATTTGCCAACCAGTCAAGGTGTTGCACTTTTTCATGGGTTGGATCCTGAGAGGACGCATGTTAAATTCTTTGAACCATGATTTCTTTGTGTAATAAAGGGAAATTTAGATATTTGAATAGCCAAAGTGTTGCATTTTTCATGCGATGCATCCCCAGAAACATTATTACCAATTTCAGATTCCGAAAAATTAGGACACAAGTTAAGATTTCATGACACATTGCATACCTGAAAAACGACCCACCTCGTAGCAATGACTCACGATGTTCCTATTGATTAGACAATGATGCGCATGATACGACTTGATGGACTTGCAAAAGAAATCTTTGCTTACTATTTCCCCATTAAAGTAAAACAACTTGCTACTAGACTCACTTGAATAGCTGATATGATAAGTCCCACAACCCTTCAAAGGCAATAATCTGGAGGCAAATATTATTGGTGAGTGGATCAGCAGTAGAAAACTCAACACAATCACTCCCATCCTCATTTATGAGCATACTTATTCCAATACATTTATAGGTAACAAGAAGTGTATTGTTGAACTGCCTCGGGACATCATGAAGCAAAACTAGTGGAAATGTGGAATACTATATTGGTCAATCATCAAATAAATACAATGTCACAGTTCATTCAAGATATTCCACGTCACCGTTGAAGCCAGTGGTTATTCTTACACACCTATTCAAAGATAGACAAAGATTACAAGTATGAGAAAAAAAACCGTTAAAGAATGACTAAGAAAGGCATTTGGATGTGCATTTTGAAAATGATATCTACTTTTCAGATTCTAGAGTTAGAAAAATACAGTAAATTCTTAATACAAGTAAATGACTATTTTTAGACATCAACTAATCAATATTGAACTATCAAAATGGTAGAGCAAACCTACTTGTATTTCCTTGATCTACCCTTCCTCTAATAAGTAAAATTTGCCAAACACTTACATCAATCAAAACTACAATTTCCAATTATTATCCAATATCGTATAATCACTTTCAAAACGCACATTCAAACACCCACTTATGAGCAAAACGCAACAAAGTCAAAAGTCAAACTCCTTAACACACTAAAACCCTAAAGCTAATTTATAACACCTAAATATGGTCAAACTTCATCATAATTCACCAATATTCCAAGATTTACACACTAAAAACTCAATCTTTAACAAATTTCTTCACATTTGAGACAAACCCAGATCAAAAAAACAAGAAATTAAGCAATACCCATCATTCAAAACATGTTAAATTGCAATAAAGATTCATAAAAACACAGCAAAAAGATTAAAAATTTATGACCCAATTCATAATTCAAGTCAACAAAGAAGAAAGTTCAAACCTTTTTCTATATATAAGTATATTTTACTAATGAAATGGGCTGAAGATAAACACTAGGATTAGGCTTATTATACTGGTTAGTTTCTTGCAAGTTTTTGTTGATGGAGATGTTGGAAAGACCGGCGAAGGTAGAAAGAGAGGGAGGATGTGTGTTTGATGAATAATATAATATAATATAGATATATAGATATAGACTGAAAGGATGAATATATGTATGTCTAAATCTGAAATTGGTAGCCCAAAAAATGGAAATAAATTTGAAATGATGTCACACCCCATGTAAGCAAAGTGAGCTGGTGTGGTTTGTTTGAACTTTCTATATTTGAGATGCCAACTATGGCGGGCAGTCACCACCACTCGATAAGATTTGGCTGTCTCTCCAATGTCTTAAAAACCACTAAACTAGTTTTTTTTTTTTTTTAACAGCACTAGTTTGGTAAGTGATAACGGTTAACAGTTAGATTAAAAGCATAAAATTAGACATTTAAATCAACTAGATAAAACCCTTACGGTCAAAAAGTTGTAATTATGATTAGCTAAAAATATATTTTAATAATAGAGTTTTGTTTGGTTAAACCCAAAGGCCAAATTTTGACACTTGATTTTACCTCTATCAACGGATGAGATGATCCCATCTTTCCTCCACAGATTCTTTCTCTCTTCTCCCCCTCTCTCTCCGGCGACCTTTTTTTCTCCGGCGACCTAACCTCCACCGCCACCACCAGTATTTCTAACCACCACCACATCATTTCTTCTCCGGCGAGACAACCACCGCCACCTCCTCTTCCTCATCTTCATTCTCCGGCGAGAAAACCACCGCCACCACCATCATCTCCTACCAAAACCACCACCATCATCTCCGATGCACCAGCAACACAAAAAAAAACACAGTTGATCTCTCTCTCTGTCTCTTCTATCCACGGCGTCCGCGCCGGCAGCAAGGGCGGAGCCCGTACCGTATCAAACCGCCACCATCTGTTGGATTGCCGCCCATCACATCCATTCAATTCCCATATGCGTCCCTTGACGGTCAGTTTAGAACGGATAAGGGCCACTGACCCGTACCGTATTCACCTGAAAATGACGCCGGAGTTTTTCGACGGCGGTGATTATTACCAATCAAATTTTATTGGATATTGGTTCGCCGGAGTTATTAGACGGCGGTGGTGACCGGAATAATTCGTCGGAATTTCGCCGGGGATGAAGGGATCGCCGGAGATGACGACGGAAAACGACCGGAGATGAAAATTTCCCTTTAATCTTGAATATTCATTAGATTTGATTCAACGGTTGAGATTGAGCTCTTGAGTTTCACCAATTTTGGTAATTTCTCATGAATACAACTCTTTAATAATATATCCATCCACAAACTCTATACAACATTTACCTAATAACTCATATCAAAAATTATAAATTAATTTAACTTAATAAGTATGATATCAAAAAATAAAAAAATGCTAAACCAAAAATAAATAACTTAATAAAATCATGAAATTAAAATACTATATAAATTATAAATTGACTAATGCTTGATAGAAATTTACATTAGTTGTTGGCTGTTTATGCAATATCAAAATTTTAAAACTTTTTTTAATCTTAACTCTCAAAAAAAAAGTGTGTGGTTAACAAAGAAAACTTATGTCGTTGTATTAAAAAAACAAAAGAAAAACATAACTACAAAAATAGTTATATGAAGAAATTTTGACATATAAATAAATAGTTATACTTTTTACAAAAGAAATAGGTGTAGGAATCACATTAAAAAAACCAATTAAGATTTCTTTTAGAGCTTGCAAACACTATCTATTTTTTATAAACCAAGAGCAAATCACTTATACATTAGTATGCAAGATAACCCCTCAATTGATCACGCACGCAAAATGATATACAACTTATCTATACCTAAAAAGTATTATTACTCTAGGAAAGAAAAAGAGAGGAAAAAATCCAAATGAAAAATTAATAATAAATAAAATAATGTTTATGCAATTGAAAATACGTGGATGGCCAAAATCTTTTGCCTTTTTATCAAACTTAAAATAAGGAACCATAAGTTATAAATATTTCACACCCAATATCATAATATTTAGATTCACAATCAACAAAATTTTCAGAAAAGATTAAAAACTTAAAATACCTTCTCTTAGGTTTATATAGGAACATGAAGAGAAAGCTATGTGCTCAAAGTTATGATCTCAATATTTAAAGTATGAATCTATCAAATAAGAAAAGAAAAAATAAAAAACATCAAAAGCTAATATAAATATGACAAAAATAAATATCTTAATTCATATAAATCAAAAAAATATTGTTAAAAGTAGAGAAAATTTCATTAGATCACCTTGAGATTTGCTGTATTATTAATTTTCGCCCCTCTTGTCTTTTTTATTATTATTTCACCCTGTGTTGAAAATATGTATCATTAGACCCCCTGTCATAAACGGACGTTAGTATGGCTCCGTCAAAGCTCTCATGCGCTGCACATGAGGGTAACTGAGTCATTTTCCTTCCAAAACACTCATTTCACTTTCCACTTTCAATCAATCAGATCAAAACTTTTTTTCCCCAAAAACACTATCTTTTCCTTCTCTATCTTACTTTTCAGATCTAAGTTCTTAAAATTTTCCAAATCCAAACACCAAATAATAATTCCATTTCCTCTAAACAATACAAGCATTCACGTAACAACCCATAAAACAATAAAATTCAAAATACTTCCTTAACAAAAACAATAATAATAATTTAAAACCCAAATTAAAAAAAAATGCAAACTTTCAAATTACTATATATACTTAAAAAGCATGAATTGGTTTACGTGCGCCATACATTTTCAACACTTTTAGTCCCTGTCGTTAAATTTGTTGCAGCAATGGTCCTCTCAGCTAACGGCTGCTAATTTTTTCCTGCAATTATAGTCCCTGTCGTTAAATTTGTTACAACAATGGTCCCTATCAGCTAACTTTAACCTTTTAACTTTAAGTTTTTTAATATTTGCCACATAACTTTAACGTTTTAACTTTTGTCACATAACTTTAATTTCTTTTACTTTTAGCACAAAAGTTTGCTTTTATTTAGTTTTTAAACATATGTTTTTTTAACTATTGCCACGAAAGTTTCATTTTTTTTTACTTTTTATGATGGAAACTTTTAACTTTTAACTTTTTGTCACATAAATTTAATATTTTTTATTTTTGGCACGAAAGTTTTGTTTTATTTAGTTTTTAAGCTTTTGTTTTTTTAATTTCTACCACGAAAATTCATTCTTTTTACTTTTTATCACATAAACTTTTAAACTTTTACTTTTTGTAACATAACTTTTATTTCTTTTATTTCTTGCACGAAATATTTGTGTTATTTCCCCATTTACTTTTTATACATTTGTTTTAATAAACTTTTGTCACAAAAGTTTCATTCTCTTACTTTTTATCACATAAATTTACGAATTTTTAGTCATTCTACTTTTTGCCACATCACTTTTATTTTTTTTACTTTTCACACAAAGTTTTGTTCTATTTAATTTTTATACTTTTATTTTTTCAACTTCAGCCACTAACGTTTTATTTTTCTTTACTTTTTATCACATCACTTTTCACCTTTTAACTTTTGCCACAAAAATTTCATTTTATATAATTTTCCACATGTTTATATGTTACGTAATGTCTCCCGCGGCAACGTCCGGAGACAAAAAACTAGTTAACTCCAAAATTAATTGTCTTACAAAGGATAATGGAAACTTTGCAACGAAAGACTATATCATCCGTGGATGATGCTTCCTTGCCCGCCGACTGATACTACTACTTTTATTCATATTCGTTGTTTTCGGTCGTCCCTTTCTTTCACTATCTCTACCGTTTTCTTTTTTATGTATATATTTCTTTTCTGAATATTATAATATATATATATATCTTTTCAGATCTAGTTGGAAGGGATTAGGGTGGTAGCCAATAGTGAAGGGTTTGTGATGGAGCAGTTTTTTCCGACTAAAACCCGATGAAAGCCATACATATTTAACGGATGGATCTAAACGTTATCCCCGTCGTTTTCATTCAGTGATGATCGATTTAAAGGGGTGGCCAGATCTGGTGGTGGTGCCGACAATGATTGGGGCTGTTGGTGGTGGTCGTCGCTGCCTCAAACCTTTTGTAAGTGTAGATAAATTGTTATTGTCTTTTAGTATGATGGTTGTGAAATTTTTAAATCCTTTTAATATCATGTATTGTAGTTTTTTGATTTGGGTATGAGTTTTTTTTTATAAATTTTATATGGGTTTTATATATATTTTTATTGATTTGTATTAAGAAATCTGAAGTTGTTTTGAGGATTATTGGGTTTATATCTTTTATTAATTGATATGATAGATTTGATTAGTTTGTTTTGAGAAAGAAAGTGTTTTTGGGGAAAAAAAGTTTTGATCTGATTGTTTGAAAGTGGAAGGTGAATTGGGTGTTTTGGAAGCAAAATGACTAAGTTACCTTCATGTGCCATGCACATAAGAGCTTTGACAGGGCCATACTAACATCCGTTTATGACAGGGGGGGTTAATGATACATATTTTCAGCATAAGGTGAAATAATAAAAAAAAAACGAGAGAGGCGAAAATTGATAATACAGCAAACCCCAGAGTGATCTAATAAAATTTTCTCTTAAAAGTAATACTTATTCAAATCTACACACTCATTTATCTCAACAACCAACATATCTATGCAGATATATAAATAAAAATTAAACTCTATAAAATACGTTTATGTAGTGAGGTTAAAAAAGTTAAAAAAATAAAAAATACACTCATTAATTTCCGATTATGTACATCCACGAATTGACTTTTCACTATTGAAAAAAATAAAAAAAATACACTCATTAATTTCCGATTATGTACATCCACTAAAAAATACACTCATTAATTTCCGATTATGTACATCCACTCAAAAATACACTCATCCTTTCTTTCCACTACAAGTGTCATATTTTATATTTTTGAAGTCTAACTTTTTCAACTTAAACTTAAAAAAATTTTCTTTGTGTTATATAATACTTGATAAAAGTTATATGGATTAATTGTGTTTTGGAAGTGTTTTTTCAATTATATAAGTTTTATATATAACAAAAAAAGAATATTTAATGTCTAAGTTTAAAGATAAATATTTTGAATATTCAAAATAAGACACTTGAAATGGGATGGGATAATATTTATTATACAATAAATATAAAAAAAAATGTAAAGAGTTTATACCTAAATTTAGATACATTAGAACCAAATATTTCATTTTTTAAAATTTTTTTTAAAGCAAGCATTCTCAATTTTGCTTCATTGAGTATGTTCATGGTATTTTGACACACGCCTTATTTTGTTTAGCTTCTATGTTTACTTAGGATGTTCTTCTAGCAAAGATGCAAATTAATAAATAAAAAGTTATGTCTTATAAAAGTTAAGATTCTAGCTCTTTATTTGTAGAGCATAAAATAATAATAACTAGGTTATGGACCGTTTTAAAACACGAGAAAAAAAAAATATAAAAACAGAAATACGTAAAATATTCGAAGATAATAACAAAAGCTTTCACGATTGGAATCATTATATATATATAGATAGATATGTGTTATAAGATACCCATACATCTTATTGTAACATGAAAAGAGTGACATAAATTTAAAAAATTACTTTGTTATGTAGGTTCACTGGGTAGAGATATCAAGGAGTCCTCACTGCCTATTGGTTACATCTTAACGCATAAAGAAGTTATTCAAGACACACTCCATTTTGCGTCACTCTCTCCCCCTCTCAGTTTCTCTCTGCAAAAAGGGACCAGCAAAACAGAAGAAAAAAAACTCCATTTCAGCCTCCTTTTCTCTACTTGTTCTTAATCTCTACAATCAAAAGAGGTTTTGAACACCTACCACACAAGGCTTGTGGTGTTGCGGTTTTGAAATAAGAATGTTCAATTTTGGATGTTACTTGGTGTGTGAAAGGCGCTGGAAATCTACCAAATCAAAGAACAAATAGCTCGAGATCAGAACTTTGGGTGTCTCTCCAATAGAGAAGTTCTAACTTGAACTTTCATTCATCTTCTTCAAGGATATCTTCAAGGTTATGTTTTTCTTGTATTCATTCTCTTGAGGCTTTTGTTTGTACAAGTCGATCCATGGTTTGAGTTCGGTTTGTTCAAAATTTTAATATCTTATTGCTTCATGGTGCGTATATGTATGTTTTTACCGAACTCTAATAAATTTTAATATGTTATTGTTAACTTGTTAATTTAAAGATTAAATTGTTCTAATAAGGATATAATTATAAATTACATTATTTTAATATTTTTCTTTTTTTTTCCCTTGCGAATAAGAATAACATAGACTACTTATTTTCATTTGTTTTCCTTTCTTTTAGTAGTAAGTCGAGAATGCTTTTTTTCGTTGTATTATTTTTTCCTTTCCTTTCCTTTATTTTCCTTTCCTTTATTTTAGTACTAACTCGATAATAATTTTATATATATACTTTTTTTTCTTTTGCTTTTATTTCTTTTCTTACAATTTAAAACTAGAAATGCACTTTTAAGTTATTATATATTACAAACCATTTGATTAAAACTAATACGTTTTTTTTTCCTAAACACATATATTACATTTTTAAACATCAACATAATACACAATTAAAAAATTAAATCACAAACTTGCATTGTTATTATGCAATTATGAGTGCTCAATTTAAGGCCAACATGATCCTACAATCCTTACTATTTGGCCTCTCTTTTGAATTATCTAGTGTAAAAAACAATCAATCTTAAGAACAAGAAGCATTTGTTCCTCGTACCCATTTCCCAAAAGGCTCGGATTGTTGCTTCTTATGGGTCATCCAACGTCATAACCTTTCTCATCCATTTCACCAGACTTCCTTCTAAAGTGTGTGGAAAGAAGTCTTCAGAAGGAAGTCTTCCCACAACCAACACGTCGAGCACCACACCGAACTATAGATGTCGCATTTGTCTGTAAGTTTCATGGTTTGATGATACTCGAGTGCAATGTAACCTAATGTACATGCAACATTCGAACTTGTCATATAGACGTCAGCTTCCAGGATCAATTTTGCAAGCCCAAAAATTGCAATTCGGGCCTCCATGTTATCATCAAGGAGCACTTTTGTGGGCTTTAAGTATTTGTGGACTATACGATGCGTATGGTTCATGTGGAGATACTCAAGCCCGGTTGCAACCCTAATTGTAATGTTATATTTCACGAGCAAATCTAGTTCTCGTCTACTATCTCAAACTTTTTGCAAAATGTCTTGCAAGCTTTCATTTTTCAAATACTCGTAAACAAGGTAATGACATGTTGGTCGCGACACATGAGCAAGTAACGATTAGAGGTTTCTGTGGCGAATCTGACTCGTTAGGATTTCTGATCGAATTTGGCAAATTTTTTTATTGGGTGTTTTTGTGTCCTTTAATGTGAGCTCTGTCGCGTCTTTTGATCGATGTATGACCTGTTCGATCGCGATAGTCTTGATTTTTCCTCTGCGTAAGTCGGTTTTGTATACTTCTCCACAACCACATCATCATATCACTTATAATGCCCTAATTGCCTCGTCGTCCTCCAAAAATGCGAGCTTTTCCGCGGTTATCGATTGACTAAATATCGCAGAACCGGATGGATCTCCACTCCCTTTGATCATAATTAAACACATTTTTAACAAAATCGAAAATATCATTGTAGATAACATCCCACCAAATGACCCACCTAAGAACCTAACCAAATATTTTCTTTTTATTGCTCTTTTTATGTCCACCACTTCGTCCCCTAGTTGGTGTCGGCGTCGGTGATGTCCCCGGGGGCTCAAAATTCCCATTTTTCGAACTCGTTGAATTAGTCGATTCAAGAATTTTATATCGTCCATAACTATACTTTTTCACTTTAGGCACCAAAGATCTTAGCTGTCGTAATTCCGACAATGGACTATCCAATAAACTATTCCGGAGACATTGAAAAATCAAAGATTCTGAAACAAACGTATTGAAATGAGTACTTTTCCGGTGAGCATATTGTTCTCAAGTGATAGTTTCTCGAGGTTTGGAAAATATCTCAAAAAACCTAACTTGACGGAAAATTTATTATTAGAAAGACCAAGTTGTATTATTAGAAAGATCAAGTTATGTTTTCTTTTCCAGCTAAGAGCACATGATCTTTTCATTTCTAATAATAGATCAAGTTGTGTTTTCTTTTCTAATAAGAGCGTGTTTAGATTATTAAATTATAAGTTTATATATATCTTTGTAGGTTATATGAAATTTAGTGATAAAGGAAAAAAAATATTAGGGGCATGTTAAAACGACCAAGACAATAAACGACACTGTTTTTAAAATTTTTGACATAACCTATTTGTAAATCCATAACCAAGGCTTTACTTAGCATATATCAAAGACATGTAAAACACTATTTCAAACACGTCTAAAAATATAAAGCTAGTCAAATGCTTTTAAAACTATAACTTGACTAGCACCATCTTTACATTTTAATTGAAAAAATTAGTAAGCCAAAATTCAATATCCAAAAATGTATGACACACTTCAACAAACATTTAAGAGTTTGGCTAGGGATTTCTAAAACCCAATTATCAATTACCAACATGTTCAATCTACCTTTCTTATAGTGTATCTTTTTCCAAAGCACAAACAAAACTTCCAAGTACTTTAAGCTAACCGAATCATCTTTTTCTTTACATATTTTCCTTTTTACCAGTGACGGATCCAATGTATTATGAGGGTGGACCACCCTCAATATAGTTTTGTTGGTAATTTAAAAAAAAAAAAAGAAACTGCTTTGTTTATGTGGAACAATGGTGGAGCATCTAACGCGTTTATGAAGAAGAAGAAAACCCAACAAAGATGTACAACTTTTTGTTTTTTTCTTTTTGCCCCCTACTTAATATACAGACCTATAAATTAAACCTCTTCTTACTTTGAAATTGACAAGAATCTACAACCATTTTCTTATTTTTGTTCTTTATTCCCCGGTTTATATATAGATTATAAAATTAATCCCTTTCTTATTTTTAGTGTATGAAAATTTTGATATTTATTATGGTTTACTCTTCTGATGTATGAACACTGTCTAATTTAAAATATTGATTAATGAGTATGGTGACTACAATAGTTTTTTTCTTTGGCAGAATATTACGAAGTATATTTATTATAAGAGATAGCTAATAAATATACTTTCCTTTAATAGATATTAACACAATAAAATACAATTATCGTGAAAATGTATAAGTTAGTCTGACTAGCTCTTATAACTTCTTAAAACTAGTTTGTTGTTTTTCTAACAGTTTATAGTCTCCTTTGAAAAAAAAGGAAAAAAAAAACTCATGACCGACCATGTTTAAAAACTTATATCTATATATATACTAGTGAATTTACCCGGGTTCAACCCGGACGTTTTCATTAAAATTATAAAATTAAAAAATGTGCATGTAATTTTTCTATTAATATATTCTAAATCGATTTGGAGATAGTGAATTGAATAACACAATAATTTATAAATTAAAGTACCTATTGCATTAACAAAACATAAATGGTTATACAATATAAAATAAATTTCTTTGTTTGTAATAAAAGATTAAGAACTTTAAATAAACATTTAGTGAGCTATTTTTAATTAAAAATATTGTAAATTATTTATGACATTATAATTAAAATAAAGACTTTTAAGTAAAATTGTAGATTTGCCACATCATATTTTTTCTAAAAATACTTTTGAAAGACAATTGTCTTTTATTTATTATAGATATATATATATATATACAAAAAAGTCTTGTATATCGTAGTAGATGATGATGGTGTACAAAAATCAATGGTCCTTATTGATCCTAAAATAAGAGGAGGTCTCAAAGTATCTCACCCCTATATATATATATAACAAATTATATATATTTTAAAAGAATTTAGTAATAAGGGAAAAAACAATTAGGCCCCATACACTAAAAATGTTTGGACCCGTCACTACTTTTTACGTTGAGTCACATGTACGAGGTTAACAACTACTCGTATAACATAAGCACAAAGTTTAGTGAATAAATAAGTATCCATTCAAAAACCGAAAGTGCTGAGTTTGGATTTTCTTGATGCATTTATAATCCTTGGTGGTCTTTCGCATGATGGTTTTGTTGACTGTTTCGGCCATCGATTTTAAATGTTACAAATCTTCAGTATTTCAAGGTTAGTGAATACGGTGTTGACTAATTGTGTTATAATTCATTTGGCATTACGTTCAATATTGTTAGTTCTTTATTTTTATTTTTTTTGACAGGTTAAATATATTATTTTGGTGGTCATAATTGTTTCTAATAAAATGATGTTTTTGTTATTTTGTACGAAATTTGTTTATTGAAATAGATACTAATCATTGTTCAGAATGCATCTGGGTAATCGTTCTTCAGAGATTTGTCTACCGAATTTGAAGAAAGGGTGATAGCGTGAGTTGTTATATGTGCTTTTGAGTAAATTTAAATATTCAAGATTGGCATATGCTATAATATTTGTAACGAAACTTCATGCCCACAGAATACACAAGGAACAGATGGAGAAATGGCAAGAGGAAATCAAGGAACACTTCGCTTCATTGATGCTTCAAATGAGGACATTAATGCCGTCTTGCACAATGCTCAGCTTCTACTTCACAATGTCAATAATGATCCTTGAAGGTAGAAGTTCTGCATCACTTTAATAGTTTTCTGACTTTTGTATTACAGCAGGTATATAGTTATTAGTGTTATTATTTCTAACACATTACCAAGACTTTTGAATAGTTTGTAGTTTACAGCCTTTCTCCCCATTTTTGCCAGATTTTATGAAACTTGGCTCACATCATATTAACAGATCAGCATCAGAGATTTTCCATCAGCTTGAAGAAATCATCAATAAAGTGTACAAGCATAGGGAGTTGGGCGTTTATTTCATTATTCTGAATTAACAATAGTTTAAATCACATACTGTTTCAATAAGCACTTCGTTTATTAGTAGTAGGTAAAGAATTTTCAGCTTGAACCAATGTGCTTCAAGACTTTGTTTTTGTCATGATATTACAAAATTAATTGCAAAAATGATGGTATACAAGAGGTTTTATTTTATAAGAAGGTTCAGCTTTAGCCTTCAAGTACAAAGTACTACTACAATGTTACTATTCAGGGTTCACAACCATCTCCTTTTCACAAAATTCTTCAAACCCCGGGCATTCCAAGTCGTGATGTTGTATGCATTAAGTCCCGCTTTATTTACTTCGGTTATCAACTGATATTCATGTACCTCTCACCACTGGTGATACACTCAATTATCATTTGTGCTTGTTCCTTGCGAAACCCAATGGGCAATGGATTTACAGGAGCCAGGATGTGCCAAAACAATTTCCATCAAAGGATATTCTAATGCCAAGATTCTTTAAGATTCAATACTTGAGTTTTCAAGCATGTGATGGATCACCTCAAGCATGTGATGAATCACCTCTTACAACATATTGTCATGCCATCACCGACAGGAACCTAGCAAACAAAATTCCAAGCAACACATTAATGCACTTTGGTCGCAGCTCCAAAGTGTGTATGGACAATGTAAAGGGGTCACACACGTATTTAATGCACTAACAGATCAAAGGTGTCATGCCCTTAATAAAACTTAACTAATCATAAGTTGTTTAATGTATTCTGTGGACAAAGGGTTGAAGACAGATAGTTAAAGCAGTAATAATACATTGTTAACTGTCTTGCTATTGGAAAATCTCAAATGGGCAGTATTCATGTATCTCAAACGATGATGTACCCTGTTCTTCTTTTGGGCGTTCCTAACAAAATCTATTCAATCCAAATTTTACTTATTTTTACTTGAATCACAAATTCACTAAATATTCTTATTATTAATAATATCTTTGGTAGATATTTAAGCTATTTGACAACTCAAACGTGAGGCTAGTGAGTTCTTTTGGAGAGGGGGCATACCATACTAATGCTAACACGCTGATCATCCATTTAAAGCTCTGTTAAAGCTTCTTATGCTCTCGGTCTTTTTGTCGTTGAGCTGTAGAAATAGGGAACCTGCAAGAGTTTAGAACTTGAAGATGCAGAATGTATAGCCATGCCAGTTCATTTTACCAGTGGATCAGCAACTTTTCCATGCCAAAGCACATTATCAATTACTATAACACCACCTACTCTCACCTACATACCAAACAAGTAAACTAACAATTAACATTTCATGGAAGGGACTAAACGTTCGACAGTCACTTCCACACATACATATATTAGGCAAAAAATGTATGATTGCTTAAAGAGGGAGTGTTTCATACCAATTTTATCAGCAACTCAAAGTATTCCTGATACATTCTTTTCTCGGCATCAACAAAAGCGAAATCATAACTGAGAATGGAAGACAAAGATGTAATTACACTCCAAGCTTCATCATGATGAAACAAAGACTATAATATGCTATATAACAACAGCATTTGAGAGTCAAAATAATCCAGGCCAAGCTGTCTGCTCCATAAATTAAGACAAGTATGGAAGACCATTTTGGGGAAAGAACAGACTACTTGCCAGATTCAAAATATAAAGATGGTTTAGTAATCCTCAAAATTTCTGTTTTCCTTATGATGCTGAATGTTACTCACTATATAAAGTTAACTAATTATTTGATAAATATTCACCTGCAACCATTCCCATTCTCTAGTAGTGGTTTTAGAGTATCTACAGCTAGTCCCTGTCGTACATCCACCTAATAAGCAATATAATAGAGAGAAAAATGGAGTAACATTATCCATTGTACTAAAAGGGAGGGATATACAAAAAAAAAACACAAAAGAGAGAAAAAGAAAGACTTTCACCTTGTGTGAAACACCCGCTCGATCATAATACCTTTTTGCAACCTCAAGTGAGTCCTTGTCCCTCTCACAGGCAACTAAGATCCCCGACTCTGGTAGGACTAGAGCAACAGCCAAAGACGAGTATCCCTGGACAGCATGTATTAGTAATTACTTCAGTACATTTCTTTTGAAATGGAAAACCAATGCAAAGACCCGCATCTCTAAATCAAAATAAATTCTGTTAAAGCCTATCTGATTAAACACTCAAAAGTGAACTCTTTTTGTTGATAAAGAGTAAAAAAAGTGTATGAATATGAGGCACTCGACAATCATAAAGTCAGAATACTGACAGTATAGACCCCAACTTCAATGCATCTCTTAGCCCCAAGAATCTGCACAAGGGTTGCAAGTAGTTGTGCTTGATCAGGGGATACCTGTTGAGAGGCATGCAAAAATGATTAGACATGTCTCATAGAGCCACACATTATAAATCAACTAATAATTAGCATTTCAAACCATCAGGTGGCACTTCATTCCTAAACAATAAACGAATTTGTAAAATATCAGAAAAGGGTAAAAACACTCTCAAAATAGAAGGCTCAAGGCTGTAGTGAAATAAACATCCGACTTTGGACATGATAATAAGGAAGATGATAATATTTAGGTCAACTTGTGTGTTACTTTTTCCTCTTTGGCAGGTATATTGGTTGTGTAGATACGACAAAATAATAACTATAAGATCAATATATTTTTGGCACTGCCAAAATACAAACTGATGGGGTGTTCAGGTTCGTATAATGAATCAGTAAATAGTGAACAGAACCAAAGTACCTGCATTTGACTCCCACGCATAGCTGCAGCTCCTCTCTAAGTTCTCGCAGAATCTAAAAAACATATAAATTCATATCTATCACTCACGCCAAATTTGTCATATATATACATCAAAATACTCCATAAAACCACGAGAGAGCATACCGGTGGTTCTCTAACATTAGTAAGCAAGTAGTCATATATCCGTGGAGTAACACTAATCACTTGCTTATTGCCATAGGTGTAGTCACTAGCAATTGTCACAGCCATATCCCCCAAGCAATTGTTAAACTTCACCAGAGAACGACTTGATACCATTTCCCGATCTTTGGGTGAAGTTTTTTTTTTTTTGAACAGCAATTCTTTGGGTGAAGTTTACAGAATTATAGATACACACACCTTCTTAACTTCAATCTAATGCTAAACAACCATCACTCTGCAGCCACGGGATAAATTCTGGCTCATTTTCACACATAAAATCAGTTTCAAAACAACAAGAAATAAGAAAGATATAGTAAGTAGCTGGAGGGTAATCATAGAACTTCGTTTAGGCACTTCATAAGTAATAAAAAGAAGATATGAATAATTTAATTCACATTAGAAGTGAATACATTGACATGTAGTCCTAACTGATGCCAAGGTCGCTAATATAATCATCTCAACCCATGTTCATGATCAATATTTGAACTATAATACAACAAGATATAGAAGTTAAAGAACAGCTACCACTAGGAACTAATCCTAGAAAACCATTAAATCTGTACTTCAGTAGTTCAGTTCATGTTTGCTTAAATAATATAAATGATACTGGAAGTCCAAGATTGCCCGAACCAGGTGTCGGAAACCAATCTCAGGCCACAAAACAGATGGTGAATACAAGAGGCAGTTAGTGCTCTGCCACAAAAGAAAATTACTCAAACGGGTCTCACCGGATGTACGGATTATAATATCAGGGTCAGATACGACTGACATGTACAGATGCCTTTCAATATCTAACACATCAATGATATTCTTTTCCTGTTTTGCATCACTCGATACTTTATTATCGTCCCATCTTTCATCACAAGATTCTTGAACAGCATGCAAAATCTCATCACTGGAAGTATACGCAATACATATTGATAGAACCGCTTTTGAGTTCTTTGCAGTTGCTTCCATAGCCCTTTCTGCAGCCAACCTCACGGGTTTGCTTAATAATTTAAGGTTTCCAATAAAGTAAACCCGAACTCCATACTGGTTAACCAAACTCTCTTCTTTTACCAACCCTTTGATCTTTTCCTCCATCAAGTCCATCAAAGATTGGACTTCTTTTAAAATTTTCTATACTAAACGCATTAATCGTCACATACTTTACCCCCAACTCATAACAATATCTAAGCATTGACATTAATGAAGAATATCCAACCCTGTGTCCCCCACCATCAATCAAATTATGCTGCTTAGAGTATCTTCTATTACCATCCATTATAAAAGCAACGTGATTAGGTAATGCAGCTACAGAAAGAATGCAAAAAATACATTTCCTCGCAAAACTACCCAAATTCTCATATACTTTACTTCTTTGTTTAGCATCCATACTGAAAGCCAAAAGCCGTGTACTCTGTTAGACCTGCTAGTTTAGAGCAAATGAATTAGTCAAACCACAAGGGAAACAATGAACAAGAATATACAAAGCACGGAACTTTAGAGCTTAACACACAAAGGGTGTTTGCAAAATCAGTAAGGGATAATCATCATAATCATTTGAGAATGTATTCAACTTTAATCTATCGGTAAATTGTCTTTGTCTATATCAAACTTTTCTAGTGTACGTCTCCGGTGATAGACACTTTTTCCGGACAAGGCATCTATATAAGTTGCCACATGGCATCCAAATAAGTGGACATGAACTACAACATGGCATCCAAATAAGTGGACATGAACTACAAGATACATACAATAAAGTCATATACATATATAAAGCCAAATAAACACCTCTACTCTCACATTCATAATCATTGTTTATTCATGCAATCCCCTAATAATACTTACACAGTTAGAATGTAAATCTAGTAAAGCTTCTACTTACACAGTTAGAATGTAAATCTAGTAAAGCTTCTAGTAAATCTAGAACCTGCCGGGATCGTGTGGGATGAGGACGACGGCGATCGGACTTTGCTGACGGCGATTGATGATTAAGTTTTGTGGGCCAAGAGAATTTGGGGGTTTATTGCAAGTCCCTGGAATGATTAATGTTATGTACTTTTCTTTCTTTTTTTTTTTTTTGAACTAATGTTATGTACTTTTCTAACTAATTCTTATTTATTCTAATAATTGATAATTGATTTCATTAGTACTACTTTTTTTAAGTTTGGCGTGGTATATTTGATTGATTGTATTACTATTTTGGAAAGGAAAAAGGTTGATAAGGCTATTCGGAGTGAGGCTCCTCTTCAGCCGACGCTGCCCCTTCGTCGTTCCAACGCCGTCTGTTAGTTGATCGCCTGAAAATGGAGGAGAATTCAAGAAAACTAGCCGTTTCAACGGCTAGTTGGGCCACTTTCAAAAAAAAAAATAAATTTCTTTTTAATTAAATACCCCTTTTACCTATATATATACATTTTACCTTTTACAAATATATATATATTTCTATATCTATCTTCTTCTTCCTCCTCCCATTTTCTTACATTTTCATATAAACACCACCTCAAAATTATTATAAAAAATGCACCCCGTAACCCACGAAATACCAATAACAATCCCGGTAACATTCCCGATCCAAACGATTCGAACTTCATGCCTTTCTTGAATAATATGCAAGTTCCGCCACCGGGTTATATGTCGTGGGCCCAAGACATGGGCGGTTACGGTGGTGCTCCACCGATGCAGACTTCTATGTTTGGTACGTATACGAGCTACATTTATATATATATATATATATACAATTTTAATTATATATACGTTTTTAATTTTTGTAGATGGTCATTCTTTGGAGGACATAGCAAACATGACTCAGATGGATGTGGAAACGGTGCAAGAGACGCAACCAGACGTAGGCCAATCTACAAAGAGGCGTCCACATCGTAAGAGAGTCCCGGGTGAACCGCGCCCAAAGGTGACTCAATGGGCTTGAACACAAGAAGAACAACTCGCGTTATGTCGAGCTTGGCTAGACGTCACAGAAGATCCCAAAGCCGGTATATCAACATTATATATATATATATATATATATACATACATATTTATATAATTTTCGTTTATATATATACATATTTATTTACGGTTTACATATATATATATACATATTTACGGTTTATATATATATAGATATTTTTAGTTGTACTTATATATATCTTTATATATGTTTTTTTTGTAGCGAACTACCAAAAAGACAAGACTTATTGGCGCCCCATCACGGAAAATTTCCACTCAATACTCAAGAAAGAACCATACCTTGATCAAGATGTTGTTAGTTCGAAATGGAGGAAAATGCGGCCGGTTATTCAATCATTTAACCAAATCTACCATCGTTTAAGTGGAAAAAAAAACCATCTAAGCAGGGCAAGTGACGCCGACCTCCAAAACATGGCGTTGGCAGAGCATCAAGGATTGGGCGGTCCACCGTTTCCTTTTTTGCAGGAGTGGACTATGTTGAAGAGAAGCTCGAAGTTCTTGGAGGTAATGGTTCAAAATGTCAAGCAAACTCGTGGTGAGCCAACAGCGAAAAGGTCAAAGACGAGCTCTTCAACCGACCCGAGTGGAGCGAGCGGGTCAGATGCTAGGATAAACATCGACCTCAATGAGACTGATGATGCTGAAGCAGAGGAGGAGGCTCCAAGATATATCCGCCCGAGTGGTCGAGATGCGGCAAAAAAAAGCCGCAAGAGCTGGGTCGTCTTCATCCGGATTGGCCCCGTATTCAGAGGACTTTGCTCTTTTGGGTGAGCGCATTGATGGGTTGTTAAACATCGGGAAGCCACGGGTGGAGTTCGGGAAAGAAAAGTTGAGGTTGAAGAAGGAAAGGGATGAACGGGAAAAGGAAAGGGAGAAACGGGAGAAGGACAAGGAGATGGAACATGATTTGAAGATTTTGAACACCGACTATAGTAGTTACACTGGGGCCAAACGAGTGTTGGCCGAACAACTCAAGCAACGAATCATGGACAAATATGGTTTTACTAGTTAGTTTAATTTCGTAGTTTAATTATTAGTGTGATGTAGTTCATAGTTTAATTTTTAGTTGTAGTTTAATTATTAGTCGTAGTTTAATTATTAGTTTAATGTAGTTTGTAGTTTAACTTTTAGTTTAAGTATTAGTCGTAGTTTAATTTCGTAGTTAGTTTAATTATTAGTCGTAGAAATGTAATTTTTAGTTTAATGTTAGTTAAGTAATGTAATTTTTAGTTTAATTTTAATGAAATATTTAGTTGTACCTTAATTATAATGTAATATATTATTTATATTTATATTATAAAACAAAGGAAAATCAATAAAATAAGGGGAGAGCTTCCCCAAAGAGAAATCTCACTCCAACAAAAAAGAGGGGCAACTCTTGGGGAGAGTCTCCGCCACATGGCGGAAGTCCCCCCCCCCCATGTGGGGAGCCCCATTATCCCCCCACTCCTCATAGCCTAAGACGCGCTCCAAACATGTCACCATCCGCTCTCCTTTTACAATGTAAAAAAAAAATGACACTTTGTCCTTGATTAGACTGCTGTTATAATCTCTCATAATTATATCATTTGTCCTCACGAACTTATATCCAAATAATGAGCAAAACAAATCTAAATAAACATATCATTTTAAAACAACACCTAACTACTCTTTCTAAAACCATATACTTGAAGTAAAAAAAAAAACAATGGTTAGAAATTATTAATGAAATCATAGTATAATCTGTCTATCGAACATTCGAACCCAAAACTAACGGGTGCAAAAGTTACAACTCAGTTCCCAAGCTCTAATCGATAATCAAACTTTTAGCTTTCTAGAAAGCGAAAAGAGTTCTGAGCCAACATTCACAAGTATCGTAAATTATTTTTAGAGAATGCAACATAAATAGTTATCACAGTACACGAAAACTCAAACTCAGACATCAGATTAACGAAGATTACATCTCCTTCTAGAAAAATAACATTATTAGCTAATTCATAAAACTATAATAATAAAAACAGATGATTAGAGTTGCTGAAGAGATGATTAGGGATGTCACTGATGAAAAAATAAAAGCTGCAATGTTTGACATAGATGACAATAAAGCACCTGGACCTGATGGTTATATCCCTGCTTTCTTTAAAAAGGCTTGGGTTATTATTGGGAAGGATGTTTGTAAGGCAATCAAAGAATTCTTTGAGAGTGGGAAGCTTTTGGGAGAGGTTAATGCCACTCTAATCACTTTAATTCCAAAAATACAAAATGCAAAAGTGGTAACTGATTTTAGACCCATTGCCTGCTTCAATGTCCTATACAAGTGTAGAAGCAAGGTTTGACCAATAGAATTAAGGAAGGACTGGACATGTTGGTAAATATGAATCAAAGTGCTTTCATAAGAGGAAGACAAATGCAGGACAATATTCTGGTTGCACAAGTGCTTTTGAGAGGATACAATCGGAAGGGTGGACCTAAAAGATGTTCTTTGAAGATGGATATTGCAAAAGCTTATGATACAGCCAGTTGGGAGTTCTTAGAAGCAATTATGCGGAAGTTTGGCTTTCATGAAAAAAATGGTAAAATGGATAACCACTTGCCTAACATCATCTGCATTTTCTTTGTGTGTGAATGGGGGCATCCATGGTTATTTCAAGGGGGGGGGGGGGGGAGAGGATTAAGACAAGGTGATCCGATATCACCCTACCTTTTTACATTGGTAATGGAAGTATTTACCCTTATAATGACCAAGAATGCAAACAATTCCAGTAGGTTTAAATACCATGCATGGTGTAATGAGCTAAAAATTACTCATTTATGTTTTGCCGATGACCTTCTTGTTCTTTGTTATGTTAATGTGGTCGGTTGAAGTAATTAAGAAGTCTTTAGAGGTGTTTGGGCAGGTTTATGGGCCGTTGGCTAATATGAACAAAAGTACCATATTCTTTGGCAATATTGAGATAGGAGAACAAATGAGAATACTTGAGGTATTACCGTTCCAAGTAGGCAAGCTACCTATTAAGTACTTAGGAGTACCTCTTATAACTAAAAGACTCGATATTAGTGAATCTAAGCGGTTGGTGGACATAGTAAAGAATAGAGTGGGGAACTGGAAGAATAAGTTTCTTTCCTATGCTGGTAGGTTATAACTTATTGCTGTTGTATTGGCCCCGTTGCAAGTATACTGGGCTTTGATCTTTCTTATACCCAAACACATTGTGAAAGTAACTGGAAGAGTTTTCAAAGGCTTTCTATGGTGCCAAGGAGAACTCACCAGAGGTAAGGCTAAGATTGCTTGGAAAACAGTATGTAAGACTAAAGCAATGGGTGGCTTGGGTTTGAGGCGTTTGAGTTGAGTGAGTGAAATGAGGCTTTACTTGCTAAACATATATGGAAAATTGCTAACAAAAAAGTCAGTTTGTGGGTCAAATGGGTAAGTACAGTGAAACTTAGAGGAAGGAGCTTCTGGGAAATTGACCATGAGTATTCAGACAGTTGGATATGGAAGAATTTACTTGATATGAGAGAGAAAATAAGACCACACATCTGGCATATGGTGGGAAATGGATATACTATTTCTGCCTGGTATGATTGGTGGTGTGGAAATGAGCCTTTATGTAAAATCATTAGTAGGAGAAAAGTATATGAAATGGGTTTGGATGCTAAAATGACAGTTGGCAATCTGATTGAGCATAGAAGTTGGATTTGGACAAACGAGTGGATTCAACAATTTCCTTTTTTGAGTACAATTCCTATACCTACAAATTTGGACATAAATAATAAGGTCATATGGAATATGAGAAATGGGAAAGAGGTTGAATTTAATGTCACCTGAGTCTGGGAGGAGTTTAGAGATAATGAAAGTGATGTACAATGGACTAAAGTTGTTTGGTCTCCACAAGGGATACCCAGTCACATGTTTATATTGTGGATGGCAGTTCAGGAGAAACTACAGGCTCAAGACAGAGTTATGAAGTGGAACAATGATACTAGTATGAGATGTCATTTTTGTAAAACCTGTGCAGACTCACATGAGCATCTGTTTTTCAAATGTGAGTACACCAACACTATTTAGAAGGAGATGAATAAGAGAAACTCTATATAAGGAATCCCTGGTGAGTGGAGGGGTATCATTAGTTTCATGGCAGATAAATGCATTAACAATGCAGTGACAAGTGTAGTAAGGAGATTAGTTCTTGGTGCAACAGTCTACTTTGTTTGGCAAGAAAGGAACAAAAGAATCTTTGCAGGAGAATATAGGACTGAGAAACAGTTGGTTGAATGTATAAGTGTTGCCATCATACTAAGACTCATGGGTTTGAAAGTTCTCAAGACAACAAATGTCATAAAGGAATATGAGAGATGGGGAATTAAACCAAATTTCAATGAAAATGTATGGAGCGAATAAGTGATGGGTAGTATTTAGAATCTGAAATCATGTGATTGTATCAGTGTGGAATTTGAAGTATGTATGTTGTGCTGGGTTGGGCCTGTCCAACTGTACTTTTTATTTGTATTGTTTTTTGAGACATTAATATATATTTCACAGTTTCAACAAAACAAAACAAAATAAAAATAATAATACCAAACACTATTAAAGAATGCCGAAATGACGATATTGAATTGCTAAAAGATACTAGTATACAAACAATAGGATCACCCCAAAGTCAAAATCACATTTAATAAAACACATATCAAAAAGTCATCATGCATTTAAAATATTATCAACGTAAAACAACACAACCAATCATTTCCCCTGCGTCTATACAGTATATAATTATTAATATAATACAATTATTAAAAACAACACAATTATCTATATATGTAATAAAGAGTTGTATATAAGAGCAAAACTGACCCTAGAGTGGGCTTCTCTTTCGAGCTGAAAAAAAAACTATATATCAAAATAAGATCCAATAATATATATGGAATATATAGATATAGATATACATACACAAACAATCAATCGAAGATTGAATCTATATACACAATCTAAACCCTAACGTTCCGTTTCGACCTAATGATTATATATATATATAACGAGATATTCTTTCAGAAGATTTATATCACAATATTATGAAAAAATAGATCTAGAAACTTAAATTTACAAAATAAAATAAAAAAAAGAATAAGAATAAAAGAAATTAAGAAAGATCAAGACCTCATAAACCAAGTCTGGTGTGAGGTTTCCTGTGAGGTCTTATGACCGCCTACACACAAAAACCTTTAATGTTGATTTAAATGGCATAACTATACTCAAATTACGTGAGATATTAAAGTGTGTTAAAGTAGATAACGTGAGTAGTGGATGTAGTGTGATATTGTGGATTATGGAGGATTGCTAGACACATTATAGAATTTGTTAATTCTTTTGTTGTTTATAATGTGTATGTGCGATTGATGCCTATATGTATGCGTGAGATACTTTCTTCTGAAATGTTTTAATTGGCAATCCTTTTGTTATACTAACTGGTTGTCATACTCAGCTTTTTAAGCTAACACTTGTGTTTTGTGCAAATGTGTTGTGCCCTCAGGTTAGACGTTGATCAGTAGCTTGGCATCTTGCTTGTGAGATGGGTAGCTTTTACTGGAGCTTATGGACGTTGGCTTTAGTTACCCACAATTTCATTTATTTAAGTAAACATTATTTTGCCGTTTGGCATTTGTTATATTGATTGTGGATTTCATAAGAATTATTGTGATGATACTGTTGGTAACACCTTTTTTAAACATTCTATGTGTTTTATTGATTCCGTTATGGATCAAATGAGATTTTTAAACGTCGCTTCGCACTTTACTTAACAGAGTTATGTTTTATGTTGAAATTTTTTTGAAATCCGCATTTTATAAAGTAGGGTGTTACACTAGAGAAGTCAAGAAGGGATCCAAATGAAAACTTTACGTGGTCCTAGGATATTAGAAGTGAAATGGGGAAACAATTCTGAAATTCAAAAGTTGGGGAGAAACGTAAAGTTCGGTGCTCAGCAGCGTCTTACACGCCAGTTCATTAGGCACCAGCGTAAGCACTGTCAATTAGGGTGTCTCATACGTCGGGTGAGGGTGGACCACCATCTTTTACGTTGGCCCACTACGTCTTGGACGCTGGCAAAGTCACAGGTGGCATCTGGAAAGTTATAACCACCGTCCAAGACGGTGGCTCGGTTTAGAGGAAATTGACGTCTTGCTCAGCCCTTTCAGCGTAACATAGCGGCAGAGTGGCGTAAAGGGTTTATAGAGCACCGTCTCATACGGCGCTTTGGGCGTACAAGACACTGTTGACCAACAAAAGTCAAAGTCGACCAAAACTTCTCCAAACCCTAATTTTTGACATGAAACCGATTTGGGATGCTTCAAAACTCAAGTTTATACATTGCAAATCTTGGAGATTCATAAAAAAAATGAAACCCACTTACAAATCTTGATTCATAACATCATTTTAATGCTCTAATTCAGTTTTGACCCATTTCAAATAACCAAGAACCCTAATTTGACTTAAAATTTGATTTTGGAAAGCTTTGACCCATCTTGGCAGTATGTATGAACGTAATTAGACATAACCCACCTCAAAACTCAAATCATAACAACAATTTCATACTCAAATCCTAATTTGACCTAAATTACCCACTTGGAACCTTAATTTGACCAATTTCGATTTTGGGCTAGAAATTTGACCAAGAATCATTTCACTTAGACTAGAAACATGTTCAATAACATCAAATGATTAATTTGGGATAGATTCAACTTACCAAAGCCTCTTCCAAAGGGTTTGACCCATTTGAAGAATTTCCTTGCACTTTGACTACTCTATGTTTGATATGATGTTCAAATGATGATAAGGTTGATTATTCTAACTTAAATCTAACTTGAAACAATTTATTTGGTGTAAGAACTTTAGAGAGAGAGAGAGAGGGAGTGAGAGAAAAAAGTGTGTTATTGGATGAGAGTTAGAGAGAGAAAGATAGAGAGAGAAATTAAAGATTAAATGAATGGATGGAATGGGTGGGTGGTGGTGGAGTGGGCTACAAAATCTTGGAGGGATAATGTTGGGTTAATGGGTGTGGCTTGTGGGTCTTGGGTTCGATCCATGGTTGATCCGTTTATGTTTCTAGTTATTATACCGACCCGTCGAGTCTGCCATTAGTAACCTAGTCTCAAAATAGATGAAATTACATTAATAATTTAATCGCTAGTCAAATCACGTATAAAGTTAAATGGTCAAAATTTGCGGATGTTACAAAAGATGTCTTCATCCTCACGTTCTCCTTGATCTTATGGGTGGGGTAAATGCAAAATGTGGAAACCGATAAGGTATTGATGCTTAGGGACATATAATAACCATGATAGAAGATTTCTTGTTTGCACCAATTCAAAGATGATGTGTTAAAACAATAACTATAACATCACATTCCAATATCTTCTATCTTAATCATTTTACACAACATCTAGTTTTTAGTTTATAACTTAGACCATTTATTTCATAAGGAGAAAGTCTGTCTACATTTTAACATTTCTATACACCATTGAAGTATTCATGCCAAAACCAGTGGACAGTTCATTTCCTTTCCTTTACCTTACGATCTATTAATTAATTAGTTCATATAATTTTAACATGTTAAAATTTAACATAAAGAATTAATCTATATCTATATTCCTTATATAAACAAACTACCCCTCTCCAAATTAAACACTCTACCTTTAAATTCCCTATTTTACCCTTTTAATTTACACTACCACCAAACACTTTAATCCCGATATATCGAAAATACCCTTAAGAAAACTTTACGCCCAATTTGTCTTCATTCCCTTTCCTTAAAGCTGCTCACATACTATACCAAAAAACACACCCATACATCCCCCCTAAACAAAACACACACATACATCCCCTCAGAACCGCCTCCCTCTAAAGCACACATAGCCCCCCCCCCCCCCCCCCAAAAAAAAAAAAAAAAAAAACCCGTCGTTGTCTCTGCCATCTAAAACACACATAGCCATAGGTACGGTGATCCGGTAATCGCACGGGTACCGCTAATTAACCAGCTTTTTTCCCAATGTCCCGCCGCATCGCGCGGGTACAAGGCTAATGTAAAATATAAGAAAGAAAATTAAACTACAATAAATATTTTTATATTAAAGTTAAAATCAAATATATAGTGCGATAAAATTATAATCTTACCAAATCTAATGTACCATCTAATGTATACATCAAAGATACACCAAATTTAGTAGTATGATTATATGTAAGGGTGTTCATTCGGTCGGGTTTTGGGGGTATAGAGTTAGTCGGTTTGGGTTATTTGGTTATCTAAGAATTAGCAAACCACCCAATACCCAATCCGTATATATGATCACCCAATCCAAACCATCCAAATAAAGTTCGGGTTATTTGGTCGGTTTTTGGATTACTCAAATAAAAAACTCTTTCAACTTTTACTTTAGTATATTTGAATAATCATGCAATCCGAATGTCAATTTACACCATTTTATTTATACATTTGAGGTTATTCAACTAACTATATGTTTCTAGATGTATAGAACAACGTATTTAAATAATTAGAGTTGTATAAATACCATTTACATTAGGTTATTATTAAACGTTAAATGCTTAATCGGGTTTTGGTTGGACCCCAATTAAAATTTTTTAAACCAAAACCAAACCGTTTAACAACTTACTTATTCGGTTTTATCCAAACACCAAGCCAAATCCAAATAATCCAATCCAAATAGTACAAATGTCAAATAGATTTGGTGGGTTATTTGGTTAATCCAAATAATGAACACCCCTGATTATATGGTATTGAAAAGTTCCATTCGTGTCATCTATAGACAATTCGTGAAACATCTTCACCAGTTTCAGCATTTTTTCTTTTCACATTTAACAGTTATATTTTTTAATTTTGATTGAAATGATTTTCTTTTAACAGGGAAGTAAAGGACAATTGTTCAAGAGTTATGTAAAGTGACTTAAACGTCAAGTTATAGTTTCAAATCTAAAGATTTTATTAGTATATAGACATTATTTTATAATTTATTTTAGGAAAAATGATCCGTACTGCAGACTTTACCTAAGCTTAGGTACTGCAACTTTAAAAAAAGTTACAAATTAAACCTTTGAATTTGATAAACATATATAGCCCCCTGAATTTTACATAACCTCCCCCTGATTTTTACATAATCCCCCTGTTTTATCTAAGATAGGTACTGCATGTTTTACCTAACATTTCCCCTTAATTTTATTAATTAAATGTTTTAATCTCTTAAAAATTATAAGTATCCAAGCAAAAAAATAGATGTCAAAGGGGGAATGTTTTAATATGTCTTCAGTAGGTGATATTGCAACAAGTCGATCTAAACGAAAGCTTCTGTGTCTAACATTAGGAAAACGGTTGTCATCTAGGGGACTATAATTTTGATAACTTAAAAAAAAAAAACTCAATCTTGACATTTTAAAAGTAACATACGAAAATTTTTGTCTACAAAAGGTCTAAGTAGTTGGAAAAAGAAACATACTCAATCTAAGTCTGATGACATACGATAATTTAGTTATTATACTATATTAATCATTATGTTTTCTTATGTATTTATTTTGATCTAGTAATTTATCCGTGTATTTTTCTATCAGTATGTCTTTTTATTTTAATTCATATATATTTTATGTATCTTCTTCTATTATACTAAAGAATAACAATTTATTAACCAATCATATCGTTCGATTTCACAAAATTTTTAATTTTGACATTCTTTGACTTTTTATCCACCATCATGTCGACCATATACCTTTAAGATAACTACCTTAAGATTAATTATAAATTAATATAAATATAAATATTTCATTTATATAATATATTTAATTTATTATTATAAAATCACTATATGAAGTTTTAATCGGCAAACAAAAGCCCAAACATAATGCCACATCTCTATCTCATTCTAATCACAATCACAAGAGGATACTATCGCAAAGGATCACAAGGAGGTGGTCACAAACCAGGTTACAGAGCACCATGATATATAACAAACCGATCAAAGGATTACTTGAAACCTAAATCCAAACCAATATGAATTCATTATATCTATCAATAAAAAAAGGTACAATTTTTCCCTTTTTGTATATTAGTTTTATGTATTAATTAATGTTTATGTTTATAGTTAAGAATTTCAATCAAATAAGAGTCCTAATTCTTTTCAAACTATATGAAAACAATCCTAATTCTTATCAAATTATATGATAGTCATTATATAAATTGTCATATTAGGCTGCATGATACCATACGTGCATAATACCATACGAACAAATTCAATCAAACCATCAAAATTACTCAATCAAACAAATATGACTGATAAAAATCATATTACCCTTTTGTAAGACATTAATTATCAACTGTTGGTTTGTATCTACAACGTCCTTACACGGACAGTTGTACGTTGCAGTATCTCGAGTTAAGTCGAAAAGGGGCCTCTAAGTGTTGATCTGTGACAAAGATGGAAAGACTTACAACACTCAACATTTATTGCAAAAGATGAAGGAAAATTAAAAATATATATGATTTTAGTGTTCATTGATTATATTCTACCTTTTATTTCATAACATTCTTAATATTTGAATTGAACAATTTTTTTAATTATTACTTGAAATTTGAAATTATTAGCTTTTATGATTAAAATGTATGAATACCTAATATTGATATGTTGTAAGTCCCGTGTTCAGTGTTGAACACGGGTTTAAAATAGTTGAACTAATGACTTATTAATCAATCAAATCGCTCAATTTCATCAAATTAACTTTCGCTTATGTCATCATTTAGATTAAATATAAATTAAAAATCATAATAATCATTATCCAAATATATTATTATATTAGTATTTATATTAATTTGTATAAAAAGTCTCATTAATTTATACTTTTTTGTTTTCCATCAATAATTTACAGTTTTTAACCCTGAATACCTTATTTATATTTATTTATTTTTAGCCAGAACTTGAGAGAATTTTTAAAAATTTACAATCATTTACTTATTTTTAAAAAAAATCAATATATGAAATATTGTATATAAAAAACTATTTTTAAAACCTAATGACTTATTAACAAATATTCCAAATATTAGATTAGATTTTTATAAATTATAAATCTTAATATTCAGTTTAATATTTAATATAAATACAACTTGAACTGTAGATACATATCTCAAACATAATAACAGATAACGATGTACAACATCCTTATCCTAAACACAATAGGAATCACATAACATGGGACGATCACAGAACAAAACACGATTTACAACAGAAGGTTACTTGAATACTAAATCCAAATCAATATGAACTCTATTCAAGATTCATTTTATCTCTCAATGAAAAAGGTACATAATTTTTTTATATATATTAGTTTTGTGTATTAATGTTTGAAGTTACAATTGTCACTCAAGAGTCTTAATTGTTATCAAAAAATATGAAAACAATTATAATTGTTATCCAAGTATCATAGGACAAGTGATTGAAAATAAACATATGTGTGTTATGGGTTCACAACTTCATATCATGATCAAGTATATATACTTGAATGTTAAGTACTAATTCTTAATTGAGCACAATTGGTTTTAAAAAATTATATTATAGAGAAATTATTATAACATGTGCCTTGTGGAATGATTACGACAAACAATTCTATCAAAATGACTCAGCTAATAATGACAACGACGAACCTATGATTATTGTACTATATCGTCAAAATTATAAGTTTTTATGACTTAAATGTATGAAGATCTAATTTTGATAATATTGTAAACTCGTGTCCAGTATTGGACACGGATCTAAAATCTAGTTTTTATTCTAAATCTTAATCTTAATGAAAGTGTGTTAATTTTTTCTAAGAAAAAATATATTTTTAATTAAATAAAGGTGAGTCCATTTCAAAGGTGATAACATGAAAAAAATTTTTAACAAGTATTAGCAGAATAAACAGTTAAAAATAGTTAATGTGATAAAGATGAAAAATACATTACCTAAAATATATATATCTATATAATTATTAAAACAGTAGGAAACCAAATGATTCTAAAGCCTTTAAAAAATCAAACCTATTTTAAAAATATGCCACGTAGGATTTATCCTATGTGACATCTCCATACTTCTTTGTATATATTTATTTATTATTATTATTTATATATATATATAAAAGATATTTAAATTAAATTTATATAGAGGAATTGAATTAATTAGGAAAATATTGTATGGAATATTATAAATATAACTTATTTATTTGAAAGACTAACGCCATCCGAAATCTTAATAGAATTGCATTAAATAAAAAATCTCTCATACATCCAAATTTTGATTAAAAAAAATCAAATTTAATTAACAAATCTGAATCTTTTAGATAGATAGATCACGGGCTACTTGACAGGGAAAAATGATACAAACAAAAACAGATCACTAATAATAACTAAATTTTTCTGAGAATTCTAATATCCTTTAAGTTCTTGAGCTTCCATTAATTTTGTTTATTTTGGATGTATTGATGACAATTAAAAAAAGTTATATATAGCTCAGAATTTTCCTAAACAGGATTTCATTTATTAATTATCAATATCATTTATTAATTAAAAAAAGTTAGTTTTAGCTTTGTTTCTGTCAAATAATTAATCCTATTCACGTTGAAAATTACATGTCTTTGAGGATTGTAAGGGATAAATCTTTTGTGACAGATTTTTTCCATGACTTTTGTCAGAGGACGTATTTGTTAGACATATTTAACATGTATTCAATTTCATACAAGTTATCAAGATGTGTGTATTTCTACATGTTTTATTTTATTTTAGAGTAAATTACAGTTTTCGTTCTTGAAGTTGGCACGTTTTTCACTTTTCATCCCTAAAGTTTAAAAATTACAATTTTGACCCTAAAGTTGGCCAATTTTTTCAATAACCGTCCCTCACCAAACGTCATTAAGTTTCAGCCGTTAAGTAGGTCACGTGCAAAACACGTGAGGGACTGAAAGTGCAAAAAATTACAAGTTCAGGGACAAAAAATGAAAATTACTTTTCTGTTGTCGGAAAACTTCATCTTCTCCGGCTGATTGGCCGGAAAATTCGCCGGAAAACTTGGAATGTCGATATCTCACTCGTTTCTTCGAATTAGACCACGAAACCACCACCAAACTTCTCAAAATCCATTTCCGCACGAATCCTAACAATTAAAAGATAAATGACCGTGATACTTACCACATGTATATATATATATATATAGTTACGATATATACAAATACATATATACTTACCACATGAATATACAAATACATACATATATATATATATATTTACCACATAAACAACCCTTTCCTACCTTGATTTGCCTGAAAGGGGAAAGCTCACACATCAAGATAATAGTTCATGGTGCTAATATTTTCGTGTCCATATAACTATATTGTTTTGCATTACATCGATATAGTGCTCTTGAGGAATACAAGTCCAACACTAATGCTTGTGGTTTTGTTCTTCACTTGTTTCCAGTTCCATCATAGAGGAACCTACACAAGATCATTCTTTCGGGATGCAGGAATTTAAGGAGCCTGCTCTATTACCCAAAGTGAGTGCCCTTTTACCTCTTTCTTTTTTATCATGTGGTCTTTACATGAGGATTAAGTTATGATAATTACTAACTAGGGTAACATGCTTTCACATTATAGGAGAAAAAGGGTCGTGGGTGTCCACCTTTGTGGCACATTACTGCCAATGAACTGGACTCTTTGTCATCGTAAGTGGAACCATTGAGTGAATATTCATACTGCCACACCTGCTGCGCAATTCATATTACTACATTACTATCTGGTCCATTGCTATGTATTTCCAATTTTTCTATTTCCATCTGCCCATCTTTGGTTAAATAATCATTAATCAAAATGCAGGTATACGAGAGGAAGGCTAACTTTAGAAAAGGTTAATGCGGCCATTAATGACATGGCTGCTTTTGCAGAGGTTAATTCCCAGCTTATTGCAGCCCCAAGAAGGAAGGTTTCTAAACACGTTTTTCATTATATTTCTTCTCTTAACCTGTAAAAGATATTCAACAATTGCTGATTACGTTTTTCATTATATTTCTTCTCTCAACTTTTGTTAGGGTTCGTGCGGAAATGAATTTTGAGAAGTTTGGTGGTGGTTTCGTGGTCTAATTCGAAGAAACGAGTGAGATATCGACATTCCAAGTTTTCCGGCGAATTTTCCGGCCAATCAGTCGGAGAAGATGAAGTTTTCCGACAACAGAAAAGTAATTTTCATTTTTCGTCCCTGAACTTGTAATTTTTTGCACTTTCAGTCCCTCACATGACCTACTTAACGGCTGAAACTTAACGACGTTTGGTGAGGGACGGTTATTGAAAAAATTGGCCAACTTTAGGGTCAAAATTGTAATTTTTAAACTTTAGGGATGAAAAGTGAAAAACGTGCCAACTTCAGGGACGAAAACTGTAATTTACTCTTTATTTTATTTTAAATCTATATGTTGAGGATTTTATGCTCATGCATTAAAACTTATAGTGTTTACTAATTATTTAAAATAATACTTTTTTTTTTCTAACAAGTTTTTGTTATCCATCATCATTCATAAATAAAACTATGATATTACTTCTTCAACCAAATTGTTGCTTGCTTTGTATGTAAGTACATATTTTTTAAACTCATATAACGTTATTAGATTGCTTGATGTATCAAAAATTTTGTCTTTTGTTTTATTTCTTTTCATGTTCTTAAAAAAAAAAAAAACTAAGATATTAAAAATCGATAATAACTAAAACGTTTGTAATTAAAAATGTTTGTATAAAACTTTTAGTAAATATTTTTTAACATCCGCACATCGTGCGAGGAAAAGACCTAATGTATATATATATATATATTTTTTTTTTCCCCCCAAGAATATGGTGCTGTTAGTACGTCATCATGTTTCTTCGGAGCATAAAATAAAGAATAAACCACCAAATATACCTTTCATATTTTCCTTCTCCTTAATTAATTAAATAAACAAAAAAAGTACATATACAGGTGTCGATATGTAACTATAATTTTAATTTAATCTTATATCAAAATTTATTAAAACAACCAATCATAAATCACCAACGTGTCCTTTCCAAGCTCAAATTCAACAACCTGGAATCATCTAATTCGCTGGAAATACATTGAAATAATTAAAATAATAATAATATAACTATTTATTTATTTTTATCTTTATTTATTATTATGGACTTAAAAAAGTGTCGACAGAAAGCAATATTAAATTAAATAATAAAATAAGTTAAATAATTAGCGGTTATTTTTTTTTCTGTCCCTATATTCTCTATTTGATTCTATTTCTTTCTTTCTTCCTTCTTCTATAAAAGTAAAAATCTAAATTTATTCTCTCTTTCTGTCAGTTTCTTTTTCTTCCACACAAACACAAACACACATATATAACATATATATATATATAGACACACACACACAGAGATAGAGATATAGAGATACAGGGAGGGAGATGGCGGGAAATGATTGGATAAACAGTTACTTGGAGGCGATACTGGATGTAGGGCCAGGACTAGACGATGCGAAAACATCTTTGTTGCTTCGTGAAAGAGGACGATTCAGTCCAACTCGTTATTTCGTTGATAACGTTATCGGTTTCGATGAGACTGATCTTCATCGCTCCTGGGTTAAAGTACGTTATATATATATATATTTTGTATGTATATATGGTGTATTTGTATATGTATTGAGAAAAAGGTGTAAACTTTGTGAGTTTGGAATCAGTTTTTGTTATGATTTTAAGTTCAGTTGGAAGAATTAAAGTAAATTAATTTGATTTTTTTTTTCTTTTTGTATTAAATTATTAATTTGTTTATGTTTATGCTATTGTATATTTAATTTAAGTTATTTTAATTGAAATAATCGAATGGAACTCGATTTTCTTGTGAATGATCAGTCACTGGTTGGCTACGACCCAATGTTGAAAAAATTGTTCATGTATGTGCTTTGTTGTTCTGTTTGATTGTTAGTATTAGTATGTGTGTGTAAATACATATTTTGTCAAAAGGTTATCATTTGGCTAACCTTGGGCGGTCCACACCAGACCGTGCCAGGACCATTGCGTGAGAGGTAAATCGAAAAGAAATATAGTAGCAAATGTATGGACTTTTGGTGTTGATGTATTGTGATGTGATTTTATCTTTAACTGTAATAAGATACTTTTAACGAGATTTGAAAATACGTAAATTTATTTACTGGATGAAAAAGGCGTGTAGTTAATATTCTGGTTATATGTGTGCAAATGATATTTATTAATGTTCACTTTATGTATATCGGTTGTGGTTGGAAACTTATTGATCATTGTATGTATGTGTATGAAGGCACAAGCGACCAGGAGTCCTCAAGAGAGGAACACCAGGCTTGAGAATATGTGTTGGAGGATTTGGAATTTAGCTCGTCAGAAAAAACAGGTTTTTTCTTATTCTTATTCTTCTTTTTCTTTTATCATTATATATTTAAATTGCTGTTCTTTTTTCTTTGGATTTTTATGTAACTAGGTGTCGATCCACTTGCTGACTTTTATATATGAACTTAAGGGGGAAAAGAAGCTCAATTTTAAAAACGGTTTTGAAATATGAACATATAAATAACTGTTTGTGTTTTTCATTGATTGATGAACTTTCTCCATAAAATAGTTAAACATGAAAGTTAAATTTAGGGTAATTGTCTTCGGAATTGGAAGATTTTTATAAACAATCTGGATTCTTGCTGTATGATATTGAGTTTGAAGTTAAATGCCAAAAGTTTGTGTAGTTTGAGTGATTTTTGAAGGTTAGTTATGTCTTTCTTGTAACTTGAACCAACTATCTTTTGTGGTTGGTCTTTTAAAATAAAAAAATAATTCTGTGGTTAATTTGATTTTGAGTTTCAGCAGTGTTGTCAAAATTGATTTTGAGTTTCAGCAGTGTTGTCAAAAATCAAAAGGTTCATGAGACGTTTCAAGTGTTTCTCAGTTAAACAGATACTCCTATTTTAAATTCAACATTAAGATAACTCACAATCATTTCCATATATGTTGGCCAAGGAGCCTTTTTTCGGTTGAATTTAACCACGAGCGAAGTTCTTTTATCTTCACTCATTGTTTTCCAAATTTTGTCTGCAAATAGTGTTTCCTAAATCATGAGTGAAGTGGACTCTTTTTGCATAGATGAAGCCAAAAAATTATTAATTTATGTTATTTGTAAATACAAATGCCACACATGGGCATGTTCCATGCTATGCAGTATGATCTATGGTTTATGGACTCGATTTACTTTGTTAATACTTATTATGTTGTCTGTTTGTCAGCTTGAGAATGAGGAAGCTAATAGAGCAGCCAAACGTCGTATTGAGCGTGAAAAGGGTCGCAGAGAAGCGGTTGCTGACATGTCAGAGGACTTATCAGAGGGGGAGAAAGGTGAGACCATTGGTGATGTATCTGTTCATGGTGATAGCCACAGAGGCCGTTTGCCTAGAATGAGTTCTGTAGATGCGATGGAGGCATGGGTCAATCAACAAAAGGGAAAAAAACTGTATCTTGTATTGATAAGGTATGTGCCTCACAAAATCAACATTTAGTCTTACCAGTAACTAAGCTAATTGTGATACGTGAACTTTCAGCATTATAGGATACATAGTCAAATTCCTTTATCCTGTGGATGTAACACAGAACTACCTTTTACCTTTCTTTTCTTTTCCCATTTTTCTTTCTAGGGAGAACATCATATATCCCCTTCTTAAACATCAAAATCACATATTTACCCACTTAAACAACATAATATCATAGATACCCAATTTAAACCTTAAAACTATCAAATTTACCCATTTTATTAATAAACTCATTAAATTGATATTCAATATTAAAATCTATCATGATAAGCATAAGGCATATAGTCTAACGATAGCTACTGGACTAACTATATATATGATTATATAATCACAAGAAACATTTTTCCTTCTTCATTGTAATATATATACCCCATCGATCATTCGATCATCCTTAATTCATATAATAATAACATAAACTATCATTTTTATAGGGTTATTTCAACTTTAAATATGTACGATATAACTATAATTATAAATACTATGTGTATATATATATATGTATTAAAGGACAATGAAAATTTAATAATTATAAAATTTTAATATGACAATGCTAAACAGATCATGCACCTTATTAGCGTATGACTTAATAGTCTACTAGGTTTCATGTATAACATTCATTACAAAAGAAAAAGATTGCACTAAATCTCCAGTATTCGACAACAATAAATTCATAGCTATAATCAAATTACGTTTATTATTTAGAAACATAAATGAGTAGATTAATATGACAAATTATTTGCAAGAAAAAGAAAAAACAATCGGCCGAGCTCACTGTAATGGTCAAAAGCCTTTTGCTATTTTTAGGCCAATGTAAAATTATCTTATAAAATGCAATTTTATGTTATTTATTGGAGGGAAAAAAGATTTAAATACATAAAATTGATTTTATTGAATTTAATTAAGAAAATGGGTAAATATGAGAACATTAATGAGTTGATTAATAAAAATGGGTAAAATTGATAGTTTTAAAATTTAGATTGGATATATATGATATTATATTGTTTAAGTGGGTAAATATGTGATTTTGATGTTTAGAAAGGGGATATATGATGTTCTCCCTTCTTTCTAATCATCACCATTACTTTCAATATGGAAACTTGCATACTTTTAAGCCCATAAATGACAGTCATATGGTTTGTTTGTTACATCCTGTGTAAATTAATGGAAAATACCTTAAGTTTTGCTGTGTGTGTCTTGTCCGCCTTATGAACTTTGGTGTGATTTTATAATCAATTTTTTTACAGCCTTCATGGGTTAATACGTGGTGAAAATATGGAGCTCGGGCGTGATTCTGATACAGGCGGTCAGGTATGGTTCAAGACTTTCAGTTTATCTTTTTTTTTTTTGTTGTTCACTTAAAGTGATTTGTAGTTTCCGGACTTGTCTAATCCATGCTTTTCTAGCCGTGGAAGTTTGACCTGTATACTTATGAATGGATCAATGGCGTCTGTGTTTTTATCTCAAACGGGCCAATCAATATTTATATAGCTAAAATGGCCAATCAAACCTTATAAATCATATAGCTTCAAGATTTAGATAATTAATGAAGTCATTTAAACTTTGTCGATGAACTTAAAAAATGGACAAAAAAGTGATTCCCAGTCAACCCAACCCAGTTCTGTCTCCTGAATCCATTTAGACATGTTATACGTCATTCAACCTGTGGACCCACCATTCTTGCCACATCTCACATTTTTTCATTGACATTCATTGACGTGGGCTGTTACTAATATTTCAGGTTAAGTATGTTGTAGAACTTGCAAGAGCTTTAGCTTCAATGCCAGGTGTCTATCGGGTCGATCTGCTTACAAGACAAGTAGCCTGCCCTGATGTTGACTGGAGTTATGGTGAACCAACAGAAATGTTAAATCCACATAATTCTGATGGTATGACAGAAGAGCTCGGGGAGAGTAGCGGTGCCTACATAATTCGCATTCCATTTGGCCCAAAGGACAAATATATCCCCAAAGAGCTTCTTTGGCCCCACATTCCTGAATTTGTTGATGGTGCACTTAGCCACGTAATACAAATGTCCAAAGTTTTGGGTGAGCAAATTGGCGGTGGCCACCCTGTCTGGCCGGTTGCTATCCATGGTCATTATGCAGATGCTGGTGACTCAGCGGCTCGTTTATCTGGTGCTCTAAATGTACCTATGCTTTTCACGGGTCACTCACTCGGAAGAGATAAGTTGGAACAACTTCTTAGACAAGGAAGATTAACTAAAGAAGAAATCAATACTACATATAAAATCATGCGTAGGATAGAGGCTGAGGAGGTAAGCCTTGATTCCTCTGAGGTGGTCATAACTAGCACCAGACAAGAAATTGATGAACAGTGGAGGTTGTATGATGGATTTGACCCGGTGCTAGAGAAGAAACTTCGAGCTAGGATCAGGCGTAACGTGAGCTGTTATGGCAGGTTCATGCCTCGAATGAATGTAAGTGCCAACAATGCCCTATGTGTAGCTAGTGTTTTTTTTAAAGTTGGAAAGATAGAATGTCAGAATTGATTTTAAAAATTATATTATTTCAAATAGTAATCTAATTTTATTTCTTTTACTAAGATGTTTCATTTGGTTTTATGCATCATTGCATTAACAATACACTTTCATTAATCATTTGTTTCTTTTTAGCCAACTTATTTGTTATATGTTTCCCATTAGAAATAAAGAATAACTGAGTTTGAGCTGCTGCCGACCCTTCCGTGCACAGCTATACCAACCTCGACTTTTTTTTTAGTTACATTCTTAATCACTATAACTATTGACAGGTAATTCCTCCGGGGATGGAGTTCAATCATATTGTACCACATGAAGTTGATATGGATGGTGAAACAGAAGGAGGAGAAAATCATCAGGCCCCACCTATCTGGACTGAGGTTTGAGGATTTTTGATTAATTATTTCAAGTATGAATGCTGTTTAGTACAATGTATGTCATGGTGGTAATTTGGGCAGACCCTGGCATGTTGGGTAACATGTCAAGACGGATAGTGTTTAGTGTCGAAGGGAGTCAGGTTGGGTTGTCCCAGAACACATTTTGTCAAACTGCTTTTTCCTTCATAATTAGTAATAGCTATTTAGTATAGTTACAAAGTTTTGTAAATTTAGTTTACACAAGTCTTCGATTAGAATGATGTTGAAGGTCTTATGCATTATAAAAACTCTTTGGGGCAACTTTTGACCCATTAGACACATTTTCTTATGACACTGACCCACAGTCGCACATATATAATTACCTATTTGACCTGTTATAGATATAACATAACCCAAATTGATCAACATATAAATAGATGGTTGTATTGCCACCTCTACTTGAATGTCTCTTGTTTCCATCTCTTTCCCTTTTATTATTGTTATTATCATTATTCTGGAATAATCACAAGTCACTAACTTCATATTTAATGCAGATAATGCGCTTCTTTACCAACCCACGAAAGCCCATGATACTTGCTCTTGCTAGGCCAGATCCTAAGAAGAACCTTACAACTTTGGTTAAAGCATTTGGGGAGTGTCGACCGTTAAGAGAGCTTGCTAATCTTGTATGTCTGATTATCCTTTTTTTTCTTTACTATATAGTTAACTATCATTTGTCATTAAGATATATTTTTCTCTGATGTGAAGACACTAATAATGGGTAACCGAGATAATATCGATGAGATGTCAAGCACCAGTGCTTCGATGCTTCTTTCAATTATTAAGATGATCGACAAGTATGATCTTTACGGTCAAGTGGCATATCCTAAACATCATAAGCAGAGTGAAGTCGCTGATATCTACCGGTTAGCAGCTAAGACTAAGGTAACAGATGTACCCTTTTGTTGTGTATTTGGTATCAATGATAGTATTAATTTATAACAACGCTGACTGTATGTTGATCATTTCAAGGGCTCTTTCAATCTTGCGTCTTGAAACTGATTATCTGTTCAAGTTTTATGTTTGAATAAGCAATGCTATTTCTTATTATCTGACTATTTAGGAATCAAATACTCAATTTCTCACCAGTTAGAAGATAATCAGTTTTATACCATCTGCAAGAAAACTAAATTGAGAAACTTGTACTCCCATCTCATAAGGCTTATATCCTTTATTTCCCCACACAAAATAGTCCTTTTTTATGTATATTTATGTATTAATTAATGGCTTAAATTATTAATATTCCTAACCACTTAAAACAGCTGATATTCCCTCAGTACTTTAACATTAGAAGCACATTAGAGCACTATTTCGAACAGCTCATTTCTCATTATGATTATCTAAATCGAATTATTCAAAGTTATATACAAGAAAGGGCGCAAGTCCAAACACACTGTGAGTTACCATTACCCTTAATGATCTGGATGATCATTATTGATTATCCCTAAAATTCCAAGAGTAAGTTGTGTATAACATCCTGTTTTCTAAATTGGATGTGCAGTCTTTAACATGTTAAATGAAGAGATTTTATATTAAGGTAGAAGAGGGAAACTTAACATTGTTGAACTTGTCTTGGCAGGGTGTTTTTATAAATCCGGCTTTCATAGAGCCATTTGGACTCACTTTGATCGAAGTGAGTTTTCTGTCTTTTCTATCATTCAATTACACGTCAATATAACATTATTAGTCTAACACGTCAGATTCTATTGAACAGGCTGCTGCTCATGGGTTACCAATGGTTGCAACAAAAAATGGAGGCCCCGTGGATATACATCGGGTGAGTTATGTTTGTTTTATTCAGAGGTAGCAATTGATCTATTCGCTTATGACGCTGGCAACTCGAGTTCTTCCTATCTTTGATGCGTAAAACATAAATTTTTACAGATCACATCTTAATTGAGAACACGTTAATTAGTTATTATTAAAAAGTAGATGACATTTTCCATCACATTTGACATACTAAATGTTCATAAATATTCGGGCAACACCAACTCATTTTGATCTGTACCAAAAGCTAACCTGTTTTGACCCATGAACCAACCAACCATTTTGCTACCTCTAGCTTTATTATATGCTTATGTCTTAGTATGAGTTCAGTGAATTGATGATGTGATCATTACAGGTACTTGACAATGGTCTGCTTATTGACCCCCATGATCAACAGTCAATTGCAGATGCTTTGTTAAAGCTTGTTGCAGATAAGCAGCTGTGGGCCAAATGCAGGGCAAATGGACTGAGAAACATTCATCTCTTCTCATGGACCGAACATTGCAAAACTTATCTTTCGCGAATAGCAAGTTGTAAACCAAGGTATCCTGGGTGGCTAAAAAACGATGACGATGATGATGAAAATTCAGAATCTGACTCACCAAGTGATTCCTTAAGAGATATGCAAGACATATCGTTAAATTTGAAGTGGTCGATTGACGGTGATAAAGAAAATGATAGTAATAGTAGTAAATTAGAGAATGCTGTTTTGTCATATGCAAAAGGTGTCGGTAAAAGTACACAAAGGACAGTTTCAGGAGAGAAACATGAACAACTTAAATTCCCAGCATTGAGGAGAAGAACACATATCTTTGTTGTTGCTATTGATGATGATGATATCGGATCTCTTTTTGATAATATAAAGAAAATATTTGAGGCTGTAGAGAAGGAAAAGATGGAAGGTTCTATTGGATTTATACTTGCGACATCCTTACGAATGGCTGAAATTCATTCTTTTTTGGTCTCAAAGGGCGTGAATCCTTCAGATTTTGATGCTTTCATTTGCAATAGTGGTGCTGATCTTTACTATTCGTCTTCGCATTCTGAAGATAACCCGTTTGTGTTTGATTTGTATTACCATTCACACATAGAATATCGTTGGGGTGGTGAAGGGCTGAGGAAGACTTTGGTGAAGTGGGCATCTTCTATAATTGACAAAAAGGCCGTGAATAAAAATGAAGAGCATGTTGTTACAGAAGATGAAGAAGTTACTACAAATTATTGTTATGCTTTCAATATTCATAAGCCGGGACTGGTTAGTTAATTTATGATTATCTACTTATTTTTATGCTATTCTCTGTTATTGGTATATGTTTGATGCTGCATTACTAATTCTATCTTCTACTTTTCAAGAAAAGTAATTCTATCTTCTTTTTATTTTAAAGGCAAGTGTCCCCAAGCATCAGACGTATCCACACATTTTTATAATGTCTACAGATACTCATACATGTGTGTGTCAGGCTTGTCTATGCAATGTATTATGTGTCTTATCTTAGTGGCTCTTTTTGCAGGTACCTCCTGTTAAGGAACTTCGGAAGTTAATGAGGATTCAAGCTCTTCGTTGCCATGTAATTTATTGCCAAAACGGTAGAAAGATAAATGTTATCCCAGTGTCGGCATCTCGTTCTCAAGCCCTCAGGTAGTTATAATTTTCTTTAAATACATCTTCTTGTCTAGTTACTTACATTTGGTGTCAAATAATCTGTTTAGGTTTATATTAACAAAAGAATGGAATTTATATGACAAAAAAAAATCAAAAACAGTGGTGCTATAAGTAACTAACATAAATAATAAGAAAAACAAATAAAAGCAAAAGATCAGAAACAAAGGATCAGTAGCGCCAGTCCTGATTTTTTAAAAGTAGCACCAGTCCTTGTTTTCGGAAATTAATTCTTTTACAATATGGGACTGATGGAAGTTAGGATTGGTAATGAGCAGTTTGGCTAGGTGTGCATCCCCCCAAGCCCCAAGGACCAGACTTGGTCCAGTAACCGGTTCATTTGTGTACCATTCCTTTCTGTTTAGGTTTCGCAATTCAACCCATATCTTATGAATGGGTTGAATTGGAGTATGCTTTACCTATAAGGCCTTAAGGGGTCCAATGAGTGAAAAAAAATAACTTAAAGAGGAATGGGTAGAACGTTGCAACAAGTGTATTCTTATTAGATAAAACTTTTTAGAAAATAATTACTTGAACTTCGAAAATAATTACTTGAACTTGGAAAATAATTACTTAGAAAAACAGAAGTGATTAGCTTCAACCTAGTTTGATTTTGGTTGTTACTGAATCTGCCCATTCTGGGACAAATGCTTAGAATTTAACACATCATACCTGCAGGTACTTGTATCTAAGGTGGGGTATGGACTTGTCAAAGGTGGTAGTTTTTGTTGGAGAAAGTGGCGACACAGATTATGAAGGATTTCTGGGCGGTGTTCACAAAACAGTTATACTGAAGGGAATAGGCATCAGTACCACCAATCAACTTCATGCTAACAGAGTCTACCCACTTACAGACGTCACACCTACAGAGAGCACCAATATCATTCAGACAACTGAAGAATGTAGCAGTGCTGATATCCGTGCTTCCTTAGGAACACTTGGAGTTCTCAAGTCATAAGTAATTAAAATTGTTGTCCCTCCCATTCAACACTATACACTTCCAGGTGAAGTGTGTTTCGTTATCTTTTTGCTACTAGTAAATCTGCATTTGCATGAATGCTTATTCATGATGCTATAATACCATAATTTGTACAGAAAGTTGATATAAATGAGGGGATTGTATTCCCCCCTTCAGGCCACCACCTTTTCCAGAGTGTATTCTTTCACATGCTTTCTTCACATATGTTATGGATATTTGTATCAGGGTATCCATGATATATTATCTGCTTAATATCTTTGTTTATATTAAGATTGTAGTTGCCTACCAATGTGTTTTTATCTGTAAAAAAACCCAAAAACACTCGATACAGATGGATTTTATATATATGGTATAATGAAGTACCACATGGGTGGATATATAGGAATCAAAATCTGCCGAGTCACTCATGTTATGATCTTCTACATCCTAGGTCTTCCCGTTCCATCATCTGGCTTATGTTCTTCATGTAGCATTCAGACCGAATGACTATGAAATTACGTTGATACTTCCACATATTATGGTAACGTAGGAGGCATCTCTATTTTTCCCTCCGGGAATCTTTAGAATTACCACTGCTTAGCATTCAATTTGAGAGATGATATGAGTCGTTTGCTAGTGAGATAGTAATTCTCTCCGTGAAAGTTGTAAAATTCTTGAACAGGAGATTATCATTTTTGATAATTGATTTTATATTAATGTAAGTAACTTGATAATGGAACTTGAAAGTATTTTTAATACCGTTTCGACTATGATCAACCATGCCTTAGCCTGTTACAATGTACATCCTTCTAAAGACAACTCGTAACTTAAACTAACATAAACTTTCACATCAGATTTAATGGACAACCACCCCCTTTCTGTTTTTTCTTCCACTGGTTTCGGTAACAATTACCTTAACTTTCATCGTTGGATTTTTAGAGTCTTGTTTTATAAAATAAGCAGAGGTGAAAAAGTGTATGTTATATGGAGGAGTTACATTTGGTATTTACATGTGTCCCATTGTTTACCTAAAACTTCATCTGTTAATGAATTTTCACATGATCTTGATATAAAACATAAACGTCTCTTATTGTAGTTTGAAGGGCAAGTTCCACTGGTCAAGCCAATGACCTGTAATTTTCAGTTCCTCTTAGTTTAAAACTTAATAGTTGCACTTTTTTGGACTTTTTTGAAGGGCAAGTTCCACTGGTCAAGCCAATGGCACTATAAAACTTACTATATCAATAGCATGCAAATAAAGTGGATCAACAAAGTCCAAATTAGTGATAAAATCCTTGAGGACAGCCATTTCAAAAAAGTTTCTAAAAAAGAGAGTACAGGACGCAACAAATCTCGAGTATACGCCAACCGTGAACCATAAACACCTCCAAATAATCAAGAACTTAACCAAAAAGAAAGGGTGTTAAAAAAATAATGATATGGAGTGAGACTTTACGCACAAAAACCTCCAAATATGAATTGTAGCATTTTAATTTAATTGGTTCAACATTGGTCTGTAAAAATTTGTTGGTTCAACATTGATCTGTAAAAATTTATTTGTAATTTATCTATAAATTAAGCATTTCTTAACTTTACCGCTTTACGCATCAACTTATGTAAAGTGTGTCCACGTCTATATTATAAGAGAAAAGGGGTTATTGTGGAAAATACTAAACTATGTACTTTGGTCGAGATTGTAGTCGAGGCTTCTAAAAATTTCAGTGGCTGATCATATCTTTTATAGTGCCATTGAGTATAATTTCCTACAACCAAATTATGTAGGTGCGCGCACAGGGTGTATTTGGCAACTAACTTGTGATTTTCCATAAGTTGAAGTTTATATTTGTTTGATAACCAAAAAACTTTAGTAGCTTATGGTTTCTATAAGCTCAAAACCTGTAAGTTATTTGAAGTAAACTTATAGCTTAAAATTATGGAAGAAATAAGTTATCTGCCCCTAGCCCCCTAACTAGTTATATATACCCTTAGAAAATTATATTTGTCATTTTACGTTTACTAGCAATATATCCGTGCATGCAACGGGTGAACGGGATATCTAGTAACCGTTTGATTTTCACCAACACCGTGTGTTTATTAATGATATTTTGTGTTTTTTACTATGATGTTTATCAAGATGATAGAAAAACGTAAGAGAAAATATGACATTATAAAAACTTAATCGACAAAAACATCAATAGATCTTGGCTTTTTGGCATTGATCCTGTTATAAAAAATGGGAAAATCATTCGACAAAAAGAAAAGAAAAAAAAAAAAAAACTCCATGAATCCATGCTATAAAAAACAATTCATTTTATATTAGAACAAAACAACCATTTTAGTTGAGAAAAGTGACAGGAAAGTACCGCATATTAAAGCACAATCTGTTTAACCAGCACTATGAATTGAGTTGGCAGAAAAGACCTTTTGGTCAAAAAAATCTACCTAATGTCAAATTATAAACTAGTAGCGTAAGAAAATATGGAGGACTACAATACGATGAAATAAAAGGATAGTTGAAATCAAAATCAATGTAGAAGTAAAGGTGTTTGCACATAATTATCAAGTTATAGCTCAAGAATACAAGTTGCCAAACATTACAATACAATGTTCATAGAGACTGGGATCAAGAATTGTGAAATATTTCTTCATAGCTTCAAGTAAAATTTAGCTATTATATTTGGCTCATACATTAGCTAACCGACTTATACCATAATGCAAGTAAATCTATGCAAAATGTACCAAGCAATTCACTTTTGAAACGGTGAAAAACTGAAACGAATTAGCATCAAACAACCGAGTTTCTGGGCACATTGTTTCAAATTCACTCTATTTCATGAGAATACAACAGAGGAACAAACCCCATATTTTGTTCTACACTAAAATTTACCAGAACCAAGACATGTCTCATTGGACTAGCAACTTCGAGTCACATGCCACTATCTTGACTCGACCAACATTTTCCTGGGATTCATCATACTTGAAGAGAGCATCTTGAAGAATGAATGTCCACACATTGTCACAGAATCTGTAAGTGTGCAAATGCCCCTATTTGATGGTATAAGAAACGATCAGCATTTCATACAGTGATGACATCTTACAATAAGCCAAAAATGGTATGCAATTCTGAAAGCTTATTGCTGAGATGACAAAACAAGTGGGTTGGGCAGATCAATTTGAGTTCAGGTCACAATGGCTCATCTTCAAATTCAGGTCAAACATTAACCCACCAATACTTTCTTTTGGCCCTATCAACATTGGAAAATAAACTGAGGTTTTACATTATTTTAGTATCAATGCCATTTTTTGAATTTTATAAAAACTAGGAGGTTTTAAGCAGTTAAATTCACTTCACACCACTTCCAACCTATTTGACCCTTTTTAGCTAATCTTTTGTATTTTACCCATTTGAGCTGTTATCAAGAACCCAAATTGACCCATTTTCCTACAAATTGTTTAAAGGTGCTGCCATTACTAATTAGTACTCATTAGAGATAACAGATACTTTCACTTTGGGTTAGGTTAGGTAAGGTCAGACAGTTTGCTCAGGTTTAGAAGGTACCCGCCTTACTAACTATATGTTTAGAGTTGCGGCTGGTCTAATCTCCTAGACTGGTATCAAAAACTGAGATTGTCGTTAGGCAGTGTGTAACAAGAAAATAAAGCTTCTGAAACGGGTAAGTAATAAGGGTAAACAGAGAGTATCCCAACATGAAGAAGATTTTTCGAATGTGTAAGTGATTTATCAGACATTACCTATAGATGTGTTCTCTTTCTTGTAGAAGGGTAGTGCTTCACATGTTACATGGAAATTCAAGATACACATAACATATACACTATGTAAAACATTCTTAAAGTTGGCAGATGCAAATACATAACAGTGACCAGCTTTTGAGCTATCAACAACCTCATCTGGCCAAAACTAGTACAAAAAGTGCATATAACTTAAAAACGAGCAATAAAAATGAAATATTGGGGACATGCAACCTGAATAATAAACTCTATGCTCATATAAGAATCTTTTAAGTCAACACTTTTATCACTATATGACGAACACATCGTGTATCTCTAGAAACTTAAAAACGGAAACTAGAATTCAATTTACTCGACCCTCTTTCTAATATAAACAGATAATCACACAAGAGTCACACCAAAGTTTCTTTCATCAATCAAATTTCGCTAAGCTCAACACAATATTTTTTAAAAGGAAAATGGATAAAAACCAGTCATTTACCTTAATGGAGACCTTGGTCTTAACCTGATTTTCCAGTGCCTCAGCCATTGACTAAAATCAATGAAACAAGGAGTCATGATCGGCATCATATTAACCAACACTATGCATTCAACAACATAGGTAAACAAACTCAAAAGGAGACCTTGTCAAACTGAACGAGTACTTGGATAGCAAGCTCAGGGCCAAGTACACCACTCGACACCATCTCATCCAATGTTTCAGTCAAGCACATCCCAATGGTAGACCTTCGATACAATTCAAATGTTGCCATGATAAACCTGTTATATTCACAAATAAAATGAGTATTGGAAAAACAAACCAACAAACTCCACAAAACTATCAAATACATTAACATTTCCACCATAGACCCAACAGAAAAAATTTTCAATGATAAACCGTATGGAAATGTTTATGAACATATATACACGTGTGTGATGTGTTACACATTTCTAAACCTTGATACAATATTCAAAGTTCAAAGACTCAAACCTTGCTCCTTTTAATTTACAAATTTTTCAGTTAACAAGAACCACAAAAAGATCAAGAATTATTTGTTCGTTCACATATGATTCAAGTCTACTAACATGTAAACAGTGATAAAGGTCCAATTGAGACAAAAAGAATAGATAAAAATGTGTTAAATCACAAGTTATTTGATATGTTCACATGTGATGAACGATCATTGTTGACATGTGAAGAAATCCAATCACATGTAAATTCTGATGTAATTTTCTAGTTTTTCAACTTTTTGTTTTAATTAAAACCAATTTTCACACGCGAATAGAGTTAATTACATCTAAATGCTTATTTAACATGTAATAAAATAGCTCTCACAGTTCTTGATCTTGAGCTCATTTGAGAATTGCTTTTTGCAAAAACTTTTAAATTACATGTTAATTAATATGTTATATCACTCGTGGTTAAGTCATTCACATGTGAAAGTTGCAAACTTTCTGAGTCATAACAATAAATTTAGCTTTTGATTCACATACAATGCATCTTATATATGTCAATTCACATGTTTCCAACTATTTTTCTATTTTTGTCGAACCTGTGCCAAAGTATGTTAGGTCACTTGTTTGCTACTCTTCCCTACTCTTAATGTAGCCGGGTGATAACCAGCGGACAGGTATATCTTCTTATGCTATTTTCGACCGACAGGTATGGAAACTAAACCCTTTACACTTCCCGATTTTTATCTCTTTGTGGCCGGAGGTCCTTATGGAAGGAGTCTCTCTACCTTTGCGTAGAGGTAAAACTGTCTACGGCTTACCTCCCCCTGCCCAGCTCAGGGTTTGGGTCCTGTTGTCGTTTCTATTTTTTCTTACATGTGATCGGATACAATGAAAACTTTGTATATACACATACAAATGGCTAAAACAAAACATAAAAACGACATATATATACAAAATTTGTATCTAATACATACACACACATATAATAATGAGCTTAATTATTACTCCGTAATATTCACTAAATTAAACAAATACGAGAGATATTAAACTCAAAATCCTACACAAATTTATTCACCAGATTTATCATTACTATAAAAATAATAAAATACATACAAAATTTATTCTTATATATACACAAATTCACGAATGCACATATATACATACAGTAAATAGATATGTTACAAAATAATAAAAGTGATAATTAAATAAATTTAAAGTCCTGTATATATTTAATTTATTGAATAGAATTTGATTATGAATTTATATTTATATTTATATATATATATAGAAATCAGAGACTCACACTGTTGTCGTTGGTTTTGTTGTTGCGAAGAGGGAATGAGATCTGCTTTTTATACCCTAGTTTTTGTAGCTCTGCCTTATATATACGCTGATATACCGACGTATCAATTTCAATTGACGAAGTTACCCTCTGGTCTTTATGTTGTTGGAAGATATTTTTAGGGTATTTCTGTCTTTAAGCACGTCTAGATGTTTAGGAAAAAATAATTGCTTCCAAGCCCAGCCCAGCCCAGTTATTTTAATTTTCCTGACCCGGCCTAACGAAAATTATAAGAGGTTATATTTGATTTTATTCTTCATTTTTAAACTTACTAGACGTATGCCCACGCGATACAACGGAGATGGTGTCAACGATGATGGTTTGGTAGCGGTGGTGCCAGAGCTAGCGAGAAAGGGCAGAGACTCAAAGAGGAGATATGTTTTAGGATTAGGATTTAAGATATGTTTTAGGGATGGATACACACATAGTTATGATTAGCGAGAAAAAAAATATAAAAAGTATTGAAAAAAAAGTAATTAGAAGTATTTTAGGAATAATGAAAAAATGCTTAATTTCTTAATCCACTTTGCTTTATAAGGGAGTATAGATATAGATATAGATAATGCATACATGAATTTTATTTTATTTTTTAATTTTCTAGAGCATATATTGAGTTAATAGATGGCACCCGCATGATGCGGAGGGCGCCAAAAGACATCATATAGGGTGCCATGACAACGTTAATTTCAAAACAAACATTTTGTAGGAAAACGATAATATAATACTCACGCAACGTAAATTGATATATAATAATATAGATTTAGATCCCGCGTAAAACGCGGGCCTTTTGATATAAAATTTTGTATTTATTTACGATTAGGTTATAGAATTGGCACTGAAAATTATAAATTGTATCTGGAGAACAATGGTTGATATGCTTTAACGGAATTTTGACAATTGGTTAACCTTATGGTGATTTTTGTTTATACATAAACTTAAACCCCAAGTTATCTTCCTTTATTTGTGAACGTAAAAACATGACAAGTGATTTTGTATTCAAATCTTATTTTGTTTGTATTGCTTTATCTATACATGCTAAGGGCATTACATTGTCATTATCCCAAATTAACATATGCTATAGTTAATTTGGCATAATTATAAGCTGAAAAAAACCAAGTTGTTATTGTTATATTTTTTTAAAAAAATGATTATGAAAAAGTTTGAATTCAAATATATAACACTTGGTATACACCGTTTTTGTTGGCCCAAACCCAAGAAAAAAACATAAGGCCCAAACAGACACATAAAGAAATCGGTCAAAACAGAAGGATATGAATCAGTTACCTTTTAATCAATCAAAACCATGTCAAGCTTCCCAACAGTATTGATCCATCAACGAGTGATCCTCACCTTCATGTTCACGAAAGTTTTTGATGCATCAAGTTCATCCACAAAGAAGATCTTATTAGTTGCCATATTTATTTTCCCAACATAAAATAAAGAGAATTTGTTTTTCAAATTTGTTCTATGTGTGTGTGTTATGAAAGAGAAAAGTAATGAACCTGGCCTCTCTCTATATCTCTGATAGTAATTCAAATTTTGAATATACCAATCGGCCTATACAGAGCATGCGTCGGATGAGGTTACTTGGGAAGACAACTTACATTTAATGCTCTTGAAACATCACTCTGTTCTCTCCAATGTATTTGTACTTGGACTATAGGATTATTGACACCTATGATATATATATATATATATAAAAGTGAGCTGGGCTATATCTGATAAGCATCCCCCTATCTTCCTTAGACTACATACTACATTCATACAATAGATACAATACATACATGAAACACATATACATGGAAAACGGCAGTAGCTTAGCATATGAAATGACAATTTCAATTTTAATATGGATATACACACATTAAAACACCACGAAAAACACATTAATTTCATCATCCCTTACCTCATAATTATGTACGGCTTAGGTTAAAAACTTGACAATTAAGCAAATCTCGGGTCACATTGTTTCCTCCTTTAGTAGAATAGGGAGATTTGTGAAACAAGAAAACAAAGTTCGGAGAGTGGCAAGTCTTCTAAGAAAAACGTCTTTTCATTTATTTTTAAAATAGTATTGAGCGAATGTAAAGATTAAAGAAGGAAAATAAAACAACTACTTTTTATTGAGATGGTTGGTTATGGTGTTGAGGTATAGTGTAGTCGGGAATTGAGGTCTACCTCAATCAGGAATTGAGATCTGGGATGGATGAGAATCATCTGAAGTTGGAAAAAACTTATTAGTAAAGATGAAGGGATCTTGGTATTTAAATTTTAATCAAATGTTAAGATTCAAAAATTGTTTTTGAATCTCCAACCATAAAAGCTATTTCCAACTTTAAAAAATCTCAATCGTTTTGGGTGGCCATAGCCAACTTTCGACTCAATGTGGCTCCACCAACAGCAAATCCATGCCTTGGGTAATAAGCAGTTGTCCTTGTTGATCGGCGTGAGAGCGTGAACGATGGTAACCAGCTACCTATCTTTCAAAAATCTATACAACCGGGAACGGGCCCAATATCTGTCATTTCACCTCACCTTTTTAAAAGATGCCAACAATATCTGTATTTTTATAATTTTATCTGTTTGTCAAAGTTCACCAGGTTACTATATGCATATCTAACAAAAATGCTTAAACAAAAAAAAAAAAAAAAAAAAGCATAACATGACAAGACTAAACATCCATCACCCGAACTTGTATGTTAATGCATATTATACAGCTAGGATTCTGTCCAAAATAGCAGTTGCTGCTCTAGTTCATTACAGAAGTTGTCATCATTTCCTGCATCTGCATCTCCCGTTTCTATGTTCAATGGTACATCACAAAAGTTATCATTTCCTGTATGCGCATCTTCCATTTCTATATTCTCATTGAACTCGGTTGCGTCCAAGTTTCCGTTGCCGTTCCAAGATGACAGCTGCTTCTCTAGTTCATCACAAAAGTTGTCATCATTTCCTGCACCTGCATCTGCATCTTCCGTTTCTATGTTCAATGGTACATCACAAAAGTCATCATCATTTCCTGCATGTGCATCTTCCATTTCTATATTCGCGTTGAACTCGGCTGCGTCCAAGTTTCCATTGCCATTTTGTTTCTCAAAGTTTAGGTTTTCAGTCAGTTGCTGTTGATTGAGGCCCTGGTTGAGCCCCGTTTTCTGATAGAATGTTTCTTTCTGAATGTTCCAGTCTTCAGTTGTTTTCCCTATTATATCTCCAATCAGCGTCTGGTTTTCTGCAATGTGCTTTATGTCTTGTGTGTTTACCAACTTTTCAGCTTCTGTTGCATGACCCACAGAAAAAAATGTAAATGAAAAACAAGAATCTATAGGGTTTCAATAAAGATGTCTATAACTACATTTATTGAGCTGGAAAAACTAAAATTTGCAAGAAGTATGAGGTGGCAGTTACACCCCACATACATATGGATAGATTGATTTTAACTGCTTAATATGTCAAATGTGTCAAACTTAAGTATCACACAATATATGGAGCATGACAAATGGGATGAAAATGCATACTTATCATGCATACAACTACCTAAATAGTTTTATTCAAAGAGTCACATTATTATGGTAACATTCTGATTTCTGTAGCCAGAACTAGCTGGATAAATTGTAGCAGTAAGAATTTAAAATTGGATAAGAGATTATTCTTAGGTGCTCGTTCCAACCCAAAAATTTTGTTTGGACATATTACCCAGTCTGCCTGCAGCTTGCCACCTATAGTTTTATACAAATATTGAGCCTCTCTAATCTCTATCATAATTAGCATGGCAGACAAAAAAAATCCACGAGTCACAACTCCTAAAACTTGTGTTTGCCTTTGAAATGGAACATGCGACTTCAGACTAAATATACGAGAGGAAACTTCGACATGCTGGAATGAACTATCGGGCTTTATTAGACTATAAAATAAAGTAAAAACAATTAAAATATGCAGGATTTTATGAGGATGAGAAAGAACCTTTAATGGCTAGCTCTTTCGCAATGTAATAATCTCTTGACATCTTTGTGAGGGAATCAAGATCAACTTCTTTTCCCTGGATCAGAAGCATGAACTGAATCAGCATCTCAAATAAAAACTCTGGATGTGCATATAGCGTTTGTGTTTGTTTGAGGAGGAGGAAAAAAGAGGAGAAAAGAGAGGGGGTTGCTGAAAATACAAAGCTGGCATATGGTTGTCGCAAATACCCAAGAAATTTGACATTTTGTGACTGGTCATGAGTTAACATAATTATTCTTAAGTATGATTATATACATGCCTTGTTCTGATCTCTGATTCTTAAAGTTGAGACAATTACTTCGAAAACACAAATAATAACACAATTCTAGTAACAATTTTTATCTGATACTTGAAGTCGGATAATCGCTTCGCAAAGGCATAACTAAACAACCCCTACATATTATATAAAGGGAATGAATTTGCATACTCACCATGTCCATGTGGATGTAACGTTTAATCTGTGTGTCTGCAAATAACCTATTCCAAAACAAGGAGTAAACCAAGAATTAATGATAGTTCATGTTATAACACATAAGAAGCAACATGGTGCACCAAGATCTTTGGTTTTGCAAAAGTTACATATACAGGTGACGAGAGTTGGGTAACAGTTGAAAATGGTAACATTTTAATGTGGGTCAAAACAGGGTGGCGCACTAACTTGCAACCACATAAGTGTGCCATCAGATTACAAAAATAATTTAATCTTTCTACCAAACCAATTAAGGAGGTTTTTATGCATTTTAATGGACTTGGAATCACTTTAACCCAGTTCCCTTTGAGTAAAAACCTCTAGTTTAGCCCATCTGACCGTTTATAGATCAAACATAGCTCAACCAGATTGATTTGTAAGTATATGGGTCAAAGTGCCACCTCTAGTTATATGCATGACATGAATTATTGCTCTTCAACTCACGAAGAAGTAAACCTAGTAGCTGCATAGGCAGAGCAACAGTGTAGTTGAAAAAAAGGATTAAGAAATGACTAAGGATTTACTTTTTATTTGCATGTTGAATACGGGCATTCTGCATTTCGGTTAGTTCCTTAACTCTCTCTTCTGTGGATCCTTCTTTCAAGTCAAAAGCCCCAAAAAGGAACAAGTTCCTATCTAGCATACTATTGACTAATGGTGCAACAACTCCTATATTCTCTTTCTTTGCGTCAGTAATCAGCTCCTTGAGCCTCTTCATTTCACCTGTCGAATGGAAGGTAATGTAGAATATATTAACTTATAAAAGAAGAAATTTTAGAGACTCAAACGATATCACAAGTCAAAACTGTTTCTTCTTCCATTTTGTCGGATCCCTAAGTTAGAATTGGTGAAGAAATAGGTGGGTTGGGTAACAAGTTAGAGTGGGTTCAAGTTTGAACCCGTAAAAATTGTTTCAGGTTGTGTTGGCTGGTTTAACGTGAATCTTTTTTATTTTGTCTGAAGTTTTTAAATTTGGTATAGATAAATAGTATGCCAAATATGATTTACAAAAATCATTAACATTTTACTAACCAGATAACATTTTAAATATACTGATTTAGAAGGATAGGGGTCTTAATGCATTCAAAATACACTTTGAGTGACTTTCAACGTGTTTAACCTATTTAAGCTGTTTCGTTTAACCTAGATTTCATTTCCTTTTTTTGTTCTTTCTTCCACTTAAACCCATTTAGAGATGAAGCAACAGATTCAGGAGAATGTGATAACATACGTGTGCATATATAAATTCTGAAGGGGGGCTTAAATGGTTGCGTTTCATGTAGGCAGTAAAGGCAATAAAGACCACCCAGCCTGTGTGACAGAGACGTAGTAGACGTCATATAACCTGCAGAAGAACATAAACAGTATTATCCATATTATATCGTAATGAACCAAGGACATGCATTATTCCGTTACTGAAACAATTTTAAATCTTGAGGGTATACGGTATACCTATGGAATGGGCATACAAAGATTGCATAAAAAACCCCAATTTTGTGCTGGGCTTAGCTGCATAGATACATGAGAACTTTTTGAAAAGCCATATCCTCTTCATATCAGCCAATGAAGTCATTTCACCCTGTAATAATTTCAATAAACTGGTAATGTTCATCATAAAGAGTACCAATTATTCAATAGAAGTGGTAGTTTCAAACCGTTAACTTTGAACCGATCAATCTGGGTTATGATTTATATCTAAAGGGTTAACTGGTACACAAAAAAGAGCCAAAAAGGAAACTGATGCATTGTCCAAAGTGCAAAGTTAATGTATAAAACCTTCTAAGCCATTAACTAATTTGATATCAAGAAAAAAAAAGCTTATTCCAGAAGCAATATACATACAATATACAACTTAATGGGTTTTTTTTCCGACAGATTCAAGTCAGCCCACTTGACTTGTAACAACCTATTACCAAGTACCAACCCCTCCTAATACGCTCATTTTGCCACCTCTACAGGCTCTACAAATCAAGACTGAACAAAAGATACAATAGAGAGAGAGAGAGAGAGAGATTTCAGTGAATACCTCTGCAAACTCATTAATTAGCTCATCAATGTCAAGTCTAAAGGGATCGAGATCCATTGTGTTACTGATCTTTCGAGAGATGCATAAAAGTCACCTGATAATCAATAAGTTTGGTGTCTGTGTTAGGAATAACATTACAATATAACATAAGGATAGGTACCTAGGAATGTAATAAACTATGCACAAATGTTTATGTTGTGTAATGAACTACATAGATGTTTATTGTATATTTGTATGTAATGAACTTTCAAATCTAGGTTATTGGATGTATCACTACTACAAAAAGGGCTTTTCTTGACCCGCAATGCGCGTCATAAATGGGTCAGATGACGCGCAAATGCGCGTCAAGGAAGGACCAGTCATAAATTTTCATGACCCGCATTTGGGCGTCATCCGTCTATGACGCGCATTTATGACGCGCACTTATGACACGCATTTATGACCCCTTTTTATGACGTGCCTTTTTGCGTGTCATAACCTATTTTTTTTATAAAAAAAAATAATTTTTTTCAGTTCCTAATTTTTCTATTAAATGAGAATTAAAAACCTGATAATACAAAATTAAAAACACAAATATTAAAATAATGCATTTCATATATATCAAAACAACGCGTTTAATTCAAATACAAACTCATTTACAATTCTAAAGTTAACCATTACACGTCTAAATAACGTTATTTAGATGTGAAACAAACTACACAAGACAAGTAAGAGCTTAAGAGTTGGAAACACCTAAATTTATAACTTTAATACTCAAGCAGAACCTCTTATACCAAGCCTCTGTGATATAGCAAATTTTTTAGAAAAGATCCCATCCTAGCCTGCAAAATATAAATAACATGTATGATCATCTCACACTAAAACTTCCATTTCATATATAAGAGTAGCAACTGCAACTTGAAGTGTCACATAAGATTGTGCAAAATCTAAAGCTTCTGGCTGAAAGTGTTCTAGATCAATCCTACCTGTTCAAAACATACCCATTTTGAACTGCCCAATTGTCAACTCTAATACTGCATATATGGTACAATAGGTAAAACTTGATAAAAGTAAGACATGGGCCGAACAAGTAACATAATCTGCCACAAAAGGGAACTCAACATGAAATTCATGAGTTCATCAGAGGAGCATTTATAGGCTGTAGCACCTAAAATGGCCAAGTGACACATAATTATGCATATTCACAATTCCAGCATTTATACTAATTTGTTCATTTTATCTTGGTGATAAGGCAATAATTCATAAATTAAGATGAGAAATTTGTGACCTGAGAACCATGCTAATCACAGGTGACTAAACGAGCTACGGGAAATCGCATCTGTACTATAGCCTCGGCCTCGTCAATAGGAGGTTGCAGCAACTTCGCAAAAACCTGCAATTCAGTTATAGGTAGCATGTTAGAGTGCCAATTGCTGAGATATAAAGCACATGATGCTATATTCTATATAAAAGTGCTGTTTCTGCAGTTTTTACAGCAGCTTAGCAGCAGTTTTGGAGCAGCTTTTTAACCCCTTTTCGTTAGGCAAAATTGGACATATCCTATACCATTTCAAAGCCCTTGAACTCTACTTTTCAACGCAACAGTTACCTTACAGCAAAACCTGACCCATGTAAATTTACAGGCCCTTGAAGTAGGCATGAAAGTGACTCTTTGACATTTTTCTTCAAACATTCTAAATTCCCGAAATCGACCGCTTTAGACCTAAAAAATATACAGATCTATATGCTTTTACATTTGAAACATGTTGGAACTGTCCATTTTGTAATTCGGGCTCAAACGGGTCAAACGGGCCAATGACTCAAACTTGGACCAGCATAACCCTGATTTATACAAACTACTTCCAACGTATTCTAGTAGACTTACAAACATGCATACACTTCAAACCTTATTTAAGACTCATTTAACTCAAAATTTGCCATTTTACACATGAAATGATCCTAACGGGTCATTATACACATGACGAACAAAATGGATAAAGGACAAGATTTCTACATATATAACCACATGGCCATATCCAACGGATTCAACATCAAATAACCGTTCTTTCAAGTTGACCAACTACTATACAAATTTCAAGTATAAGTAAGATTACATATTGAGTCCCACATTCGTTAGGTAAGTATTAAGATCACACAGTAACATATGTTTCATTAGGCTAAACAGCACCCACATACAAAAAAAATCAAAAGCAATACATATATATATTAATACATACAAGACAGTCACAATACTATTTATGATAATTAAACCCTAAAAAAATCAAATAAGACAGCTAAATGAAATTAAATTGATAAAATAACAAAATTCGATTAACAGGCTACATTTCCATCAAATTAACTACATTGAACTTTAAAACTGATGGCTTTTTCATCAAATTTTGTGTGCGTATGCATATTATAATATACCGACTAACAAAAAGTTTCATACTTTCAAAATTACAAGTGGTCATGTCTCAGACGCATTTCATCAAACAAGTTGTGTGCTTTATTACATATCTTCAAAACCAATATCAAAAATAAACAAATAAAGCCCACCAAAATCAAAAACTTCACACATACATAAAAATATCGGAAATGAGAGTGAGACATAAAGAGTACCAGATTTGACTAAAAGATTTCCAGGAACAGACGAATATGCTAGCGGAGATGGACAGAACGAAGTGAAACACTTGATTTTTGTCGTATGGTTTTTGGAGGTTTTTAATTTTGAGGAGCTTTTTGGTAAAACTGAAACAACTTTTTAAGCCTTCAACTTTTTAAGGTAGAATCAATGTATTGTGACAACGAGCTCTTAGTGGGATTGGTTTGGGAAACAATTTCGTATGTTCACAGTTCACGTTTAATTTTTGATTGGGAAACAACTTTCTCACAAATTCGTTGTTAGGTGAGAAAGAGATGATGATGCAAAAGTCTGGATCTGTTTTTTTTTTTTTGGAAGGGGAAGAAGGAAGGCATTGTGAAGTTTTAGGTTACAGAAAAGGTTTGTCAGGTATATCTATACTATCTATATAAACAAACTACCCCTAAAAATTTAACACTCTACCTTTAAAATCTCTAATTTACCCTTTTAATTTATACTACCATCAAACACTTCATCCCTGAAATTCCAAAACTACCCTTAAAAAAAAATCTTACGTGTGTCCTTCCCTTCCCTGAAGTTGCTCACATAGTATACCAAAATAACACATGTACGTTACTGAATTTAATAATCAATCAACATAAAAAACGTTCGCTCTAAAACAACGACGACGGTTTGCACTTTCAGCCGGACTAAGAAACACTTTAGTTGAATCATACATTCACATAATAACACGGTACCGCTACTTAACCAACGTTTTTTCCAATGTCCCGCTACATCGCGCGGGTACAAGGCTAGTTGTAAATGTATGAAGGGTTTAATTTTTGAAAAAAGTGATTTCAGTTTTTGGAGTAAAAAGCCGCCTATAAGTTTGAATTTTTTGGAGCACATGACGGTATTTTATGACTTTTAAAATTGCGTGTCATCTTTTATAAGACAGTTTTTTTATGACTCACGTTTTTTGCGAGTCATCTTGAAGCGTGGGTCAAAAAAAGCGGGTCAAGGATAGCCTTGTTTCTAGTAGTGTATTCGATCAATCAAAAGCGTACAAGTGGCAGCTTAGATAGTTGCCACATATACCCGGGTACATTCAATAACCGAGATTTGAAAGTTCATTACATACAATAAACATCTAGGTAGTTCATTACATAACATAAACATTCGTGCATATTTTATTACATTACCAGGTACTTATCCCTATTACATAACCACGAAACCACAAGTGTTAGTATAAACCGTTAGCTTAGATTTATTTTTGTATAAAGTTCAATGCTGCCAACATTCATATAAATTGGGTAAGAATGATCAACTTCACTTTACATCAGAATATGGACAAGACCGGCTCACCAGTGGTGCTCCCATTGGACATCTCACATCACTGACCCAAGACAAAAAGGTATTACCTATGCAACTTAGATAACTATGTGTCAACTAAGATTAATGTTGATCGTCAAGACTATTTCCGCTACTGATCCTCAAACTTAATACCCAAGACTTGTACTATAATAAGGTGCCGTTAGTCAGGATTAGCTATGAGTATCGGTATGATATCAGAACGACATGGGAATGGATATGATTACTTAAAACTGCAGTATTCGTTATGCATTAGACTGAGTATCATTCACAAAACTAATGTTTGGTTTAATATCTATAAGTATGAGAATTTGGTAAAGTCTAGTCTCACGGATTATCATTACAGCTTTATATCAAAAGTCTAAACGACACAAGGATAAGTATATATCTAAGCATTCAGAGCCTAAAAAATGATACCATGAACATACTACTTGGGATTAACTAATATAATGACCGAAAAACCTTATATACATCAAAACTTGTGGACCAAAAGATGTGAAAATCTAACGGGTTTGATATCGACTACACATGACTGATATCGAAGACTCGACTGAACCTGATCTTTCATATCCAGAGATAACTATTGGATAAACAAGTAGCTGAAACCCAATGCTACCGCCATCATGTGACCATATGGGCCCACAAGTTCAAAACTAGCCAAAAGCAAGTGGAGAAACTATATCTTGTGATGGTGACTTAGGCATGAGTTTTATGCGGTGTGCTCTGAGTATCAAAAAGGTACATGGGACCAGAGGTTCTCACCCATTTACTTTTTTTTTTTTTAACATCTAATAATTACAAACAGATAAATAAAAAATAAACTATTTTTTTTCCAACCCTTCACAGTCAATTGAGTTGGGATGGTATTTTGGGCTTTAACAAAAATTAAATGATAAAAAGAAAAGTGACCTTGACAATTTTGGGCGGCGATGGTCGGAGCTTTAACAATGGCAGCGGCGCAGGTTGTAGGGTGAAGATGAAGAAGACATTCTGGGATTTCAACACTTGTTCCTTTCACAGGCGTCGGTCAAGATCGATCTTTCTTATCCAACGTTACGTCTAAATATTAATGGAGGTGGTGGTGGGCTGATGGTGATACGGTGGTGTTATAGGCCAGGGTGATTGTACGCAGAGAGATTGTAAATTTTGGGGGAAGGTTAAAAAGTCCATTATACCCACATACAATGCCGCATCAAATGTGTATGTGGGCTGTTTAATGACGTGGTATAGTGAATTGAAATACGTTAAAAGGAATTTTTGAATGTGATAAATATTTTGTGTTTGATTGAGTGGAATTGAATGGAATTTATAATATTAATTATAAAAATAATAATAATAAAAATTGAAATATATTTTTTTTAATTTGTAATATTCTACAAAATATAAAAATCTATATAAAATATTATTAATTTTTCATAAAATATAAATATTTTTATAGAATAAGATTAAACTTTATAAACTAAAGTTAGATTTTTAATAGGAATTTTTTTATTAAATAGTAATAAAATTTTAAAAAATTATAAATATTTTTATACAATAATTATAAATACTTATATAATCATTATTTATAATTTTTTAAAAGAATATTTTTAAAAATATATATATATAAATTATTAATTTTTTATAAAATAATATTTTTATCGAATAATATTAAAATTTATAATCTAGGATTAGATTCTTATATAAAAGACTTTAATAAGTAATAATAAACTTTATAAGTATTAATAATTTTTTATAAAATTTAAAATTTTTTTTAACTAATACGAAGTAATTATTAACAATAATATTAATAATGTAATAATAATAAATATTATTATAGTTTTATAAATATAATAATTTTAACAGTAATAATAATAATAATAATAAACATGGTTTTATAATATATTATAATAATTTTAATAATTAAAAAATAATTATAAAAGGTTTAATTTTTATCAAAACTTGAAACTCCCAAAAAAAAGCTTTAATTCCAAAGGAATTTCAAACTTTGCATAAAAAATGTGAAGGAATCTTGAATTACATCATATGATGGAATTTGAAGGAATCAAATTCCAATTCCATATGAACCAAACAACTACTGGAATGGAATCTGAATTCCATTCTGTCAACCAAACAGGATGTGGAATGGAATTAAGATTCCAATTCCATCGAATTTTTTGGAATTCTGCGAGCCAAACACCCTAAGGGTAAAAACTAACGGTATTACCTTTATTGGAAAAAAAATTTTAACAATAAAATCCTTCTAGTAGATGAAACTTAAATAAGTTCCCCTTATCATTAATTTTGAGTAAAAAATATTACATTTTTATAACTTTTCCTTTTTAGAAACAAGTTGAAAGAAATATAATTATATGATCTTGGAAAAATAAAGAAAGATTTTAAATTTATTAAACTTTGAAATAAGCGTAAAATACCCATTCTAAGTTGGGTTTTTGAAAAGGTAGGGTAATGATATTTTTATCATGTCTTTTGATACATTTATCATTATTATGCATTAACTAGTTGTATAGTAGACATAAATTGTTGTATATTTATGAAATATATCAAAACTGATGATACTAATATTATTATTTTTTTGAAAACAACAACCACAGGTACAGTATATCTTTATCATAAAAAATTTTAAAATGGTAAAGTATGAGTTGTTTATGCCTTTTATATTTTCATTAGAAAAATCCATTAAATTTTGTAAGTGTGAGTTTTCTTTAAAAAAGTAAACATGTTTGTTTTTTTAACCATGCATTAATTAAATGGAATTAATTATATGAATGATGGATATATAGATAATGTTTTTATGAATTTCGTTAATGCAATTATTTTTTATTTATTAGATTTTTTTTATTAAGTATTTCTTATTAAATTTATTAAGTGCCAAGTCTATTAGTCTATGTGTTTGGATGTAACAACGATGAAAGTGGATACGATGATTTGGTGGGGGTGGGGGTTGGGGTTTTAGGTGGTAAGTCATTTTTTTGGAAAACCAAATGAACGAAATTTGCATTTAACCTTAAAGTTTTTATTAGAAAATTATTTTTCTTGTAGTGATACTATTCACCTTTATACATACATTTGTTATAATTGTTAAACAAATGAAGACTTGTATCACATACTTAGATACATGTATGGTATAGAGCCACTTACAAATGTCATTTCATTGAACTCGATGATCGTTGGGTTATATAGAAAAATGGTTGTATGAATGATTCATTTTCATACCGTGACACAGGAGGAATATAACGTCGTGGAATGCTATGGTTACTGGGTTTTATCAAGCTTGAAAAGATTGAGAAGCAGTGCGTTTAATGAAATGGCAAGGAGAAATGTGGTGTCTAATATGGCTATGGTTGACGGGTACGCACCAAAAGGGAGATTAAGAAAGCAAGGGATCGAGTTATTTGATTGATGAAACGCTCAACTTTAAAATACAGATTGACCTGTTTAGCATCCATCGTTTTGAATTCTATAACTAAGTAATGCCTTAGATAAGATCATCCATACTTTATCTTAGAAAAATTATTTCAGGGTTCTCTAATGGAATTATGTGAGAGCATTTGCGCAAATTTTGACCCGTTTGGCCCATTGCTTTTTTGGCTTGACTTTCAAGGATTTTACCCCTTTTGAGTTTTGACCCGTGAAAGATAAACACACTGCGAAGTCAACTTAGAGAAAAACAAACCGGAACAAATTACCACCAATACTACAATGGTAACTAAAAATGAAGGGAGAAAGTCGAAGTCTCATATTATGAATTTTGTGAAGTCACATAACAGTTAAAATTGATGTAATGTATGCTAAAAGGTGTCGTGAACCTTTATGAAGAAGGGAAAGTAAGTATTTGGAGAGAAAGTAGGTATTAGAACATAGAATAATTAAATAGGCAAAAGGTTAAGTTTCATTACATGTGGGGGGTTTATATAGGCATATAAATTGCACTTAAACCCCCTTCATAAATACAAACAAGTACATGGATAATAACAAGACAAACCCTTTATCTAAACATGATAAACATTAAAGACATTACAAATACATATTTACAAAACACGCACTACTAATTATAAAAGCTAACAATTGATGCATAAAAGGCGAAGAATTTCAGTTGTCTTGAATGAAAAGTCATGACTTTTAATTATTGCTTCGACTTGCTGTGTTGTATAAACTTTGCGAGTTTATTCTAATTAAGTATGTGCACACGAATTATGTATATATCTCGATGTGCATGAAAAACTAGAGGCGAAAATTTCTATTATCTAGTCTAAGTTGGAGCGAAAGTTTCCAACATCATATCATTTTGTGACATTAATAATTATGAGAGACACAAGATCTTTTTTATGTTGATCAAATTCTTTTCAAAAATAATTAATGGTTACTCGCCTACAACTAAAATTATTAGTATATATGATATATATATATATATATATATATATATATATGTAACAATAATGGCAGTGACTATAAAAGAACATAAAAAAACAACCATATCAACATTCATGGAGATCGTCGCGATTAATTTAGTATGACAATATATGGTGGATTCGATCAGTTTAATTGTACTCGTATGAATATATATACATAAGAAACCTTTTTAATAATTAATCAAACAGCTAAATTATGCTGTCTAATCTTAACTTTTCTTTTCTTTTTAAAGGTTAGTCTAAACTTTATTAGCCGGCCACTTATTCAAATAATTAGCACATAAAGTGATGAATAAAAAGTCAAAAAGATTACTTTCTTTAAATTTAGCGCATCTTTAATTAATGCATATATTCATCACAAAATGCTTCAATCTTTGTTAAATTTTGATGATTAGAACTTTATTGAAATACATTTTAAATCTATGCATGCATAGGAAATTCATTCCTTCCTCTCGATCGACGTCTTCGTCAACTGGCAAGATAAGGCAAAACTTGAGTTTAAACCTACATGTATAGTCTACTAAAAATACTTAATTGAAATAATTTACATCATCAATATTTTTGATCGAACTCCCAAAATAGTAAACCGTCATCATTTAAATGAATTACTTTTACAAAACAATCCATATTAGTACTACTCGTCGTCATTACCACCATCACCATCATGCGTGCATTAATAGTGTATGATTGTATGGTATTGATAAAAAAGTAATTGATATTAAAGAGAATAATATATGTAATTATTTTTAAAGTTGAAGGATAAGAGTTGTAATCATTTCAATTGAGGTATTTTTGGTACATCAATTTGGAATTGGAAATATATATACAAGTAATTAAAGTGAGGAACGAAATAGGTAGATTGAATCGTAACTTGATAGAAAGAAAAAGACATGTATTTTATATAGGGAAATGCTAAATACAACCCTAATGACTGTATTTAACGTGCATAAAAAAACTTGTACCTTCTATATTAAAAGTCCGCCCCTGATTTTCATGGTAAATATACAAACAATTTATGCACCTTAAACACAGCCCTAAGGGCTGTATTTAGCAAACCCCTTTTATATATAATACACTATAGATAAATGCAAAATACACTTATGTTAATATTTGTAGTACTAATGCTAGTGTTACTCCAAATTTAAAAAGTCTCAAAATTTTAATCTTGTATTTGAAACTACATTAAATTATTGATTGTTTAGGTTAGAGATGAATTTTCATATTAAAACACCCAATTTGGTGTTTTGATACATATATTAAATAGATCTTTATTTTTTTATTTATTTAGAATGATAAATTGGGTTCACTGGCAATGTTTATTCATGTATTCATTTTCAATTATTTGAAGAAAATCCAATTAATCTGGAAAATTCATGTTTTAGGATTAAAGAGCATTTTTTGCTCACACCATGTTTAAGTAAAAGAAAACCTATTTAATAGGAAAACCCTTTATGGTGAAGACTTAGAACCTAAGATCAAATGGTTTCTAAGCCTCATCAACACCATTAATGTCTAGTTAAGCTATAGCTCAAAGACAAATAGATTTTTATTGAACTTTTAATTCTATGAAAACGTATGTCAATTTGATTGTTATATTTTTCATTAGAAGTACTCATAAGATTATATACATATAAACTTTGTTTTAAGAAATCCTTTATTAGACTATTGCGTATATATAAAGTCGTTTCCAATGCGACTATCGACTTGATAATGTACGTACAGTCTAGATTGTTGGACCCGTACCTAACTCAGTCAGCAATGTAGCCTAGTCAGCATCATTGCCATTCATTTGAATAGATTAATAATAATGTTTAAAGTAATTTGTGATTTAATCAAATTTGTTTGGGTTTGTTCCAACAATATTAGTGGACAATCATAATATAATTACCTTTATAATTAAAGAAGAATTAAAAGTAAAGGTAATTGTCGACTAAAGTTAGTAAAATGTCTTCTTGTTTAATCAGCAACATTATTAAAATCCAAAAGTTTGTATTGCTAATTGTGATTATTTTCAAAATTCGTCACAGTTTTGTAGTACTGATTGTTGTAAATGAAGTGAGACAAATCTCTTGTATCGCAAAAAAAAAAATAAAAATAAAAAAATAAAAAAAAAAATAAAATTTGGGGGACACATGAAAACAGAAAGTTATTTTGATAATCTCACTAATAAATATATAAATGATTTTGGTCAACTATTTCAACTTTTAAACATTTCACCAATAAATAAATAATAAAATTTTATATATTTCCGTGTTAAATAATTTGAAATCCATGGTTACATATAAAAACTTTATTGAATTTTTATTTTTAAAGTTGATTTCAACATTAATATACCAAAATCTTTGAAAAGTCATCCGTTGCGCATTGCAAAACTACCATCTATATTTTTATTATTATTATTTTTAAATGGTAAATTTGGTTATAGTAACATGCCTCTTCATATCTTTAACTTCAGCTCAAAAAGAAATTCATATTGGGAAACTCTATCTCTCAAAAAAAAATTCATATTGGGAAACTCTATCTCTGTTCCTCATGAAAACATTTTCTCTTGCCAAGAATTAAAACCAAGAACTTTCCGTCTCCACGTATAATAAATGTGATAATGAACAATCTTACAATTGATAAATCGTTATTTTTATTTTATAATTTTTAAATAATAAACCATATGAAATATTCATTTTATAATAACCTGAATTGAACTTTTGATGTTTTTAATCATCTGTATCATATGTTTTTTTTTAAATGTGGATTATTTGTTCGTAATAGAGGATCTAATTTACGTTGTCTTAATCGGATCCACGTTAGAGAGCCCCCTCACCATCAATACTTAGTAGGAGGAAAAACTCTCAATTAAACCGCCCGAAGCCACCACATTTAATTGGGATAAAAACCTGCCCTTTCTGCAGGACTCAAACCTGCTTCACTGGAGGACAAACCTGCTTCATTGAAGAACTTTATTGTGAAATTCTTTCAAATGTCATTCCCATGTCTCAAACTCGAGACCTCCAGTATGTAAAATTGGTGTTCAACCACTGAGCTATGATGGAAATTACATGTATATCATAATTCATATGTTACTATAAAATGTTCACTCATTTATCCTTCACCATATGTTATTATAATCAATTATAAATTTATGAAAGGTAAATATTACTCGTAATTCGGTTTCAGTAATGACACCCCATATGAAATAGTTATGTTTCCTAAATTATGGTTTGACTTCAACTATTACATAAATTGTATTAAGTAATCTGTATTTGTCTTAAATTCTTAATTTTAAAGTACAATAAAAGATACTATTCAAACACCCATTTCTATATTTCTTTTTACATAATCATTTCTATGTTTAAATATATAAATAATATATAATAAACAAATTTTATATACTTAATTAAAGGTGAACAAAGCCCTAATGGGTCAAAGCTAAGGAGTAAATGAGTCAAATCTGCTTGCGAACTATTCGAATTCGATTCGTAAAAAGTCTAAAGGAGCTCGAGTCAAATACGAGCTTAACAATTGACTCGTTTATTAATCGAGCCCAATCTCGAACCTCGAATACATAACTCGGTTAAGCTCGCAAGCCTAAACGAGCTTTCATATATTATATATATTTACACATATTATTATATTAATCGAGTTTTCATATACTAATCTAGCTGGGCCTAAACAAGTCGAGCTTGAACCAAGCTCGAACTCGTTTATTTTTAGACAACCGAGTTGAGCTTGAGCTTTCTTAATACATCAGCCAAACTTGAGTTTAAATCCTAAAGTTCGAATGAACCCGATTTCGATCTCGAGCTCGGGCAGTATCAAGATGGGACTCGGCTCGACTCTTTTACACTCATACTCAAAGCTGACTACCGGAACCTCTTGCTCGGCATCCTAAGTAGACTTGGAATATGTCAAGTTTTCAACATTCCATTCTCCGACAAGAAAGACGTTTTCTTCAAATATATAAAATGATATTATCCAACCTTGTATTGGAGATCTTCTTATGAAAACATTTTTTTTTTTTTTTTTATCATCATACATGTGTAGAAGTATTTTAAAGACCCATATATATGCGATTATATACACTCCATTAAATTGAAATATATGCAAAGGACTCTAATGCCATAATGTAAGTACGTCCTATAAGGTTAATGAAGACATTATGAAGCCCGAAGTTTTTGGCCTCATAGACGATAGCCCTTTTTGTGTATCTATAGTCACAAGAGCTAGCTCAACTCAAAAACAAAATCTGACATGGTTAGTCGTCCTTCCAATTAATCTCTACATATACATATGCTTACTCGTTTGGAAAGCTAATGGATCAAGTGTGTATAAAAGACAACAAGTTCTACAAAAATATGACAAAAGGATAGATCACCAACCAATTGAAATTTAATTATAGGATGATAGCAAATTTTGTCACTCGAGAAAATAAAAGGCAACAAGTTTTACAAAAAATATTTTTAGACAAATTTATCAAATAAACACTAAAATTGCCCATCAATCACATGTTTTTTTACCTAATTCACATGAATGGCTTTAGAGTTGTGTCTGAGCTAAGTTGGTAAAGGGAGGGGTTATATGAGAAAGGTGAATTTGTATTCTTGTGGTCCATTGACATACATTATAGATTGGTACCCTACTATATTCATTAAACTCCAATTTTTTTTGGCCTGTTTCTATATATGATCTATATAATTTTTGCATTTTAATTATCAACTCTTTTGAAATAATAATTAATAAACCAATACTCAAAGATGTGAAAGGTGACTAATCTCAATTTGAATCTTCTTTAAGATGCATAGGCCACACACATATCTATAGTTGTTCTTTTTTGCAAAAAGAAATATACAAATCTAAAATTTACCCATACCGAATTATATATATATATATATCCATAATATGATCCATTCCAACATGATATCTACACCTATACACATATATAAACATATATACATATACTAAATTTACATAACATAGAAAAAAAAAAGACAAATCAACATGCGTACATTAGTAATTATATGGCCCAATGAACAACTGAAGAAAACCCCATAAATTAAAAAGTTACATACTGTAAAATAACATACCTAGATAATTCAAGAGTCTTTTTTCACCTGCAAAACAAAAGATTAAATATTCATAACATATAATTAATAGTCAAATCTGATATCTAAACTACAATTTCTAAATAAAAATTGTAATGTAATAATTCTGGGTCTTGGCCTGTAATAATAAGTTTCAAAAACTAAACATATAAGATTAAAAACTAAAAACACGAAAAAAGATTAAGAAAAATTGAATTGAAACTATCAAGCTAGAAATAAAAACAACAAATTAAAGATAAGAGATAATTATGTCTCTTTACTTCTTGTGGTGATACTGTTTCTATCTTCCCACGGCTTTATTGAACCGCAAAACATTATATGTATAAAAAAAAACATAGATCTAATAGATCGAAACCTTTGCAGTTCAAGAAAGCCGTGGAAGAATAGAAACAGAATCATATTAATCTATTTCATGAAAACCCTAATTAGGGTTCTTGAAAAGACATATTGAAAAACACAAAGATTGTGCAGCAGAGAAAGAGGGGGTTTGTTGCAGGGTGTGCAGATATGAAGGAAAGGTGTGAGTATTTATAGGAGAATGGAGGACTTTTTACCACCAATCCCAAGAAGAATAATAGAGGTATAATGAAACTTATGATACCCCACACCTTTATTTTTTTTGTATTTGAGAAATATATTTAATTTTTTTTTTACTAACTCCCCTTGTTCATTTATTATTTATTTATTTAGTCCTCCCACAAGTCCACCTTGTTTCAATGATTTTAAAGAATTTTGTACCTTTTTGTTTAAGTGTAAAGTCATGTCAAATTATTAGTATGAAATTTTATTGTATGGGATTGAATGTGTCTTATCATGAAATCAGATTTATCACCATTACTATCAGTACATATTAAATGTCTAAAAAAAGAAAATTGTAAGAGCTATTCGAAAATGGTTGTACCAATATAAATAATTGAATGTTTGCGAGCTACCAATAAGATACTTTCATTAACTTACACATCAAAATAATAGGGAAAAATAATCGCTTTTCAAGTGCGGAAGAAAAAACATATACTAACCTATTTATATTCTATCAAAGTTAGGAAAAAAAAAAGAGATCAAATTAACAAAGTAAAGCTTTTTAACAAGGATTTGCAAAATCCTTGCATACATGCACGTGCACACACACATAAATATGATTTTCTGTTAAAAAAGAACAATTATTTTAGAATCAATTTTAACTATTGGATTAAATCCGATAATCAAAATTAAAATTTGATGTTTAAATCTTGATTATTGAATTTAATTCAATGGTTAAAGTTGATCCAATTTTCACATAAAAAGTTGGATCAACTATTTTAGGGGTTTAATCAGTATTGCATTAATTTACCTTTCTTAATATACACAGTTACACTATAAATAATTATGACCATGGATCTCCTACAAACTTGTTACAACTATACATGGTTCATATGTGGCCTGTTAGTAATACCGATAATATGAACCATATATAGTTTTAGCAAGTTTGTAAAGAATTATTCAATAACTTATTCCGGACGCAACCATATTATTTTAACAGGCGATCTAATATTGTTTTCTTAACGATACAAAGCTTCTTGCAAAATGTTCTCAATTCAAAACTTAAATAAAAAACTTTTATTACCCAAAGATATAAAAAGGAAAACGCCGTGATTAGCCACTATGTAGAAAAGAGTCGATGGTTGTCTAATTCAAGTATACCATTAGAAAGATGGAGACAACATTTACTCAATTTAGAAGCCTACGACTCTCTTTGTTGGACATCCTACCCTTACCAAATGCATTTTGAATGTATTGGTCCCCATGTTCACCAGCGGTATTAGTACAAACAACAAATTAGTGCAAGTGAAATGGCAAAAGGAGAAGAGATTGATATTTTTATTTATTTATAGTATACAAGTAAGAGAAAAAGTTAGGTAAAACATGTAATACCTATCTTAGGTAAAGCATAGAGAGTTTATGTAAAATTCAGGAGGAGATTATGTAAAATTCAGAGAGAGTTATGTATGTTTATCAAATTCAAAGGTTTAATTTGCAATTTTTTTAAAGTAATAATACTTAAACTTAGATAAAATCTGCAGTACGGATCATTTTCTTTAAAAGTAAAATATATATTGTATGTGAGAATTTGTCATTCAAGCTAGAGTATTATGTTAGATTATTTCTTACTACTTCAGTTACATATTTGTTAATTTATTTTAAATCAATCAATAAAAAATTAAATATATTGTTCTAACTTCATTTTATTTTTATAATAATTAAGTTTTACTTACAATTAAACTAAATTGTTGTTTATGAATGATAAGGAAGTCCTAGTCCTTCCATGAGGGTTTGAATTTGGGAAGATTCGGGTTCAACTATTAGGGGTTTTTCCTCTTATAAGATATTAGGTGAGGGGCTCTCGATCTAGCGCGCATAGGCCCTGTTAAAATAACATAGCCTAGACCTCTTGTTGTCAATTCGATCCGCACTTTTCAAAAGCCACCATCGGCCTTCCATTATCATATATTGCCGGGTGTTTCAAGGGAAGTTACTTAAGAAAGTACACATCGTTTTTATTAGATAGTTATTTAAGCCTACATGGATAGTACATTATCGACATCTTCGATTTAAAAGATTGACAAATAAGCATCATGTAAACACATAAATTGATGGTGTACCCACCGTCACCCAAGATAAAGTCTCACCCTAGGTAGGCTAAAAAGATCACCCAGAGTATCACATAGTCTGGGAAAAAGAAGATAAACATGAAAAGATACGATCATACCACTTCCTTAAATAAAGGAGATCGTTACCAAAGATACAAAACGCGTGAGAGACTTATTCTCCACGAAAAAGCAACTATAAAAGGGGGAAAACCCTAATCATTATCATTATGCCTACTACGGCCAAAACCCTAAAACACATACAAGATCCACGGGCAAAACCCTAAGAGATCTAAAACACATCTAAACCGGCGTACAAAAGGTTCTCACACCTTATCAGCAGGGAATCGCCGTCCAACCCATCAAACACCTCCAAATCCTTTAACCTAATCCGTTGTACAAACAATTGGCGCCATCCTCGGGACAATCGCTACTCATCACCACAACCTTTATCAAAAAAAAGGTTCAAATTCAAAAAATTTTACACCAAAAAAGGTTAAAATCCGGAAAATTTTTCTCACAAAAACGGTCAGATTCCCTGATTTAACGCTCAGATCCAAATAATGTATGCCGGCAAAGATCCTAATAAAGCAAGCATGAAACGAAAAGATCCAGAAGACTTGCAAATCCAGTCAAGAGATCTATGTTTTCCAGCTTTGGGAGACAAAAAAAGCCTGCAAAGATCCATTAATAATACAAGCACTAATATTCGATATCTCAGTACGAAGAGTATATATCGATAATGGAAGCGAATGCGACATTATTTATGAGCATTGCTTCCTGCAATTATCAAAAGCAATAAAGGCAAGAATGACAAACCCTACAGGCCCACTCGCAGGATTCGCCAAAAACCGCGTATGGCCCCTGGGGGAAATAGATCTCGATGTTACCCTGGGGAACCCTCCGTTTGCACGGACGGAAACCCTAGACTTCACTGTAGTACGAGCACCCTCACCATACAACCTTCTCCTGGGAAGACCAGCAATACAACGAATGGAGATGGTACCTTCCACAGTCCACGCCATGGTACTATTCCAAAAGAAATCAGGCGTCGGAATGATAAAATCAAGTTACAACCAAACTAAACAAATTAGTGAGGTCAAAAAATCAAAGGAGGAACCAGAATAAGTGAAAACACCCAGCCAGAGCGATCAGGCTCAGGATAATGACAAGGTACTTGTGAACCCAGCCTTTCCTGATCAATTAATTACCATAGGGAAAGGGCTGCCAGAATATATCAAAAAGAAGTTACTCAAATTATTGCAACAAAACATCGACATATTCGCATGGGAATACGCGGATATGACAGGGGTCCCCAGGGTGCTCACCCTAGGGGAACAGACCTTTGTTACGGAACACAGGTTGAATGAACGAAAAAGCATGGAACCTGTAAGGCAAAAGAAAAGAAGTTTATCGAATGACAGAGATGAGGCAGCATGCAAAGAAGTAGACGAGCTTCTAAAAGCCGGAATCATAAGAGAAGCCATGTACCCTACGTGGATCGCAAACCCAGTAATGGTGAAGAAAGAAGACGGAGGCTAGAGAATGTGTGTCGACTTCACAGACATAAATAAGGCATGTCCAAAAGACTGTTATCCACTACCAGAAATAGACTGGAAAGTTGAATCTTTGGCAGAGCATAAATGGAAGTGCTTCCTAGACGCCTATAAAGGATACTATCAAATACAAATGGCTAAAGAAGATGAAGAAAAGACATCTTTTCATACAAGCAAAGGAACATTCTGCTACACAAAGATGCCATTTGGACTAAAAAACGCAGGAGCAACCTACCAACGACTCGTAGACAAAGCATTCCACAAGCAAATTGGGCGAAACCTGGAGGTCTACGTAGATGACATGGTCATCAAAAGCAGAACGGAGGAAGAACTACTTGCAAACATCCAAGAAACCTTCAAGACACTGCGAAAGATAAAAATGAAGCTCAACCCCAAAAAATGCTCTTTTGGAATGGAGGTTGGGAAGTTCCTAGGGTACTATATCTCGGATAGGGGAATCCAAGCAAACCCATCTAAGGTAAACAAGATACTCGAGCTACCAGCTCCAAAGACAGTAAAAGAGGTACAAAGCCTAAACGGCAAACTCACAGCATTAAGTCGCTTTCTTTCAAAAGGAGCGGACAGGCAATTGCCATTTTTCAAGACATTAAAGAACTGCGGGGCCAAAAAAGGGTTCGAGTGGACAAAGGAGGCTGACGAAGCATTCGAACAAATAAAAAAGCACATAGCAGAACTCCCCACCTTGACATCCCCAAGGAAAGGAGAGACCCTGTACATATATCTCGCAGCCTCCGCCGAATGCGTAAACGCAGTCCTATTAACAGAAAGGGAAAAAAAACAAATGCCAATCTACTTCGTAAGCAGAATACTGCAAGGAGCGAAAGCAAACTACCCAAGGATGGAGAAGCTTGTGTTAGCACTTGTTCACGCAGCAAGAAGACTACGCAGGTACTTCAAAGGACATCCAATTGTGGTACTCTCAGACAAACCACTGAGACAAATTTTAACAAAACCAGAAAAATCTGGAAGAATGGCAAAATGGGCAATCGAGCTAGGAGCATATGATATCGAGTATAGGGCAAGGCACGCAGTCAAAGGACAGATCCTAACAGACTTCATTACCGAAATACGGGAAACAGGAAATTCAGTAACTCACTCCATGACACTCACAGTGACTGGGGAAGCAGATTCTGAAACCTGGGAATTATACACTGACGGAGCATCAAGTTCAGAAGGCTGCGGGGCCAGAATACGACTAGTAAGCCCAGACAAGCAAGAATATACATATGCCCTAAGATTCGAGTTTGAAACAATGAACAATGAAGCAGAATACGAGGCATTGATAGCAGGATTGGACCTGGCCAAAGGCATGAAAATCAGAAGCATCAAAGCTTTCGTGGACTCCCAGCTCGTAGCCAACCAAGTCAAAGATGAATACGAAGCCAAGGGAGAAATCATAAAGCTATACTTGGGAAAAACAAAGGAATTAATCGAGCAATTTGCAAGCTTCGACATCGAGCACATACGAAGAAATCAAAATAAAAAAGCCGATGCTCTAAGCAAGCTAGCCTCGTTAACATTTACACCTGGGGAAGAATGTACTAATAGAGGTCCTGAAAGAAAGATCCATATTCAGATATCTGAAGTATCCGAATTTTAGAAAGAAAAAAAAATAGATATCCTATGTATTTTTGTATTGAGACTAAATTTCAGATATTTTTGTAAAGTTTAGAATATTTTCGGATATTGAAAGTAGTCATTTTCGATAAATGTTTTTTGACACTTTCGAATATTTTCGGATTTAAGAAAATAAAGATATTGAAATTCTTAAACTATTTCAAAAGTCACTATCCGAATTCAAATATGAAATATAGAATATCCGAGTTTTCAAAGAAAACCGAATCAGATTTTCGGATAACAGGTTCAGATATAGATAGTTTTGAACATCCCTAGGTTTGTGTAGGTTGAAAGATATTAATACCCCTCACGTTCTACTCACGTGAAAAACTTAATGACATTAATTAACGGATCCGTTAGAGAGGGACCGCCGTTGTAACTGAAACATGTCTTTAGAGACCATCGTTACTAAAAATTCAAAAGAGGGACCGCCTTTGCAAAAACCGACAAACCACATAGACCATTTTTGCATTTAACTCAATTATATATTTAAACTTGTTGGATGTTAGTTTAAAATTATAATAATATGTACAAAAGTTGTTAAAACATGAGAATGGTCAAGGATACGATGTACTTATACAATTTGTTTTCTGAATTTCATTATTTAATTAAACCATCATTTAATGTGACACCATCTTTCCTATAAATTATGTTTATTAGTTTCAATGGTTAACATTTAGTATTGAATTTATTTTGAAGGGTGGAGATTAAAAATGAATCATAACACTTTTAAAATAAGAACGGTGAGAACACTTAAAAACATCATTTTGATGCATTGAAACTCTATAAAACTAACATAGTGCATAACTAATTATCATTATTTAAGTGTTTAACAACACATTGATCCGTTAAAATTGAAAAAATCACGTTTTTTTTTCATCCATCTTGGATGCATATTCATCAAAATGATGCATCAAAAAAAAAACGTGATTTTTTTGATTTTGATGGATCAATGTGTTGTTAAACACTGAAATAATGATAATTAGTTATGCACTATGTCATTTTTATGGACTATTAATGCATCAACATGTAGTTTTTAAGTGTTTACATTTGTTCTCATTTTAAAAGTGTTCTCATTTGATAGACACCATATATATATCTATATAATTATTAAAACAGTAAGAATCCGAACGATTCCATAGCCTCTAAAAATTCAAACTATCTTATGATATTGCTACATAAGCTTTAATCATATGTGACATTTTTATAATTTTTTTCCAATAATTTAGTTATGTTCTTTTTTCTAAAAATTCAAACTATCTTATGATATTGCCACATAAGCTTTAATCATATGTGGCATTTTTATAATTTTTTTTCCAATAATTTAGTTATGTTCTTTTTTTTTTACTTCATCATATATTTTGTTTTTCAAAATTTATATCTGCTTAACTCTTTGTTACTTTAGATCTTGGGTTTTATCAATTACAAATGGATGTAATGCTAATAAAATGAATGTCAAATTTTCATGGTAGTAATTTGTATTATGTTTGTTTTACTTCACTGTATATTATGTTTTGCAAAATTAAGATCGGATTACATGCAATTTGTTTATTTTGATCTTGGGTTACAATCCGTTTCTTATGTTTACTACATTTTTTATTAGTTCAAGTTGTTAATTTTTACAAGATTGACAAATCTTCTTATATTTTTACAAAATTTGTTTCGGTTACTTAATTTGTTACAAGGATTTAATTATATTTACATGTGTTTGTATTAAGTAACTCTGACAAAATTTGATTACTAGAACTTGAAATATGTTTAATTAAGTTTATATATGTTGCTCATTATAATTTTAATCATTATTAATGGCACTCTAGGTTTTAAAGATTGAAACAACCGCGATTTATTAATAATAATTGACGTCTATAATGTAAACTTTACCAACATTTAATTTAATTATATTTTTAAATAACCGCACATCGTGCGGGTAAAAGACTTAGTATATATATATATATAGTATATGTTCTACCAAATATACCTTTAATTAATTAATTACAACATTTATCTTTTAACTCTTAAAATAATTGCATTATCTCCTTTTACATAAATACCTTACATCAGACGCCACCACCACACTGCCACCCCGTTATCACCATCTAATTTGGATAAATTAGACCAATCTTATAGTACCTGAATAGAAGAATACTTGCACAATGCAGTGAGTAGCGGTGATAACATCAGTGCGGTGATAATGGAGATTGGTGGTAATGACGGCGATTGTTGGTATAATTAATTTGAAAAGTTAATGAAGATATTTTTATAAAAATAAAAAGTAATGATTTTAATTAATTAAATAAGGATCAAATAATCATATTACAATTTTCTTTTTAACTTTTCAACATTTAAAATTTTATCAAATACAAAAAATATATATAGGTTGATCACTCCTAAAATTTGATTGCACATAATATCATAGTAGTTATTATTATAAACAATTTCACATTTTTAAACCTTTTTCATATAGCATAAACATAAAAAACAAGCTCATTCTTGTTATAAAAAACAAGAGAAAAGGAAGAAGGGCCATTATACTTCTTGGTGAGCCAAAAAGATAAATGTGAAAGAAAGATCTTGATACATTTATGTTTTGCTGAAGTAAAATAATGGATACATCTCACAAGTCGACCGGACCATGCATATATATTTTTAATAGTCTACTAAATACTTTATAATCTAAATTCCGTCTAAAGACTAGGAGCGTAACTACACTTAGCAAAGGGGTAGCCATAGGCGGAAATACATAGAACCTTGGGGTAGCCCGAGCTACGGGTCCACTAAATCCATGTAGTGTAATTTTTTTGAAAAACGATGTATTTTTTATTAGTGCTACGAGTCAAACAAATATAGTATACTCGTCAATATAACTAATTCTAAACTTGTGAACGATTATCCTAATAATAAAACTCATAAAGACGGACTTGTGTAATTAAATGATAAATGAAAACTACTAAAGTGCTAAACACTCTTAAAAATCATTAAAAATAGCCAAAAATCCTAAAAAATTGCTAAATATCGTAACAATTTAGTCGGTAGCGTTATTTTATGTTGACATAAGTCTAGCAATAAAAAATTTGTGCTACCCATCCCTAGAAATCCTGGTTCCGCCACTTGGGTAGCCCGATTACAGGTTCACTTAAACCACGTAGTGTAAATTTTTCCAAAATACGTTGATTTTTTTATTGGTGCTACAAGTCAATAAAATTAGGGATACCGGTCTATGTAGATGACTCCAAACTTTTAAATAATTTTTATAGCAACAGACTTATATAGATGTATTTAATTAACTAAACGGTGAACAAAAACTAACAAAATTGCTAAAACTCTAATAAAATGCTAAAAATAGCAAAAAATCGTGAAAAAATGCTTAAAAATCGTAACAATCTAGTAATTAGCGTTACTTTGCATTTATATGATGCTAGTGTTAAAAAAAAATTTCTATGATTCTGTCACTGCTAAGGAACCTGGTGGCTAAAAGGCAAATGCTACATCCAACTAGCTAGTTCAAGCCAACTGAATGCAGCCAAAACCCATTAGTATCACGATCCAGGAAAAGATTAAATTAGCGAATACAATGTGTATTTTATTATATTTATTAAAAGTGAAGATAAAATCGATCCAGTTATTACTAATAAAATTGTCTTAGTTAACGAGTTTTCCGTTAGAAATCGTCCTAGCTAATTGAGGAATATAGACAATAAAAACACATGAAAACAAAAATTAAGATAACATAATTAAGTGTATGTGATAGGAAGAACTAAAACAAGTCGGAAACATATGAGCGAATGAATAAATAGGTCCATGGAAATTGGGGGTGTGGGGTTCCATCCGGATCGGACGGTGGTTGGAACCCTGTTCTAGTGGCATACCTGTCAGACCTCCTGCCATCTTTCCTTTTTACTCGTATTTTATTGATCGAACAGACCCAAACTTGCCTGCCATCTCAATGTTGCCAAAATCTACACATACTCCCACGCGCCTTTCCTGCTGCGTCTCTCCCACGGCAATGACCAATTCCTTTGTTTCTTTATGAAAATTGATAATAAATATACGGAGTATAATGTATTTAAATAATTGATTATAGGAAGAGTATATGTTAAAAAAAATGGTTCAAAAAAGGAAGAGTATATAAAATACTTTGAGTCTCAATAAAAAAAAAAAAAAAAAGAAGAGTATACAAGTTTTAAAGTTAGAGAGAAAAAAAATTCACTCAAGTTTAGTAAAGTAAGAAACATCTAATATCGGTTTTTACGAATTTTGAGTCTCAATACCTCAACGATTTATGAGAGATGTTAAAAAGTAGATAACCTTAGTTACCTCTAACAAGATAAAGAGGCTTCTTTCGGATACTATGTAAGTAATAGAAAAAGACCTCTTAGATTTACGGAGGAGAAAGAAAAAATGAGTGGTTGAGATTTGAAGAGAGAGATGAAAATGAAATTTGAAAATTGTGGGACATTGATGTATGGTATATCATGCATTATCATATGTACATTATTGAAATTGAAAGTTAAAACCTTATTTGTTTTATAATATAGTATATATATATTAAATTAAATATATGGTGTTTTAAAATTTAAATTTTCAACCTAAATGCATTAAATACCTTTAAAAGTATTTTTATGCAAAATTCATGGATCATCCAAATTTAAAATATCCCAAAATGATTTAAAAAAAAAAAACTAATATATCTTTACTCCTATCTATATGTATATCTATAACAATATCTATAGATATACGTTTTAATAAAGCAAACGTCACTTCTTTTTAAAAACTTTTAAGCCTTAAATTACTAAATGTGTCGTTACTTTCATAACTATCACTATTATTTACTCCATTAAATATTCCAAAATACTTTTATCGCTTAACCCAACATTATTTCACGCACACAACAAAAAACACAAACATACTTTATAGTTTCACCACCACACATTCACCCACACATCTGCTCTTGACGACAGATCATTTAACTGTCGCTTTAGGAGATGTCGTTGCAACGTGTAGGTAACCTAATAATATAAAATAAACTATTCATTCTCTTTTTAAGCAATTCAGACCTTTAAATGACTATAATACCCTAGTTTTCTTTTTACTAATTTAACCTTTTTCACCTAATATACATATAATATCCTTAAAGAGATAATTTATAACATATATCCTCCAACCCTTAAATAATTATATAAACTTCTTTTACATCAATTAACTTTAAATTCATCACTATATCGCCACACCCGCCTATCGTCGCCACCACTGTCGTCCCCACACTGCCGCTTCTACAACTATCACCGCTACATCATACAGATATACGTCCAATATTTTTATGAATGGATTCAACATATATAATAATAAATGGAAAAGAATACCAATACGAGAAAAGAAATGATATCCTCCTATATGAATATCTTAAAAATCATCCAAACTAAATAATGATGAGATATGGAAAATTGAAAATCAAAATATAAAATAAAAAGAAAAATTTAATAAAATCCACATATCATTATTTTATATAATTTATGAAAAATCTTAGGCTAATTTTTAAAAGAGTATATGTTATTTCTTCGTAAAAAAATAACTATATATCATCATTATATATATAATATATATATTTATTTGAACGTTCGTGTTACGGGACGGCTAGCCGTTACATCCAATTGGGCAGGCAGTCACTAGCGACCGATCCACAAAGTCAGAGAAACGCATGGGAGGTAGGGACGGATTTAGCATGGGGGCAATTGCCCCACTTCAATTTTGATACTTCATATATAAATATATATATATATATATATATATACAGGTAAATTGATAGGAACCGTTTGATTTCATGTACCGAATTGCGACCCACATAATTCCCAGCAGGGATAGTATCAAGGTAATTTAACCATTTAAATTCAATTCTGCCTCTGGCAAGATTCGAACCCAGGTCGCTCCTAGAAAGTGACAGCTATATATATATATTTAGTTATTTATTTTGATACTTCAATTTTTAACAATATCTGTTATTTAATTGCTAGAAAAAAAAAGATACATAAACAATAGAGAATACTCACTGATCTTGAAAGCTTAAACCTCTTTTACTTTAAGTTTCAACATCAAAACATTATTTTGATTCGAAAGGGGTTGCCGGTAGTTTCTCCTAAAATGGTGAAGATGGATAAAAGACTATGAAGAAGAGATCTTCTTTAATATATTATTATATTTTATATTATTATTATATATGTGAGTGGAATACACAGCATGTGGCGGTACAAAAAAACATATATTAATTATTTTTATTTCAGCCCTTCAACTTTATATTTTTTATAATTTGATTACAAAGTATCACAATTTTAGTTTTGAAGTTAGATAAATTTATAATTTTTTTCCTTTTTAAAAGGAATGGATCGAATATCATAACGGAGGGTTGAAAATATGTTGTCTTAATTACGTCCACACTAGACACCCCTCAACCAATACCTAGTAGGAAGAAAAATCGCTTAATAGTCCGTCCAAAAGCACAAAAACTTATTAGGAAAAAGTTTTGTCTCCTTAGACTTGAACTTAATTTTCCTTAAATTCAAACCGTCATATATGGACTTTCTTACCAATGGAATATTAAAAATGGATACATATGTTGAGATTTTGATATCGGTGTTAATGATAATAATGGTTCAGTGTGGTGACTATCAGCTAATTCTTTTAGAGTCCATTTATCCATAAACAGGTCCCAACTTTTTTTTTCTTTTACGCTCTAATAAATATGACATGCGACTTCTAAATTTACCCACTCACAAAAAATTTTTTGGCTCCGTCCATGAGGGGATGGAAAACCACACCAATTTAGCCGCTACAGAATGCACGACGCTAAATTAGAAGAAAACCTTACTTGTTCGGATTCGAACCTTGGCCTCCTAAGGCCCAAACTTCATTGCAAGACGGAGATGTCCACTGTGCTATTGACTATCATCATCAAATTACCACTATAACTCACACTCTAGCACAATTGGCACATCATGACTTGTTAGTTAGGGTTGAAATTTTTGACTTGAAATGGATACATCACATAAAGGTTGAAAGTTTTCAACCCGTCAATCTTTTTTTTGAAAATTAAACTTCTATTAATATATGCCCCGATAAAACACCGGCGGTCCGTATATACGCTTATTTACACGAATTTAAAACTACACCAATCATTCCATGATACATTCCAATTTTTTGATCTATTTTTGAACCAAAGAAACCCAAGTGTCTTGATGCTTTGGGAGATTCAACCCGTCAATCTGATGACCCAAATTTGTCAATCCAAACCCAACCCAATCGACGCCAAAAAGATGTTATCACATGGGAGGCATGTGAGTGTGGAGCCCACGAAGAGAATAAGTGTTAGAAAGGGCATGTAACCCGTTATAAGCGGAAGAAGGTCTCATTGTCGGGGCAGTTTGCTACTAGCTTTTTTTTCATTTTTTTCTTTTATCTTCTCTTCATTTATAGTTCTCCATTTTCGTTTTTATTTTGTGGGTTTTAATGCCAAATCCTATTATATGCTCAATGATTTGCAAAAGATTGTTAATCCATCTTCGTTTTCATATATAGCTTGTTTTTAGCGTGCATATATTTTGTCACTAAACTCAAAGGTAGTACTTTTATATGTAAGATATCGTTAATTTATGCATGTTATAATGTATTATTAACAATCTTAAGAGTTGTTAACAAAATTATTCAATGTTTTATTAAACATACAGTATCATTTATTTGGCAAACATGCATGTAATAACATTTCAATACAATCCTTTAAAATTGTGTGCATCAAAATTCGATCTTATTTATTCTCTAGATTAGTTTAGATCTACAATTTCTTATGATGGGGACATTACAACGAAGAGAACAACTTTACCAACTAACTAATTATACATTATAGTGCATCGTGCCAACTAATTTGAAGATGGAGAGCTGAGTTGTTTTGTGTTATTTCTGAATAAAGAAAGAATAATAAACATTAATAATATTGTTGAGCAGCCACCGTGCACTCTTAAAAAATTCTGACATATCAAACACCTTTCAACTATCGTAACACACTTAATTTTATGACACATCATAGATAAAGTCTATAACTTTAGTATTATTTTTATGTAATAATTTAATCTAAAATTAATTGACCTACCTACAAAACTATCATTATTTTGTTGGCCCCTCTAACATATATCCTTGGCAAGGATATATGTGTTGGAAAGAATAACAGTTAAATTGTAAAGTTCGACCTCATCTTTAGAAAGTTATGCTTAATTTGATCTACGTCTGATAGTGACAAAATCGTAGTCAGAGGAAACACTAGATCGACGAGCCACGATTTTCAATCCGAATCGTCCATACAGAAATGCGGCACAATATCGTCCCGATCGTTGATGGTCCGCAATCCAAATCGTTAAAGTTTGGCTTTTGTGCATGTTTACTCTTTTAACTTTTTTTTATTATGTTAAAAGTTTGTTACCTGATCATTGATTCCAAATATTTATTACTCCAACTAGAGTTATACTCGGCCTTTGGTCAGAGATAATTACGAGAAAGACTCGAATCCTATTATATCAATGACATCCAGCATAAAATAATGTATAACTAATAAATGCACTATAAATTTAAAATACAATATAAAAACTACACTATTTATCTGAACATGACATGAGAAAAACTTTGGGAGTTTCTCCTCCTACTAGGTATTCAACATGAGGGGCTGTCTAACGGGGACCCGGTTAAAATAATGTAAGCTAGATCTACTGTTGCGAGCAAATGATCCACACCTTTCAAAAGGGAAAAAAAAAACTTTGCACATATCAACTAGTTCTTAAATATTGATTTTGAACCATAATTTTTCAAATATTTTACTGTAAGAAAAACAAACAAAAGATGATAATTAAAAAATTAGCACATTTATGTTGATAGGGAGTATTGAACTCCCATCCCCCAAAAATTTCTAAAGCCCAAGCAAGGCATAAAACCACTTGATTTATGATAATTTGTTGTTTTTTAGCCAGTTCAGATTCTAAATAAATTTCTTTTTTAATAAATTTAAACAATTAGAGATTTGTTCACCTAAAATTAGTTTAAACAAGTATTTTTATCTGTGTGTTGCCCCAAGAAAAAAACAGAACTCTTGTGACAAAGACATTAAGTTGAAAAACAATATTTTCATTGCAAAAGTTAAGAAAATAAAAGTTGTGGTCAAAAGTAAAGAAAATGAAATTTTGGTTACAAAACTTAGAAATGCAAAAGTTATGTGGTAAAATAAAAATTAAAGGAAAAATTTCGGATCGAGAGTTAAGAAAAGCAAAGTTATGTAGAAAAAAGTACAAAAGTTAAGAAACTTAAATTTGAAAAATAAAAAAAGCTTGTCTGGTGAAAGTTTAAAAAACAAAAGTTATGTGACAAAAAGTAAAAAGGAAAATGTAAAAAAAAAAAAAATAATAAAAAAAATTTTCCATGGCGAAAGTTTAATAAAAAATCCTTATGAGTCGCATGGTCTAACATATTTTTTTTGGAAAAAGCTGTGTTGTGAGACTCATAGGATTTTATGAGTCGCATATTTTAGATCGGCCAGGAGATGACTTTTTGAAGACTATAAATATCAAGCTTAAACCAACCCTAAAACCTTTCTTTTGTTACAGTCGACTTTTGGGGTTCTTGGAAGCTATTTTCTTCAAAAATATCATCTTTCAAGACCTTAGAAATATTTGGATTTATTTCATCATTCGATTAACGATTGCATCAATCTTTTGGATTAATTTCAACGATCATTACATTATGTTTTCTTTATCTATTGATTGTTTTCATTATTTCATTATGAGTAGCTAATCTTTTCATTATCTACCGAGATGAAATGAGACATAATTTGATGGTTGCTTTATTTTATTAATTCAAAGTTGATTTCAGTTATTGTTGTATCGAGATCTTGATGATTTAATTATTTATTAATTATTATTGTAATATTGGTGATATATATGTTATTAGTTAGTGGTACTAGATGAATATATATGTAATTTCAATTGTTTATCTTTAATCAATTGTCGTTAGTTCATGGTATGACAGTGAATGTTAATATATTAAAAGGAATCATTTTGTCAACGTGTTGGTTAACTGTTAGTGGTACCACGTTGTCTTCACATAGATACAATTGTTAATTCGATAATCAAATAAACTAGTTGGTTAGGGAAATTATTATAAGCATTGACCGAATTTTACAAAGGAACTTATTAATTAGGTGATTTAAATTATCTTACAAACGTGGTGGTACCAATTTGTGTCTTTATTTGGTCACGATTATCTTTGTCAACTGAATTAGATTTGAGCTTAATTATGTGCAACCCAAACTGTTGTCGAATGGATTCAAGGTAGATGACCTTTAATCTTTTTGTTTAAAACAAAAACTCTTTTCGATTAATTCATCGGAATTACTAACTTGATTTCATTTTTGCTAACTAACTTTCAAAAGCAACGTGACAATGCGGTCACTGTAACACCCAACATTTAAAAATAAGGATTTCCAAAAGCTTTTGCCTAACGGCGTTAAAAGAAGCGGAATTAACTTTAAAAGTCCAAACCAGTAAAATCTGTTTAGTTTATTCATTAAATGGTGTTACTAGTCATATCATCAAAATAAGTCTAAATGGAAATCCATCGGTTGCCCAACATTAAACAATCGAGTACATTATCAATACAAGTCATTAATATCTAAACATAAAGCAAATGTCTAAGCGAGCAACCACTATAGGTAAACTATAGCTAACTTCAAGATCATCTACCCATGCCTCACATCTTCTCACATCTACCTGCTCACTATTGTTGGACCTGAGGGCACAACACATTTTAAAAGAGCAAGTGTTAGCTAACGAATTAGCTAAGTAAGATAACACATGGTTTATAAAATGTTTGTCCATTTAAAACATTATATAAAAGTCATATTAAGTCGTTAAGGCACATATCATCAAACATATCATCTCACATACATATCATAGCATCAACATCTTTCATATTAGGATGGGTCATCCTAAATGTGCCTAGTCATCTTTTGCATCATCACATGTCACATTTGAACATCTTTATAATTGTGACAAAAGTCACGCATCTCATATAACATATGCATCTCGTTAAGTGTGACATAAGTCGCACCCGACTAGATGAACCATCATTCAGTAGTACATCAATGTCGTTAAGGAATGGCAAGCCAATCCAGGAGTAATCCGTATGTTCAATGACAATGGGGCTGGTAAGACCTCCCATATTACTCTTCACGTTGTACCATGTTGCAAGGAGCCACCCAAGTAACCACATCAACGCACTTAACCGGGCTAGGGCAAGTACGGGTTAAGCTTAACACTTTCACATCAAATTTACGAGCTCGATTTCACATCACATATAGTTTAGGTGTTTACACAACCTAAACAATCATCACATATACATCTTTTACGTTTGGGCCCTTAAACGTGCACGTGTCATGGCAACTTAATAAATCTAGTGAACTAGATGAACAAACCATGTAATCATGCACATTTCACATATCATCATCATACATCACATTTCATAACATTTCATTTCATATCATCACATCTCATATCATTGCATAACAAATTGTTAACATTTCATATTATAGGGACTGCATTTCAGGCCTTAATAGTCATGTACATAGCCCATATCACCTCCAGTATAACCCCGAATACTCATAAGTAAACAAGTTATTATTAGGGAAGTTATTATATGAAAACCATGTTTATGTTGAACCCTCAGCGTGTCAAAGTAGTGTATCTTACCTGATGACGAGCACAACGATACACCAAACACAAGTTAACAAGCTTCACAATTATCCCGAGTGACCTATATCGAGTTCATTGTCATTAAATTTGCATAAATCCATCCTCATAAGGTTACAAAACCATTTATTAACTTAGGTACACTTATAGGACCCTTAAACGCTTGTTTCGAACCTCAAACGGACTCACAGACACTTTATGCGGCGCATGCTTTGAATATGCGTCGCATATTTGCTTCAAAAATCACCCAGAACCCTCCCAGGCCCCGATATGCACCGCACATAAATTATATGCGCCGCATATGGGGTGCTGGTCGAAAGACTGACTCGTACCCTTCACTTGCAGGCGACTTTTCGACCTCTAGATGACCAAATGAGTAAAAACTTAGTTGTTATGAAATGCAGGAAATTCAAAGAACTTTCCAGGGATATAAAGTTTGACTCTTGAAGTTTTCGAATGAATGATTTATGATGTTTGCAAGACAGGTCTGCAGAATTCGTCCGAAACCTGACCACTTCTGGAAATCGACATTTTTCGCATATCTCTGGGCAAATTCACAGGAAACTTTGTTCATAACGAATTTAGGGGACACATAGAACTTTTAAAAAATATAAGATTCATCTCTTATCTCATTCAGATCAAAAAGATATGATTTTTTCAATGTAACAACAGAATCAGGCCTTGAAATCTTTATCGTTTTGAAAGCAATTTCGATCATCAAACATACATGGCTGATCCCCACGACCTCTACAGTTCATATATACCAAAATATAAATCATTTGACACTATGAAATCATATATTGATTCATGGATTCAATAAGCACATCCGACGATTGATTTGACACACGTTTTGACCTAAATCGACTCACAAACATAATCGAATCCAACTCAAGCCTCAAGACCAGGTGTGAACCCTATGTTGGTCATATTTGAACATTAAAATGACATTAACAATGATTTCATACCTGTAGGAAATCTTTAGATACTAAATGATTGCAATAACAATCACCGATTCACCCGAAATCACCGATTCTATCAATAAAACGTATTCAATCGATCAAGACCATATATGAACGAATTGAATAGATGAACATTACCAAAAATCAGTAGGAATTACCATCTTTACCTTAAAGATGATTATAGATTCGATCTACAAGCGGTTAATCACTCCGATTCAACCCGAAATCGCAAGAAACTCTCTAGAATTGCTCAAGAGACAAAGGAGCGGTTCTAGGGCTCCAAGAAGAATGATGAATCAGATTTTAGGGTTAATGATCTAATTAGAAATCCCTAATCACGTTTTTAACTTTCCACATATGTCAAAATTAGTCCCTAGACTTCCGTATGGTTCATTTTAGGCTAAAATCACATGTTGGGAATACTTACAACACATCCAACACTTTTAGCACCTCTAAAGGCATTAAACTATACCTTTAACACTTATTCACATCTACCATTAAGGCATTAAAGCCTTACACCTATAGAACCTTCATCACACATAAATCAATTAAGGCATATAAACTTGACGAAACTTAACGTTGACTAACGGTCAAGTCAATAAGTCAATCTTATAAAGTTTGGGATGTTACAGTCACAAACCCCCTTTTTAGTTGAATTGCATTATTTGAACAACTGCTTTAACGCTAGTGAAAGGACTCTAACCCAAATGAAGCATAATTATTGAAAACCCAATCTTGAAAACTTATACTTAGAAAAATACGATATTTTTCGTGAAAAATCAAAGTTATCCAAATCAAGAAATGACACCTGGAATAATCTTAAAATGTTGTAGATAGACTACTATACAAGTTTCAGGACCCGAGGAGGTCAAACGAAGGCTCGGTAAAAATCAAGTCCGCGGTTAGTGGAGGGCGGAAGATGCTGAATGCATCATCCGCAGTTGGACTGACATCGTCCGCGCTAGGCGTGTCAGAGTCTGTGCTCCCTGCTGAACTACAAAAGTGACCTTTTTGATGTTTTGAAGCATTTCGACTCAAATCCAAACTTTCATTACCATTCACCGATTCAAATAAAACATAAACATCTAACTAAACATTTAAAGGTTTTCATTGTTCAAGAGTGAGGTTTACAACGAAACGGGTCATTTACCCATTTTGACATCAACTAGGGTTTTTCAATACTTTAGAGTACAAAAGATCATGACTTAAAGCCAACATTCAAACAGAAAAATACATGACCAAACTTTACCAATAACATCTCAAATGTATCAAGAGCCAATAGTTCAAAGAAGGCTACTACGGTATCTAGCTTCAAACCATTATTACCGCGAAAGTCAAGATTTCACAATTCAAATCATCCATACACTTCAAGCACTAATCTTGTTTCCACTTCCAGGACAACCTATAAAAAGGGGTAAACAATTAAAAAGTAAGCAAAGCTTAGTGAATACCATTGCATACGCTTATACACACGAAGGAGGACAAAAACACACAAAGGACTATCACATGTAGCCAATGGCATTGTCATACCATAACTTGCGTACTCACATTTGCGCTAACAACACATACATGGATCCATATACGCTAAACAATAATCTCAAGAGGTTCTTAGGCCTTATCTCAATTCAACAAGAGGTTCTTAGGCCTCATCTTAATTCAACTATGGGGTTCTTAGGCCCCGGCCTCAAATTAGGCCCTAACGCCAAATCAATTACCACACTCGAAATCCACCATCATATGGTAATCGACCCAACGTACATATAACCGTATGCAAGAGCACTCACCTCCTTCGCGACAACCAAATCCATGATGATCATCTAACAATCGTATTGCTTTTCACCTAGCAATAATTCACAATTTACACATATAAGGTCATCCATTATATCCAAGGCTATCTAACCATACCCAAACACAACTAAATCACTAGCAATTCTTAACCCATTTTCATTCTTATCTCGTTCTTGAATTGACTTCTTTTAAAATCTCAATTTACTTTCACAATATCATGGCCATAATTCATTTTAATACGAAAATCACCATTTCATTATTTAATCAATATGACCAAATACATTTTACTCAAAATCTTCATTTTCTTGCTTTGGCCATAAAAATCACTAAAACACTTTTATCACAACATTCATATTACTACACATCAATATGCTTCATTACAAGTAATAATTTATAAAAGCATTACCACATAGCCAACTCATTCAAACATTCTCAATTTTATCAAATTTCATGAACCCTATCTTGATTTTAAATATATAATCCATTTTAAGAAAACCCCCAATTCTTATTAATTTAAGAACCCTAAATTGAATTTAATCTAAATGACCCATTTTATCAAAACCCAAAATTAATTACTTTCATGAACCCTAATTAAAACAAGTAAAAGAATTAGAAATACCTTCAAGATGAAATGAAATCCCACACTAACTTGTATTCTTCCCTTTTATGATCTTGAACAAAGCACCCCCAAATCAAATGGGTATTAAGAACCCTAATTTCTCAATTACATAACAATTAATTTATAACTTGAATGAATAACACTAAATAGGAATGAGAAGTCTCATTTTCTTCCTCCATTTTTCTTGTAAATTTCAGCCACATTCACTTCTGAAAACCCTCACTTTCAATTACTAGAATTAAACAAGATCATTATATTTATTTGGAGGATTTCTTGATCTAGATGAAAAATCACCAATTTCTTTTTTCTCTCTTGTGTATTTTGACCCACATACAAACACACTTACAACTTCTCCCAAATAATTGAAGATATGAAATTCTTAAAATGGGATTGTGAGGAGGATTTGATAAAGAAGAAGAAAAAGAATAAGTTGACTAGTGAAAGGAAAGAAAAGAGTAGGAGGTTGGCTGACATCTCCATATGATGCCACGCCCCATTTTAATTTTTTATGGGTAAAATACCTGTTATCCACTAAAGTGCCAACTATATTAAACCCGTATCTAAAAACAAAATACTAGGAAATTATTTTATTGTTGAAACTTTTATAAAGGTAAATTTTCATTGGCTTAAAAATTCGGGATGTTACAGATAGTCCTTGTGATCGACATCGGATTACCAAATTAACTATATTGTATACGAACAGGTCCACTACCCGCAGGTGTGTAGTAGTTAATCGCTATGTGATTCTGGTTATAAATTTTAAGACTCGATTACATTCTTTCCAAAGATAAGTACAATTACAAATAAGCATACCCAGGTTCCAAGAAAAAGAACCACCTTGCTGAACCAACACACGAGAAGGCATAGTCTTCCAAATCGAAAACGAACACAACTTCAAAACCCAAACAAAATATCAGCAACCTGATAGCAATAACGTCTCTGCACCGAGTATAAAATATGAAATGTTTGGCTTTCTATTTTATATTATGATTATCAAAATGTTTTGTACCGAATTGGCGTACCAAATATGCTACAACGTATACCGTATCAATTTGGCGTTACGAATGAACCTACCCCTTGTACCGGATTTTCGATATGTACACACCTTGTACCAGTTTTTGTTCCGCGTATCAGAACGTATCGTAATTCATGTGACCGTGTATAGTTGTACAAGATTTTAAGATAAGATAGAATTCAGCTAATTAAAATTATTCAAATATTTGAGTTTGGGTCAAATATATTATTAGAAACATGGATACCATATTATGATATTCTAATTTCTAAGAATCAAAAGTTTTTCAAGTAATTATATAAAATAAAAAAACATATACTTAAAGGAAATATTATTTGTAAAAGGAAAAAACGACTAGCAATTTCATGATGTTAGCACTTCCTCTTTCATTCAAATATATCACATGATGAACTAAAAAAAAATAATAAAAGGTATCCGCGTTATGCAGTGGTCCTGGCGATGACTGAGATCTGGTGGTGACAGCGACTATTGGTGGTGGTGATGGTGACGTGAAGTAGTATAGGTTAATGTAAATATGATTGATATAAAAATGGTAGTAAATATACCATAAAAGATAAGAAATGTAAACTAATTCAAAATTTGACAATTTTGTTTTTTTTAGACTTTTTAACATAAGGCAAAAAAATTTATAAATTTATAAAGATAGTTAAAAACAAGCAACAAATTAATCATTTATTTTTTTTTCTTAAAATGCAATTATGTCGATAAATAGTTATATACTTATTAATTGTTGTAGTAAATGCATATAAAACATACTATTTGTTTAAATCTCTCTATATAACTAAGAAAGGATATAAAAAAATTTATTTGTCACTTTTATTTAGCTTAGAGCATACACAATGCTAATAAATCTTAATGACTTATTTTTCCACATAAGTATTCAATTATCTTTAACTTATCAATAAGCTATTTTCTATGACTTCTTTTTACCACTAAAAAGAAAAAAAGCTTTTGGTCAAAAGGTTGATGTTTCTCAACCTATTGATCAAATAAGTCATTTAGCCCAATGGTATCAACCTTTTATAAAGCTTATTTTCTTCAAAATAAGTCTTTCATCAAGTGCCATTGAAGATGCCTTTACAAGTAAGATTTTTACTTAGTTGTCAATTATTAGATAAATTGTAGTTTTTAAAAACTTAAAATAATCTTATATGGACATTAGTTGGCATATTTAGATAATATATGTGTACACATGAACATCATATATCTATACGTAGACGTGGGTTTTTTTTAATAAAATATACATTATTAAATTATAGATGTTTATTTGGTAATAATTATAAGAGTAAGACTTATCTAATATGTATCTACCAATATATATATAACAAGGTGTTAAATTCTTTTATGAAACAATAAGGACCGTTAGATGAGCCTTAACTTTTAATCACAACCATTAGATCAAGTTACTAACATTATTACCAAATTTATTATTAAGTATACACGACATTAGTCCCTCTACAATGTATAATTAGTCAAATAACAATATGTATTTAATAAAATCAAAATCTATTAAGATACATATAAATTTGGAAATAATTTATCCAAATAATATGTAAATGGGAATTTGAATCACAAATAAGCTGCGTACGTAGTATGATATACAATTTCAATTTATGGCCCTTTTAATAAATCTATAAGTTCACATCTAGGTTTCCATTATTTTTTCATTAAGATTTATTATATAATATATAATAAATTTAGTAAACATTAAATATCCAATCAATGAATTATTTAATATCTAACAAATATATATCTATAACTCTTATAAAACAATAGTTAACCGGCATTTTAAAGCCCTCTTGCAATATAAAACTAATTTGAAAAATTGCCACATAAGATTTTATCCTATGTGTCAACTCCATATTTTTCTTTAAATAAACTATATATTTAGAAAATAAATGAACGTATATGTGTTAAAATAAATAAATATATATTGTAAGAATCTAAGATCTTCTCATTAGATAAAATGATATTTCTCTTTAGTTTAAAAAGTCACGTCTATACCTAATGATATTTCATTATCTTTTTTATTCAACATTTATATGAGATTCCTTTCGTTTTTTTTATGGCGATTATATGAAAGTTTGCTCAGGCCGTTGGTTAGTTGGAACTCTCATCGCATTAATCATTAGTGGCAATATCTAAAGTTTATAAGTTTTTTTTAACACCACTAAATTATATTCATCTTATATGAGTTAAGAGCTTTGTATAATATCATAACTTTCTGAAGAGTTATGTTAATTCTTTCGTTCATATCACTATGGAAATTATGTACAATTTTTGGTTTAATTCTTTTATCTTTTTTTGAATTTTATGATAATGGTTAATATAATCTCTTTTTTCTTTTATTTTTTAACAATATAATTTTTCATTGTGATAATGAGAAAAATATTCTGATGGTAGATGAAGAGTTAGTTCAAAACAAGTGTATATAACAATTAGTTTAATAATTGGATAATGAATACGTTATTGCTAATTTAATTAAGTGAAACTAAATAGATTGTTCGTCCATATGTTTTTTTTACGATCATTATTGATTCATTCCATTAACACATTTGTTCACATATTAAGCGTTTCATTAAATGTTTTTTTAAGCAAGTTTAACTCAAATCTCACTTTATTGAGCACCTTTTTAAAGCAGCCGCACATCGTGCGGGTAAAAAATCCTAGTATATATATATATATACTAGATTATTTTCCCGTGTAATACGCGAGATAAACATATTAATCCCCATATAGTGAAAAGTTATTTTGAGAACCTTTTTTTTTTGCTAGAACATTTGAGAACTTTGCAAATCAAGCCCAACCGATGATTGTTCTTTACATGAAAATTGTTTTTTAACTGTTTTCTGAATAACTTATGTGTAAATTTGAAGTTTATAATTGTATGGAGGCATGGATTATCATCCGTTATACAATTATGTGGAGATTTGAAAAGGGTTCTCAAAATAACTTTACCCTATATATATAATATCATTGTGTCAATACCCATTGGTATCCTAAGTCCCTCGGTGAAGGATTGGCTTGGGGAGACCTTGGTTCAAACCGAAGAGGGCGAAGATTTTACCCTTAATTAGTTGTTGTGCTCTTTGGCGGGTTATTATGGGGATTTCCCCATAATCCATATGGTGGCATTCACGTAGAGACCATTAAGGATGAACGGTTCTACGATCGAATATTCAAAAAAAATGTCGACATATAATGTTATTCACTACTTTAAATTTAACAAGTTAAAGTTATATTAAAACTTTAGATGTAATTTAAACAATTCATATAAATGAGCATTTTAATCTTTTGTTAATTGTGATATAAAAGGGTATATATATATGGTATCATCTATTTTAATATGAAATTCAAATTAGAAAGTAAATTTTATTGAAACCGCATAATTTTATACATAATTTTCTCGAGACTTATAAAATTAAAAGTATCCAGACTTAATATACACTTATATGATTGAAAAGCAAACATTTAAAAAAAAAAAATAAAAAATTTAAGCCTTTATAATGGATACATACTAAACTTTTACTACTAAGCATCACTAATACAAATATTATTTTTATTATATTAAAGAAATATATATATATTATTTTGTCAACCCCAAAATTACTGTTACATTTTCATTTAATTTATATAAACAATGTTCACTTAATTATATTACCGATATTATCGTATGTTCATGTTGTTAAACTATAATTGTCGTAACCACACAAATATATTTTAAAAGTCTTTTTCTAAAATTTAATGATAAATTTATCATTTACCAAATAGTATATTATGATTATACTTTTTTTTAATAATTGTGTCTGATTTTTGTAGTTAACATTTAGTTTATAACAGATTAGGTAATATTTAATGTCATTCGGTTATTATAATATTATGTTGATTTATTAAACAGATAATTGTTGTATTTTATAGTGGTTATTTGATATTTGATTTTTTATAAAATAAGAAGATAATATTTTTTTTTTGAGAATTATATATTACACTAAATAAACATGTAATAGTTATAACTAATTTTACATTGGTGTTGTATAGCAAAATAACAAATATATGTTACAAACATCAAAACAAAATAATACTGATAATAATTATTATCATTTTTAAATTAATTTATATCATTATTTTTAAATTAGTTTTATCTCGCGTATTACGCGGGAAAATAATCTAGTGATTTTTATATAATTTCTTTAGATATACATTAGACCTACACATCAATTTTAAAAATAAAAAACTCACATAAAATAGAATATTGCTTTTTATTTATATTTTGATTAGATTATATTAGATATAGATGTACATGTATGCATTATAATGACTTATGTGTTAGTTAAATTAAATGATATTTATTCATCATATACTATTTTGCACGAGTAAAAATTATAAAACGCTTTACCTTTTTAATCAAGCAATGTATTTTTCTGAGGTAATAATAACTATATACTAAAGAGAATAATTTAAGGCTAATGTGGCATAAGAGTTTATACATTAATTCAATGATAATCATTAATGTGATTGTTTATTATAATATATTTAATTAATAAATAATAAAATTACAATTTATAAATATTATGTTCATGATTTAACATATTTAACATATATGATATATAATAATCTCCTTATATAACTAAATTAAGTGAGGATATGTTTCTCCTATTTGACATTTTTAGGTTTTTGTCACATTGGATTTTTAGTTAGGTGTCATTTTCTCATTTATATTATTATATCTATGTTGTCATGTGTGATTATAATTAATCATCAATTTTAATCTTAACCATTAATCATAATCCTGATCATTAATATTTATCTTTCTATTTTTATATAAGTACAAAGATGTTTATATGCATTATACTATGTTTTTTTAATTAATTCAATAATAATTATCTTTTATAATAAAATTGTTTATTATATTATGTTTATTTCTTTGAAAAGTATTAATTATATCATATTTAATAGTTATATAACAAAAGAAAGATTTTATGATTTATAAATATTTATGTTTCATTAGTCATATTTCTACATATTTGACGTATATCACATATTGAGAAATTATAATTTTATTGTTTGTATTAGTCGTAATCTGACACAAAAGAAAGATTTTTATGATTTCTAAATATTTATGTTTCATTAGTCATAATTTTACATATTTACCGTATATCATATATTTCATAAACTATAATTTTATTGTTTGTATCATTCGCAATCTAACAGTTATTTATATTATCATAAACTATGACTAATAATGTAACTATCAGTTATTTTTATTTATGTTCTCAGTTATCTCGCATAACATGCGGGTTTAATCTAGTAAGTATATATTCGCTTATAATTTACTTATCAATACGAAATAACCCAAAAAAGTTTTGCATCAGGCCATAAGCTAGATGTAGAATTCACTCCAAAAGCTAGCTCAAGAGAATAGGGGACACCCCGACTTATAAACCTCCAACCAAATCCATATTTAGCCGGTATGGAATTGTAAAAAAAATACCCCACTCTTTGAAGAGTCAACGTTTTCATTGGTCACAACTATGTTGGTCACGGTTTACACCCTAATTCTTTTGGATCCAAGCCACCACTACTATGTCACCCTTCGTTTTTCAGGTCCAAGCCACCACTCCATAGGCTACTACTCCAAATGTTAAAACCTCGAAAGGTAGGGCTGTCTGTAATACTAACCTATAAGAACTCATCCCATAATAAGTTAACATCAAGTTATAAGCTAAGTGTAAAACTAACTTCAAAGAGCTAGTTCAAATAACAAGGGAAGACTTAAGTTGATAAACCTGCAACCAACCCATACTTTGACGATGTGAGATCGTGACCCTTTCATGTAGGAGGCTCGTAAACAAAATCTCGGGATTGCTTAAGGACCATAATGTTTATTTTCTTAATTTATTTATATATTTTATTTAAGGATTTGTTTCCTAAATCCGTTTTTTTGTAACGTTTCCTAAATCCGTTTTGCATGAGATTTGTTAGCTTGTTCACCAAGACAATTTTCTGCGTAAATACTCTTAGGTTTAAAGCAGAACAGTTGATAAAAATAAAAGTTTCACTTTGTGAAAACCCCAACTGGGATTCCGGTTTTTAGTTCTTAAATTCGTGTTTAATTTGCACGGCTTGTCGATAATAACGTTTGGTCATCCTTAATATAATATAATATATATTATATTATATGGTTTTTGTTAGTAACAGCCCTTAGGGTTGTCAGTAAAAACTAATTGGGTGCATTAAAATTTGTACTTTGCTGTTAGAAAAATCAGGGGGTGGTTTTTAATATATAATGTACAAGTTTTTAAGCATGTAATAAGTTGTTAGTGACAGCTTTTAAGGCTGTCATTATCATTTTTCATATTATATATATATATATATGTAAAACTGTAATTGCTTGTATTATATATGAAATAGCAAATTAATATGCCCACACAACTTGTATCTTCTTTCATCCCATGATGTTTGTACACAAACAAATAGATCACAATTTAAGATGTAAGCAAATTGACATTTGTGGGGTTATAGTGAATGAAGTTTACTCTTAAAAGAAAAAAAATACGGAGTAGTAGTTTGTCTAGCTAACATGATATATTCGCGGATCCCATTGTATCATTCAGACATCATGCTTGTTTAAATAATATAAAAAGCAATTAATGTGTTGGCTAATGACAATACCAACCTAGATTGCTAGCCAATTGAAATATTTGACGCACACATTCAAAGAGAGTAATCGCAAAAGCTAGATGACAATTACTTGGAAAATGGTTGATTTGTGGTGGAAAGTTTGAGCTATTTGGAAAGATCCATTGGGATGTGGGAATGTTAAAGTAATAGTATCGGGAAGGTGATTTTGACCATTTTAATACTGTGATCATAACCTTATTAAAATCATACTTAGTTGTCTTCATTTCAAACTTCAAAGTAGAAGTCCACAAAAATTCGACCAAAAGTGGAGTAAATCAGTAAATAATCTTTATATATACTAAAGCAACTGACAAAATTTCAATTAATCAATTAAAACTCTCAATTTTATTAATTTTCTAAATTAAACATGTAATTTAATTCAACTAATTAAAATTTGTCAACTTAATTCGATTATCTTTATCTTTTCTTTAGATATATACTAAAATACAAGTGATGAAACTTCAATTGATCAATCAAAACTCTCAATTTTATTAATTTTTCAAATTAAACATGTGATTTAATTCAATTAATTAAAATTTGTCAGCTTAATTAGATTAATTCTATTAATTCATCCGTATTATATTATATATTATATAAGTTATATAAAGATTTAAACTTTCTCGATCTCGAGATAAATACAATATGCCAACTTTTTTTAATAACCCGTCAATTTTGTAGGGTATTCTTATTATCTATAGTTTCATAGGTTTCATCATTTTAGTTTATATAAATCAATTATTATAACATATAGCTTTTAAATTAAGGAATTAGATATGACACATTAATCAGTAGGTTAGTTGTGTTTTCGAATGTGTAATAGAATGTTTTCTTGTGCTTTTTTAACTATCATCTTTTTAATGTATCATTTGAGTAGATGTATAATAAACAATTATTGTTTGCTCTAATTAGTAAAATTTGTGTATAATTTAATATATACATAGAAAAACCGCAAAATTAGGAAAGCTTGTGATTGAAGCGGAAGTGATATCTAGCAACAACATTGGATACAAAACTTACATCCCCAGAATGAAGCTAATACTGTCAGATAAAAAAATACCGATCAGGTTTAATAGAAGACAATTTTCATCTAGTTGTTTCTTTCGCAATGACAATCAACAAAAGTCAAGGTCAATCTTTAACGACCGTTGGTCTGTATCTACAACATCCAGTTTTCACACACGGACAATTGTATGTTGCGATCTTTCAAGTTAAGTCAAAAAATGAACTCAAGGTGCTGATATGCGACAAAAATAGGATGACAAAAAACACTACTATGAATGTCGTCTACAAATAAGTATTGCAAAAGATGAAAGAAGATATGTGATTTTTGTAACCATTTGATTTAGCATTAAGTATTTACATTTGAGTATCTCAAATTTTTAAAACTATTGTTTCACATTTTAACCTACAAGTATTTTTGTCTTGCATATATTATCTATCCTATATTGACCATTTAATAAACCCGTGTCAATATTGACCATTTAATAAACCCGTGTATTTGACACGGGTCTAAAATCTAATACTAATTTATTTTTGGAGTACTTTTTTTTTTGGTCCAGATAGTTTTTACGATAATTTTTATTGATGCTTTAATAGTTTAGAATATATACAACGTAATTTGTTACATTATTTTTTTAGAATGATTTTTTTTTTCAATCAATCATAATATAACATTGATAAGTTACACTTATTTACATTACTCTTATATATTTATTTTGCATTATTAAAATTTGTATTCTATAATATATAAACTAATTAAATATATAAAATAACTAAACTAGATAGATATTAAATAAAATATCAGTTTTAAGGTACTAGAGTGGTGCTCGCGCGTTGCAGCGGCGACGGTCTATAACGCTTTAGACATCGCAACGGTTTATAGCGTTCAGTTTACTTTCACGAGATGCGTCAATGCATAATCTAACCGTATATACTATTCTAAAAATAAGTCAAAAGTAAACACTTACAACTGTATGGGAGGAAACCAAGGCAATTAAAAATTAATACTCAAAGATTAAAATTTAATACGAATATACAAAGGAAATAATTGGTTCGTAATTTCGTTAGTTATAAAAAAGTAATTGTTGTTTAAACATTTTGTAATATAATCTATGACCATTAAGATGTTTTTTCTTATCCGTAGCAATAATTTTAGAGTTAATGGGGATTTTATAACAATAGGGGTTTTAGGTAATTGTGAGATTTTTTTATTAAGGGTAATTTTGGAATTCAAGGATAAGGTGTGTGGAGATAGTTTAAATGTAGAGGGTATATTAGGTAATTCAAAGGTAAAGAGTTGAATGAGGGAGTGAGTAGTTTGTTTATATAAGTAATATAGATATTAGTTATTTTACGTATTTAGGATGTAAGAAATCTAACAAAACATGCATAGACACATATTTAAAAGAAGTGGATATTATTCGGGAGGTGATCCCTACACAACATAATTTTGCCATACACAACAATACATGCACCAGACAATTGTACTGTACAACCTTTTAATGCGTATATTGTTGTGTATGGTAAAATTGTGTTGTGTAGGGATCATTTCCCATATTATTCGCTATCTAAACTTTTATATGGTTAAACCTGAAACTGAGAGGTTTTGTGTTCAAATTCTGATGCCAGGAATAGAGACAAAAGTTTTCTCATCATGGTTTTCCACTGGATTCGAGTTAAATATATGAAAATGAATGCCCCAAAAAAACTTGGCCGCTAGAATGGTAGCTTCTGTAGATGTGACTTTGAAAAGGTGAAATTTTAATAAGTGACTGTTTTGATCAGAGTAATTTTACCGTCATTGAAAATCTCTTTCTTAAAAATATCGAATAAGATATCTCAATTAGCATACTATTCGATCAAAGGACCTTTTATAAGGATTTTGCTATAATCTTGAGTTGGTTATAATATATATATATATATATATATATATATATTATTTATATTTTAAAGTCCAAGACGTGACATCTTTCTCGATCAATAACAAACAACCAGTTACATAAGAATGGTGTGACCTTCATTGGTTACACAACTCGCATTCGCATTACCATCTTGACCCCCCCCCCCCCCCCCAAAGTTGGTTAGATCGCCTCCGCCATCCTGAAAGGAGGTGTGACTTCCTTGACTTTCGCTATCTATCGTGAATTACATTGGCTTATAGAACTCTATACTTTGTACCCTTTGGACCCAGTTTGCAATTAGAATTCAAAGCACTACAATATGCATAAATACTAGAGTTAATTGCAGTATTCGTCCCTATGGTTTACCCATTTTCCTGGTTTACATCCCCGTTAAGTTTTTTTAAACAAATCCGTCCAAACTTATCATATTCTTTGCAAGTTACGTCCCTGTGTCTAACGACGTTATTATTTAGTCGTTAAGTCGACGCGTGTGAGGTGCACGTGAGGGCAGTTTTGTAACTACCCTCCCAAACAACTTTGTAATTGCACGATTCGTCCCTGTGGTTTGTCCATTTTAATGGTTTACATCCCTACTCAAGAATTTTCATGGAATAAATCCAAAGTACGCAAATTTGTTGCATGTTCCATCCTTGTGGTTGATGTCGTCAAATTTTTTACGTTAAATGGGATCACGTGCCATAAAAAGTTTGATGGGTGTTTCGAAAATTCGCAAACCGTCATTGATTTTTTGACGGTGGAACTAAACAACGTTTGGAGTATACAACTAAGCAAACCTGTTGATGGGCTGGTTAAAAATGCAAAATCGGCATTGATGAGCTTCCCCATTGGAACCAACCACCACCAAGCTCTCACCATTACCACCACCACCACAAACCACAAACCAAGCTATTCTGAAACCCAATCGCGGACCGCCTTTAATTGATTCGCCTCTATTACCCGAACAACTACTTTGTATGTTGTTTACATATATATATATATACACACACACACACACTTATGGGATTTTACCAATTTACATATACATATTAACATATATACCCAGTATGTGTGTGTGTGTATATATATATATATATATATGGGAATGAGAATATCAGGCTGTTAAGTACTTAAGCTTAGGTGCTGGACACTCACATATTAATTTTTTAAACCATTATGGGGGCCCATCCATTTATTCATTAAACAAGAAATAATAAAATATTAGTATGTGAGGGGTTCTACACCTAAGCTTAGGTGTCGGACAACCTATATTCCTTTTTCTCATATATATATAGGATTCTGGGCCTTCTGGCTTTATATGTGGATGTGTATTAATATGCAGTTTCTTTTTGTTCGAGCCTTAACAACCTAAATATCACAAGAATTAATTTCAAAAATAATTAGATGAAAAGGAAATTGAATAAAGCGGAATTTGATGATCTGTGAAAGATAGGTGAATATAACAAGGAAAGAAAAACTGAATTGATTTTGGTGGAGTCGTAAGAAAAAGAAAAACAATAGGTATAGAATTGGGGATAATGTACGAAAATACCTTCACATGTGTGGCACGTGACTCCATTTAACGAAAAAAAAAATTGACTACATCAACCACAGGGATGGAACATGTAAAAAATTTGCATACTTGGGATCTATTCCACAAAAACTTATGAGTAGGGATGTAAACCACTAAAATGGACAAACCACAGGGACGAATCGTGCAATTACAAAGTTGTTTGTGGGTGGCAGATTACAAAACTGCCCTCACGTGCGTCGACTTAACAGCCAAATAATAACGTCGTTAGCCACAGGGACGTAACTTGCAATTAACTTAACAGGGATGTAAACCACGAAATTGGGTAAACCACAGGGACAAATCCTGCAATTAACTCTAAATGCTAATAGACGGGACACAAACTACCATTAAGGTGTTCCAGTGGTTAGGCGTTGTTGTTTCTTCATAAGAGCTCTGAGACTCAAACCTCCTAGATAGATATCTTGGGGGTAGCCAGGTGGTCAGAAATAGTCACGTGAATATTCTAGTCAGGCCACATACAGAGTCAAAAAACACTCATTATCACCGAGTAATCTAAACATGGAAAACCTCATCGTATACTTTTTTACTAGTAGCTATGTGTATGGAAGGGTAGTAATGATTTGAAGCAAGGTGACGATTTACTCAAAAGTATTTTTAATCGGGTTATACATCACAGTCAGTGCATTCAATCTTAAATATCGGCTGAAAGACAAACATGCCAAGTGGTCAGAAAGTTGCCAGTGATGCATCATAACTCATAATCTTCTAAATGAGCAGCTAGGTCTATCTAAAATGGTAACACTGCAGCCTAACTAGTGATTGTCGTACCTTAACAGTATGGTATTGCTGATGCAATTTCAAATTTTGACGCTTATACTACGGTCCATAAAGTTATCAAATATGTATGTGTTAACAAAGCTTAACTACTTACAAACCATGTGTTGATTACCACATTCTCAACCACAAACCTGCACACAAAAACTAAATGTGAAATCACCTTACATGTTAGGTTTACAGTTTACAATAGTAATACTAGAAGTAAATCTAATGTGTCTACTCAAGTTTTTTTTTTTTACTTTTATTACTTGCATAGACACGGGTTAAAGAATAACAGCGCATAAGAAGCACAATACTCGGCCTAGATAAGCATGGTCAATGGTTGTTGAAGCACATTATACGTCAATGATTGTTGAAGCACCAACGATGCATATTTCAACATATATACTTTTAGAAGTATAAGTTGTGACCAAATTCCTAAGGCAACTAAACATACCGAAATGATAGATCTTATGAAAAACGACTTGACTTATACTTCCAAGAAATATAAGCTATGAAGTATATAAATAACGTTCATACATCACCAATACTAGATCTCATTGATATGCAAGGTATCGGAAGACAGTACGATGCAGACAGTCATACGTTAGACAAAGACAGTTCATAGTATACAGTATTCATTCCGTGAGAAAAATCAATTTCAATTATAAGAAAGAAATAAACAATTGAGAACCATAAAACTTCCTACCCATCTTATCACATGCACCATGTGAGCAAACTCTGCTTTCTTTTAAACGGAATAATAAGCATGGGTGTTTTTGGTCCCCTCCTTATTTGTGTTTATTCAGCCTCAAAACAGGTACAAACAAGAAATGGCATCGACCAATTAAACAATTGGAGCATAAAATTTGGGTACCAATTATTTCAATTTCGAATGATATATATTGTCACATAGCCATTCGGAGGGTTGTACATTATCTGGCACTACATATCGCGCCAAAACAAGACTAATAGATTAGCAAATGTTTTTGTCTGTTGCATTTTTATACGTAAACCGAAGAACACATGACTGCTGATTTCAATTTACCATTTTGATATAGATTAAATTGACTGAACACATTCGCGTTTCTGACAGTCCAGACTCTAGATGCCTAATATCAGAGGTTAGAGCCTCAATGGAAGATTTCATATTCTACGACAACAAGGTCCTTCTAAACACACCGAATGTAGAGTACATAGTACACAATGAATAAAAACCCGTGTCCTTGAACTAGAGTTGTCAATAGAGCTGGCAACACACACACACACACACACACACACACAAGTACCTGCTGGTGTGCAAACTAATCTTGTATGCTGTGATCGAACTGGGACGCCTTAATAGTTCTATGTGGGTGAAACAAAAAGTATACACTTTTGTGTTAGAAGTTAACATAATAAATGAAACACAAAAGCAGTTATGTAACAGCCACTTTGTATTATAAAGATGTGTAATTGATATTTTCGTCATACAATACATGTCTGGACAAATTAAATGATCTATTGTAGATCATAATCATTACAAGATTAGGCTTTTATAAGGTACAAAACGAAAATGATAAGTGTATTAATGTGTACTGGTGTATTAGCTTCTTTCACCACATTAATAAGGTGTCCCAGTATGGTCTCTCCTCATCGAGGAGTTATGTTAATTAAAATACATCAGGGTGGAAACGCCCAGGAATGGAGCTACCTTGCTGAGCCTGCTTAAGGTGCAATGTCAGAGAATAGTTGTTGACCTGCAAAAAATTAAGGAATATTAGACCCTAATAAATTGATGTTGGAATAAGTGTCCGGATGTAAATAATAAATTGACATGCTGTTAGTAACTAGGTAAATAATACTTCTAATCTTCCGAGTTTTTAGAAATTTCCATTTTTAGCTCAAGACCATAAGACAAGCACAACAAAACTGATTATCAAACAATAACAGTAAATTACCCACATACCTCTTCTTTTAATCTAGGTAACATTTGACAATATGGCCATCCTATTTTCACAGGAAAGTTCTTTATGACAATTCTAAGCATTTATTCATTGAATTATCTCAACACTCATATAATTTAGCATCTGATTGGAATTAGGTAATATGAAAATTTTGTTCCAGCACCATCTCTTACAATCCGTTTTAAGACAGTTGATAATGTAACCCCTAAATTAAATTAGAGTAAGATATCACACAATCACACTCCATGTGTCATAACAGCTTGTATACACCCAGCAATCATGAAAGCTTTAGCACTGAAGAATTTAACTTATATTTGGCAACCAGATAATTAATTAATAAGGTGAACTGATATAAACGCAATTGTCTTAAGATTGGGTTTCGAAGAAGTATGTTTCATATATATTCCTTCGTCAAGAGACAAGATTGATGCTTTTAATTTTTATTATTATTATAATATACGATGAATCACTATAAACTACAGAAGATGGTACCGAGTGATAGGTGAACATTTCCATGGGCTGGTCCGTGGGGAAGGGTGGACTATTGTCCAAAAGGCACAGAGTCAAGGGTATCTCCGCCGATTTATACCTTCCAGAACTTGAAAATTTGATGCTTTTAATAAGTAAATGAACTTGATACAACATCAGACAGACTCTACATAATTTCAATTCAGCCTCGAAACGAAGATTGGTTGTAGATGTTTTGAACCACACGCTTGTACTTGCCACTAAATTAGCATGATGTTAATATGGCATCTAAAATCATTGTAATTGGCACTTCATTTTATTAAAACAAACATGATTACCCACCAATTGATAGAAAATACCAAAAAGGGTACTGTATTAGCCAAAAAAATAGCGAAAAAGACTCCTAATGTTCATTACTTGCTGCCAACTTGCACATGTTTGTTGGATGGTAGTTCAAAAGCAAGGTGTCACGCATTATATCGTATAAAACGCTTATTGTATTTCACAGAAAACACTCGTGTTGGGACCAAGATGCTACATGGGAAGGACAGCTGCACTAACCAATATATGATGATATCATATTATCATATAAAGGTACCAAATGAGACTTTGGTCTCGGGTAAAACCCAGTAATTTTTGTAGTATAAATGACGGAGCGTGAGGATTTGGGTATGACCCTAAACAATTATTACCTAAATATTTAAATATTAGTAGGACCATTAGTGTGTAAGATATAATAATAATAATAATAATAATAAGTTAATAACTACATGACTTCAAATTTAATCAATTATTATATAGAACACAGGGATTGCTTTTCAGTTTTTTAATAGGCAAGGGAATTACACTCCTGACCACCTATTATATATACCAATTGTCTCAAGTGAGACTTGATCCCACAAACTCGTCGTTCATGGATCACATCCAGTATCATTACGCCAAAGACCCTTTAGTTGGACTCGTATGCATTTACAATACACATTGAAAACTTTTGGATTGTTTGAACTGATAGAGATACAACGTCAACCCTTTAATTACATTGAAATTGCCACTGCTTCAGTAATAACAAAAAGCATTAAAACGGAAGTTAATAGAATTGTTACGGGGTTTGGTAGACTAACCTCAAGAGTTCTCAACTGCTCTTGGTATTGAGATACCATCTGCTTAAGGTTATGCAATTCTTGGCCCCTATCCTCAAATTCTTTTTGGCGTTCATGCTGAATTGCAACAGCTCGCTTCAAGAGCGTGTTTTCCTGAACTAAAGCTTGGAGTTGTTCCTTCATAATCATATTTTCCTGCCAGTGAAAAACGTTAAAAAAAGACCTAGAAAGCAATCCATTGTAGAGATAAAAATAGATGAAAGTGTTACTGCATTAAAACATAAACTATAGGAGTGTTTCAATGCGGTTTCCAAACTGAGTATATGGAGGAATAAATAACCTATTCAGCCCTACTTGATCCTAAATATAATAAGACTTGCATTCGGTATCACAAAAGATCTCGCTTACATTAATGTCTTACTTGGTCATCTTACATACTAATTATATAAACAATCAGTACAAAACACTCAAAGCATCTGATTATTAACTTTTAAAGAGCAGAGGCACATTCAAAAACTACCTTCAACAACTACAGCTGTTTATCTTATTATGATTCAGCATCACCTAATCAGTTTTAGAAACACACATCCAAAAGCCCCCTATAACTAGCCTGTCTTTGTTATGGTACACCAAACACCCATTCCTTAGATATGGAAAGGATTCAAAAAAAAGTACAGCTCTTACAACGTATCTTCTATCATAGGATGGAACTAACAGGTTTAAAAACATTGATGCAAGTTTTAATCTTCCAATAACAGAATGTACTGGTTAAACTTATCAAACAAATCCTATTTTTAGCATGCAACAGAATTCTGAAAATTTTAGCGATCGACTTAGCTTATGCTTTCATCAAGTAGAAAGAACAGAGTATGTCTTCTTTGACATCCATGCAAATAAACTCCATATGAGCAAGAGCAAAAGTACGTCCAGAGTAGATAATGTTCGTACCGGTGTTTGTGTTCCTTTATTGCTCGTTTAAACTTAAGCAAACTGCATGTGTTGGTTATTCAATAAACTCTATAATTGATGTTTAGAATATAAATTCCAGTGGAAGTTTGTTTGATATATAGACTAAACAGAATCAAATTTTGTACCAGACATATTCGAAGCGCATAACATTAAACGCAGCCATGCATCTGGTATTAGTTACTAGTCATTATTTTATAAAGTGCTATTATTGATGTTTAATTACCAACACAATATCAACTATTACACCCTAGACGAGATAAATTATCCAAGATATATAATGCACAGAAAATATGATATAAGAAAAGTGATAAGCACTATCCTTGGCAAACCAAATCTTATATGGGTGGTAACTAGCACTTTCAATTTCATGGTAGATATATTATCTATTTGGGCATGTAAAATGATTCTTATAGTTATGTTGGTAACCATATATATACCCTTCCAAAAAGATTTGGTCGGGTTTTGCAATACGACTAAAATGTGTGAACTAATCTTCAAGATATACATAATGAGAAGATATCTACTAGCTGAGATATAAAACATAACCCAAATGTTAAACTTAGTATGCCACTAATGAAAATGAAGAAAGTTTAAAATACTACGGGGCTCTCGCGTTGGATTGCACCTATAGAACCAACAAATTTAATATGCCCCTTCTTGATATTGACGGAATTTCATGCTTCAACACTTCACTTTATTCAGGGTTTGCGTTCTTGGAAAGGGAGGAGGATGAAAAGTATATTTGGGAGCCTAATGCATTTAAGATATGCTTTTAGAAAGGGATCAACCTTTTGTGAAAATTTTAGATAGAGAATTAGCAATAATGTATGCCATAGAGAATGCATTTCCAACGGTAACAAGTCTTTTGTGTGTTTGGTATATCGAAAAAAATGTGTTGGCGAAATGCAAGAAGCCTTTCGAATGAGGAGTTTGATATATCCATGTCAAGTTGTAATAATGCCGTATATTCAATAACAGAAGTGGTGTTTGTGACTAACTCAGTTGAGTTCTAGTTGTTTCACAATGATAATAAAGATGCAGTGGAGTACATTTCTGACCACATGATTGTCTTAGAAAGAAAAGTTTGTTTGTGCTTTAACTGATAAGTACTTTCAAGTATTTAGAACTTAGAAGTCTCTACAGGTGGTAAAGAAGTGAAAGATAATATGTCTTGTACTTGAACACGTTTTTAACAAGATTTAAGTGAAAGTCGCAAGCGAGAAAATTCAAGTTCCTCACAATTGCGATATGCCAAATTTTAAAGATCTTTTGTCCCATATGTCCCATTTTGTGTTACATGAGATATATATGCAACATAAGAAAATAGAAAACGTTGATATTTTCAAATCTAAATTCTAGATTGGTACACTATATTAGAATATTATAACCTTTATTACTTCTATATTAGAATAATATAACCTTTACTATTAGATTGTACGCTTTATTGGAATAATATAACCTTTAAAATTTTATATTGTTACACAATGACTATTTGCACAGGTCATTTCATGACAGCTATGGGTCTTCCATGTAATCAGAAAAAAACACTTTCATTGGAACTTTGTACTTCCATAGTGAAGGATTGATACGTTGTCCTGAATTCAAAACATGCTGCCTTACTCTGTGACGGTTATAGCACATTTCCTAAGTTACTTGATGAGTTGGTTTCAAAGTACCAAGTGTGCCTTAACAAGAAAAAAATTTACAACTTCAATAATATTTAACTTTATTAACCAATTTGAGACTATTCGAGCCGATGGTTCAACGACCAAAAGGAAGACCACCAAAGTCCAAAAAATGAAAAAGAAAAACTTCTACAACACGTGAACCTTGAATAATAACATGGTTGGTGAGTTATGGTCAAGTGAATAATAACTTTTGTTAGTCTAAAGATCAAAGATTATCCAGTTTGATGGTATGAGCTTTCTAGTTTGTTGATGATGATCAAACTATGTTTTCATTTAAACTACTTCAAGACTTGTTCATCCAAGACAGATTTTTGGTGACTCAATTTTTTAGTTACTAGTTTGATTCTTGTGAATCTTTTATGCATATTGGCTGGTTTAGTCTTCAATTATCTTCTTGAGGAGTTAATACTTTATTAGCCTGTGATATTGTGTTTATTGTTGTGTATTAACATCGTGAAATAATAAAGCTAATAAAATTGATAATAGCAATGACTGGGATAGAGAAAAACTAGTCAAAGTTTACTGTAAGATTGGTTATAAACTGTGATAACTTGGATATACCATTCATGTGTTTCAAGTTCCTACATGTTATGTAACTGCTACCTATCTACTGCATTTTGGATGTTAGACTTATGGTGGTTCCAAGGTTTTGCTATTGCTGCTGCTAGTCACTAAAATACAAAACTTATGACGTTGTCACACATATATGCTAATAGAATCAAGAGCCATGATTAGGTGATCATGGATGGTTTGATCAAATTGTCATATTGTATAGTCGTTTATTCAATAAGTCCTATGGTCTTATTTCCTTTTGTAATGTCGTAGCTTTCATTTGGCTGCCATGATTTTTCTTTGGCATGTACAGTCCATTTTACCTTTAGTTTATATCCATGTTACAGCTTGTAATTTGGGAATACACACTTGATGTAATTCTCGATTACTATATTGGTCATTAAGTCTACCTTATTCAAGGGACATCCCTTCAGTAAAGTTCAGCTAAAGACAAAGGTCAATTTGTGAAAAGGATAAAAGTCAAAATAATTATTCTGGTGGTTGGTGTACACAGCTAAAAAAGAATGATCACCCCTTCCTTCAACGTTATTGTGGGTGGATTAAAAAAGATTTGAGTAGTGTGGCTATTACCTATTAGTATTGAGATAATCGCCTACTTTCATTTACGTAAAACAATACGTCAGTTATTGATAAACAGAAAGGAAAAAAAGGAGACCGCATTTTCGTGAACTATAGCTCTATATAGTATGTATGCCCGATGGAGATTGTTTTCATTCCAGCACTGTAGTGGGTAAGCTTACAGGAGAAAGAGATACGATTTCTGCTTTGATTATCATGCACATGACACACCTACATATGTGTGCACGTGTGTGTGTTTGTGGAGAGAGAGAGAGAGAGAGACAGAGAGTTGGAACCTGCTGAATGCCACGAGCCTCGGTAGTAACACGTTCATATATAGATTTCTCCAACATCTCAAGTGCTCTTGAAGCACGGGTTCGTGCATCATCCATGTTCGAGGCATTCACCATTTCCCTAACAAAAAGATCCACCCAATCTGCACCATCTACCGGTTGTTTCTGAAGCGTTGAACTCTCAACAGGCACAGCCTCACCATTTGCCAACCCATTAGCTGCAATATCAATACCCACAACACCATAACAGGTAAAAAGATTTTCAAGTAGTCCTGGCATATACTATAGTAAAGGTTAAAAAAAATTCACCATTTGTTTGACTACGATAATCTGATTCGTTTCTAACAACATTCTCATTAGAGGCTAAGCGTAGCTCGGTAAGACTTTTAATAGCGGTTTCTATATCATCACCACATTGGTTGAGGGTTCTTTCAAGGACCTAAAAAAGATATAAAATTCTGATTGTTAGTATTTGGTAAAAGATTACAGAGCATAGCGATAATATCAATGCATAAACCCAGTCATCACGAAGGGGTGTTTGGGTTAGATTATTCACATAACTGTTTTAGTTTGTGTTATATGAATGCAATAAGCTCATGTTTTTTATCCAAACTTCTTATAACATTTTAGATCCATTGGACTAAAAGAAAAAGCCATTTTTGAAAATCCATGTACGAGAAGCTTAATTTAAAAGGGCTTTTCAACTCGATATGCTATAAGCTAACAAACTCAAGCCATTTGCAACAAGCTAAGTTAGCTTAACTAAAAGACCCCCTTAAGATGTAATACCCCAAACTCCCAAACCCATTGTCAGGCCAAACACCTTCAAATTACAACTTAAAACAACCGTAGAAGCCTGGAAGGTATTGGCAGACCACGAGTTGCGTTTTCAAAACTTCTTTTTTTTCAAAAAGCATCATTTTGACAACAACTATAATCACTTTTTCAAAAACCAATTTTTTTTTTAATATTTTGCAAACGCAATAATCAGATAATCTCTCAAAAACGCCCTTATTCCAACGTGGGACATGTTATTACAACTAAAGAAATATCAAAAAGCCTAAACCTTTATACCGAATTTCTATCAAAAAACCAAATCTATATATACAACAACTTAACATACAATCATATATACATATACTACAAATAAAAAAAAATTAACATGATGAAATAGAAAGAAACAGAAAGCAATCAACCTGCTTATCCATATCAGGAAACAACGCAACGAGACGATCGAGTGCGAAAAACCGAGACGACGAAGAAGGCGAAAAACAACGGATTCTTTTGGAAGAAGGAGGTGAAGAAGGTGATGAGGAGGATGAAGTGGTGGAATGATCTTCAAAAAAATATGATGATCTTTTCCCACACACTACCGCAGACATGTTGTGCTTGCCTGCACCACCTGTGTCTGTGTGTGTGTATACTATTTATATCTATATCTATATCTATATATATATAAATCACTTAATAATTTCTCTTATATCTATCATATATATGTATATCTATAGGTTTCTCTATATCTATATCTATATCTATGATAATTGAAAGGGAAATACAACAATTCAATCAGATACCAAATTAATCCCCAAATTGACTATTAGGGTTTCGAATTCGGATTTGGATTAATGGATCCGACTAAATGATTTGGATGATTAAAGATACAACTATTTTTTCAATTTTTGTTTATGGGTTGGGTTAAATTGACGGTGCTGTGACCTGTAGGTTGGTTGAGATTCAGACAGATGGCGGTTTTCAATTGGATGAGTGAGGTGGGTTGTGAGACGGTGGTGTGTTTGAGCGGTATTAGTTAGATTGGTTTTTCTTTCTTTTTTATGCCCAACCACCGCGGACTAAATTCTTTGTTTCACAAACAAGAAAAGAAGTTTTTTACGAGTAAAAGAAATGAAAAATGTTATATCCTTCATATTAATCCTCATAAAAATCATTTTAAACTAAAAATTATCACATATATTAAATTAATAAATGAGATTTAAAGAAAAAAATAATGAAATTAAGTAATTCACATGTCATATTTTAAAAAGAATTTTTAAGAAAATCTTGTGGATATTCAAAATTCCCCAAAATATTACTCTGTAATGTTTTATAATTTGGGTTTATTTTGTCAATGATCATTCACATTATAACATTTACAAAAAATGATTCGTACTGCAGATTTTACCTAAGCTTAATTACTGTCATTTTAAAAAAAGTTGTAAATTAAACCTAAGATAGGTACTGCATGTTTTACCTAACCTTTCATATGGCTGTAAATGAACTGAACAGTTCATAACCCTTCGGCGGGAAGTTCGTTCTTTTAGTTAAATGAAAGAACATGAACAAAACTCTCGTTCGTTCATTTACGTTCATGAACGTTCGATAATCTGTTCGTGAACGTTCGTTCGTTTATGTTCATGAACCGTCGTTTGTGAGCAATAGTTTGTTAATGTTCGTGAATATTTGTTCGTTTGCATATATATATATAATATATATATATGTAAACCTCACAAACGACGGTTCATGAACATAAACGAACGAACGTTCACGAACAGATTATCGAACGTTCATGAACGTAAATGAACGAACGAGAGTTTTGTTCATGTTCTTTCATTTATATATATATATATAACTAAGTATACTATGAAAAATATTTTAAATATAAACATTTTTATATAATATATATATTATTAATACCTAATTCTTTAAGAAAAAGTTTAAATAAAAATGCTTAGTTTATAAATATTTCGTTCGTTTATTAGTGTCCGTTCGTTTGTGTTTATGAACACAAATGAACGAACATGAACAAGTCATTATATTCGTTTATCTGTTCGTGAACCGTTCGTTAAGTTAAATGAACGAACAAGACCTTGTTCGTGTTCGTTCGGTTCGTTTACAGCCCTGTCCTTTCCCCAACATTTATTATATATTTTTAGCTAATTCTTATATTCTAAGTATTAATCTATACTCCTTTATAAAAATTATCAAACCCCACAATTTTGGAAAGTGTTATATAATAGTTACATACGAAATTACTAAATTGTCCTTAATAAACATCCACTATGAAAAAAGTTTTTATAAATTACCAAATTTGCTCTTAATGAATTACTTTACACCTTAAATCCTTATTTTAATGGGAAAGGATTTCCTAAAGTTATCCCAACTTGTCAAGTTGGGATAACTTTAGGGAATCATTTTCCTATTTTAATAACTAACACTTTAAGCTCTCATCTCCTTAAATATTCTACTATTACATTTACATCAACCTATACTACTTTACACTACCACCACCACCAATAATACCGTCACCAGCACCACTAGACCGTCGTCCCCACCACCGCCACCGAATTGTACGGGTACCATGCTCGTACTACTATGTAAAAATTATACTCCATGTTGAAAAGTTAAGATTTTTGGGACATACGAAATTACCATTTTACACTTAATAAATTAACTTACACAATTATTTTATTATCTTTTAAAAGATATCCACTACTCTTTTAAAACAATATCATTATATCGAATATCTACATCACTTGACACATCTACCGCCACCAACGGTCGTTGACGCCGTCACCAACTCACCATTCAGCGATGCCACCACATTACATTGTCGTCGCATTATGCGTGTACCATGCTCGTTAGTATTTAATATATATCTCAGTCAAACTTATCACTTTTACAATTATATTATAGTATCAGAATTGACCATGGATTATTACACGATATATTCAAGACAACCACATTGTGTAAGTACTGTTTTAGTCTAATGAAATGATCCATTATACTATTATTGAAATATCAATTCAAATTTAAACAATTAGGTATTTATTTAAGCTATCAAATTTAAATTAAACAATCAAAATTAATATGCAAATTGATTTTTTAAATTAAAAAAAAAACTATCATTACATTAACTATTTGATAACTTGTGCCCGACAATAGTTATGTTGCATTTAATGAAGCATTCAAATTTTATTTAAATATAATATAAAGCATTTATGATTTATATAAAAATATTAATTATCACATTAAATTAATTAGCATTAAATGTAACTTTTGATAAATTACAAAATATGAAATTCATTGTATGCAAACATAACTAGTACTTAGTATATCCCTTTGAACTTAATTAGAAAATGACAAGCAAAGCAAAATACCACTGGATAAATTAAGATTTGGTATATGGGTTTTTGTTAGTGACAGCCATTAGGGTTGTCAATAAAAACTAATTGGGTGCATTAAAATTTGTACCTTGCTGTTAGAAAAATCAGGGGACGGTTTTTAATATATAATGTACAAGTTTTTAAACATGTAATATGTTATTAGTAACAGCCCCAAGGGCTGTCATTATCATTTTCCTTGATATATATATCTCATTAAAGTCCATATATTTATAAAGCAAGTTACTCATTTTATATTCCCTTTAAAAAAGATGATCTATATTGTTTTATTTTATCTTTTGCAGCTTAAAGGAGCAGTTAGCTCTCAAAAGTTATGCCATATAACTTGCCTTGGAGTTGGTATAAAATTTAAATAAAGACAAGTTGTCTTACGACAACTCGACAACTCAAAGATTGTGGGTATTGTTAATTATGCATTGTAAACCATATATTCGATGAGATAATAAAAGTGTTAAAATATTTTGTCACGTAATAAAATATTTTGTCACGTAAACCACTGAATCAAACATGTTGATATACAGTTTGAATAATTAACTAATTAACTTTTTTTTTTCTTTCTATATTTCTTATTATATATAAGCAACGTGATTATTTAAGCAACGTCATTTGGAAACAAATATGGGATCAGTTGAACCTCGGATCCATATAACATGTCTTGAAGTTAGTAGTCATGGGATTAATACTTTATGCGACTATCTTGTTTAACACTTTGACTAGTGAAAATGTTTGAATACTAAGTAAGTATATTATTTTAATACGGCAATGTTGTAATAATAGTATTATGATTATTATAGAATTTCTAATACAAATGTTACATATGAAGTCAATGTGACTAAATGAGTCATAAAACAATCGATTTTTATAAAAGGATGAAGAATACAAAGAAGCTCATATGTATATTAAATGAACAATTAAGACAATGTCAGAATACAAAGTTTTCAAAGCAAGCTTGATTTCTTTTTCTTTTTTTTTAATGGTCGTGTCACGGGGACGGGTAGCCGTTACATCCATACGGGCAGACAGTCACTAGCGACTGATCCACGAAGTCAAGGACCACAGGGGAGGGAAAACCCACAAATTTAACCGTTACAGAAGGCACGACGTTAAATTGGAGTTAAAACCTCGTCTGTTTAGACTCAAACTCTGGTCTCCTAGGATCTAAGCATCATTGCAAGACTTTGGAATGCCGCTGGGGTTTTTAACCCATTGGCAGCTTGATTCCTATTCTTCCGTATAATCCATAAAGATGCATGTTTGAATATATCACCATATATATCAAATCAGGTAGCTAGCAACGAGTTCGGAGAGAGCCAACTAGCTAGTTAAGTAGCCCAAGGGACACGTACCCCAATTCGGTACGTATCGGATCATGTTGAGTTGTTCACACTATGTAAAAATTGTCTCTGCATCAATATAACAAGTTTAAAAGTTTAACATGAAAGTGTGAAGAGACTCTGATAACGTACTGTATGTATGCTAATCCTATCCTAGCTAGCTTGTACGCACTAGGTATGACAAAATATAAATTCTCCGAATGTGAAATCTTCCGAAAAATTGATTTTTACAAATTAAGTACTCATTTATTAATGGAATTAAAATATTTGATCCTCCTTATAAATATTAGCCTAAAAATCCTCTTAAAACCTTATTAATGTAACTAGTGGATTCCACTTAATCTCTTTTCTAATCTCCCACTTAAATTTACATATGTCAACATCGAATAAATTAGGAGGATTTTTAGGTCAATGAATTAGGAGGATTAATCATTCATCTTCACTAATTGTACGTAAACTCACTTTTTTATACTTTCAAATTAATTTGTTTGCGTTTTATTAATTTAGACAGTTGGTATAAGTTAATATAAGTGCAAATAATTTAACAAAAATGACAATGTCCTTGTAGTTAAGGATGGATGTCCATGGCAGTACTATGACACCACATCAAACGAAAAATTACACATATAGGGTATGTGAAAAAAATATAAAGTTGATATAAATTAAGTCATATGGTACCTCGAATACTCGGGCATACCCATGTCATTTTGATTCTTAGATCCGTCACTGGTATAAGATACAGCTAGCTAGCTAGCTAGGAACAACAACGTCGATATAAGATACAGCTAGCTAGCTAGCTAGAAACAACAACATCGATCAAGAGAGACTTTTAGCATCCTGCTTGGTATATCGATCTCCACTTTCCACGTGCCTATTAATTTGTTACTCTGTATAAAACTCGATGGAGAACCACATTTAGAAAAATAAGAAGGCCGCATCCCATCCAAAAGAGGCTTGTTTATCATCATTAATTTGACGTGGGCTGAAAATCAGGGCTTCTCACTTCATGTTCTGATACAAACTGTTTTTTGGACGTTTTATGGATTGAAGAATCACAAACACAAGTGTGTTTCCATCTCAAAGAAACAAAACCGGAAGCAATCTTCGACACCATATATAGTTCTCTTTCCTTTGATTAATTTGCATATATATATGAGTATGAATATGAATTGTAAACTCGGTTTATCTTGCTATGTCTAAATTTCCTGAATTGCTAGCACTATATATATTATGTACTAAAATCTATCGGTATTAATTAATAAAGATTATGCAAATTAAACGATTGACCCTACATGCAAAATGAATAATGAAAAGCAAAACGTACTTGATATAAAAGTGATATTGGCGCGGCTCAATCTGAGATCATCGTTTACAACTTGGTAAATTTGTCTTCGGATTGAACCTAACCAACATCGCTTTACTATTTGCTTCCCAAATATTCAATTTATATATAAAAGTCATTTTCAATCTATAGGTTTTCTTAGTAACATGATATCAAAATAGAAGATGAAGAAAATAAAAAATGAAAATGAAGTAGTAGCATTTTATTTATAGGCCGGGGGCGAATTAAATTTTGTTGCTACCAAAAGGCAGCCTCTAGTGTAGCGAAATATAGAATTGTGAAATCTCCAAAATAATAATGACCTATGAAGCATTTAAATCAAATTATTGTAATTAACCCAATTAAATCAACATAATACTTAGTTAGATCAACCTTTCAATATATCTTCAGTTCTTGTTATTTTATAATTTATAACTATAAAATTGTATAAGTACAAGAACAAATGTACGTACGTATCGTAGAAGGACCGATGACCAAAAAACTTATCTCTAAATGATTTATTCCAAGTGTTTTCGATGATATATGAAGTTGTTCCAATAAATGTATGAAAATGAATTAGCACAAGAAATGAATATAAAAGACAGTGATTTGCAAATAGTATTTCAAACAAATGGTGTTTCTCATAATTGAATTGTTATTGGAAAAAATTTGGAAAGCAAGCTCAATTAGTTGGTTGGATTGGAATATCAATCCATCTTCCGTTTTAATATAAATTTATGCTGAAAGTGGCAAATTATTACAAACCAATCAACCATGATAACCAAACTAAACTAGATTTTCTGCTACTATACTGATAATCCAAAAAGAAAATCAATCCATATGTAGTTGCTATATATGTAATATAGGTGGCAACATTATCTAACAACTTGCTTAATTAGAAACTTTTTACACATAGATGTTCAACAAAAAGTATTTGAAAATTCAAACCAAGGTTATAACAACATATATTTTCTTTTTGATTTTACTTCTATATATAGAGTGATCAAACATGGTTTGATCGACGCAATAAAAAGCTAGAGTACAAAATAAAGAGAAAAGATGATGAATGAGTGCATCAAAACTATATATGAATGCATGTTTAATTTTCTATAAAAAGATACCACTAATTTTCTATAAACCAAGGGTATATATATATATAAGAAGACTTAACTATATATACTTCTATAAAGGTAGCTCTAATATATGATTAAAGCTTGATGTTAATGGTGGAATTGAGGGAGATATATATATATATATATATATATAGAGAGAGAGAGAGAGAGAGAGAGAGAAATTGCAAGAGAAGAATGGAGATGGTGAGGCTTAAGAAGGGTTTGCATTGGGATGAGAGAGTGAAGGTGGTGACTGAAATGATTTCAAAAAGGAGCAAAATTGCTTTAGGTTTTCTCATGCCTTAGTTTCTACTCATAAATGTCTCTCTTACACAAATCTCCCTAATTCTTTCCTCTCTCCCTCATGCAACCTGAAAATATTCTTTCCCATAATCCAATTTCTTTCTTCCTTTTTTTTTTTTTTATAATAGCTTTAAGCATAATATAATGTTTAAACATATAAGAATAGTCTATGAAATATGACCATGGTCCATGCATGCTTTGTACTTAAATAAATGCTTAATGTATGATAGTTAAATTGGCTTATTTGTAACCTTTTAAGCATGCAAGTTTATTATAAGGAAAAGATGAGTGATTTTTACACACTACAAAAAGATAAACACTTGCTGGCATGTTGTTTAACTTTTCTTAGAATATTATACATAGAAAACCTATAACCTCTTAATCAAATGTATATAGTTCGATCCTCATAGATGTTAAGCCTTGGAATTTTTCTCTCTAAATACTTAAAACGACCCATAATCAACATTTCTTTGTCTAAGGTACGTATAAAGATTCATCATTATACGGTGAGGTTTTTATAATGTAATATACCGACGGAATATTCGAAAAAATGTACATATATCTAAATGCATACAGTTTTTTCCCTTGTTAACGACAATTCTATTATTATTTAATTTCTAAATTACCACAAATAACCTAAAATTCATCTATGTCAAGATTGAACTATAGACTTCCCCCTAAAAGATATGAGCATTTAGCAAGTTAGCTAATTAACCCCAGTACGTATCTATCTATTTATGGATAATTTATTATTATGAAAGCAATTCAAATATTAACTTTTCTTTTAATCATTCAACAATAAAAATTTATTTAAAAGTGGTTCAAATATATGTTTTATTTTGTTTTTAATTATTCAAACTAAAATCCTGTAAACATTAATTTGATTACTAATTTTTTTTCAAAATATTTACGACAACGTAGATCATTAATAAAACAGTTTGACACCTTAACCGCTTAAAATTTCAAGAAATCTGATAAAAACCATCAGAAAGTTTATCTGATAGATCAAGTAACACATAAATAGAGATAAAATGATGAAAATGGTTTCATGTGCTTTGCACATGAGGGAAGTTAACATAAGTATTTAAATTGTTTAGACTAACTTCTTTTTAACGAGAATGAATACCGGAAATGCTTACACATCACGGGAAAATTTTGTATCTTGTTAGTTGTTACTTTTATGTGATAATATACGCATATAAGTCCAGTTTAAGTTGACTTTAAATGGTACTTTATATTATTTTAATATTGTTAACTTAGGTTTTTTTCTTGAGGTAAAAATGACATGAATATTTTTTAACTTTAAAATCATAGCTGTAGTTATAGCTAGTGGTAAATAAAAGTCTTTCCAATGAAGATTTGGATTCAAAGAGACTTGAGTTCAAGTCTTGATGAGATAATATTTACTCATACTAATTGTCATGTCTTTAAACGAATTAATAAAGAATTTTCTCTCTTACTATGTATTGTGTGAGACAGACTTTTTAATATAGAGCTGATTAAGACAACATAATTTAGACTCCCCTCACCCTTTATTATATTCGATCACACCTGTGAAAAACAAAGTTAATTATACATTATCTTATGTGGAGTAGTTATATATGGCAAGACCTATACAATATTACAATGTGATGAGAGGCGAACTAGTACGTACTAGTCATATTATAATGTATGTGTATGTTGGTCGTTAATTGGTTATAACTTTTTGATAGAATTTACTTTATAAGTGAGAGAGGGACAAGATGAGAGGAAAAGAACATTCATATTCAGTGTGTGTCAGAGTGTGAATGTGTGTGTGTTGGAAACAGGAGTGCAGAATGTCAGGGAAGGGAAGTTGTAGTACCGCACACACGCACACTCTCTGGCGGAGACACCGGCGCCAATAGAGGCCACCCTTGTGTTCTTATTTGGAGACACTTTTCTCGATCTACCCCACCTCCTACTCATTTTTTTACCAATTCTTTTACGAGACTACTATATAATAATTATCGAACATATATTAAAATGTTACGATCATTTTATTTTTAATAAATTAATGAAGGGAAATGATTAATCCGTTTAATTGAATGGTCTAAAAATCATTTTAAGGTCACGTTTGGTTCACAGAATCTGATGGAATTTAATGGAATTGGAATTGAATTTCATTCCTTAGTGTGTTTGGTTGCACAAAGAAGAGGGAATCTCATTCCATAGGAATGTAAACATTCCATCATTTGATGGAATCTCCATTCCTTGGGGATGGAGGAAGGAATTTCATTCCTTCCATCACTTGAATTTTCAAAAAATCATAAACATTCCGTCAAATTCCATTCCTTCAAATTCCAATTCCTTTGAAAGATTTCATTCCCTCCCAAAACATTCTGTGAACCAAACGCACCCTAAGTATTAGATAAAGACATATGGGAAATTAAAAGGCAAGATTAGGAAAAAAAATTAGTGGATACCACATGTCACCTTCTTATAGTTTTAGAATGATTATTAGACTAATATTTAAGAGGATTTATCATTTTCCATAAATTAATTTAGACCTTAATCCTCTTAATAAATTAATTTACACATTAAGCCATTCTTTTATCCATTTGCACACCCTAATCCATTATATATATATATATATATATATATATATATATATATATATATGGGAAAGTGAATATAAGGATGTCTGACATCTAAGTTTAGGTGTGAAACCCCTCACATACAAATTTTTTAATATTTCTTGATTAATGAATAAATGTATAACACATGTCACCTTCTTATAGTTTTAAAATGATTATTAGACTAATGTTTAGGAGGATTTATCATTTTCAATAAATTAATTTAGACCTTAATCCTCTTAATAAATTAATTTACACATTAAGCCATTATTTTATTTATTTGCGCACCCTAATCCATTATATATATATATATGGGAAAGTGAATATAAAGTTGTCCAACATCTAAGCTTAGGTGTGAAACCCCTAACATACAAATTTTTTAATATTTCTTGATTAATGAATAAATGTTTGGGCTTCATGCATGAATTTTATGGATTATAAAAACAATATGTGAGTGTTCCACACCTAACTTTAGGTACCTAACAGCCTTATATTCCCATCCCCCAATATATAAGGTTGTTCGGCACCTAAGCTTAGGTGTGGAACCCCTCACATATTAATATTTTATCATTTTTTTAATGAATATATAAATGCATGGCCCCCCATGATTTTTATGGATTAAAAAAATAATATGTGAATATTCCACACCAAAGCTTAAATACCCGACAACCTTATATTCTCATCCCCCAATATATATATATATATATATATATATATATATATACTATATTATAAAACAAATAACATTTTTAACTTTCAACATTCAACAATTTATCAAACTACATTACATTAATAACATACAATACGTATATTATATACTATATTATAAAGCAAATAACATTTTTAACTTTCAACATTCAACAATTTATCAAAACTACATTACATCAATAACATACAATACCCGTCGCCACTGCCGCCGACCACCACCCGTAACCGCCGACGGATGGTGGTGGTGGTGGCGGCGGTCGTGACGGTGATGGGGTGATTACTAATGTAATAATTTTTGACTTAAAAGGGAATAATGTATTTATTTTATGGATTGAGTGATTTATATTGTAAATTATCTCTTTATAAAAAAATATAGATATAGATAATATTACAATCTTACTCTTTTTTCTTCCAAAGTTTAATCTGATATCTCCATTTTTGTTTCTATGTTATATTTTTGATATTAATATTAATAATTATGGGCAAATCCGTGCATGAGTGTTCACACTAGTAGATAATTATGTTAAGAGATACCATAATATATAAAATGGTCAAAATACATAAAACAAATTTTTACAACCCTTTTACAAAACAAAAATGAATAATTGTTTAATGGACTAAATACAAGGGAAATCGTATTTGCATTTTCTAACGGGATATAATATCAATATACTATCTATAATAATAATAATAATATAACTAAAAGAAGGGGTTGGAGTACATTTGGCACCCCTAATTCCCCTTCTTTAGCCTAATTCTCCATTCTAATTATTCCTATATTTTTTATATTTTTTAATTAAAATTTCACACGATATATACAAATTAAATTATATAGCTACCCTTTTAAGAATAGTTTGCTCCAAATACGAAACCCAATCATTCGTGTTTTTCTTTATGTTCTTTAACCTCACACTGATGGCTTTTCTTTATAATCAAATTGTATGTTAAATTGCTTAGTATTATAAGGTTACATGTTTTTTAATATTTATTTAATAAATAATATCCTCTCTTTAATAAAAAAAAATCTTATAAAACATCATATTAAAATTATTATTATCATATATGCCACCTAGAAAAAATCATCACATATTCCCAACCCAAAAAAAAAGTTACGATCAAAAAAAAAACATACGATCAACTACCAAAAAGGTTTTTTTATTTATATACTTTGTTCATATTTAATCATTATTGTTAATGTTTAACATTGAATTCTTATGTTATTGTTATTATTATCTTTTTTAGTTTAATTGTTGTCCATTATAAATTCATTATGACTTTTTCTTCAATAACGAAAAATAAGACTACATTAGTTCATGTTAAAATCTTAAGCCAACATATGTTAACCATCATCTACGACTCCGTGTTGTGCATGTATGGACTGTTTCGGAGTGGAACAACCCGAAGAAAATCAAAACGTTCGAGTTGATTATTGTTGATGAATTGGTATGTATTTTTCAAATTATATATTGTACACTTTTTGTTTCTCATTTTATTTAACTAAAGTTGAAAAATAAGGGGTAAACTGAAATCAATATTTATATGGAGTTAATTTTCATATGTTCTTCTTTTGTTTTCGTATTGATTAAGTTGTGATATTGGTCATATTGATGGTTGCGAATCATACCGTTAGTATTAGACTATTAGTACTTGATCTTCGTGTGCAATGCAGCTTCTTTATTTTTTAATTATTACATGTTTTGATAATGAGTATGATTTCGGTATGTATAATAAGCCTTCCCCGAAAGATTAGTTTATTATTTGATAATGCAACTTTTGTCTTATTTGAATCGTTTTATGTTTTATTTTTAGCTATTTTAGTTTTATTCGGTATCTATTTAATATACCTGAATTCCAATTTTTTTAGGTTTGATTAATATATTTTGAGACTACCCGTTCATTGGACGGACCTAAACACTAGTATTATGTATATGTATGTATTTAATAGTCGTACATTTTACGTGGGGGCCTCTTGAAATAGTAAAGAAGGGAAATTTGGACGTCAGTTGGACCTTGATAGTAAAAAGATCTTTGTGTGAAACTACATTAATTTATACTAGCACAACCCATGCAATGAGGGGCCGTTGCGACGATGATATGGTGGTGGGGGTGCCAATTGGTGGTGGAGACGGCATCGAATGATATAAATAATTGTTGTAAAAGTAATTAATTTAAATGGTTAATGAAGAAATTTTAAATAATAAAGGATTGATAGTGTAATTTAATCATTAATGTTAAAGAGTAATGTATGTGAAAATATTTTAAAGGTACTAAATACAAATATTACATATTTTTTTTATATATAATAGTATAGATTGAGTGAAGAGATTGTTTACCTCTATCTTAATATGTTGCTGATCAAGATTTGTTAACTACATGCATGTATACTCTATTTGGTAATGTTTAGAGATAACTTTAAATTAAAATGGATGGTTTTAAAAAAAAGGATAATTACTGTTTTATAGATAAATATATATGTATATATATATATGTATATGTGTGTGTATATATGTTTGTCCTTCTGAAGTACATTAATAAAAAAAATGTATGTTACAAAAATTCGAATATGTCTCATACATGATTCGAATATGTGTATGCGCGTCAGTTTGTATATATGTTTGTCCTTCTGATGTACGGTATATATATTGTATCAAAAAAAAATTTCGAATATGCCTCATACATGATTCGTGAGTATGAAATAAATTGTGGTTTAAGTAAATCGATGATCGAAGCTAAATCATAATAAACAGTGTGATAAATATAATATATGTTTAGTTATAGTTTTGGATTTACCTTAAACATTTACAACCATGTCAAAATCGGAACTTGTAAGCATAGTGGATGATGACAAATAACCTTATGATTTCGGATCGTAAACTCAATTTTTTTAAGTATTCATATTAATAACTTATCTATACTACTATATAAAAATTATACTCCCATGTTGAAAAGTTAAGATTTTTAGGACATGCGAAATTATCATTTTACCCCTTAAAGAATTAACTTAAAAAACTATTCCATTATCTTCTAAAAGATATCCACAACTCTTTCAAAAATATTTTTATATCATATAACCTATACCACTTGACGATCTGCCGCCACCAATGGTCGTCGCTGCCGTCACCATCCGCCATCACAGCCATCGCCGCTGCATCGGGCGGGTACCACGCTCGTTGTAATTAATATAAATAATAGGAGTTGAAGAATTGACAAAAGAAAAAACGACAATTTATTAATAGAAAAACGATCAATTAAATAAGGTTATAATGTCTTTTTTATAAATAATTAAGTTAAGAGTTAGAGTCTAACTGTAAGTCTAATAAAGAAATTAAATTTATATACAAATAAAATAAAGATAGTTAAATTAACAAAATAAATAAATTAAAAGGACACGTAGAAAGGAATCATGTTTTAGTTTATTGTTAGATGATTCGCTTCGTATCAAAATTCAAAATGATCTTTTATGGTGTGCTGTAATAATGTGATTTACTTTTAAATGAAATGGAATGAAGCATTGTCTAAGAGATCTTATATTGAAGTAGTATACAACTTAACTAATAGTTCCAACCACTCATATCAATTATAATGAAATCATATCACGAAATTGTTTTCTACGCGCTATATTTGTAGTGTAGTGTATGCAATAATTATTTGATTACATAAAGTATATATATATATATATATATATTATTAATAAAAGACGGATTATCTTACGACGATAATGTGAATATGTGATAGTAAAAGACGGTCATAGAAATATATATGTAAACTCTTGTGTTATGCCTTTCTAATCATATTATTACGTGATTCACAATATTTTATGAATTGAGATCTTTTAAATTTGATCCAATTTTATAAGTAAAGTTAAAATTGGATTAAATTCAATAGTCAAAATTTAAATATTATATCTTAATCTTAACTGTTGGCTTTAATTCAATGGTTAAAATTGATCTAACTTTAAATATAAAGTTTGATCAATTTTAAAGAATTCTAATCTATATTTTATGGTGTACATGAGAGCAATCTATGAAAAACTGAGAACAGGTCATTATTTATAATTAGAAGAGAATTAACTACTAATAATATATTTATTCTATTGATTCTATTAATTTATAAAGTATAAAAAAAGATCATTCCATGGTGATGGTGACCCTTTTGCTTTGAAGGAATTTCTTGGGGAAGCCCAAAAGGGACTTTTAGTTACAAGGAGGCCCATCTCATTATTTTGGGCGATAAGTTCGCATGCCACTAACCAAACAGATTCTCACGCCTTAAAAAAACACTAAACATTTCTAATTTAATAATTACTATTTGTCTCGCTTTTTATGGTTTAAATAACTGATACTGAGATTTTTTAATCAATAACGTTTGATTTCTAACTTACGCAACCCGCGCAATAAGGCGGTGGTGGTGGCAATGGGTGGTGCTAGTGGCAGTGGTGGTAACGATGTGGTTATTAATCTAAAAGTAATTGACGTAAATAATAGTGTAGTTATTTTATGGTTAGGAGATGTATCTTTTGTAAATATTAAGAATACTTTAAACATATTAGGTGAAAATATTTTAATTAATTAATAAAAAAGATAGATAGTTTGGATAAATATGGGTGTAAAATATTTTAGGATATATTGGGTAGATTTAGTGTAAGGGATAAAAATGTGTTGAAAATTAATAATATTTTGGGTATTTTAAAGGTAGAGAGTTGAAAGGGGAAAAATAGTTTGTTTATTAATATGAGAGATAGTGCCCGCGCGTTGCGCCGATAAGATGGTGGGGTGATATGTCATAGGAGGTGATAAGTCATAGAGTGTGATAGCCAAATGCTTTAGCCGTACGGGCTCCGCCCTTGAATTTAAAAATTCGTTGAAAGTATATCGAATGAGATCTCTAATGAAAGAGCATGAAATTTTAAGAACATTCATACAATTTTTATAATTTATCGATATACGGTTTTTGAGATAAATTTTTTTGAATGATTAAAGAAATAAAATGATTTATGGGGGAGAGAAAAAAAAATGAGTGGTTGAGATTTGATAAGAGAGAAAAAAATGAGTGGTTGAGATTCAAGGTTATTATAGGTATATTAGGTAGAGATATTTAAATTAGTGAATAAGTAATATGGGTATTTTGGGTAATTCAAATCATTTTTTCTTAAAAAATAGCAAAATGCTTTATAAGATAGTATTAGATAGTTTAGATTTAGATATTATGAGTAATGAGATGCTCATGGGGAATGCAAAGAAAAACCTCTCAGACTTGTCACTTTAAAAAGTCGAATCTAATACCCATACATAAAAACCTGTAGACCTTCTCACAGTCTTCAAATAATTACAAAATTAATTATATAGTCTATTTTATCAGACGGTATGACCGGAAATACCGGACGATATGCTATTTTAATTTATTATATTGTTGTTGTAACGCCCATAATTATATGACCAAAATTATCAAAGCAATCGACTATAAATATTGAACAATTTGGGAAAAACTTTAAACTTAGAAAAATATAGCCAATTTTCGTCAAAAATCAAAGTGTTCCAAATCAATAAATGGCACTTGGAATGTTCTTAAAATGATGAAATAAGACTAGTATATAAATTTCAAAACTTGGAAAGATCAAACAATGCTTCGTGAAAAGTAAGTGAAAAAGTCAGAGAAGGGAGGAAGATGCTGATTGCATCATCCGCAGTTGGCCTGACAGCTTCCGCGCTAAGCATCTCAGAGTCCGCGCTGGGATCTGAATCAAATGTTGGCCTTTCGAACAATTTTCAATGTTTTCGACTCAATTCCAAGTTTTCCAAAATACTTAACAAGTCAAATAAGTTATGAACACATATTAAAACATTCCAAGAGCTTACAATTGTTCAAAAATACAATACACCACGAAGTGAGTCATCATACCGATTTTGCCAAATATTTAGATTTAACACCTTGACTTCATACTTCAATACCATTTGACCAAACTGAAATTTTATAAAAAGTTACACTACAATGACCATAAAACCTCATTCATCAATTATCTTATACAAAACACCAACTTGGAGGTACTTGGGAGCACATGGGTTAAAAGGGACTACTAACCATCCAATTGATCATACATAATGGTAATAACTTCTTACCCAAAAGCTTCACTCAAGGCATAGTTACTTGCTCAATTCTTTGTCACGGCTACTACCGACTCCTATAAAAGGGTAAACACTAAAACTTTAAGCAACGCTCAGTGAATGCATATATATATGATCATAATCAAGTTACCAAAACATTAAAGCATCAAGCATTATTCATAGCCTATCTTTTGATGGCCATTTCATTCATATCAATCATAAACACAAAAATCATCTTAAATCATTTTCAACGTGGCCATGGATTATGCTAGTAGGACTTTATCCACCTACTAGTCTTTATCATTCAATTTGGCTAGTAGGAATTTACCCACCTACTAGCTTTTATCATCAAACATCAATTTTGTTAGTAGGAATTTACCTACCTACTAGCTTTCATTAATTAAATTAACAATTTGACTAGTAGGAATTTACTCACCTACTAGTCTTCATATTCAACAAACATATGGGTCATAGGTATTTACCCACCTATGACCTCTAAAAACAAGAACCTGATCATATGCATATACACTCACCTTAATTTTGGCTATTAGGCTCTACTTGACTATTATGCATAATTAGGTGGTCTTCACCATCACCTATTCATATACAATACATATCTATGAGTTCCATTATCTCAATTCTTCCTTCATTACCAAAGTAAATTCACGATGAACTCATTCCTTATGGTGTTTGGCTTCACAAAACATTTCAACACAATTTCATAATGATTTTCATACCATAATTCTAGCCAAACACCCAAAAAACATAAGCTTTATCACTATGGGGTTTTATCATAAAAACTCTTTGCATTAACCCCTAATTTTCCCCTTTTAATTCCATTAGGGTTCTTTTCCAAAAATAACAAAAACCCCAATTTCAATGATCAAGAACCCTAATTTCTTAATTTAACAATTAGGAAGAATTTCTTACCTCAAAAGAACAATAATACAATTGAAATCCAATCTCCTTCCTTTCTTCCTTGCCAATTTCGAACTCCCCTCCAAGGATAATCAAACCCTCAATTGAATTTTAATCTTTAATTTGAATTAGAGAATTTGGGGAGTGAATTTCATATATTTATTTTGTGAATTAAGAAGGTTAAGGAAGAATTAGTGGAAGAGAAAATTTGAAAGGGAGTTAGAGGATGAAAACATGAATCATCAACACAAAGTGGCTGGACATCCCACTCTCCTGCCACGTTTTATTTATTTTAAATGGATATTATATCCGCTAGCCACTAAAATTTCAACTAAATTCACCCCTTATCTTAAAACAAAATACTAGGAAATTATTTTAACGGCTAAAATACATAAAATATTGATTTATTTATCTTTTATATTTTTGGGGTGTTACAGTTGTTTTATAAAAAACCTACAAACCTTGTTACAATTTAATAAAAATAGTCAAAACACAATTCCAATTCACTCAAAAATAATAACAAATAGGTATTTTATAACAAAATATAAATTTTAAAGTTCAAAAATAACAAGAAATAACATTATAAAATAATTTTTAAAAGAAATTCATAAAAAGAAAATGAAAATACCGGAAATAACGGAATGGTAATATCGGGAATACCGGAAATACCGGCTGGTATTGAATAGTGAAAATACCGGGCTTAAATACCGAAGTACCCTCCAATACCAGCAATACCGGTAATACCGGCTAGCATATACCGGCATTTAAAACATTGAATTTGGCTATCAAACTCCATGACTTATCACCTCCTATGACTTATCACACTCCTATGACTTATCATACTCTATGACCCATCACCCACCATCTCACTGCCGCTAACTACACGGCCGCCGTAATGCGCGGGTACCGTTCTCGTAAACAAAAAATATAAGTACATATAAAAGTTATCCAAAATATAGATTAGATTGAATTCTTTCTTCCTTTAAGTGTCATGAAATTATGTAAAAGAGTAAAATCAACATGAAGCTCTTCATATTGTCGTTGATTGAACTTTTAAGCTTTTCTTTTTTATTTTCCGTCAATGGTGATGTGTTTGACAAGCTCATGTGTAGCTTCATGTTGATTGTAATATTTTCTTTTTAAAGGGGGTCAAAAGTTTGTTTACTTTCATGCTATGATTCTTGTACTCATCAGTTAGAGCGAATAAAGGACCAAAAAGGACATCAAAAGGCAAATTCTAAAACTTATAATATATATTTTATTATATTATGTCGAGGGAGCTCTTTAACGCGGACCCGGTTAAAACAATTATTGTTAGATCTCTCGTTATCGAATCACGATACGAAGTTTCATACGAAACTCACCTTTCAAAAAAATAAAAATAAAAGGGTGGTTCAATTTCTAATTAACCTAAATTGGGCGTTATAATGGTTGTGTTGAAAACTAATAATTTCATTTTTTTTTGGCATAGTTAATAAAGTTACTTAAAAGGCAATGGGTTAAAAACCCCAGTGGCATTCCAAAATCTTGTAATGATTTTTGGATTTTAGGAGACCAGGGTTCGAGTCCAGGTGAAGTTTTACCTCCAATTTAATGATGTGTCTTTTGTAACGGTTAAATTAGTGGGTTTTTCCTCCCCTGTGATCCTTGACTTCGTGTATCGGTCGCTAGTGGCTGTATGCTCATATTGATGTAACGGCTAGATGTCCCGAAAATTCATAAAAAAAAAAAAAGTTACTTAAAAAGATGCTAGTAACAAAAAATAATTTCATTACATTTTTAAACTCATTTATTAAACGGTAGTGTTCTGACACAACTCATATTATTCTCAAATAATCTTAAATACGTTTGTGCCAACGATTGTGATCGCCAGCAAACAAACATCATCATATATATAGAAAAATTTATTGCATTCTTACACGGTTTTGTACTTTCATTAGATGAAAGTTGGCAATGAGATAATTTTAGTTGAAATAGAAATATAGAATATCACAAGGTTGTCAAACAATTACATTTAAGGTTTTAGATATAAATTGACTATATATTTTCTTCTATGTCTTAATGTAACTAATGAACTTCTAAAAATATTAATGTAAGTGACATACAAAGTTTATTTCAATGTAGGTAATGAAATCTAGAAAAATACAGATATAGGTAATATATTTTCAAATCTTATTCCAATATCAATAATAAATACGAGTAGTAAGTTTATTACTATATTAAAAGTGTGTTATCTAAATTGGTATTTTACAATTTCATTACCTATTTTAAAACAACACAATATATATTACAAATTTATAGCTTTAAAGCATACACAATATCTTGAAGCACTAGCTCATTTCTCAAATACCCCCTAGAAATAATTACATTGATATTTTGGTTTGTAGGTTTAGATATGGTCTTTTTACTTTTCTGCAATCTCCACCCTCCTTTTTTGTAAATTGTTGATGCAAAGAAACACACATGATTGTATATTAAGAACAAGTTGGGTCATATGTTTAACCTTTTCATTGAGGGTATGTTGGCTTTCTTTTACAACCAAACCAAACATTCTTTTAGATTTCATGCACCATGATTAACGGATGTAACAATTATCCTATCAAAAAATTTTATTTTAATGGCCGGTTCAAGTAAATTAACGACCAAGGTCATTTGTAACTCATTATTCCATTACATTGAAAAAGTACTATCACATCAATATAACCTTCCCATCATATAAATATAAATGTAATGAAAAAAAGGGTAAGTAGGCACCCAATACCGTCTTATATGAGTTTTGGGTTTCAATACCTTGATGGTGTATGAAGAAGGTTAAGATATAGACAACTTACTCCTACCACAATGATATAGAGAAGTTGCTTCCTGTATCTACCTAAGATATAATAGGACCTACAGCCTTACACGGCATGAGGATGAAACACTTAAACTTTGTCTTCAGAGATAAATATGTTAACCACTTATCCATCCTTACTAATAGTCAATTTGTTCAAAAACACAACTATAGTTTGAAACTACTTACGAAGAAAATGCTACAATGCTCATGGCATCACTAGCGTTGTGACAAGTTGATAATATACTAGACATGTACCTGCCCACAGCCCAATAATGCAACAAAGGGTATGTGATGGTTGCCGGCAGCCGGTTTTACGACCATCGGTTTTAGACACACATTTTAATAAACGTCTACGTTATTATTGCTAGAATATTTTGAAATGGAAATAACCTAAAAATCTTTTTTAAAACACGTAAAAAAATATCATTATACCATTCCGGCATTCCGTCATGTGTTTTTTGTTTTTAAAATAATTTTGTTACATTTTTCCAAACTACACGCGATCATTTTATCATTTTTCCGAACTATTTGTTGATTTACTAAATTCAGAATTTGTTGATTTTTCAAAACTCACTTGATCATCTTTTGAACAAACATACTTGATCAATTTCCAATCTCACTTGCTCAATTTTGTTTGGCATTTTCCTTTAGTTTGGAACCAATATTGTTCAGGAATACCATTTATCCAACTTTTGCAAACAACATTCTTTGAAGACCCATATAGGAATTTGCATGAAAAGATACACCATCCGCCTTTGAAAATAATGATTTACCATCTTCACCGCATTTGGAAATGTTGGCGAAACACGGTAGTATTAAAACTCTGTCATGAATAGTAAAAACCCATCGACGAATGTATACATAGGTGAGATGTAGAAAATTTTAAGCAAAAGTGTGGAGTATGGAAAATCCATTATAAATAATACAGAGTTTGATTAAAATCTTACTGTTTTCTAATGATATATATGTCACTCCGTTACCTTTACCTACAAAAATTAGAAATCACTCAAGTACAATGTAGCAGCAACCATCCATCATGATTGCAAGCAATTGACACCAAAAAACTTGTACTGCCAAATAGATTATCCTTCTTGACACTATAATATCATGGGTAGACATAAAGCCAAGCATCACAACACTACCTTCGCTTGTACCTGTAGCACAAGATTATTAGCCTAGGAGAAATAACAAACCGGTGCCAATAACAAATGAATGTATATTAGTCAAACATATAATGTGGCTTATTCACTTATATCTTTTAAAAAGGGAACAACAGACCAGGCAAAAAGAGTTGATTGACCAGCCCACTTTACCATCTATACTTAATATCAAACAGTTTTCATCTCTCGCATGTGTTTTGGTCTGTGTTCTTTTTTTTCTTAAATAGAAAAAGTGAGAGTTCAACCCATTTGCTTATGAATTATCATTTTGGGTTATGATTTATCTTTAACAAGCCTAAAATGTCAGAAAGTTGCCAAAAAATGTAATATTTTAATATATGGATTATTACTGTAAATCTGTAATAATAGTGTTTTCACTCATATTAAACATTGATTATTCAAAAATAAACTAAAGATGCACAAGACCATCTTAACCAGCAGATGACCAACTTAACCAGTAGATTTCAACACACAATAAACTAACCGCTTCACCTTTTACCCAACCCACCCGCTTTACCACCCTTAGAGCAGAACCAACCAAGACAAGTACCCAAAACAATCAGTACCTTGACTTGCTCTTAAACGATGATGACTTCTTCCCACCTACACCAGCGCTTCTTTTTTGCTTCTTCTCACTCATATCGTTCTGGAAAAGTTCCTTCATCTCTTCTGGTCGTGATTTACTTACATGAGAAGACTTCTTTGCTTTCTTATTTGTTCTTACGGCCTTGCCAGCATCAGCTGCCTTTTTAGCACCCTTTGCTGCTTTTGCACGCCGATATGCCAAATCAACAAGAGAAATGCCAGATTTCTCTTTGTTGTTTCTAGAATTTTCCTGAAATCCATAGTGATAGTAAATTTGGCATAAAAATATATTTAAAAAGTAGAAATAAGAGTCACCATGACACAGCAAATTGCAATCGCATTTTTTAAATCATATTTACCTCAAATCATAATATAGAATAAAAAAGAAAGAAAATAATTCACGTGAAATTAAAACACTTCCCTAACAACTACAGATCTATTGTTCCATTAGTGATAATGTGTCCACAGAACTACTTGAACAGAAAAATTCTAATCAAATCAACTGCAATTTCATAGATGCAGCAATTTCACCAATTTAAATAGAATTTGGTCGACTCGGGTTTTGTCTTATTGATATATAAAGGTCATATGAATAAAATGCAAACACTCTGTAAGAAAAAGAGTAGCTAAAGTCTATTCGAATCTCGACAACCTCCTAATAATTTTATTAATTATAAAACTAAAATTAGTATTGATATGATATAAATTCTGTAATCAATTTTAATACTTCATATATTAAATAGTTATATAATTCAATTAGTGTTGGTGGGTAAATAATCGCACCCAACTTGAAACAAAACCAGAAAGAGATAAGTGTGGCAGTGTGGCACATACCCCAGCTTCTGCTTCATCTTCCAACATCTCTCTAGATGCTTCAAGCTTCCTTCTTTTCTTTCTAGGAAGATTTTTCTGCCACACAAAAGTAGCAAATTTTGGTCAGTTTTCTTTTTACGTATCACAAAACCCAAGGAAGATAGATACAGACCTCATATTCTCGCTTCTTCTTTGCTTTCTTTTTACGCTCTTCAGCTTCTTCAGCGCTCATGACCTTCCTTTTAGAGCCTTTCTCAGTCTCCTGAGGTTCCAGTTCAAAAGACAGAGTACCATGTCAAAACCAGAACAATCAAGTTCACATAACATTCCGCATATTTATGAAACGAGCAGATAGCCCGTAAATCTTACCTTTCCAGCATTTGCAACAAGTTTTTTCTCCTTCTCAGTAACAAACCAAGTCCTCTTGGGGCGAGATAATATTTCATCTCTGTGTATGATCATATTCTCTGCCTGCAAGTTATTGGTAGAATTAGAAAAACTGGAATCAAAAATAAGTATTTCAGTAGTAACAGCTTGAATGCACATTTCTTGGCAGCTTAAGTACAAAATAGAGAGGGCAATTTTGACCCATTTATGGATTATTTGGTTGTTTTGAATTATGTAACATGCCAAACCAGTAAAAATGAAAAAATAAAATAGCGAAAATTGCAAAGGCTCAAATATGTCAAAAATTGCCAAAAGTGTATTTCAAACGGTAACACTACCTGTTCATTAATAAACTAAATATTATGGACAAAAATGGCCGGCGCCGACCGGACTCATTTAAACCCAAATCAAGGAATATACTTGTTACCAGGCCACCCATTTTGTCACCTCTACCAAGAATTTTTTTTTGTAGCTATCGGAGGTCTAATTCCAGCAAAATAATGTACAGGCTTAAGCTAGATAATAGACAGGAAGTAAATAACCTTGTCTGCTTCCATTTCAGCCTTTCTTAGTGCCATTTCTTCCCTGGATCATTTAATGATGATTAATTTTCACGTTAAAGAGTAGAAATTTAACTTCCGATGAAAGATGAGATAAACCTCTCTTCTCTAAGAATCGATGCCACTTGATCCTCCATTTGCTCGATCATTTCGCTCCATTTTGTTATTGATTGATCGGCAACAATACGACTCTTAAGCTTTGAACCAGCTCTTTTTACCTGCAATACAAGTAATCACTTTTGGGACCAAAGTTGGTTGAACAAGCATACGATGATACTTTTTATCATCAAAATTTTAATCAAGTGATAAATTTACTTACAATGGCTTTTAAGAGAGATCGATCATTATCAGTGACAAAAGTAACAGCATATCCTTCTCTACCAGCTCTAGCAGTTCGACCCACTCGATGGACATAGCTATAAAAAGGAACATTGATACATGTATAACATTAGATGAACAAATAACATCAAAAGCATCACAGATACAAATAATCATTAGGGTATATGCAGTTTAAAGTCTTTGGATGGAAACCACTTTTCTGCTTTAGAAGAATAAGCAGTTTCTATAACAGCTCCGCATGTGCTATTGTGCTTATTAAACAGATTGGCAATAGTATATATGAATTTCCAAACACCTCCTCCATGGTTTATATATATTTTTATTAGGGGTGTAATCGAGCCGAGTCGAGCCGACACAGTGCCAAGCTCGAGCTCGACTCGTTTGTAAAATTCGAAGCTTGAAACTCAACTCAAGCTCAACCGAGCCTTTATTTTCAAGCTCGAGCTTGCTTTACGAATCGACACTTTCGAGCTCGACTCGGCTCGACTCGATTAAGAATTAAAAATAAGTTTTAAATCAAATTAGTCTTATAAACTCGACAATTTCAACCTCGACTCGGTAGAATATAAATTATGTGAAAATATATAATATTCAAGGGTAATACTGTAAATAAGTACAAGCTCGATTAAGCTCACGAGCATAGTACAGTTATTTGAGGGGTGTCAGGGGATGTGTTCTGGCAGTGTGATAATGAATAATAAAAAGGAAATGAAAAGCTTCAAAAGATGGGATGCGTGTTCTGAAAGTAAACAGCAGGTACCCACGCACTGTGATGTTAGCAAAAAGTTCCCTGAGTATTTCTTGCTTTTTAGGCAGTTTCAGCAATGTGAAAGAGGATAAGAAAAACAATCTGTCATATTCGTACCAGGTGTGGAAGAGAGCGTAATGTGGCACAGTTATCGGTGGCTGACGGTAACTGGTATTGGGAAAGTTACAGAGGAAAAGAGAGGACGGTGAGTCACTTATTAGGAAAATATTGTGATGTGGCACAATAAATGGCCGGCAGGGACTGGGTGTGGTAATGTTACAGCTCAAAAGAGAGGCCTATGAGTCACATTCTTAATAAGGGAAGTGACGGTGATGTGTCATCTGATTGGTGATGTTTGTGTTTTTGGCAATAATAAGTTCCTAAAATGCTAAAAAAATAATAAATCCAAATATTCCATGCTTAGGAGAATAAAGAGAGATATAATGTGAACCGGGACCCCCGGAGTAAGGGAAATTAGCTTTAGAGAATGAGTAAATTTCGTTTGATCCTTAAATAATCCGATTCTTTATTTCTTTGCAAGTAGTATGAAGTTATTAATCCAAAAATGATTATATGAATGAAGACATTAAGATATTTAATTAAGCAGATCTGTTAACACAAACACAAATAAGTTTCAAACTGCAAAACCAAACACGCCTGAGCAGGATAATGTATAGGAAATCAGGTAGACTGCATAAACATGTCACCAAACAGCAGCAAAGAAGAGAAACTTGCCTAGTAAGGTCTCGTGGGCACTCATAATTGATAACTGTTTTGACTCCAATAATGTCAAGCCCCTGTAGGTACCATTAAAATATAAATATTCACCATTTTAGCATAATGTAGCATCTTTCCCAAGATTTTTTTATGTGGCATATACAGAGACAATCAGACAAATATTTAGTAAAAGAATGATAACTTACACGAGCAGCAACATTAGTTGCTATCAGAAAATCAACTTCCTGCCTTCTGAAAAGTTCCAGGGCCTGTGACAGCAAGATTTTCAAGTCATGTAACCAACTAATCAATTGTTTGTTCTGTTTTATTTATTATAGAGTAAGCCAATAAGGCCTAATGGTTCAAAACTTACATCTAAACGCTGGGCCTGGGTGAGATTTCCATGAAGCTCGGCAGCCTTAAAACCAGCTAAACCAAATAAAATCTTCAGCCTATGTGCTGCTTGTTTAGTCCCACTATGAATAGAACAAGAGATATCAGTCCATAGAATGAAGGCAAAACAACCTAATATACATAGGGTAAAGTTCTACATAATTCAAAAGCAAAATTCATCAAGTTTTATTATTTTAAATTTGAATTTTTAACTCTTAAGTCTTGACATTTCTCGCGAGAAAGTAATGTTAACTCACTAGTCACTCGGAAAGTCAAAATAGCCTGTGTCACCGTGTCAGACCTATTTACTCACCTGAATATGATCACTTTAGAAGTAAATGTCTTGGAACATAATGCAAGAAGAACAGCCTCTTGATTTCCTTCCCGCATTCTTCGTATCCTAACAACCCTGTAAGTGACATTTCAAAAAATGCAAACTTTATCAAAAATCTTCCTTAGTGATATGTAATAGCTATATATCCTGCTGATGGAAGAGATTATTGCACATACTCCTCAGTTAAAGTAGATGGACGCTTTGTGGTCGGGTCAGCAGAAAGACGCAAGGGTTTGTTGAGCAATAGTTTAATAAGCTCATCAACTTGCTCCGTCATAGTAGCTGAGAAAAGCATAGTCTGTCTACGTTTGGGACAAAGTCTCACCTAAAATAAGAACCAAAAAGATTGAGAAAAGAAATCCAAATTCTACAACATTGCCTATGAAGTTAGTGAGATGTTTATCAATTTTATCATTTCTCGCCTCCTATGGATATAAATAAGCACGTTTTTAATATTTGCTATACATGTGAAAATCTTCTTAATACTCAGATTGACATTCTCTCAATATTTACTTTTAACCATTTTCCATGTATCAAAAAAGCCATTTCTTACTCCAAAGATCTGAATCACAGAGGACATGTTCAATATAATATTTGAAGCTGAAAACCAATAATTGAACAAAACGGTCGGCGAGAGTTGAACTGCAACTTTGACCTTTTAAGTTATTAAAAAATATAGGGTTTTCTTTATTTCAAGGGTAAATTTTTGAAAGGTTTTTTACTGAAACTACCATTTCAAGTGACTTTGACCTTGTCAGAACTTTTAAAGTAGCCTTTTTTTTCGCTAACTCAAACAGACCCATTCATTTAAAGAAGAAACTTGAGGGGTATTGAATTACCAATTCTCGAATCTCAGCATCAAATCCAAGTTCAAGAAGACGATCGGCTTCATCAAGGATTAGAACTGCAAGATCATCCAAATCCACAGACATAGAATTGCGTAAATGATCTATCATACGTCCAGGAGTGGCCACCACTATATCTGGCAAGGATCTCAATGCTGCTTCTTGAGCCTGATATGTATTTCAGATTAAACAAACTAAAGCAAAATTAAACATAAATGGTAATAAAATATTATAAGCATTCACATTTTTAAGGTTAAAATAGCAAGGTTTGATAAGTGGTTAACACTCGTCTCTCGGGACAGAGATCAAGGGTTCTATCCTCATGCCTTGCAAGATTGGAGGTCCTTACTTATCTTACTTGAAAGCAGCCTCTCTACACCATCATGGTAGGGGTAATGTTGTCTACATCTTAACCTCCCCCATACACTGTCAAGGTATTGGGACCCAAAAACCATGGAAGACGGGATTGTGTGCTTACTTTTACATTTTGAAGGTTAATATGCAGTTTACTGTTGTTCCTATTCTAAATTATAGAAGTTATTCATTTGTTGCATACTAAGGTGGAATTTTGACATGGGTTTGATATATAAGTGTTCCTTTAACATCTTTCTGATATTAAAAGGCAGATATGAACAATGATATTACATGTGCTTATTGAATATCAATAAATAATAAAAGCATGCGATTCATCATTCAAGTGAAACCTGTTACTGATCTCAGATGATGTGGGTTCGTTCTGAAAATATGAGACGGTTAACATACCTTTGTTGAAAGGCCACCAAGGACAAGGCAACATCTAATGTCAGTAATAAACTGTGAAAGTTTTCCAATCATGCTATGAATCCTGCAAGTCAACACAGTTTTGTTAAAGTCAATTTCAATATCAAACAACCAAGTACAGATGTTTATACGGAATATGACTTGAATAACTATCATCCATAACGGAAAGTAATGAAGTAGCTTTAATGAAGACCTTATAAGCGCTACCCAAGTTTCCAAGTGTCTCACAAGCATTAGAAGTATTTAAAGATCTTCTGACACAAAACACATCGTGAAGTAGCAAAATACATGATACTTCTTGTCACATAACTTCTACCTATTACAAGTATTATAGCATAAATGGAAACATATGACTCAAAATCTTAAACTACAATGCACCAAATTTAGTGTAATATTATCCTAACTAAAACTTCCTCAGCTAAACTAACAGGATTTATCAGATTAAAAAAACTGAAATACTTTTGAATATATAAGAATGAGAAATCTGAGAAAGACAACCAGTAGTTAAAAAGAAAAACAGTATACTTACTGAACAGCCAACTCTCTCGTGGGAGTAAGGATGAGGACCCTTATTGCAGGTCTATGTTTTGGACGAAACAGCAATCTCTCTAATGTTGGTAAGGCAAAGGCAGCTGTCTGCAAGTGCAAAGTTTGAACCAAAAAATAATCTTAGCTTCAATCAAAGATACATTGCTACACATAAAACTAAGTGGTTAGCTTATGTAGGCAATCTAAGAATTAGTCAAGCTATTCTCTCGACAAAATAAAGTTAGCAACTTCTATTTATATCAAAATTAAGTATTTTACTTTACAAATTAGCAGCACCAAGCTACCAATAATATGAACTGTTATTAGAAAGTAATGACTAGAAGTGGTAAAGTAGGCAGATTGGACAGGTTAAGTAGAAGTTAAAAACAGGTCCAGATCGGAAGAGGTGAATTGGGTACAGGTTGAACCGAGAGTCTGAAACACCATTTACACAAAAAGTTGGCACTTCTTTTATATATAAGTAGTGTGTGATAAATATGATTACAACAATAAAACAAACTTAAAAAAAAAAAACAATGTCGAAAAATGCCATTAAAATGCAAGTCACAGTCAGCCCATTTGACCCATTTGATCTGTTCCCTATCTAGCTAAAATGTCTGACTATCCATTTGGCCCATTAATGATAAAACATCATCCAAATTTGACCCATTCATAAGAGAATGGGTAAAAATTGCCACCTCAATAATGACATAGCTGTAACATACCTTACCAGACCCCGTAATTGCGCTACCACATATGTCACGCCCAGTAAGCGCCAATGGTATACATGCTGCCTATTATTGTAAACACTTGGGTTATGAAAGATGAGTCAAGAATGTAACACGATTTTAGTAGTAGTAGATGATAATAACCTGAATTGGTGTTGGCTTGGTATATCCTAAGGCTTCACATGCTCGAAGCAATGGCCTAGAAAGGTGAAGATCCATAAAGGAATTTGCGTGAAAGGATACACCATCCGCCTTTGAAAAAAATGATTTACTATCTCCACCAGCTGCTGTAGTAGGAACCTCATCGTCTTCTTCAGGTTGAAAGTCTTCCTATAATTTGCAGTAAATTAATTCAAATATTGTGCCTTCTATACTCCTTATACAATACTAATACTCTTTCACAAGAGATCTATAAACAAAATACTTGAATGAAATATCATGATTTCATGACTAAGCAACACAGACCTCCAAATCTAATAACTACATCATTCCATATTCATAATCTATTAAATATGTTTACAAGATAAAATAGCACTACAGTACTTAGCTAGGTATGCAAAAGAGGCCCATACTTACAAAGTCTAATATTCATCAGTAGATATTGTTTCAATCAGCATTCGTAAAGCATTCCAAAATATTAAATAGTAAAGTTCGTACCCAGATCATTCTCCTACCAGTCACGAGTGACATACCAGATCACGAAGCGGGAACTGAGAAACTAGCGTAATATTACTCATTTTCAATATTCTGTATATAAAAATCGCTCTGAACCACAAAGGTTTCACCTTTCTAACATTCTGATAAAAATTACACAAGTCTTTCATCCTACTTGTTAAGTTCTACTAAGTCTGAGCTAGTTTTCGCATTTTCATACAACTTTGCATATACATATATAACATATATATATATATACATATATATACAACAACACTAGTTATATGTATACCTGCCGGTCAGGTTCGGAATCAGACGAACCGTCATCAACGACCTCTTCATTCTCCTTATCCGGCACTATATCATCCACGGCACGACTTCGAAACTTCGAAATCTTTTCATCAATGGAAGTTGTGCTCCTGCGAGCGTGTTCTTCTGCAACTGATTCCGTGTAAGAAGAAAAATCCCACGGAGACTGTGTCTTCTTTTGAAGCCTCCCTTTCTCAACTTCTTCTACATCGCTGTTTTCGTCGTCTCCGCCGCCGTTATCGATATCTTCGTAGTCGATTTCTTCGTCGCTTGGAGGTTCGAATTCGAAGTCTAAATCCATTATTGTTTAGGTCTGGATTTTGAAACAATTAATTAATGTGTATGTATATATATCATATATGTGATATTGAAAAAGGGTTTAAGGAGAAAGAGGTTTTATTTGCATTAGGGTTTCGGTTTCTAGTTTTCTACCACTAGCAAAACAAAAAATCAACTATGGTTTTAACTTTCTAAGAAAATGTAAAAGTAAAAATGATAGTTTACTATTTTTTTTTTTCCAAAAATTTGGTAGCCTACATCTGACAAAGCTCACTATATATGAAAACTAGCTAATTAACCTGGGTTCAACCCGGACGTTTATATAAAAGTTACGCAAAATACGTTTATTAAAAGCATAAATATATTATATGTGTCGTGGCTATACGGGAATTTGATATGAAAGCAGTGAATCAAAATTAATTTCATATAAAAATAGCCATGTGAATAAGTTTCAATATTAGATATCAAAACTTCAATTCCATGAAAATGTTTTATCTATTATCATGAATCCTAAAACAATTACAGTGTAAAAATATCTGCATTTTTTGTGTCAAGTTCGCAATGTTGCTAAAATTGAAAGAAAACATTTAATAAACTATATATATGATATATCAACCTCCTAGCTGCATCTTTTTTATACACCAACCAAATAGTCCTTTCTCATTTTTTCACTTGCATCCTTTCTCATTCTTTCACTTTCTAACACACCATTCGTAATGGGGTCCATGTTCATGGTTCCTGTTGAGAGAACCACCATGTCAGAAGAGATTTATTTTGAAAGAGCACTCTTTTCACAACAAAATAAAGATTACATGTAATATTAATGGTAGAGGCAATATATATCTTGTTTTATAAAATCAATGTTTACCAGTAGCGTGATGTGCTACTGCAGGGCAACTTCAAGAAGCCGGAAAGCCTCTAGATATATTTTCTTAATCCATTTGGAGAATCGAATCCGAGCATGGGAATCACTTTCCCGTATCATGTCAGCCTGACATGACCACCCTAACCCATCTAATTTGAATACATGAAAGTCATGGAATACCTTGGTTATATCGGAAGCTTTGGTTACACCATGCATCCCAGGAAAAACAGGAATTCTTGTACATTCATTTTTAAAAGTCAACTGAGAAGTAACATGTTTAGGACACAAATTAATAATGATCAATACCCACCAAAAGAGACTTCCTTTTTAACCGCTGTATTTGGAAAAACGCCAAGATCAACTACTCCAAAAAAGATAGATATTTGCTCAAGAAGCTGTTACACGAAAAAGATACAATCATATTGATATATACTTGTCCATTGTGTCACTAATGAATAATGATCAAAGTCATGTACTTACCTAGTGGAGAGTTCAGGGAGAACTCCTTTGGTACGTATGTAGGTAGATGCAAATGAAGTTCAGAATCCACCTGTAAAGAGTAGCCTAAATAAGCTGAAGAGTTCACATCCTCTGAGTACATCCTCTGAGTTTGACCAATCCTCGCACTCATAGGCCGGTATATAACAGTGATCTTTTCAACAAAAATAAAAGTCAGTTCAAAAATGAAAGCTACCGAGCACAATAAATAAAATTCCAACACATTTCAAGTTCATATTGAAGTTTACCTCAACACTGTCACCGAGTTTACTAGAATCGACTAATTAATTGTATGAGCTTATACTCTCATCTCATCAAGCGTCTCCTGAAATCATACAACTTGGTTATCGGCAATCATGTTATAGTAAAATCAGCTTATTACATATACAATCTCAGTAGCAAACAAATGTTGCTTACGACATATCCATTGAGAGCTAAAAGTGTAGTATATTTAATCAAATAAATCAACATTATTGAGTTAGATGCATACATCGTACATGATAATAAACACTTCATAAGACAAGACAAAGAGGGTAGCAAGTTTTCTTATGGACCTTATACTTAATGTGTCAACACCTTCAAATGCATAAAATTGGTGTTAAGTGTTACTGAAGGCGGAAATCTTTTGTGCTTGACTATATATTTTTAATAGTATTAGCGTCTAGTGTCATTGTATTGTTTAGCTCGCAGTTTTGTTTACCCTACGGCACAAAAGTTGGAAGACATGAATTCAGTTGATATCTTCAAACAAATCTTGTAGGAATAGTCTGACAAAAGTTACAAAGAAAGAATGCGAATGATTTAGGTTTCAATTGCTTTACATTCAAAATAAGTGAAATGAGAAATGACTAACACTAACCACAAGTTGGTTTCCGTTCAACTTGTATGTTGCTTATACACAAATAGAAAGTATGCCCTCAGTAGTGGAAATAAGTTGTTTTAACCCATAATGTGATAAGTAAGATCAATTTTGAATTGTTACATAGACTACATATGATCGGATACATTATACGACCATATAAGGTTATCTAATATTGTTGCAGTCCACCTAGCAAGATTTTTGTGTCATTCACATTAAAAATATGGGTAGCCAAATCAGATGGTAAACACAAGTTAAACACAATAATTTGACGTGGTTGCAATTAATAAAGCCTTTGACAATACACTTATCCAACAAAACTCCATGTCGTTAATCCCAAGCAACCCAAATATCTCATCCAACAAAACCACCACAGAGAATAGTACTAAAATTGCATTTTATATAAAAAAAAAATACGTTTGACGGGAGGCGAGCTTGGAACAGATAATCAACAAAAATTAGTTAGAAATAAGATAAGAACAAAGAATAGATCTAAATTTGCATTTTATATAAAAAAATAACTATAAGCCAAAAAGAAAAACAAATCATAATCCTAATTTGAAACTTTCGATACCTATTTTTCCGGGGAAAATTCCGTGCAAATTCCGTCCGGCCAAGAGCAAAAAACATCTTCAAATTGAAACCCTAAATATGAGAAAGGTGAAGAAATAGTAAAGTCGTGAAGAAGAAACATCCCTGAAAAAAAAACATTGAATTATTTTCCAATATCCTTTTGTTTAAAGCCTCCGTGTAAATTTTGTTAAGTTAAATTAAGGGGGAGTTTTTTTTTTAAAGAAAGGGGGAGGTTGCCACTTGGCAACTTTTTAAAACATTTTAGATGCAAGGAACCTTGCTTTATTAAGGATAGAGATTTTCTTTAATACTTTCGAATTAAAATCGATAATTAATATTATTATTGAATTTTTACCTTTAATTTTTGTTTAACATTCTCCATTCAATATTATATTTAATACGCAATCATTTGATTTTATTTTAATAGCGAGGTAGTAGATGGTAAATAATATTTAGTATTCGAGACATCACAATAACATCCAATTGAGCAGTATACGTAGCTTGAATCACGCATAATAATTACTTTTCATATTGTTTACCCAACTTCTATCCAACTCATACGAACAACTTTACAACGTTTTAAAATTTTCTGACACGTTTTATTCGGAAGTACCTTATTTGATTTATGCCTTAAAATCAAAGTATCAGAACCAGTTGGCTAATAAAAGATACTGATACTTTGTCTGAATTAAATAAAAAAAAACTGTAAACCACTCATTTTTGATCCTTTGTTTGTCCTAAAACATCAACATGTTTATTCATTACATACTTTCAGTTCGATGAGAGCTTGAAATTGATGTTAAAAAGGTTTCTTACCCGGTTGAGCGAGCCATGACTCTGTTTCTTTAATTGAGACTTGTTATTTATACATATCTTAACAGAGAAAGAGTTATTTAAGAACTCAAATAAAAAAGAACGCGAAAACAATTATGGACCACATATTTTCCATACCTTTCTCTCTATTAAATTAAATAAGAAAACTCATCCAAATCATTCAAAATGATTTATCTCACAAACCGTAAATCGTTAGATAAAAAAAAAAGTATGAGTAGTCTTAAAAATTTGTCCTCTTTCATTAGAGATGCAATTGGATATACTTTTGACGACTTTTTAGTTTCGTTTTCTTTTTGATAGTTACACATAACCTGAGAATACATGTGTAGGTTGAACGAAAAATTGTGATTCGAAACGGGCTTCACCTTTAAGGATATTCATAAAGGGTAGCTGGTATGGGTGATAGGACATTGAGGGTGATAGGTCGTACCTGCGTTTGCGTGGCTACAAATGGGGTTTTGGGAATCTTGACTCTAAAGCACGGCAGAATTATATTTGACAGAAGGGTTATTAGTTGTTTAATTAATTATATAGTGATAATAGTTCAATAAAGTCAAAGTTGTCAGGAACTTGTTTGAAAAGGCTTTGACAAAGCTTGTACAAATTGCAGTCATGGGCCCACGAATACTTATCTAACCATTTACTATATAGGAGAAAGAATATATAAACGGACTTTTTAAAAATTATGGGCTCCCAAAAATATCGGGCCCTGCTCGCTAGCACCCTCTGCATACCTCAAAGGCCGACCCTGGACATTAGGTTAGTAGTTTAATGGTTTAGGTTTAGTGTGTAAGACTTTTGTCTTTCAAGTATGAGATGTGTGGTCATTCAAGAGATCTTTAAGATCATTTTAGTGTAACTCAAAATTTGTCATGGCCTTGTGGCCGATCCAAAAAGTTAAAAGAAAGAAGAAAGTCATGACATTATATTCTTGTTTAATGACTAGTTTGCAAAGTATACAAATTATCACATTAGTCAATTGTTTCTAATTGTGTTATATTATGAAATATTTACTTAACAAATAATTACCTCGCCATGACTTTTTCGAATCATGGTAGTCTTTCAATTTTCTTCTCAATATGATCCACAATCCATGTTTTACTAATAAACATCGATCCCCACGGATAAAGATCAAAATGATTAAGCATGACAACATCGATCCGATATGTAAAAACACAGAGGTGGGGACATGTATAAAAAAAGGATCATACCTCAAATAAAATAAATAAGTGGGAATGCGAACGATTGTGAAGGCCTGTAATATAGAAGATAAAAAAAATGCAAACTTCATATAAATTGAAATATTATATAGCAATATGTTAACAAAGATAGAAAACACAACATATAAAACAAAACACACCTTTTGTTTAGAAAATCCAAGAGAAGAAGCGGACTGGAGAATGTATAGTAGTAGATATATAACGGCGGTGCTTTTTTGTGGCCGTGTAAATCAATTTTAAGAGGATATATTAACAATAAAAAGTGACACGGATCAACTTTTAGATGAAAAATCATGATAATCATGCACAATTGCACATGGTTAGCTAGGTGAACCAAATTTTTATATAGTGTATATTGAATTGAATTAATAAATGATTTGATAATATTCGTACAAAATATCTTTGCCAAAATAAAATTAAGTGTAAAGGATCTAGGTTATTTTATACGGTTTTTATTTCGATCTGAGATTTTCTAAAAATATTTTTGTATGGCTATCTAACTTTATTACTATGAGGTATGCTACAGCGACTAACGTTTTACTAACAAAAATTTTACAAACCAACGTGGACTATGATGTGGCAAGACACATCCTCTAGCATTACTCAACCATGGTTTGAAAAAATTGTACATAACTGCTATAAGTCAACCTTTCCTATCTTCTATATACCTCTATCTCATCTAAAAAACACAGATCCACAAAATCATCCTCTGTAAACAAAGAATTAGCGTTTGGGTATTTATATTTCCAGGATTGCTTAATTTTTCGGGACAGTCATTTTTCCATTTAGGTTCTTCATTTGGGTTCAAAATTGTTGTGTTTCTCTCGTTAGTTCTATCCTCCATTGTTGTTTTTTGAAGTTTTCAAGAGATTTAACTCGTCATTTAACGGCTGGAATAATAGAACTCATTCAAGATTTGTGATACTGTTTATCGATTTCTTGCATCTTGTTACAATTTCTTTCAAAGCGGTACAATCTCTTTATTATGTACCTGTGATTTTGTTATAAATTGATAAAGATGATGCTTATAGATGCTTATATGTTCGTAATTGCTCTTTTTTATTTGAATGTTGAATCGGAGTTGAAAATCAGTTTGTGTAATTGTTAGTATAACATTTCATTTGTAATAGTGTTTGGCTGGATGCATTAGATAATTAGCTTGATTCTTCTTGTAGAACAAAATGCACACAAACTGTTTGACTAAAAGCCACAGTGAAAAACTAATTGTTGATTGATAACCGTGCTTGCTAGCATGATTGTGGTATGATGTGACTAATTTATACCCATTACCCACATCATTATTGGCCATTTATTTATATGTTTTAAGTCTACTTTGTGTGCATTTGGCGCGTTTATGGTGTTTGTTAGTAGTTTTAGGCGCTTAGCAGGTTACGTAGTCATTTGGCTCACATTTGGAAGACTATTGGCTAATACAATAATTCATGAAGTCGAGAGTTGATTTATGCAAAAGAAATGATGGAAGTGGAGAGTTGAAAGTTGAAAACGAAGTTGTCGAAGTCTATGTGTCCACTGCGACGCAGTGGAGATGCACATTTGCTCACTGCGCCGCAGTGGTTATTCATGCACGAGTGACTTTTGTCCAGTGAGTTTTGGCTGCGCAGCAGTGGTCGTAATCGAGGATCACTGCGCCGCAGTGATCAAGCAAGTCAACAGAGACAAGTCGTAGGGCACGACTGCGCCGCAGTGGTCGGAGTGTATGAGCCCTCTGCGCCGCAGTCACCCATTTTGCACGCGAAGATTTGGCAGAGATATTTGGCTGCGACGCAGTGGAGGCCATCACATGACCACTGCGCCGCAGTGGGAGGCTGGTCAACAAAAGTCAACGGCCGACTTAAAGCCTTATTTTTCAAAGGGTATAATATAAACCCTAGGCACGAATTTCAAGGCATTAAAACTTTTTCTAGGAGCTGCTCTATCAGGATTCTTTCTTCTCCAATCTAAGTGTTTCACTTAGGCGGACTCATCAAAGATATTACGGGCACCCATCTAGATCGTATCTACATTACTGTCTTGCAATTTATTTTCTTCAAACAATTGGTACTTCATGTTTCTTTTCCATTTCTTTGATTATTGTGAATTGATCATGAGCGGCTAACTGTTTAATCATCCACCTTGATGAAACTAGACAGATGATGTGATTGCTATAATTTAATTCAAAAGGATTTATTTAATTATCATTGTTCCGTGATCTTGATGGTTTTAATTCTTTTCATTTAATTAAAATCGATATTGGTTGCATATGATTCTTCGTTGGTGGTACCAGTCGAATGTGTATGTGATTTTAAAACGGTTACTTGTCTATAAGTAATTATCACTAGTTCATGGTATGATAGTGAATATCATTTTAAGAAAAGATTAAATTTGTCAACGTGATTGATATCGGTTGGTGGTACCACGTTATTGTCACATAGGTTTAATTGATAATTTGATAAGTAGATAAAAACTGATTGTTAGGAGAATTGTCTTGGTCTTGGTGGTACCGGCTTGGGTAATTCAACTAGTAGTTAGGTGATTTGATAAATTATTCATGGATGGTGGTACCACGTGAATAGTTTAATCTTGTCACGACTACCTTTCAAACTCTTAAGAATTTGTTCCTCATCAAATGCAATCACATTTGAAGTCAAGGGAAGTCAAGGTGGATGACTTTTAATTATTTCGTCTGAATCTTTCTTTAATTTTATGCAATCAATTGGCAAATCAATTTGTTTAATTGTAAAAGGGAATTTCGAGCAACACCTGTTTTCCAAACCATTTAACAAGCAACTAATCATTTTACAGTCCCTGAGAACGAACTCAGACTTATCTCTTTGCTATATTACAAACGATCGGGTCCACTGCCCGTGAGTGCGTAGAAGTTAGTTCTTTGGTAGTTTTAGTTTACAAATATTAAAGCTCGATTTTGCACATCATGGTACTCATTTGTTGATTGATAAACGGGAACTTCTTATGTCCTGGCACGTCCTTCAGTACGTATACGAGTGCAGAGCATAAAGATTTGATAAGAGCCAGCCACCAATGTTGTGATTGCCGATGTTGGAAAGGGTTATGCTGCTGCCATATGGTGATGTGAAGGATAGTGCTGAACACAAAGTTTATCAAGACTATTATCAGATAGCCATTTCTATTGTATATATACTGAAATTAGTTCTTAGTCTACAAAGATTCATGTACATGTGAGTTTACGTTTTTGTGAGACCATTTTAGTCTCGTTATATGTATATAAGTTTTATTTTTCTCAACCAATGGGTAGCATTTCTGGTTGGCTCAAACATTAGAAGCCATGTATACATTTCAAAGCTTTCTGGGAAGCATTGCAACCAAATCAATTACATATAAGAGTTGTAAATAAAAGTAAAGCATGACAGTAAAAAAAAATATCAATACTATGAAACATCACTAGTTTAATAATCAAACAAAAACAAATTCTTCACACACAATATGTCCCCATTTTTACTCAGATAATACTCCAATTTCTAAAACAAACCAAACAAATGCACCAAATAATGAAATACACATATAAAAATGTACTGGACATTAAAAAGTATCCAAACGGGCTATGGAAAACTAATTGTCTTATTTGGAGGGCTGGTCGTTGTATTTGAAGGATTCAATGATGCATCAGGAAGACTAACTTGTGATGATTTCTGCACTTGAAATCCTACATATTGCAACTGTGGAGAAACTTGGCTAACATGCCTCCAGTTTGCACATGAAACTGATGATGTTGCATAGGATAACTTGGAAGAAATCCACCATAGTGAGGCTGGAAATTAGCGTACCCGCTATGACTTGTATCGCCCGTAGCAGGGTACACGTCCTCATTCTGATTTTCTACAAGAAAAACCATACACCTTAAATACTTGAAACGACTATTGATTAAATATCAAACATAGTGATCAGAGAACTTTTTAACTGAAATATAAGTGTAACATGATTACCGTTTTTTCCTTCATTGTACGCTTTTTCTTTGGTAAATCATTATCAACTTCACAGCCAATTTCTCCATCTTCAGCTTCAGTCAATTTTTGAAATCACAATAAGCCATAATCATACAGTTACTCTTATAAAACGTGAAATGTATATAATTTAATAACATACCTTCTTCTTTTTCGGCATTTTTGTAATAATTTCTTCAACTTGGACTTGAGTCTCTTACTCAAAGGACGACCTTTTAAGTGCCATTTATTTATAAATTAAAGTAGTTTATAAATAGAAAAAGTATACAGCTAGTTAGAAGGGAAAATAGTTATCACCTATGACGTGCATCAGGAAATACATTTTGTATTGCGTTCTTCATAGCTTGGTCTTGATCTGTGATAATGGCTTGAGGAGGTCGTCCATACATAAACGCAAGCGATGACCGGAATAGCCATGTGAATGTCTCATTATCTTCATTTGAAATCAACCCGCAACCAAGCAATATTGATTGTCCATGATGATTGACTCCTACAAACGGAGCCATTGGCATCTCATACTCATTTGTAAGGTATGTAGTATCAAATGTGACTACATCTCCAAATTCCTAATAAGCTGCCCTACACCTCGCATCAGCCCAAAACAAACTCTTTAGTCGATTTTCGTCATATAAATCCCATGTGTAAAAAAAATCACGATCTGATGATTGAACCTTCGTGAAATAACTTTGAATTGCTTCAGCATCACCTGCTCCAAACTTCAACCGTTTCACTTTATCAATGTAGTTGCGACAATCCTTTTCCGTAAATGGTACATTTTCGTATCCCCCACTCTCCACAACAAAGGTATTGAAACCTTTATTCATTCTTACTCCAGCTCTTTGATAGATTTCAAGTCGTCTTTTGACATTTTGGTTTACAACTCTATGACACGATAAAAACGTCCTTTGCTTGGGCTAAATGGATGATTGTGTTTAAGTTCAACTTTAGACACATTCCATTTTTTATCAATGCCAAGAACTGCATTAACTTTTGTTGGACATTTTGTTTTTGAAACGGGTCGAGGATTCAAAATATTTTTTGATTTTGACACTGACTTCCCAGCCCGATTACATGAAAAAGTGGCATACTCCTTCTGATCATCGATATAAGACTTTCGTGATGACCTTTTGTAAACTCCAAATCCTTTTTTTTCCCATAATTTGCATAAAAACTAGCAAGTTCTTGGATAGTATAAAAATCATGCCAATTTTTGGTTCTTCAATATCTTCATCATGGTTACTATTGTTACCTTTGTCTTGAAAAACACATCTTCATGATGTTCGGTTTTATGGATATTCATCTCACAATTAGTTTCTTTTTCCAAGCCATAATGATGATCTCTAAAATGAACAACAATTATAACAATTAAATTCTAACCAAATGAACATAATCTTTCCAATTTACATTACAAAACGTTACTAATAATTAAATAAGAAAACAAGCTTTTTTTAGGACTATATTCAATTGCATTTGTAATCTAAACCGACATTACAAACATATATAATTTTTTGTATACATATATATAATGGAGATGAATCTGCATTTGTAATCTAAAGCGACATTACAAATATATATAATTTTATATACATATGTATATATATATAATGTAGATGAATCTGAAGCAGCGTATAATAGATAAAACTTACTCATTTATATCCTCATAATAATACTGAAAATTCGTATTTTTTGATGATGACGCTGGTAATGGTGATTGATCAGAATGCTGTAATAACCCTTGATCATAACCCGATAACACCCCGTCATCATTATCTAACGGGGAAGAAAGAAAGGACGAGGAATCTGACAATATATCTTCATTATGTAATGGAGAAGAAACATTAGAAGATTGATTCATGTTGGCAGGTGGTTTGTGTTATGGAGAAGATTACAGTAGAAGAAGATTGGAGTGGAGGGAAACCATAATTCTTGTGCATACAGAGTAACGAGGGAAAATAGCAAAATTTAGTAAATTAGGGTTATTTAACCTAGGTTAATATTTTTAAGCAATTTTTAATAATTAATGATGTGGATGGGCCACATCACCCTCCATGTCAGTTAGTAAAAAATTGTTAGTAATATGTTAGTCATTGTAGAATTTCCCTATTATTATTACTATTAAGATTATTTTTGGTTATATAAAATAACATAGATAAATATGACGATTTGTTCACCTCTTTTACTTTTCTGTATTCTATATTTTATCTTTATTTTTTATATATAATCATATTTTATTTTTATTCTATTATTTTGTTCTATATTCTAGAGTTCAAAGTTAAAATATATTGTAAAAAATGTATGAGTATGACACATAAGCTACAATCCTACATGGCATTATTATAAGATAGGTTGAGTTGTAGAGCCTTTAGAATCGTTCGATTAACTATTGTTTTAATTATATATATATATAGGGGCAGGTTATTAAAAGTCCATCTTATTTAGAGTCCAAAAGGGTCCATATGACTAACACATGTGTAAGACCATCCATCTTCTCCGATGACTTTTCCGGCGAGAATCAGGTTCGTTACACATGTGTAAGTCGTGGTGGCGGTGGTCGTCGTCGCCGGAAAATCATGGTGCTGGTCAGAGATGATGGTGGTGGTGGTAGGAGGTGGTTGGAATTTCAGGAGATGGAAAAAAAAATCAATGGACCCTTTTTGACTCTAATAAGGTGGATTCTAAATAACTTTTCCATATATATATATATATATAATTGTTTTGGACCATTTTTGTTGAGGCCTTTTGGCCGATTTCATGGCATCAGATAAACACGTCATTTTATATTGTTTATTTGTAAGTTAAATTTATAAATTTAGAAGATTAGTCGTCAATAGTTGTTTAGGCATTAATGGTTCTTAACTTGCTCGTCGTGAAATAAAAATATTTTTGGCAAGGTTATATAGATTGTTTTTTAATAAAATCAAATAATAGCTTGACATACCCTTAATCAGTTAATTATGCCTTAACTTAACTATCTCATTCTAAAAAAGGAAGATTGGCTATAACTAATCTTAACTTAATCACTATGATTAAAGAATAATTTTTGCAAATGTCACACTACATCCGTTAAGTCCCCCACGTGCAAGTCATGTGAGGGGCATTTTGTCATTTCACTTCACTTCTTTAAAATCACTCTTGTGCTTTGTGTTTTCACAATTTTCATCCCTGACATTTTTTTAATTTAGACATTTAATTAAACACACTGTTTACATAATATTTTACTTATATACAACTACAGTTGTGAATGTTATGATAGTATGTTATGGGGTGAGTTATTTCCTTTATACTTGTGTACATACATATGTGTAAGATCTTTGTTTTCACATGTAAATTAATAAATAACCATATGTACACAACAATGAAAGTTAAAGGCGGAACCCGTCAATCCATGGCGGGGCCATGGTGGCAAAGGGCGGAGCCCGTCAGTCCATGGTGGAGCCATAACAGCTAAGGGCGGAGTCTGTTAGGTAGATCACCCATCACTGATTACCCCCTATGACCTATCACCTTTTATGACCTGTCACACTATGACCTATCACCCTCAATGACCTATCACCCATACCAGCTACCCTATATGAATATCCTTAAAGGCCAAGCCCATTTTCGAATCACAATTTCAATGCATCACAAGACATTACATATCATTTCATAACATAACATAACATCACATATCATTGGGACTGCATTTCAGGTCTCAATGGTAATTTACATAGCTCATAACACCTCCAATGTAACCCCGAATACCCATAAGTAATCAAGATCATTAGGGAAGTCAATATATGAAAACCATGCTTTTGTCGAACCCTTAGCGTGTCAAAGTAGTGTATCTTAACTTGGTACATCTTACCAACGAGTTAAAAGTATCTTGTAGTGCTTGCTAAGTGCTCCCAACGACCTATATTACAAGAAGGATGGATATATAAGTCAACTAGACACTTAAACGTGCTTAGAAGCTTTCTGCACTTTGATCTCATCGAGCCCAGGGGTGATCTCGTCGAGTTCAAGCTCCAGAATGCATCAAAGGTGAGAACTGACCATGATTTTGTCGAGCCCACTAGTGGTCTCGTCGAGTTCAGTTTTCAAAATCACACCCTTCACTTGCAGGCAACTTTTCGACCTCTAGACGATCAAATGAGTCAAAACTTAGTTCTTATGAAATGTAGGGAATTCAAAGACCTTTCCAGAAATATAAAGGTTGACTCTTGAAGTTCTCTAATGAATGATTTATGATTTTTACAATATAGGTCTGCAGAAATCGTCCGAAATTCGACCACTTTTAGAAATCGACACTTTTCGGCTATCTATGCGCAAAATCGCCAGAAACTTTGTTCATATAGATTCAAGAGGACACATAGACCTTTTCAAAAATATAAGATTCATCTCCTAAATTTTTTAATTGAAAGAGATATGATATTTCAATAATACTAAATTTTCAGATCTAGTAAACCCTTAGTTTTGTAATCAATTTGGACTATCACACATCTATCATGACTTCTACAGTTCCTATATACCAAATTATGAGTAAAATAATATTATGAAAACATCAATAGGTTCATGGATTCATTATACACATTATACAATGGATTTAATGCTCATAATGACTTAAAATCGATTATAGACATGATGAAATCCAAACCAAACCCTAAGACCTGGATTGAACACTCATGTAACACCCCGAACTCTTATTCTATTTCCGTTAAGTTTGACCGTAGTCAATGTTGACTTGTCGTTAAGTGGCGTCATATATTACGTGGACTAGTATATGAATTATTTAAGTAGAATGATAAGGTGTGTCATTTACATGGATTGTTGTCATTTACAATAAAGCTTGTTAATGTTACAAGTATTCCCATTAATGTCGGTCTAAATGTGAAAGGTTGTAAAATAAAGTTGTCTTGTTGTTAAATATGTTAAGGTTTAAGTGCGTGTACTAAAAATAAAAAAGGGTTAATTAGTTAAACTCTAAACATTACCTATATTAGATATCCCTAAACCTAAATTGTATGCATATTACCGCCGTGGAAACCAAAACAAAAAGAATGTCACTTCCTCTTTTCGGTTCTAAGACGCAACCCAAAAGAAAATAGAATAAATTGTTTGACTCATTCTTAGTTTAGCCGCTTAATTTATATTGAAGAAACAAACATCCCGAACTTTCATGTTTGACTATCTGACCTTCCGTTAGTTAACGTTAGGTTCGTTAAGTAAATGTGTCTTATATGTGATTATATGATTAAATGCTTATGTATTTAATATGAATATGTAAATGTGATGTTTAATGAAAGTAATCAAAGTGACGTTAAGTAATTAAGTGCTTGTTAGTGTGATAAGACTCCTGGTAGAAAGATAAGCTAAGAAAGTTAAGATTAGAAGTTGAGGGGTCCTAAGTGTAAGATTGTAATGGCTGGCCAGGGATTAGAAGGTAATTAGGCAACCCTAATTGTCATAAATCTGCTGTAACTAGTGTGTGAGAAAAGCCCTAGCCGATCCCTCACCTCTCCAACTAAAGATTCAATCGTTTCGTGCCGTTTTGATCAAGGATTGTTTAGATATTGAGTCCCCTATGTCTTCTTGAGCTTCAATCTTCCTTTTGTCTTAATCACCTAGAACTTCTCTACTTTTCTTCAAAAGCTTCTTCTCCCTTCTTTGAAGCAACCGTTTTCCAACCTCAAAGTCTCAAGTTCTCCACCGCTTTGAGGTATTCCATCACCATTTCATCAAACTTCTTGTTCTCTGCCTCTATCGATGACGCCTCCCTTTTCATGAACTCAGCTCGTTCTTTCTCCATACACAAACTGTTTTGAATCTCCATCAATGCATATTCTGGTCTTCAAGTCAATGAATCTAAGAACCGAACCTCTATCTCTTTTCGAGCTCTTGAAGCTCTAGAATCTTACTCTTAAGGGAGGAAATATGTTCTTTGAGATGATTTGGATCATGGGCATTTTCGATATAATCTTCTTCGTCTCCATAGAAACCGCTTCGTTTATTTGAACCTGATATGATTAGCATTTTTTCTATCTTTAATCCTAGCAATCAAAGAACAAGCAACAGAAAAAGCAATAGGGATTCCTGCCATGATCAGATTGACTTGATCAACTCTTTTGAACCTTTGCTTTCCATATTTCAATTTTTGATAATATTTTCTGAAAACAATGTTTGTTGTAGATGTGTTTTTGATAAAAGTATTTAAGATGGAGAACATTATAATTACAAACGTGTTATTGATTAGAAATATTGTGATGCATATTCTTGCTTTGTGTTTACTTAAGCTATCTTTTTGGACATGTAGTATTTGGTTGCTTTTGGGCACACTAGTGGTCACAAATTGCACAAATGCAACTTTATTGTTCTTCTTTCAATCCATCAAATTGTTTGGAATCTGATTCCATTTTTGTAGTCGTACATGATAATGTATGTGTAATTGATCAGAATTTGCATTCATACTAACATTAATTTAAAGGTAGCTTTGCATCATGTAACTCGTCAACATGATTCCAAGAAACCGAGATTGTGGGTTTTTAATGCAAGTTAATAGTTTTTCGAAAGGGAATACTATCTCTTAACACAAAATAAAATTTTTACCTAAACAGTGCACATAAAACCAGTTCTATAAAACCGGGTTAGGAAAACTGAAACCAAACCCGGTCAAAACTGGGTTTGACCAAACTGCTTTGGGTTTTGAAAACCTGATGGTTTAAAACTAGTTTCAGTTTCAGGTTTTAAATTGTCAGGTTCAATTTTTTGGGGAAAAATCCAGTAAAAAACTGGTCCACCTTTGACAAAAACCGTTGACGACTAAGTCGTAAGGTTAGCCGGAAGACCACAAGTTCATTGAACGCAACTTCATCCTGGTATTTGAAAGACGAATCAAATAAGCAACTTATGCCAACCATCTTGAAGAGTATGTAAGAGGCAGCGAAGTAAAGTAATAGATCAAATCTTTCAAGTTTCTCCAATTGATAATTCCGGTGGTTTAAATAAAAAATAATTAAATAAAATTTGAAAGAAGCACGAGAAAAAAGTGGCTTAAGTGTGGTCACCAACCCAATCATTTTTTCGAGCAAAGTTACTTCTACAATTCTAACCAGCACGTTTTTAATCTATGAATGTGTGAGGTTTTAAAGTGATGAAATCGTTTTCTTTTAACTTCGATAAGCTAATAAGCCATCCACCTTATTTTCTGTATCAATCATCATCCATGGCTACAATAACGTCCTCAAAAACCACCCCTCTCTATCTTCCATCTTCTTCTTCTTCTCACCAAAATCATCAGCAAAAACAAAAACATCACACCAAAAAAGACCCCTACACAAACTTACTCAATCTTTCAGTCCAAAACAACAACACCCATCTTACAAAATCAATCCACGCTTCATTTCTCAAACTCCCTATTAAAAAAACTTACATTTCAACACCCTAATTTATCTTATTTCAAATTAGCCCTTCCAAGTTATGCATACAAAGTGTTTGATAAATGTATCACCAACCCAGATGTTGTTACATTCACTTCACTCATCTGGTTTGCTAAGTCAAGTAGTGGTTTAATGAATCTGTTGGGTTTTTCTTCGAAATGCGGGACGTTGGTATCGTCCCGAATGCGTTTTGTTGCCATTTTGACTGCTTGTGGTCGGGTTTGGATTCGGGTTGGGTTGTCAAGTTCATGGGCTGGTTGTTAAACTTGGGTTGTTGATGATGGTTATGTGGGTAATGCTTTATGGGGTTTTATGGGAAATGTGGTGGTTTTTTGGATAATGTAGTTAAGGTGTTTGATGAAATGTCTGAGAGAAGAATTGTGAATATTTCTTCTTGGAATACGGTTATTTCGTGTTTGGTTAAGGAGGGTTTGGTTGAAAAGCGTTGGAGTTGTCTCGTGATTTGTTGAAAAGTGATTTAGGATTTGAAGTTGACGGGTTTACTGTTTCGACAGTTTGAGTGGCTGTACTGAACGTGGTGGGGTCATGGATGGGCGTGCGGTTCATGCCCGTGTATAAAGTTTGGTTTGGATGACGATTTGAGCGTTGGTAACGCGCTAATTGGATTCTATAGCAAACACGGTACGTAAAGGACGTGGTGCGTTTGTTTGATAGAATGGCTGTTAAAGATGTGATACCTGGACACAAATGATATCGGTGTATATGATTCTGGACTTGTTGAATGGCGGTGGATGTTTTTGAAAAAATGCCTGAGAGGAACTGTGTTTCGTATAATGCCCTTTACACGGATTTTGTCAAAATGGTTTTTCGTCAAGAGCTTTGTGTATGTTTTGCAGGATGGTGGAAGATGGTGTAGAGTTGGATGATTCTCCTTGACAATTGTTATCAATGCTTGTGGTTTTTGCAGATAAAGCACCAGTGAATGATTCATGGATTCGTTTAAAGTGTGGGTTTGGGTCAAATGACCGGATTGAATCTGCGTGCTTGATATGTGCACAAAATGCGGAAGGATGTCAGATGCAGAAGAAATGTTCCATTCCCAGTCATTAACCAAAACAGTTCGATTATATGGACATCAATGATTTGTGGGTATGCTAGAAACGGGCTTCCGTATGAAGCACTCGAGATGTTCTTCAAAGGTCAAGCTGAAAAACAGCTTGTTCATTGATGAAATTGTATCGACTACCGTCCTTGGTGTCTGCGCGACACTAGGGTTTGACAAAATCGGTGAGCAAATCCATTCCAGTGCCTTGAAATTAGATTTATTTTATGATATAAAAGTTGGAATGCATTAATTGGAATGTATAGTAAATGTGGCAACATGATTGCTGCCATTAAGGCTTTCAATAACATGAAACAGCGTGACGTTGTTTCTTGGAATAGTTTGATGGCTGGTTATATCTTCACACAAGCAAGGGGACAGCGCCTTAGATTTATGGGAAAGCATGAAATGGGAAAAACATAAAGCCAGATTCGATTACTACCCTCTTGATAATATCAGCATACACACACACCGCCTCAATATGGTTAGCGAGTGTTATACATTTTTCAGTCCATGGAAACCACTTACGGCATTGAACCTGATTCAAATCATTACACGTCATTGGTTAGTGTTTTTTGGAAATGGGTCTACTTGAAGAGGCTGAGGACATATCAAGAAAATGCCTTATGAACCAGCCCTTTTGTATGGAGAGCTTTACTTGATAGTTCTAGAACTCATATGAATACTGTTATTGGCAAAAAGGCTGCAAAAGAAATTCTTGCTAAGAAGCCTAATGATCCATCGACATACATACTTGTATCAAATTTATATCCGCTTCTGGGAGATGGCATTGTTCTGAAACACACGTGAAGAGATGAGAGAAAAAGGCTTTCAAAAACGACCTGGAAAAGCTGGATTATTCATGACAACAAGGTTCATTCGTCTATGCAAGAGATAAATCTCATACCCAATCTAAAGACATTTATAGTGGGCTAGACATTTTAGTTTTGGAATGCTTGAAAATTGGGTATATGCCGATACTAGTTTTGTGCTTCATGAAGTGGAGGA